>NC_048597.1:40788127-41417287 GCF_003668045.3 Cricetulus griseus | reverse complement strand
TGTGTGTGTGTGTGTGTGTGTGTGTGTGTGTGTGTGTGTGTGTTTCTGTATACATTTATTTGGAGAATAGCAGACAAAGATAGAGTGGTAGGTAGAGAGAAAGATGTGTAAATACTTAATGTTAGTATTAAGATTTCTAAAAGCTTTTTTGGAGCCAAGGTATATGAACAATTTTAAGAGGTGTTAGATAATAGTTTCTCTTTTAAATTGTTATTTATTCTTTGATAAATTCATATAATGTGATTTAATTACATTTACTCCCTCCCAAACACCCCTTTCCCCTTGGAGTCCAATTTGTGCTGCCATTGTTCTAATGAATAATGACACTCATCAGGCTCATTCTCTTCCATGAAGGTGTTACCTAGACTAACTGAGTTCCCATCTCCTGCTTCTGCACATACTTTTCCAGTGTTGGTTGCTGAATGGGAAGGGGCTTGTCCTTTGCCAGATATGCACAGTCAGACTTGGGTGGTAAAGAGGTCTTTGAACTGTAAAATGAAAATGTTGAGCTACCTAATTGTTAAATACCTAAGGAAATAACCTTGAAGGTCCTTTCCAGCCTTTGTATTTTGAGATGTTTTGTTAATGGTGCAGAAGGGTTCAGAGAAGGGCAGTGCTTGTTTGTTCTCTGTTTTGCCATCCTCACTAGTGTCAGCTGACAGTTGTCATCCCCTTACTCCTGAACGGGCAGAATGTGTCAAGCAAGAACTTACAGTACTATGCACATGGCCTCAACTCCATCCACCCTCTTCTGTGGCCAGGCCTCTGCTTGTTTTTCTGTGGGATGATGAGTGTGAGACGAGGTGCTTCTTGAGATCTTCTGCAGTAGATAAATTATAAGTTGATATTTGGTATGCTTGAAGCACCCAAGACATTTATACACCCTGTTGTCATGGGCATGTTTCAAAGTAAAGAAGTCAACAGAGTGAACTATTCACTTTTTTTTTTCCTTCAGAAAATTCTGCAGATATCGCAAGCAAGCCTGTCAATTTATGCAAACAGATTTAGGAGATTGAGACTAGCCTAGTCCCATCACTTACGTCAATTTACCTCTCATGATTGGTATTTCTGAAGTCATTTAAAGTGTTTACTTCTAATGATCTAAACTGAAATATTTTGAAGGTATCTTTTAGGGGATTACACAGTTGACATCAATTTAAAAATGAGGCCAGCCGCAGTAGGCTCCAGTAATCAGTACAGACTTCCTTTATTAAGAGTGAGATTCCGAAGTCTTGCTAAAGAAAAAGCCTATTTTCATTTCTAAGAGACAAACTAATCTTTGATACATGATATTTGAGTAGAGTTGAGAGTTGCTTCTGGCAAACATAATCGTTACTGCTTAAGCAAGTATTTCTTTGCTAATAATTAGATTTTTTTTCATTTTGATGGGTAGTCATAAATATTAACCACCAGCAGTGCTAGAATAATTTGTATTCAAATTACCATATATCACTCTGTGAACACATAAAATAATTTACATTTACTTAGGACCTTTTATCCTAAAGTGCCCTACACATGCTTCTTTACACTCTGATTGCAAGCTATATATAGGACTCTGCCACCTGAAATAGGACAGCTACCAAGTAATAAGGATAAAGAACTCAACTTCACAGCAGACAGGTGAAAGGAGAAAATGTGGTAGCTTTCAATTTGTTCCTGTGTATGCTTATGTTAATAGGATTGGAGGATCCATGTTGACCAAATGCATCAGCACAAAAGTGGAATTGAATCTGCTCTAAAGGAAACCAAGGTATGTGAATTAGTTCAGACAAATCAACATGGATTTACTCATCTAGGTCTATTGTGGTAGAGCATGGAAGGAGAACAAATACAATACTTATATTTCAGGAGATGATTAATTGCATATACTACATTACATCTTCACAGCACTAGTGCTTATGCCAAGGAATCAAGCTACTTATATAAAAGCTATTTATACTCAGACAGAGTAGTACACTTCTACAATCCATCTGTATTTTAAATATATATATGTATATATGAATATCACATATTACATATATATATTCAATAGATACTTTGGACACATATCAGTATTTCTCCTGATTCCTAATATTTGCATGCACCCCAGCCTGACAAAGGCTAGGACTTGTAGCTCTCCCAGCCTTGTTGCCATGGCAGAAGTGGGATCTTTAGAGAATGGCACAAAGAAGCAAGCTAGAGTGCAAAGCCAAGGGTCCCAGGATAGAGCAACTCCAGATCAGGGACTCTGCTTCTAACTGTGGTATTTCCATCCGCTTTGAACTGTGACTTCAGAAGGTCATATCATTCCTTGGCTGCTTTGATTTTGTAGTTTATATACAACTTATTACAATGATGTAAGCTTTGGATGTGTAGCTGTGTGAGGACAAAAGGTGGCTGACACTGCCAGGCCCTTCTTTTTCGGAGACAGGGTCCAGGTGCAGTACCCTTACTTCAGCCTCCTGGGTCCTTGGATTACAGAGCTGAACCTGCTGAACCTTCTCATCTGGCTTCTTTAATGTGTGTGTGTGTGTGTGTGTGTGTGTGTGTGTGTGTGTGTGTGTGTGTGTTTGTGGTGTAATTAAAGTGTCTCTAATCATGAACTTTGCTGTTGAAGTTTCAGACTGTCATCTTTTGCACACATGATTGATGATTTGTGAAGTGTGTTGAAAAATATTTAACTTATTTTTACCAGTTTTGCAAAACTTACATACTCTTTTTATCTACTAAAATCCCATGAAATTTCTAGGGATTTTTGGACAAGCTCCATAATGAAATTAGCCGGACTCTGGAAAAGATTGGTAGCCGAGAAAAGTACATCAACAATCAACTTGAGCACTTGGTTCAAGAATATCGTGGGGCCCAGGCCCAGCTGAGTGAGGTAATATAAGAATGCTTTGGGGGGATTTATTCCAATTCCTGACCCTAATCCCTAAATCAGCATATTTTGTTTATAAATTGTAAATTGGGAAAGGAGAGCTTGAGGTGGATATGATCTAAACGCCAAGTATCCAAGTGTGAATTGATCAAAGAATATATCATGTTTAAAATTTTTCATCAACAAAAGCATATGCATTCTGCCCACTTGAAGTTGGGGGGAGGGGGAGACAGGGAGGAGAGAACTCTCTACTTTATATGTGATAGAAATGATTATCCCCCAGGAGTCCCTAAACACACCTTTTTGTTTTATTTAGATAAATACAGATTTGTTGCTGGCAATCCTGACTTAGAACAAGGGGAGAGTGTTAGGATGCTGTGTTTCATTTCTAAGTTGTTGATAATTCACTGTAAAAGCTGGAGAAAGAATAGTGTGTGTCAGAGGGAAGAAATGGCCCTTGCTACAATGGCATACAGCTACATACTAAGGAATATGAAAGCAAAATAAATTCAGAGCCAAACAATTTAATGAATTTGATGAAACCGATTTCTCATTCTTTTCATGTTTCAGAAGTTTGTTCAAAAAAATATAATCGCTTGCTTCTGAAAACAGCCGTGGGGATCCCTTAGCTTTCCTCAGGAATGAATAAGGAAAATCTTGCATGTCCTGATGTTAAGTTAGACTAGTAAGAATGCATGCAAATAAGGGGTTCAGTAGGAGGGGTGCTGGGAGAAGGCAATGAGGGTAAAAAATGATCAGAATGCATTGTGGATACACTTATGAAATTTCAGTGAGTGATAATTTTATAAGGATACTGGTAGAAATACAATGAAAATAAGTTTGAGATAACTCATATTTTCAGAAGTTCTCAAAGACCAAGTTGAAAATAACTTTCACTTTTCATCATACTCTCATACTCTCGTTTTATTTATTATTCCCTTATATATACATGAATTCATGAGCATTTTTACTGTACAAATGCCCTCTGGTTAAAGCTACTGTGTATCTAACACTAATACTGAATAATTGATTGCTAGATTAGTTCCTGAGAACATATTCTAGTTGGCTGCACTGGCATCTACTTTATTAATCCTTATTAATTGCTGAACTTCACACTCTACTTTGATTGATTTTTTTTTTCTTTTTAGAACTAATTTTCCCTTGCATAGCACACAAATTAGATTGACCGAGAGTCATCCTCCCAGAGTGTTTAGAAAGGGTGGAGGGCAGTTTTTATTGTCAACTGTGCCCATGTGAGTTACACAGCTGCTATGGTAAGGCTGCAGCAGTACATCGTTTTATAGTGCTTCACTTAAATGCATGGTGCCTATTAATAAGGACATGAAATAGCTACAGTTAAATGTCACTTTCATAAATGTATTCACAAATAAGGGGGTGTCATAAAATGCTGTGCAGAAACTGTGCCCACACAGAGGTCATATTTAAGTAATCTGCTCCTGTTCCGGATTTGTCATTTAACATTGTTCTCCTCCTCAGGCAAGGGAGCGCTACCAGCAGGGAAATGGCGGAGTAACGGAAAGGACCAGAGTCCTGTCTGAGGTACACACCTGTCTACTGATGCGCTGCTCACCTGTCAGCTGGGCCCAAGCCAGGCAGAGACATCCAGACTGAATGCTGCTGGGCTCACTGAGGTTCCCTCCCAACATGCAGTCCTCAGCTTTAGAAGTTCACTAATGAGTGAACCAATTATCCCTCCCTTGTTTCTTTAAGACGTCCAAAGCTGCTGAATTAAATTAATCATTAAATTTGCTCAAATTATCAGCACATTGATAACCTTCCTAATCTTTATTTGACATAATAATTAATAATAGAAGAGTGGGCAAAGCACCATGGGAAGAGTCTATAGCTAGTGCCAATGTGACTCTTCAAGATATAAAGCTTAGCTGTCAGTAGTTGCTGTTAATGATTTGTGTGTGGTCCAGAGGATAGCTCTATCTACAATCGAGGTAACTTGAAACCTTTTGATTCAGGGACTTCTGAAATGTTTGCAGTTTCACTGCATCTTTCCCTTGGTCTTACAAGGGAAGAAAGACCTGATATATATTCTCATTTTGCAAGGGAGATGATGAGGTTCAAAAGTAAAAATTGACAACAATGTCAGAAGCCAGTATGAGACTGAGATCTAAGACTGTATATAGTTACAAAAGCAGCACAATTTCCATAAGCCTTGGTGTGGGAATTAAGTTTCTCTTATGAAGGATATTTCAGAAATATTTATTTTAAAATATGCCATTAGAAATATTTAGACTCTAGTCCTGTTGTGTTTCTAGGCAAATAAAACATTCCTCGGAAGGAAAGTGCTCACTAATGTGGGGTAAATGAACACTTGAAGGGCGTCCGGGGACCACTTAGTCCTCTGGCGTCAGTAGTTGTCCCCAGTTGTGATGTTTCAGGTGCCTGGAAGAAATTAATTTGCTTTGCCTGGATGAGCACTTTATTCCCTGGGAAGGTTTTACTCAGCAGCATGATAGAAATAAAGCCGACTAGGTTACAGTAATTACAGCTTAGTCCTAGATTATGTAAAAACAATTTCTCATATTGTAGAGATTATATTTTCTGTATAATTTCAGAGATTACACTGCTGATGTAGAGTTTTGCCCACAGAGGCTGCAGTGGTGTTATCTTGTCATCAAGTGTAGCTTCATCTGAAATCTGTATGACAGCAGTCATGTCTCCTAGAGGTCAGATTTCCTTGCCTGGAATGAAGCAATGGAGCATTTTTGTATCTCACCATAGGATATAAGCATTTTCTTACTGGCCTAGACGAGAAGAGGTGACATGGTCTCCAAAGAACTATACTATTAAGAAAGATCCCTAGAAAGCCAAATCAGCATCCTAGTAACATTGTATTGACTAATAACTAGTTTTTAGAGAGCAGCATGGTAAATGCTAGTGATAATTGCACAGTCTGAGGGCTTCATATTGCAAACAACTTGATTTTTCTTCTATAATATCGCAGCATGAGGAAAGCTAATGTGAAAGTAATTTGCTGGCGTTTTATAAGCAGTTCTTAAAAAATGAAAAGCTTTGTGTGTCTGCACCCATTGTCTTGGATTTGAATATTCTTAATGTCTTACTTCCTTATATCTAAATTGATTTTCCTCCATACAGCATTCAAAAACTGTCAAGGTTCATCAAAATGTAGCACTCACAGGAGTTGTTGTTGTTTTCAATGAAAGGTTACAGAAGAATTAGAGAAGGTGAAACAAGAGATGGAAGAGAAGGGCAGCAGCATGACAGATGGCAGTGAGTACACTTTCCCTTTGGGGTGAACTCGGGAACCACTTTCCACAGCGCCTCTGTCAAGTAGGACCAGCCAGCAGACGTCTGTGTGTGTCAGCGGTGCGGCTCCATGGGTAGAGGTGCTTGCCACTTAGCCTGGCATCCTCAGTTCTGTCTCAGACCCCATGATGGAAGGAGAGAACCAACTCCTGAAATCTGTGCATACACACAAGTGTGTGAGCACATGCGTGCCTGCACACACTCGCACGCAGATCTATCGAGATAATAGTAGTCTATTGTTGCTTGTTTTAAGAGAGATGTGTGGTACAAAAGTATCTGATCCTCAGAATATTAAGTTCACTATGAAACAACTGAGAAAAACTATTTTTACTGTAATTTAGATTGTGTTTATTCAAGCTAATAACTCTAAGAGTGGGAAATATTTAAGTATGTGCTTTCTTCCAACAGTGTTTAAAACATATTATTCTATTTTCATCATTTTATGTACAAAATGACCTTAATATCCCAAATCACACCAGGACAGTGATGTGATGACCCTTGGGTTTTCCCCCTCCTTCCAGGAAGTCCTGACTGATTAGGGTTCAAACAGGAAAGAATTAATCTCTCAGTAATTATCCTCCATTACAAACTGTTTACTTTGACACAGGCCAATGGTCGTCACCTCAGGCTTGTTATGTCAGTAAGATTGTCTAGGGTTCTGATGCTCTGCGTGCAGACTGGGGATAGAGTGGGATGTGGGGATTTTCTTGCAGTGTTTTCAATTTGTATTTCAAATGTATCTTTCTTCCCTCTCTAACTATTCTGTTCCCTGTTCCTGTGGACAAAACCATGTTGAACACATCTTTAAATACCCACTTAGCACTTCTTTTCCTAGAAAAGTTAGAAAATTCAGCCTCAGGACATCAAATATTGAACCAGTTCCCATCTGCAAAGTCTCAGGTGTTTAAAATACCAGTGCAAAGCTGTGTGAATGTCAGCGAGTCACTGGCTGCATTTTAACCCTACTTCTGGCTGAAGACAAAGTGAGGAAATGTCAGGCAATTCTCTAACAAACCGATACTCCAAAGGAACATTTTTATCCCATGCTGTTTGTCTTCTACAGCTCCATTGGTGAAGATTAAGCAGAGCTTAACCAAACTGAAGCAAGAAACCGTTCAGATGGACATTAGGATTGGGGTTGTGGAGCACACTCTACTGCAGTCCAAGCTGAAGGAAAAGTGCAATATGACTCGAGACATGCACGCGGCTGTTACCCCGGAATCAGCGATTGGCTTCTATTAAAACATGTGGGCTTTCATGCTTCTGATTATTTGTTTTTATATCAGATGATTTTTTTAATGTTGCATGGATTTCCAAACACAATCTATACCTCTCAAGCTTGTTCAGTGGGTGTTTTTGCACAGGTATTGTATCATGGTGATTATGACGGCTAAAGCCTTTACAATGAATATAGTATTTAATAAAGTACTTAAAAATTCTCATGTTTCAAGAAGCTATCATTCCTGGTGCCATACTCCTGCCTGGTAGCTTATTTTCTTAGTGTTCCTTGTGTATGTGACCCATGTATCATATGTACACTGCTACTGTCATATCCTAGACTACCGACACAGGTCTGGTCACTTTGAGTACAAATTAGATAAATAAATAATATAAAGTTACACTTAAAAAAACTTCTACATAGTGAGTTTGAGGCCATCCAGATGTGTATGAGATCCTGTCTCAGAAAAAGCAAAAACCCAAGAACAGTCTTTAACCTGGGGAGAAAGACAGGTGAGGAGATCACAAAGCAAGAAATAGCCTTTGTACCACTGGTGATCTCCAGAGCTGATCTCCCCAAAGTGACCAGTAGTACTTATGTATTAGAGAAGCCGAGAATAGGCGGTGGAATTCTTCATAGGAAGCCAAACTCCCCTAGTTCAGCTTTACAGTTATATGATATTGCCACCTTCTTAGCTGTACAAAGAAAGAAAAATCAGTATCCATGTTGACATGTGCAACCTATTCCTTTTCTAGTTAATGAATAGTTGAGCCCTATTTGCTCAGCTGCTGGAACGAGGGAAAAGATGAGCATGCCTGTGTCTGCATCCCACCCTTTTGTGTGGTGTCAGCTATGCCAGGCAGTGTTCTGTGGAACCTGCCATAATGAGGCTCATGATCAGCTGGTACTGACACTGATTTCCTAGGAACCTTCCTCAGCAGTTTTCTAGACTAGAATTTCTAAATCAGCCAAATAAGCAATATTGAAGAGCAGCTTTTAGGGGCTGGGGTGTAGCTCAGTTAACAGAGTGCATGTCTAACAGGCACGGAGCCCTGGATTTGATCCTTAGCACTATATAAACCAGTTAGTAAGTCACACCTATTATGTAGCACTCAAGAGGTGGAGATAGGAAAGTCACAAGTTCAAATTCATAGACCTGTAAGATGGCGCAGTGGGTTAAGATACTCATTACTAAGCCTGCTAACTGGAGTTTTATCCCCAGATCCCAAAAATTGTCCTCTAACCTCCACACAAGCAACGTATTCCATATGCATTCATTCATACACACACACACACACACACACACACACACACACACACACACTAATAAATAGTATAAAATTAATCTTTTAAAAAGTTCAGGGTCATCTTAGACTACATAGTGAGTTTGAGGCCAACCAAGTGTGTATGAGATTCTGTCTCAAAAAAAAAAAAAAAAAAAAGCAAGAACAAAAGAACAGTCTTTAACCTGGGGAGAAAGACAGGTGAGAGGATCACAAAGCAAGAAATAACCATCGCTATTTTTAGGAAGCAAAAAACACTATTAGTAAATTTTGATTTAAAAAATGTTTTATGTTTCAAAACAACATATTAACATATTATCATTTTAATCCTAATACCTTTCTCCCCTAAATTATTACCTTAACATTTGCTTTCTAGACATATACCCCAATACACACACACACACACACACACACACACACACACAAGCACATCTTTTGTGTTCACTAAACTCTAAGTTTGGATAAGAGAAAATTTATGTCTATCATAAACTACCACCCAAGAGGATGACAATAAACACAATGGCAAGCAAGGCAGTGTATTTAATTTGTAAAGAGGACTAATCCACAGTGGGACCATAGGCAGTAGGAAAGTCTAAAATTCTCTTGCCCTGTGCTCAGTGCAGGAGCCTGGTGGAAAATGTGAAACAGCAGTTGGCCCTGGGAACTTCCTGGCCTAGGTTCTATCTTAGCTGTGGATGCCAGAGGCCAATATGAAGTGTCTGGGTATCTAGCTCATGGGTTTCCACCTTAATTCTGAGATAAAGTCTCTCACTGAACCTGGATGTCACCAATAGCCTAACTAGCCAGTGAGCCCTATGGATCTTCCTGTCTCCTTTGTCTCCCCTGGCTGGGTTTACACACACATTTGATTGGGTGCTGGGGATGTTCCTGCTTGCACAAGCAGTTTGCCCACTGAACTGTCTTTCCAGCCCCTGTTTCCTGGTTAGCTGCTCTACAAGAGTCTAGAGGCCCAACTACAAGTGTGTGCAATAACTAAATTTCAGAACTTGATCCCTAAATTCTCTACTTAGAAAAAAAAAACTTTAAAAATAAAAGCCCGTCCTTTTTGAAAACTCATTCCCAGACTAGGAAGGAAAGCATGTATGTGCCAAAAATATCTGTCTCTGTCGTAAAGAAAATATTCAGAGGATGATGGGGAAATGCCCAATAGACAGCCAGAATCAGAGACAACTTGAGCACCAGAGTGATGAATTATAGCTGCAGCATAACCACCAGCCCATACAGATATAAATAAATGAGTGGATAAATGAGGATATGGGAATGGTCTCCTTACAATAGAATGGCTGATAAGTGAAATGAATGCTGGATTTAGAAAAATACCAACTGGTAGCTACCATGGTAGCTAATTGGAATGAGACTCATCAGTGAATTCTGCAACTCCTAGGTGGAAGTTTGATGAGAAATAGAGTGACTGTGTGGTTTCAATATAGGGAAAATAATATACAAAGAGAGAAAATTGTCAGTTTTTCACTAAAAATCTGGTGCACACCGCTTACATTAAGCTGTTCCAAGGTAACATCACCAGCCCACGGGCAAATACCATTTTTCGCCTGTAGAGAGCGCACATTTGTGTGGGTCATACTGGAGATGCATAACCTGAATCTACTAACAGACTGTCAAGACAGACAGCTGACAGGCTTGTACAAAAACGACTTGATGACAATTGAATGTAATAGTCATTCTAGATTGGACCCTGGACCAGAAGAATATAGGGATGGTAGCTATGAAGTATATTTGACATAACAGAAAAAAGTTGAGTAAGTCTGTAAATTTGATAATTTTACCTTAATTTTGTGAGCTGGATTATTTGAGCTGTGACTATTGAAAATAATTTATGTGTAATAATACACATAATGATTTAGATATAATGGGTCATTTTTGACAACAGCTTAAATGGTTCAGGGAATGAAAGAGAGGTGTGTGTGTGTGTGTGTGTGTGTGTGTGTGTGTGTAGTTAAGCATGTACAGAGAAATATGAAAGTCATAAATCATGACATAATACTTAGATCCCAATTACCTTGATTTGATTTCTGTGCACATTATATTCATGTGTTGAAATCAGAAATCATACACTGTACCCCACTAATATCTAAACTAACATGCTAATTAAAAAAAAACATAGCAGTAAAAATGTTTCTTTCCTAAATGGCTTTGGGTTCTGTTCCTCAAGTCTCTTCCCAGCAGGTGCCTGGGATTGTACTGAATTTAAAAGAATCACTGTGACATAATATTGTTAACTAATCATTAAATGCTTTCACTAAAAAACAATGGAAATTATGATAAATTGTTACCATATTGAGAATCTGGGAAAGGATTTGTAGAAATCTGTTGGATGGTTTCAACTTTCTTACAAATCTGAAGTAATAGTTCTTGCAGGTGACACAGGCTTCATGCAATTTGGCAGCCCCTCCTTCATTTAAATGCCCAATCCATTTATTACAGTATGACATTTCATTGAAATTCTGAAGCTCACTGAGTAAAAACAAAGTCATAATTGTATTCACTGACCAAGCAGAACAAATTCTTGATCAATCCAAGTTTTTTACCAGTTGTCTTCTTCCTTAAATTTGCATGTGGTGCTTAGGTATTATATTGTTGTTGTTATTATTATTATTAGTTTTTAAAATAATGTCAGGACATCTTTCATAAGAATTGACAGAGAACAAGCCTATGTAAATATGGCTATGTGATACCCATATGCAATCTGGTTCCTTCCATCCCTTCATCAGTTCCAATAGCCTGTGTGAGAAGATGTGACACCTGAGGATTGGACTCAGCTCCCAACATGGATGATGCATTCATTCCATGCTCCCTATATGTAAAAGCACAAAGATGAAAGGTATTTGCTGATCAAACTGTGATTACAAGGCCTTAAAACTTTGTGTACAAGGAAGAAAAGTCTTCAGGGGACTGTGGGGATAACTCATTGGCAAAATACAAGACTATCACCACCAGCTGAAATCCTAGCAACACCTCCTTCTGTCGTGTGTGTGTGTGTGTGTGTGTGTGTGTGTGTGTGTGTGTGTGTGTGTGTGTGTGTGCTAAACAATATTATAATAGAATTTTAAAAGGCAGAATATGTGACCCTGTTTGTGGTCAAATTGCAATGATTATCATAGCCTCATTTTTTTTTCAGCATCATGTGTCTAACAACCAAACCACAAACTTTACACGATTTATTTTTAAATTAGAAATTTACTCTCTTAAGTAAAAAATGGTTTGAATTCACATTTTTACAAGCTGTTTTTATCACTTAAAAATTCAGGAGAGGAGAGCATTGATGATCATTCTCATATTAACATATCTAAGTAATGTCTCAAGCATTAGAGTTCTGTAATTATGTGCTTTTAATTCAGACAGAACTCCAGCCTGATTTGCTGCCTCATTTCACCCCACTAGTACCTTGTATCAGGCCTGGGCTGTCCCCTTTGGTAGGACACTGCCACTTTCAAACTAACATCAGACTACACCCTACAGCCATCACTGCCCGAACTGTTGCTCTGAGAAGTTCTTGGACATCTTTAAGGTCCTGGGCATGGTCCCTTTAGTATGATGCAGCAGTTACTGCCTGGCTACCTCTCTCCTGCCCTGCAAGGAATTCTTTTTAATAAGCTGGAAAGTCCTCACATTGCCTGTGCATCAAAGTCAAGTGGGCAGCAAAAAAAAAAAAAAAAAAAAAAAAAAAAAAAAAAAAAAACACCCGTGTGCCCTCATCCCCAACTGAGGAGCTATTGGCAGTTGTTAGCTTCCAGGAGGGAGTGCTGGTTTGCACGAGAATGGCCTCCAGAGGCTCCCAAGTTTGATTGCTTGGTCCTATTGGTGGAAATGTTGGAAAGGATTAGGAGGTATGGTCTTATTGCAGGCGGTCTGTCACTGGTGGTAGGTTTTGAGGTTTCTAAAGCCCACACCATTCCGGTTGGCTCTCTCTTGGTCTCCTGATGGTTGATGTCTCAAGATGTAAGCTCTGTAAGCTCTCAGCTACTGTTCCAGTGCTGTCCTACCTCCTGCTACCCTGATCCCTACCAAGATGGTCACTGACTCACCCTCTGGAATGGAAAGCCCCAATGAACTCTTCATAAGTTGCCTTGGTTATGGTGTCTCCTCACAGATATAGAAAAGTAACTAAGGCAGAGGGGTCTACCATGTTCTAGGAGATGTCCCCACACCAAAAA
This sequence comes from Cricetulus griseus, assembly GCF_003668045.3. NCBI lineage: Eukaryota > Metazoa > Chordata > Mammalia > Rodentia > Cricetidae > Cricetulus > Cricetulus griseus. Next base: position 41,404,432 of record NC_048597.1, on the reverse strand, counting down.
GTGTTTGGATAACACAAACTGGTCTCAGTGGGTTTAAGAAGAAATCAAGTTTTGGTAAGGAGGTGAAGCAGGATTTAGGAGGAGTTGGGGGAGGAGTGGGTGTGATCAAAATACATTGTATGAAACTGTCAAAGAATTGATAAAAATACTTTTAAAAATACCTAAGTACATAAGTCCCCTTCCCAATTGTACCTCATAGCAGTGTGTGTGGTTTTTTATTCTAATTGGTGGAGGGTTATCAAGGATTTTAAAAAAGCTCCTCAGCTAATGTTGATAGACAATTATCTACAGAATCACCCATCCAAAGATCCACCCCCTACCCCCCATGCCTCTGTACCAGTGAGCAAAACATTTCAGAACCTAAAGTCATTTTTCTTAAAACTTATCCCATGGATTGCATTAATATAACCCCACCTTGGGAAATAAGTATGTTAAAAATGAGAGTCAGAGAGGGAGAGGAGGGAGGGAGGGAGACAGAGGAGAGAGACAGAGAGAGAGGAGGAGGAGGAGGAGGAAGAGGAGGAAGAGGAGGAGGAGGAGAGGAGGAGGAAGAGGAGGAGGAGGAAGGAGGAGGAGGAGGAGGAGGAGGAGGAGGAGGAGGAGGTAAGAGAAACGGAAAAGAAAAAAGAAATCAGCTGCCCATTTAGAAACAAAAGTCTTACTATCTTCACGGTTGCCAAGTAGTTCTCCCAGTTTGCCCCCCTGGGAGAACTTCATGTCCACACCTCCTCCCACTCACCATGTCCCACCACACTCCTTATCAAGATCATACGTCCTGTTTCCATTCATGCCCCTTGGTGACCTTTCCAGTTCCGCCCTCAAAGCTTGTGCATAGAGCACCATCTCAGTAGTCCAGCCACTCAGACTCCAGTTCCAAGTCTGATAGTAAGAAAAAAATACTTTATATTCACAACACTTCTGACACCAAATATATGGACTTTTCCACCCCAATTTTCATAAAGCTAATTGGTGTCCATTCGATTCTGACAGTACATACTCAGAGTTGGCAAGTCCTCTAGAAATGGGCTCATTGTCACAAGCCTGTCCCCACCACAGACACCAGCCAAGAGTCTTTCCCTCCTATACTTCATTTCTTCTGTCTTGCACGTGTTCACTTTCCCTTCTGCCATGTTGTGATTCGGCATAAAGGCTCCTGTCAGACAACAGTGCAACAGACATTCTTGGACTTCTCAGTCAGGACCATAAGCCAAAAAAGCTTCTATTGTCTCTCAGTTACCCAGTCTTTATTGTTCTCTTAGAGCAACAGAAAACACACCAAAACTGTTTTTGTACACCAGCTAGATTGTAAGAAAGGGTGAAAACCCTTTTGCCGTCATTGGGCACACCTCTGTCCTAGCATTTCTGTGTGTTCCCAGATTTGAAACACTCTGAACCCTTTTACTTTTTTGTAGAGGTTTCATTGGGTATGCTTGGAAACCTCCAAGTTTCAGGAAATTGCAACCTATTTGGAAACTCCTGCCAGGAATTACAGGCCACAGTCAAATTTATTTCTTTCCATGTCACAATATCTCAGCTAAGAACTTTCTGCTTGACCTTTGAGCCATCACTCGTCCTCCATTTTCTCCTGCAAGGGGACAGTCATGTTTTCACTCATGTTCAATTGCTTTTCTTTTATCGTATGGAAAATCTTCTACATGGGACACTATACCCCAGGTCCAGATGTGCTAGTGAAAGCACAAAGCCCTCCTTAAGGGGCTCGTAGTGCTGGGATAGTCTATAGGTGTGTAGTCCCCAAAGTGTATGATTTCCAATCTCTTGCCATTGGTGCATCAACTTATAGTTGTCTTCTAGTCAGTTGTGCCTGCCATCTCCAAAGCTCATGTTGGACATTTAGAAAAAAAATTTTTTTTGGTTTTTCGAGACAGGGTTTCTCTGTAGCTTTGGAGCCTGTTCTAGAACTTGCTCTGTAGACCAGGCTGCCTCAAACTCAAACTTGCCTCTGCCTCCTGAATACTGGAATCAAAGGTGTGTGCCACCACCATCCGGCAATTTTGAGAGCTGGGTAATTGTTAATAGTTTACCACCAGCCCATTATGCATGTTTACACCATGGAAAAAGAAAATCACTGCAAATCAGAGTCTTAAACCAACAGCCAATCTACTCACATAACACTGACAACAAGCAACACAATATTCCATAAACCACATCTAAACACAGGAGATACATAACAGTATGTTACACCACACTTTAAGGTAAATTATTATAGTGTTGGTTGAATTAGGCCAGAATTGTAAATTGTTCTAAAAAAATCATTAAGTCTACATAAAGCCACTCTGTGTATCAGATGTGTATCCCCTGAACCATTTTATTGATATCACTTCATGGCCCTGCCTAACTGTCACCTTTTACTGCTTCTCAGATCAATAGGCTAGAGCAGTCCAGGCATCTTCCTATACGATAGATTCCCAAGATCCTGCTCGTACAAACTGAAATAACGTAGAATGCACAGCTAGCCCAATTATTTGACTATAAAAAAACTAATTTAGCTCACTGCATCATTGATCCATTTAATTGTACAGCAGTTTCCTATTGATAACAGGAAACATCCCTGACCCAACTGTCCTGAAAATGGATAATCCAGTTTTCTATATCCACGCATTTAAATAAGGATTCTACCTTACGTGTGGTGACTAAAAAAAAAAATCATAACCAGGGTTTGTTGAGTATTTCTGATCTTACTGCTCCATTTGTCCTGCATATGACCTGATTTCTCACATACAGTCCATAATCATTAAGTGTTAGCCCCTGCTTGTGCTCATGACTGGACATTTTATTTCAGATAGATAGTGTGATGAATTTAAGCCATCATATTCATTCTGCCCTTGGGAACCATTCAGCAGTCCACCAGCATCTCAGAGGTTGCTGGTGACCTAGAAAAACTACTTTCAGTTGTATTCCAGACTCTTGGTTTAGGCAGCTGCTGCTTAGTACATATATGGGGCGCAGATTCAATAAACACTTGACAGATAACCACTTTGCTGAGATACAGTATGAGGTATTAAAGGAGCCAGATACAAATGAAGCATAATCATTTCCTTCAACAGCTCACAGTCCGATGGGAAAGATACATTCACATAATTAAAATGTTTCTAACAGTAAGTTTCACGATCCAGAGACTAATGGTAGTTGAAACTGGGGTGAGAAAAGAATTCCAACTTTATGAAAACAAAGAAATATTCATAGAATTTGTCTTGAGAGATGGTAAGATTCCAGCAGCAAGGAAAAACAGGTACATGCCACACAGACAACAAGACACGAAATCATGAAGGTGGCACCGTGGAGTCACAAGGGTGTGTGTTAACAGAACACTAGAAGAAAAGGGAGATGAAAGGGAGGGACTTGAAGGTCAAGAAACCCAGCAGAAAAAGTTCATGAAAGAAAGGGACACTGGATAATAAATTATGATACTATGATGCTGGAGCTACCTGCAGCAGAAGATAGTTGAAGGAGTGTAGAATTGAGGCTTCTAAAAGTTTTCCAATTGGTAAAGATATCAGTGCCAGGAAATAGAACCAGCATGAGAGAAGATACAAGAATAGAAACAGTGATGATTTTACTGCCCTGTGCTATCCATGTTATTATTATGCTTTGGATTTTAAATGTCTTCTGAAAGCTGTATGCTAAATGCTTGGTCCTCCAGCTGTCAAGATGGCTCACTGGAGTAACAATGCTTGCTGCCGAACTTGACCTCTTGAGTTCAGTCCCTAGGGCCCACATGGTAAAGGGAAAGAACCAGCTCTTCTGACCTCCACATACATGCTGTGGCAGAAGTTGACACCACTACCCCCAAAGTACACACATACAGGGTGGGGGGAGAGATGGAGACAGAGACAAAGGGAATACACAAAAATATTTTTTTAAAAAAAATAAAAGCTTGTTCTGAACCTGACACCTGTATTGGGAGGGGAAAGAACTCCAGAAGGTGGGACCTGGCTGGAGATGTAAGTGTAATGGAGGCTCAGCCTTTGAAGATTGTAGTTGTCCCTGGTCCTAGCATTCTCTGCCTCTCCTTCTGTCTGTCACTCTCTCTGTCTCTGTCTCTGTCTCTCTCTCTCTGTCTCTCTCTCTCTCTCTCTCTTTCTCTGTCTCTCTCTTTCTCTGTCTCTGCCTCTCTCTCTCTCTCAGCATCTTATGCTTTCTGTTTTTCCCTCTCCCTCTCCTCCTCTCTCTTTCAAGGGCTCTGTGACGCTTTCTCCATAACCCCTTCTCCACCATGATATCCAGCCAGGTCTCGGGCTCAAATCAACAGAATCAAACAACCATGGACCTCTGAAACCAAGCAAAAATAAATTTTCTTCCCTATAAGTTGTTTTTCACGGGTATTTTGTTACAATAATGAGAATCTGACTGACACATCTACTGTCTCACATTTTATTGTGTAACTAAGGGAGGTGTTATTTCCATTTGCAAATATGAAAAAGATCCAGAGACGCTAAGCTAAATACCAAAGGATGTAAGCCCATCATACCTCCGATGTGATACATGAGGATAAGAATAACTCCAATTGTTTATAATGCAAAAAGATTTTTCAAGGTATAATTACCTTTTATTGAGTGAATACTGTTTTACTAGACTTTGTATATGTATTGAACCATCACAGCAAACTTAAGTGGGGGAGACCAAATTAGCAATTAGAAATTGTCAAAATTAGAAAATGGTTCAACACAGAAAAATCAGAGGGCTTGGGGATGGGAGAAAGGAATGAAGAATAGCATCAATTATGGCTGTCCAAAGGGGTATAAACTGAGAAGCAGCCAAGAAGTTTGGCGAGAGATTAATGACTACACTCATATTCTATATTCAGTGCTATTGGCTCTTCTTACATAAAGCCCACAGCACGGGAAGTTCCACAGAAAAGGAACCTTGTACACACACACACACACACACACACACACACACACACACACACACACACACACACTAATATTCAGGATATTTGGCATGGGAAGGGATACCCTGGAATATGAGAAGTTGGACCAACCTTCCATTTCTTTAGATGAGGCCAACAGAGCAAAGAACAAATCTGCCCAGGGATGTCATGATTAGCTCCACAATCAAGAAGTGGCAGTACCAGAATTTGAATCAAGGAATAAATGAACCAGGGATCAGAGTCAGCGTGGTACAAAACACTGAGCTTGAGGTAAGTCCAGCATACAGAATGGAAGTGAGATGTGCCTTTGCCAGACCCAGTGCTGGTAGGAAAATAGGAAGTAAGTAGGGATATTAAGGTGGGTATGATTCCCTCATTATTAAATTGTGCATAGCCCTTCGAAACCATTTCCCAGCCAGGAGCTTTCTGGGTGATGATGCTGGTCTAAAAGTGCTACCTTCAGTATTATTCTGACCGCTTGGTTTAAATAGATGTTGTTTAGTAAATTCTCACTGGGGCTGGCTCCAATGCACACCACTTATCCATGAGCATTTAAGCCCCACACATTTACACATGCCGTTGGTGGCTGAGTGTGACAAGGGTTGGCCAGACTTTATGGCTTTAGAACAGAGCCAGGGCTAGAGACAGATTTTTCTACCTAGAAACTACATCTTTAACTAAGAGTGAAACTGCTCAAAAAATGCACCTGGCCAAGGGCTGGGACTCCCTGCTCGTAAGGACTGGTCACAGGAAGTAAAGGGCTGGATTTCGGCAGACAAGGTGAAGAGAACACGGCTTTCTAAGTCATCCTTGTCTTTTCCCCTCCTTTCCTAGGTATCATGTTATTTGTTTCAGCTTTGACTTGTAATTGGAACAGAGCTTCTAAAGGAAAATCCCTTCACTGTAAGACGAGAGTGACGAGCCTCTATCACAGGGAAGTCACATGGGAAAATGTGCACAGTTGTACTTTCGACTTGTGTTCCTTGGAACCACCTCCAGTCCTGGGGCCCTCTTCCTCCTTCCTTGGGGTTACACTTCTTACTCATTGTGGTTTATTAGTCCTTTGATCTTATCATAAAGCAGAAACAGGGTTGATTTCACTGGGTGCAGGTGATTTCTAAATACTCCGAGAGAAAAAGTAAAGAATCGAGCCTTTGGTTCCCAGATCACAATGTAAAAACCATACATTGGAAACGTGTTCTTTGCCTCTGCCCTTTCATGGGTGAGAAAATGAGGCAATCAGGGGAACTGAAATGCCTTCTTCCATTTCCTTCCTGTTGCTTAGCGTTCAGAACATTTCATGGAGGGGAAAAAAACAAGACAATGAGTCGTTTCGTGCTTCTTATCCTTCTAATACTGGAACAAGCCAGAATCACTTGGGAAGAAGTCTGTTGTTTAGCTGCTCAACTTCAGGGCCATTGCCCAAGTGCAAAGGTGGTAATCACCTACCTATTACCTTCCCACACACTAGAAGTAGCTTGGTGTTCATGATTATAGACGTGATCATTAGTTCTGCTTCACAGTCCCACCTTTCTGATAATCTATCTCATGTTGTTTATTTTAGAAACTCACACAGCCTTCAGAGCACGTTTCCATTACACACATTAATTCCCCATAGCCAAGGGATCCAGGGCAACTGACAAACCATAGAGAAGCTAAAGCATTTCTGAAATAGCACCTCTTGTCTACCAGCCCCTAGAAAGGGACAGGTTTTTGCATGATGGCCCAGAAGACCTCCATGTTGTCCCTGGAGGTTCAGATACATCTCCTGGAAAGAAGTGAGAACAGCAGGTAGAGTCAGTGCCACCCTGGGGCTGAATGATAACCAGGGTCCCAAGCTACCTTCTCTCCCCCGCCACAGGGCCCGTAGGTCCCCCAAGAAAGCCACTTCAGCTGGTTACACATGACCATCTGTGATTGCACAGGCACTTGTACACACACGCTCATATTCAGAAAAGGGAAAATTCCCATTAAAATCCAGATCAAGCAAGCAGCTCAATGCTCTGCACTCTACTTGAATCCGCCCCGCTCTCTACTGTCTCCTGGAAACAAAGCAGTTGTGATTTTGTGCACTAAATACAATGAAAGTGGATCATACAAATGCTGTTCTTACTTGTTTTACTGTTCTGCATTCTCTGCCTAGCACTAAAGGTGTTTAAGTGGAATCTGGGGAATTCTCACTTGCCTACTTGACTATAAGCTACACCACAACTACCAGCCAGCCACTGAAGTAAAAAATATGTACATATGGACCAATAGGTTATTTTCCCATTATGTTTCCCTAGAATTCTCACACGAAACATAGTACCAGGCTCCTGAGACCATTCAAAGGACATGGGACTGTTCTCCAGGAATGTAACACATTCAGGCAAGACTCCACTACATATGTGTGTATGTACACATAGTTTAGTTGAAGGCAGGGAGTCTTGGACTAAACATATAGGCCTTGCTTCACATTTCAATTTTCCTTATCACTTGAGAAAATATTCTGTGTAGACATCAATAATAATCTGAATCTTTAAGTGATTCTCCACTGAACACATTTGTGTAAAAAGTTACTCCTCATTGATCTGTGAGTTGCAAGGGGCATGTCCCGTATTTGTGCCGAAGTCATTGATATGATTCACCAAGAAAGGAACTCATGCTCCTCTTCAGATGGTTGAGGTGGAGTCAGAGAAAAGAAACTCCCTAGGCTGGCAGACCCTGGCACTTCCTGAAACTGCTGCATCCACCAGAATTAAGTGAGCATTTAAAAAAAAATGTCTGAATGGATAAACTCCACGGTTCCCAGAAGTTAGCAAGTAAGAAACTAGAGAAGAATATTAAAAATTCATATGCACACTATTGGAAAGTTCATAGATGTTGTGTTGGCATAAGAGGTTTAAAGCAGCTGTCAAGGTAGTCTATAATGAAAAATGGTCATGGTTTGAATGTATTCCTTTATCTCAGTAATTCCATAACCCAATTTTATCAAGAGCTTCAGGCCTGAGGAGCTCAAGAGATATTTGAAGCATCTGTCCTTAATATTCATCACCACACCCTCCAAGGGTGTGGGTGTGTGCCTCTATCTTTCCATTTCACTTGGAAACGTGGCACAAAAAAGAAGCATAGCATGTGTGTCTGGCTTAAAAACTTCTAAGCCTGTTTGGTTTTAGTACTGTCACCCATGTCTGATTTGGCTTTGCTCTCCCTCGCAAGAAGAAATGCTGAGATAAAATGAAGTGGAGACTGTCATTTCAGCCTGATGTCCCCAGAGCCATAGTCTGATCAAAATAATAAGCTCAAAGCCCCAAGCTAGGATGGAGATGAAAGTCTATGATGAAGGAAGGGTGACTAAACAAACATTGTGGATTGGCCTGGATACCCAAATGTCTTGGAAAATATTAAAATCACAAATGTGTAGTGTTCTACGGTAGCATTAAAACCTAAACCACACTGTGCAAAGCCAGCTCAGTGATCCAAACAGGGACCACCCAAGAGCTTGGCTTTCAGATTTGATTTCTGTTGTAATCTTTGCACGTGATCTTGAGTATCCTGGCAGCAACTTCACCAATTCCAACCTGTCACAGCCTTTCAGATGAGAAGTGTCATGCAAGATAAATCTGTGCTTATCTGATCCAGACCCTTACCACTGGCGTTTGAAACATTTGTAGAAGGGGAAATGTTATAGGTTCTTAAAACCTAGTGTTGTAGTTGTAAGAACTTTACTTCACTGATCCAAACATCACAAAAGTATTTATTGTAGTGATGTTTGTAATGGCGAAAACTTAAGAACAAACCAAGTGTTCATGAACAAGAAATTGATTGGGTAGAATGTGGTTCATCCACATGATGGAATGTAAATCAGTTCTTTAAAAAAAAAAAGTGATCTTTTTATACCATTAAAAGTGATCTCTGGGATAGACTGGTAAGTAAATGAAAGAACACGAACACATTCAAGTGTATATGTACTCAACTGAAAGCCGTGAATGAACATTTTCAGTCATTTCACAATAACTTACTAGACAGCTACATCTGTGGAAATGTTGTGCTAGTGGGGACATAACAAACAGCAAGTAAGAAAATGAATCAAACTTCCTGATCCTTAAGAAGTCAATACATATTTGTTCTGTAAGTATTTTCAGTATCCTAGAGAAGACATAAGAAAACTGTAATGGTGATTCCTCCCAAGAAAAGCAGAGACTGGACATATATTGAACTTTTATATCTTTAAAATAATTAAGGCACGGAAAACATAAATTAAAAAATGAATAGACAATATTAAGTAATTTTCATTAATTTAGTATGGAGTTTCATTCACTAGTTTGTTCAAATTTGTCTTGATTAATTTTTTGAGATTATAATATAATTATATCATTTCTATCTTCCCTTTCTTTCATCCAACCCCTCCCATATACCCCTCCTTCATCTCTTTTAAACTCATGTCCACTTTTTAATTTTAATTTTTGCTGTACATGCACATGAAAATTGTATGATTATGTCTGTGTGTCTATGTCTGTGCCTCTCTGTGTGGGTGCATGTGTGTATTCCTAAATGCATAAATATAACTGTACTTGTTTTTGTTTAATCTTTGTGGGCTCACTACCCAGTTCCCAACTATATACACAGAAACTTATTCTTAATTATGAATGCCAGGCCTTAGCTTGGCTTGTTTCTATGCAGGTTTTCTAACTTAAATTATTGCATTTCTCTTTAACTACATTTTGCCTCTGGGCTTTTTATCTTTCTTGATTCTATATATCTTTCTTTCCTTCTTACTCCATGTCTGGATGCATGGCTGTTTGGCTGTGTGGCTATGTGGCTGGCCCCTGTTGTCCTCCTCAACTTCTCTTTTAATGTCTTTCTGTGTATGTTTATCTTATTGGTTGTTGAATAAAGTACTGTTGGCCAATGAAGAAGCAAGTTAGGTGAGACTAGGAATCAAAGAGGATTCTGGGTAATGTAGTAAAGAAGTGTTGTGATCCAGGCAGAAAGTGACATAGCAGGGAAACTCAGAATATAAGCAGGGACAAACAGAAAATCGTCCTCTTGCTGTTCCTCTTCCTCCTGCTTTCTGTTCTGGAGCTGCCATGTGAGCCATTTGGGCTGATCTTCTTGATGGAGTTGCATCAAGCACTATGTTCTATTAGCATAGCTTTTTATGTATTTCCCTGTGGGAATTAAATAAAGTAGGATTCTTCTTGTTTACCCCTTTAGAAATAAATGTTTTTCTAAACCCCCCTTTCATTTAATAGGCTCAGATTCAACAAACGTATGCCTTTTGTTGCCCTCAACCCATGCATTTTTCTATAATGCTTAGTACAATTTTTCCTTTGCTTCCTGTCACTGAAGAGTTTTTGATTCCTGATGACAAATGCTTTATTTCCATCATGCTAGCTACACAAATTGATTTAAGTAAGTTTCCCTACTTGTGACAAAAATGACTTGGATTCTATCCATTCCTCCATTGAAACCATCAGCCATTATCTTCACCTCCAAACTATCTCACAGATTTATTTTATCCACAAACATTTTTTTTAGAAAATATCCATAAAATGATCCTTCTAGTGAGAATTCTCACACCAAATTTTTACAGTTGACCCTCCTTTTCTATTCTCCATTCTCCCTCTATCTCCTGGTTTCTGGACAGCCTCATATTCTCTTTAAATCTACATCTGGGGATGATGATGAGTCTATATATTGCTGTGTAATGTACTCCATCCCAGCTCTTAGGGGTAGCATGGTGCTTTCTTCCCATTCCTCACCCATGCTTATATCTGTGGAACTAAAAGATGTTTATCACATTCTGCCCTTCTACAGTGTTTAAAACTGTCTGGAACCATCTATACCTGTCACGGGTGGCAAGCTATTGTTGTTAGAAGTGGGCTCAGTTCCCTGTTCGCCTCTAGCATGCATTGCCTTCTACATGTGACCTCTAAAGAAGTCTCAGTTCTCATTCTAGTTTGAAAAAATTTCTGCAACCATTGTAGATGACATCATCAAGCTCTACCCACATCCCCTCAGATGGTTTCCTATAGTGACAAAGTATTCCATTTGCCCAGGACTGTGAATTTCCAGAATAATGACTTTGGGAGTTACATGTGAAAACTGTAAAGATGACCAGTATATACTGCCCATCCACCCTCACTGCCTAGGGCACATATCCACCAAAGTCTGTCACGTGTACCCCTGTTAGAGGGCTTCCTTCCTGCAGCCCAACCCTCTGCACTTACTCCTCAAAGAACAAGAAGTGAGAGTCTGTGCATCCCTGGGGTAGCCCTTAACCAATGACCAAAAGTTAAGGTATTTGAGGTTCTCCAGGGTCTTTGACCTTGATGGGGACACAGGTGAACATGGCTGATACAGTTGCCAAGGCTCCCTGAAGGACTCAGCCAAACTTACCCTCAAATTTTCACTTGATACTACTGGGTTTTTTTTTTCCCCTCATGTTGTTGTCACTCTTCCCCCACGCTGCTTCAAGTTTTCTCCAAAAATATCTCTAAATAACCACTTCCTGTTTTCAGAACCAGCCTTTGAAACTTAAACTGTTCTCATCAAAAAAAAATGATCATTTTTTGACCTTCCACAATTTAGTATATTGATTTACTTTATGGGATGTTCCTTCTATGCCATGTGATGACAGCTGGAATCCTGGTCTTCTGGAGGACCAACTGAACTAGAATCGCTAAGACATCTTATGCAGGATGTTCATGTGTTTGAAGCCCTTAACAGTTTTTATTTTACTTAGAGTTCTCTCATATAAGTGTTTGAGGCAGAAGTGGGGCTACAGTCATCTAAGAGATTAACCCCAGGTTGCTGTAAAAAAAAACTGGTCTTTGTTCATTTTCCATGTAGTTTCAAGACTTCTTATTTCCTGAGGAACCACAAACTGGGTTATTTGAAAAAATGGTTGTCTACCCTTTCAGTTCTGAAAGCTAGAAGTCCAAAATTAAGGACTAGCTAAAAATTTCTTCCCTGCTCTTAGCTGCCAGTGGCTGTGTGCAGTTGTAATGTTTCCTGGCTTATAGAGATAGACACTGGACTGTCTATCTCTGATACCGCATGGCTTTCTCCTCATGTGTCATGATGCTGCTTTCTGAAAAGGAAACCAGACATTGGATTTGGGCACATCTATCCCAGTTGGACTTCATGTTAACTTGATTAAATTATTTTTAGAAACCCAATTCCCAGTACAATTGCATGCATAGATAGGTTCTGGATGGTCAGGAATTTGAGGAGGATGCTATTCAATTGAGTACAGCTAAATGGACTCTCAGACAGTCATTTCTACATTTTAAAAAGCACCAGAGTGGAAGCTACCAGGCCTTCTGGAAATTTGCCAAGTGAAAAGAATGTATCTATCACTATACTACTTGCCAAGGTTACCATAGACAACACTACAGGCAGCACACTTGAACGAGAGACAATATCATCAAACATGACTTGTGCCTGGAGCTCTTTGCATGACTTTAGGGCAGTGTAGAAAGAATAATGAACTACGCTTGGCACCTAGACTCTAGCTTTGTTTTGGGTTCCAGACATAATAATAGATAATGCATTCATATCCTTGTTTGATCATGTCCCCAGACCTCTATTTCTTCAGATATATAATAAAAGGTGTGAATTAGACAATCTGAGATTCATCCAACTCCTGATACATCTACTTTTCATACACATGCTTCCCTTTGCTCAAACATCTTCATTAAGTCTTTGGAAATCTAGGAGTTGGAGCACATGTTTATAATGCTAACTTTCAGTAGGCTTGAGACAGTGAGAGCCAAAAACAATCAAAGCCAGCCTGGGACACATAGTGAGACTCGGTCTCAAAAAAAAAATAGATATAAGCAAACAAAATGTAAGTATTTAATACTTATAGGAGATTAAGGCGAGAATGGGAGCTTTAAAATGGGGGAAATTAATGAAGTTCCTGGGTGGTTTCAAAATGTCTGTCTCCTTCCCGTTTTGTGATCTTCAATTGTGATGTTTCCCAAAATTAATAATAGACATCTGCTCAATGTGTGGCTTCCATCTCAATTGACCCATATGGCAGGAGTGACAGGCTGCAAGTTGTGATGTGGGCTGACATCATACGATTTTTTTTTATCTTTTCAATCTCTAGTATATAGAGATATACTATATAGAACAGCAGGTGTTGGTCAACAGATGTTCCTGGATTAACAGCATAAACAGGTAACTGCTCCTCTGTGCATCTTAGAATGAAAATGTAATGATATCTGTTAATACGCCTTCTTGGGAGGGTCCTAGAGATCAGCCAGTGTAGGGCATGTATGCATGTGGTGCCAAGCAAGTAAGCTGAGAAGAAAATATAGAAACGAGTTTTTGTTTTCTGTCTTTTCATTTTGTTTTGTTTTCAGAATATGTTGTTAACTTTGTTTTGAATAAAATTTATCACTGTGGTAGTGTTAGTTCAAGCTGCAATAAAGGAACCATGTATATTAAAGGGACAGGGCTGAATCTGAATGCAGATTTCCAGACCAGTCTCAGAGAAGAGAAACTCATGGGTCATTTCCCCAACATACAGTGAAAATGATTATTCTTACTAACATTTCCTCCCACCCTGTGTAATTCTATTACTCCTCTTGGATTTCAGATCAGATATTCATACCCTCAGGAATTAACCCAGCCATCCATATCACCAATAGTATCCCATCTTCATCAAATCCACTTTCCCCATTCTCACCAAAGCTGCAGGAACCCAAAATCCAAGAGTAAAATAAGAAAAGAATCTTAAGATTCTCCCCAGTCAAGTAGGTCCCAACATGAAGGCAGGAAATTGGGAATCTAGTGATGGTGACCCGGGCCAGCTGCTTCATGCCACCACATGCTGAAGGATATTGAGAAAATAAAAAGGGTTGTAGGAGCCTTTCAGAGAGTTATTCTTCCGGAGATATTTGGAGGATGTTTAAAAGGCCAAAAGGGAAATTTTTGACCCAGAAAAAAAGTTAAATTCCTTGAAATTGAGGATTGTTACTGGTGTTTAAAGACAAAAGCTGCACTCCAGGAGTCCTAACAGATTAGACTCAGCCACTCATCTAACCCACCAATTAAAGAGACCAGCAGCAGTAAGAGACAGAGAAAGAAGACTTATTTAATGCGCTCACACTGGATAATATAGATTAAAGGGCTCAGTGACCTCAATTCTATGTTTGAACTACTGACATGAGCTTCAGGTCGAAACAGAGGAAGAATCGTGCCAGAGCTAGAGGCTGGTCTAGTAGCACATTCTTGGTCAAAGTGTGGTCTGGCTAATTATTAGCTCAGTTCTTGTTCAGCAAGGAGGTCCTGAAGAAGACCTTAATACTTGAGGAGAATACTTACTTCCATGATATGACTGTTCTTGCTGGAAGAAAGTCTAGAAATCTCTGCCATTCCTGGAATCCAAGATAGCTGTTGGTGTAAGACAACGAGCAGAAGCTGCCAGGTGTATTTGTGGGATTCTGGAACAGGTGAGTGATGTTGTTTAAGTGTCTGGACAATACCACCAAATGCAAGATGGCTTCCATTGCTGATAAAGAAAATTGGGAAGAGAACCTGAGGCAGGAAATTGTAAGTTCAAGGCCAACCTGAGCTACAGGGCAAGGGAGGTAGTGTGGCACCAAACCAAACCAAAGAGAAAAGTAGATTTGGAGAGAGGAGTAGACTTTCTCACTTTTGGGTGTGTTTTGCTTGTGTTTCTGAGACATTGGAATACGGATTTTTTGAGGTGACTGAAATCTGTTAGTCCTTGGTTTGAAGATACTTGGACTCTCAAGCGTAACTGAAATCACCTCAAGATCTCTTCACAAATAAATGTCAGTATGCTGCTATGGTTCAGAGTGTAGAATCTGAACTAAACAGCTTGTATTTCTATCTACCATTACTAGTTCCTTGCCATGTGACCAGAAAAAAATTACTAAAATATCATAAATGAAATTTCCTGTATCTATAAAAAAAAGGAAACAAAACACTCACTACTGTTGGCTAATAGAACTGGGAGTTCTAAATGGTTCCATTCATTTAAACTTTTAGCTTGGGTCTGAGTATCTAGTAACTACTTAATCAATAACTCAAGAAGAGAAGATTCTGTTTTCAGAGAGCACCCAGTAAGTATGACCCAAGGCCAAGATATGAGGTGATCCAATGCTTCATAGTTAGTTCAAAAAGGATTGATGTATGCTAAATTGCATCAATAATCAAAGAGTCACAGTATGTACAGTAATGTAAGTACAGATAACAATGATGCATTATACATTTCAAAAAGCTAGAAGAAAGGATTTGAAAGTTTTCACCATAAACAAATTTAGTCAGTCACGTCATGTCTAAAATGGTTTAAATACTACATAGTGTATATATGCATGAAAACATTGCCTAGTGCCTTATAAATATTTTTATGTCAATGCATCCATTAACAAATTTTAAGTGTCTATATCATATAAATTCTGTTATAACAGTATGAAACTTTTATATTTATACCTTGTTCTTATATGCTATCTTTAAAGGTGTACATTCTATTCCTGGTTGTATTATGTTAACTAAGAAGTTTTTATTTGATCTAAATCCCAACCGAAGGAGAAATTTAGACTGTTCAAGAAACGAAATGTTTATTGAGATGTTGATTATGATAGGAGTAGCATCTCAGCATCAACAGTAGCCTAGACAAATGTGGTATCTGGAGAGAGAGAAAGAAAAAGAGGGGGGAAAGAGAGAGAGGGGAAAGAGAGAGGAAGGGAGAGAGAATTTGGAATGACAAGAGAACTTAATTAAAATCAAATTTGGATTGGCATCAAAGTATAGCAGTAGAATTGGCATTAATAAACAAAGTGTTGATATTAGCTCATGTTCCTTGAAGTCTACTCCCATTATTATGAGAGCTTTTATTTTTCCCATTAGATTGATGGATTGCTGAAGGGAGCAAAAAGTGAAAATGTCTTGGT
Source organism: Cricetulus griseus (assembly GCF_003668045.3). Taxonomy (NCBI): domain Eukaryota; kingdom Metazoa; phylum Chordata; class Mammalia; order Rodentia; family Cricetidae; genus Cricetulus; species Cricetulus griseus. Next base: position 41,388,628 of record NC_048597.1, on the reverse strand, counting down.
AAGCAAAACTCGTTTTACTGCATGTGAATTTCTTTGGGTTGGGTCCGATGCTGAGGCACTCAAAGGTTGAATATTGAGTGGTCTCTAGTGTAAGTCATTACCAGAGGCAAGCAAGGGGTGAGGGGTACTGGTTTAAAGGCAAAAACAGTGTCACCGAACTATAACAAAGATCTTGAGGAACATTTAAAGAGACTAAAACCACTGTTAATCTGTCTTTTTTTCCCCCACTGAATGGAAATGCTTTTCTGAAAGGTCTTCAGGCTGGCACTGTCTGTTTACTTATTGATTGCCTGATTCCCACTGTGCCAACCATATTGTGGCCACAGGGAACACTGTCAGATGCAGCTCTTTCATTTCCTTAATTAGGACAATCTAATGTGTTAAAGTCAGGCAGCTACGGGAAAGCAGCTCTTTACACACACACACACACACACACACACACACACACACACACACACACACACACACACACACATGTATATTAAGAAACCCTTCTTCCTCGTTCCCAATCTCCTTGCTGTCCTAATTCTTCTCTTCAGAAACCCTTGCTTCTGTTGGAGTTTGGGTGCAGGATAAAAGTCGCTTATCCAGCCATCATGTTGCTTATAGCTACGGACCTGGCAAAAGGAAAAGGCAAATATCAGCTTTACCAATGTTGAAGCTTGATTAGATAATATGGTGTGCGGTCCAAACATAGGATCAGCTGGGCAAAAACACCAGAGAGTGCAGGTCTCTTGCTTAAACCATGCAGGAAAACCAGCTGAACCCCAGTTTCTTTGTCTGCTCATCAGTATCCAAATTGCTCAAAAGCCATGCCTAGTCACCTACCTGCAAGCAAAAAGCAATTCAAGGGATGGAGCTGAAGAAAGTTGACCATGGGCAACTTGAGACAGGCTTATATAACTTCTACAAGACCCCAATAACAAAACTAAACCCAAGAATGACTCCTGGAGAAAACAGATGAGTTACCTTGGAAAGGTAATCCTTTCTTATGTAAGAACCCTGATGATGTTGGTTGCATATGGAGATAATCTTGCATTTTTGTCAATGGAAATAACATACTGTCTTTATTTTTTCCTTTTAATATCAAGTGCTGTTTATAGTGGGATTGTGAGGTGATCCAGAACTCTACAATGGGCAAGACTTTACTGGGGTAATGTTTAATTTTTTTAGGTTCATTGTTTTGGTGGTGTTAACCTTCTTTTTCTCTGGAAAACAAAGGATTTCTAGAGATTGGCTAATTCAGCCTCTCTGTGAAGCTGCTGCAGTTTGCTGTAAATGTGTTTTGCTCTGCAGACAATAGTGCTGTGATGGAATGGTTAGTCAGACAGTCTGTGAATAAATGAATAAATCACACACCTGTTAAATCATGTGCTGAGCAGAATGAGGGGTTTGTGAATAGTTTGGTTTTTTTTTTTTTTTTTTCTTAAGCAAAATGTTTCTTCTCTCCATTTGCCACTCCTTAAACGCTTTCTCAATGCAATGTCTTATGTATCTCCTCTTTAGGTGAAGCTCAAAGTACTTCAAAGTGTTCACATGTATGCAGTCTTTTTTCTTGTTTATCATCACCATCACCATCAATGAGATAACCCCATGCTATATAGCCCTGGCTATCCTAGTACATGCTATGTACCCAAAGGTGGGATCAAATCTGTGGTAGTCCTCCTGTCTCAGTCATCCAAGTGGTGGGATTGTTTGCATATGCCAACATGCCTGGCCCACGCATATGAATTCTAAATTATTGGTTGTCATCAATTATGAAAGTTTCAAGTAAGAATACTAATTTGTCATAGAAGCATATGAAGCGATAACAATGTTCTGATGTTCTGACCCTGTTCTGGATTGCAGATGGAAGAATAGGACCAACAGGATTTGTAGTGGTACCTGAAGCAGGACACTCACCTGGTAAAGTAGCCTATGGAAAGCCATGAGGTATGCTGTGCTGGAGGAACCCACCAAATCCTTGGAACCCTAGACTCCAGTTCAGAAACACTGGTGTGGCTAACCTCTCCAGGCCAGGAAAGTGAGCATTCCATTCAACAGTCAAGAGCAGTCTTAGAAATACACCAGGAAGCTGCTGGGTATCAAAATACTTTAGCTTCTGGGTCCTTATGTATATCTTATAGTTTTAAGAACAAGGTTCTCATTCCAAATTGAGATGTGTCCACCACAATGAAAACATGGACTCATTATCCAAGGCAAACAAATAATACACCATTGAATTCTGGGGATGAGACTCAGTAGTAGAGTTCCCAGCTAGCATGGATCAGGCCTGGGTTCTATTCTCCAGTACCACAAAAAATAATTGTTTGTTCTTTACCTACTGTGTATCTGTTATGTCCCAAGATACAAAAGAAAAAAGGGGGTGGGGTCAGGCTCTGAAACCAGACTGAGTAACTTAAAATTCATGCTCTGTAGTCTAGTAATTTTTCACTGTCAAATCAATTAACCTGAATTTGTTTACTAATTCTAATGACATGGACATGAAATTACTAGAGAGTAAGACTCTTGGGAGAAATTAAGTGTATGTGCGTGTGTGTGTGTGTGTGTGTGTGTGTGTGTGTGTGTGTGTGTGTGTTAGTTAATGTTTCTATTGTTGTGTGAAAATAGCATGAATGTAAGCAACTTGGGAAGGAAAGGGTTTATTTTGTTTGTTCCTCCACATCACAGTCCATCCTCAGGGAAGTCAGGGCAGGAACCTGAAGGCAGGAGCTGATGCTAGAGGCCATGCAGAGGTGCTGCTTAGCGGCTTGTACTGGCTTGTTCCTCAGAGCATATTTAACCTGCTTTCTTGTATTTCCTGCTCCTCCAAGATCACAACCCACACACACATGGTTTGAACCCTCCCACATCAATCACAAATTAAGAAAATGCCCTACAGTCTTCTTTACTGACTTATCTTATGGAGACATTTTCTCAACAGAGATTTCTTCCTCTCATATGAATCTAGCTTGTGTCAAGTTGAGATAAAACTAACCAGCACAGTGTGTGTGTGTGTGTGTGTGTGTGTGTGTGTGTGTGTGTGTGTGTGTGTGTGTAACATGTAACAGACTGAAAGAGAGCTGCAGTTAACAGTTTGCCTGGGTTTTATATACTACGTTATTTGTGGTATACCACTTCTGAAGATAGTTATCAATTGAATCACTGAGAAAGCCAAAAATGAAGACAAAGAGAGATAGAAAGATGGAGGAGGTAGTGATAAAAACAAGAAAGAAAAAACAAGGGTGGGTATCAAAAGTGACAGAAGGCCATTTACTTAGAAACACATACCTAAGCCACAGTTATGCTGCGGAACTACTTGTTACAGACAGCGAAACTCTAGCACAAACTGCAATCTTCCTCACCAGGGACTTGAGAAGACTCCATTGGAGCATTTAATACCACACTGTCTGGTAGGGAACAAGCTTCCCTTCCCTTCTTTATGAACCTTCCCTGCGTGCTCTTGGATGCCAAGTTCATCTTATCCACTCATATTCTAATTCACTTCCCTACACATACACTTAACTCTCTGAGCCAGCCAAAACTGTTGTTAAGGTAAATTCATGCTTATAGTACACTAAGCCAAAATGCTAGGTTTTTTTTTTTTTTTTTTTTTTACCTAAAATACCACCAAAATATTTCTCTGTTGTTCCCACCCCCTGCTGCCCTAAGATTTGTGTTATGATTGTGGGCCATGGGAAGATTTTGCTTTCATTTTTTTTCTGTTTTATACCCCGTTTTGGCAAAAGGTATTATTTCAACTTACAATGCACAGATCTGTCACGGGATAAAACACAGCCATCAAAACACTTGAGGAATATTTTGTGTGTATTGAAGGTGCTTATGCATAGAACAGATCAAGGTTATGTTCCTTAACCATTTACCTCTAATGCTGAGGGGCTTCTAAAGCACTTAAGGGGATCTTGAGATCTGTTATTTTCAGAAGTTCATCAGCAGGACTTTTGAGGCTTATAAAATAACTAAGTAGGAGGCATCAGGAAATGCCATCTGGCCTTGAAATACCGCCTTTCTTTCCCCCTAACCCATCACTTTCCTATATAGTTCCTGAGATGGTCAACAGTGTCCATGTGTTTGTCAAAGATATTTATTAAGATCCTCCAACCATTCAATCAAAGAGCTGGGCAGCTGGAATTAGCATAATGGTATATGTATATGAATACACAAAAGACTGCACACAGGGCTCACAGCTGAACTGGGAGCAGGAACAGTCATACAAGTGATCTCATCCATGGGTACCAAGTGTCTGACAGGAAACATATGGGGGACCCTTAGTGGCAGCCTCCAACCCAGGAGATAAGGGGGTGGGGCTGGAGAATGTTCCTAGAGGAAGCGATATTTTCATCAATCTCATCATGGATTTATTTACCTTTAAAAAATAAATACCATTTGCTAGAAATGCTAGGAGAGCATAGGAATTCTAAAAATATTAGCAAGGGTTAATGTCCATAAGCCAAGTCCCTGAGTAAATAAATATTAGAATCATTACATTTTTGATAGCACCAAGAAAGAGATTAAGCCAAGGGCTCTGTTTAAAGAGCAGGGAGCATTTCTGTGGGTGAGTTTACATCTGAAGAGGTGAGGTGGCCAATGGAACAAATAGGCCAAACCACTGAGACAAATGCTAACTGCAGCAACAGTTTCACCTATGTCACAGTTTTGCCTCCAGCCTGCTCTAATCTTGAGCTTTTCCTTACACTCACACTCAGCAGGGAAAACACTCAGCTTGGTTTCCATAGTGGACGTAAAGTGTATGAGGGAAACGGTTTTTAAAAATCTGATGAAGTGTCTACAGTTGGTGTTGCGCCAAGACAAGTCTGCCTGGAAATTTTCCCATGCTGTCCTCCTTCAGATCATCTCTTGGACTCCTCCTTCTCTTTTCGTATCCTTTGTGTATCTGGAAACTCAACATAAAACTTCATTATCCTCTGTTTGACAAGAGCATATGACAGCACCTCTGTGTCCTCATTCCCACAATGCTTCAGAAGAACTAGTAAGTGAATCCTCTATTTGTTTTATACAAGCTTGCAACTAGAAATCACCACAGTGTAATTATATAGGCACTCGGAGATGTAATATAAAACCTCTAACCCTAATCTTAACCCATGTCCTTTTTTTGATACAATTCGGAACTCTTGTGGAGTGATTGACTACAAATGTGCCCTCTATTAAGCAAGTTCTGGAAGGTGTTTTCATGCAAAATGAAAGGTGTTCACAAGCAATCCCTAATAGAAATTCTCTTCTACTTGGCCTCCTGCTGTGAGAGAGGCCACACTTCTATGAATCAGGGCCTTCTCTCTCCCATCTTCAAGGAAATCCAACTTAGAGTTGACGATTCTGTTGCGCCGCAAAGATCTGTTCATCGTGCCTCAGTGTGGAACTGTGGGAAAATTTCAGTATCACTTTACAGTTTGGATGGCATATACTTTAACCCAACAATAAACCTGTGAAATTTAGAAGATGAGTTACAGATGTTGTTCTGATTATCAACTTTTAGCCTGTGGATGGATGTCTTTAAATAAAACTGAATCTATCTATGAGAAAACATTACATGGGACCGCAATGATATTAGAATCTCTACTGCTCCTTTTTGAGTTGTTCATCATCAGTGCATTCCTTACATTTGAAAACGTTGGTGGAGAAAATTTTTCCAAGCATCAATAACTACATTCGGTCCAAAGTCCAAGAGCAGGGAGATGTTAAAGGTCCTTGTTGAATACATAGTTACCATGGAAAACAAAGAAAGTTTTTAAAACGAAAATGATAGGCTGAAGAGATGGCTTAGTGAATTAAAATGCTCCCAGTGCAAGAGTGAGAGCATGTGTACATACCATGTTTGTCTTTTTGTGACTGGGTTACCTCACTCAGGATGGTTTTATCTAGTTCCATCCATTTGCCTGTGAATTTCAAGATTCCGTTGCTTTTTTTCTGCTGAGTAGTGCTCTATTGTGTAAATGTACCACATTTTCTCTATCCATTCTTCAGTTGAGGGGCATCTAGGTTGCTTCCAGGTTCTGGCTATTACAAACAACACTGCTATGAACATGGTTGAACATATGTCCTTGTTGTATGAATGTGCATTATTTGGATATATGCCCAAGAGAGGAATTGCTGGATTTTGAGGTAGACTGATTCCCATTTTCCTGAGCAACCGCCATTCTGACTTCCAAAGTGGTCTGTGGATCAGTATTTTTCCAGGGTGTAAGAAGGGACTTTGAGAGCCCATCCCACATGAAGGGATGCTCTCTCTCTCTCTCAGCCTGGACACATCTGGGAGGGTCCAGGCCAGGCACAGGATGATGTGGTGGACTATGGGGAGCCCCTATGGAGGGCTGTATCCTCCCTGGGAAGCCCAGGGGAGATGGAGTAGGGAGCTGGCAGGGGGTGGGGGGAGGGGAGGGAGAGGGAGAAGGGATTGACATGTGAAGCAAGCTTGTTCCTTATTTGAACTAAAAAAAAATAATAATAATTTAAAAAAGAGTGAGGATATGAGTTCAAATACACAGAACCCATGGAAGGCCAAGAGAGGTACCATACATCTTCCATCCTAGTACACCTATGACAGGGTGGAGACTGCGGAATCCCTGGAAGCTTGCAGGCCAGGTAGCTGGTGTTTACAGAAGGAAACAACAAAAAGAGAGTGCCTGTCTCACACAAGGGGGAAGAAGAAGATATTGGTAGAGCTGTTCACTAGCCTCTCCTGACATGCTGTGCTCCTCCACACACATATGGTTGAAAGTGGTGAGGAAAGAAAGATGTTTCCTGTGAATGTAGAATGAATTATATGAGAGCAAAATGATTCTGAGAGATAAAATGAAAATCACCCAGCACACCAGCATGCCACACGGGAGCTAATGGAAAGTGCCAGCCACAGGGTGATAGAGGGACAGAATGGAAAACTTTTGGACACTTGTGTATATCGACACTTAGTGGGTCCCAGCTTCAAATTAATTCCAGGAGGGCTTAATCCATAAGGAAGTCAATTGTCTGCCTCCATAAATTTCTATTAGAGACAAATGAGAATGATTTGGAGCTTGGGGGTTGTTATGCATATTCAAAAGAAATAGACTGTTGGTGCCTTCAATATGCTATCTTTTATTCTATAACCTCTAGACACACATGGTGCAGAATATATATGAACAAGAACACCAGCCATGGGTAAGAGCTTTGAGAATTGACTCAGGCTCCTACTCCTGAAATCACATTTAGAGGAACCAACTTGGGGATTTTAGAATTTCCAACAAATGGCTCCACTTAAAACCTACTTTTAAATAGATTTTGTGTTAGTACTCTTACCTGGTAAGGAAATTAGGCAACAAAGGACTTCAGGGGTTTTCCCCAATAGTCAAATGTGGAATGAAAATTCAATTCGAACCAGTGCTTTCTTCAAATACATCCTGGTTAGTTATGATATGTATAGACCCCAAACTCTCTCTCTCTCTGTCTCTCTCTGTCTCTGTCTCTGTCTCTCTCTGTCTCTCTCTGTCTCTGTCTCTCTCTGTCTCTGTCTCTCTCTGTGTCTCTGTCTCTGTCTCTGTCTCTGTCTCTGTCTCTCTCTCTCTCTCTCTCTCTCTCACACACACACACACACACACACACACACACACACACACACATACACACACACACACCGCACAGACACAATGCCCTTTCTTCAGCTCTATGAAGCAAATGTCAGGAGACAATGTCTTTAGCTGTTCTATGGAGGACAAAATGCTTCTCTCAGTAGTTTACTATGTGTAGCTAAACATTAAGTGTCTAAAATGAATGAGCATGCTAGAGTTTCCAACAGGACTTAGTTCTATATTCTACAAAGATCACATAGCACTAAAAGGCTCTTCATTTTCCTATGTGATCCGTTTAAAAATTTGGAAATGTTTCAGAATGTCTGGAAGTTGTAGTAAATACGCTGTATATTTTGAGTGTTGTCACGTGTGGGATGAAGATTTCAATTTCTGCTCTTTAAAGCATAACATATTACTAATTTAACCTTTAAATTTTCTTTTAGTTTGTGATATAATGTTTTGGTAAATTACATGAAGAATAGTAACATACTAATAATAGTTGGGCTTAGAACTACTCATTGATTAGATTTTTAAAACATAGATGAACTGAAAATCAAAATAGGTATTTTTATTAAGTACCTCTCTATAGACTCTACCCTTGTCCAATAACATCCAATAAACACACAATGACATGTATCTCTATCTAGTTTATTTTTTATCAGAAAGTAGGAATTAGTACAAGAATGAACAGAGAAGATTTTCTACCCTTGCTCAAAAGTATCTGAGGGTCATTTTCACTCTAGAATATAATTAGATCTGTCTTTTATTTCTAAGTACCTTCATGTACCAGTTAACTATTCAAACGCTACTCCTAACATTTTCTATATCAGTGCCTTTTACCACAGAGACTGGAAAATAAAATAAGAATTTTATTAATTTTTTAAAGCCAGGACAGTTCTGTGATTCTGTTATGGATCATGAGACCTAAATGGAAGTCCCTTAGGGAGAGGCTGAATTTCTCTGTCACTGGAAACAATGCCTGGAATAGCAGACACCATTCTACAACTGTGAAAGGAGCAGTCACCAAATTGTAAGGATTTGTAATTAGAAGCCTGAACCCATAAGTTCTTGTCCATTATGGTCAATGAATTTTGAGGTTTTCAGGATCCAAACGCACCTTGCTGATGTATATACTGTAGACTTTGCGTATAATTCTTATTACAGAATTGTTTCTAGAGAAAGTTGTTCTGGCTCCAAGCAGATGTATAATTCTCTTTAAAAAGGAAATAAATTTTGTTCAACAAACTCAAGTGTTCGTTTTTTTTTTTTTTTTTTTTTTTTTTTGTTCTGTCACCCCCAAGCTTAAACTTTTGCTCAAACTCTCACACACACAACACAACACACACAGACGGGGGGGGGGGGGTGGGGGAGGGGGACTGACAGGCAGACAGACAGACAGACAGACAGACAGACAGACAGACAGACAGACACACACACACACACACACACACACACACACACACACATCTTGCCCCTCTTAACTAGTGTTAGGATGATAAATTGGTTTCATCTCAGGTGTCAGCATTGATAGATGGGACATGGCTGTCTGGATCACTGTGCTGAGAATAATTTTGAAGCAGACAACACAACTTATAAGGAAGAGTGTTGTGATCAATTGACCAACTCTGCCATGGATATGAAAAATGGAATTTGTGTTTTATAACAATTGGCCTGGTCCAGCCTATTCAAACTTAATTGCACAACCTGATGTAATCCTTTCTCCCCTGTTAACCCTGCAGGTGGGAGTCTGGGGTCTTCAAACTGGGACATTAAGTTCCTATGTGGTCTCCAGTTTACAAACTAGGAAGCAATAATACGCTATCTAAAACAATATCTTACTGATCTATCTCAGTTGAAATTGTAGAGAAAATGTCATGGTTTAAGTTAACTATTCTAGGCTGTGATGCTGTGGGAATATGCCACTTGCCCCTCCCTTCAAAAAAATGTATCATTCATTTGCAACAGGTCAATTGGGTGGTGGCCCAGCAGTTCAGAGTACACACTATAAGCAGAGGACCCCAGTTTCATTCCTAGAACCCAGACCAGAGAGCTTACCACCTCCTGTAGTTCCAGCTCCAGGGGAATCCAATGCCTTTCACTCCCTTAAACACCTGCATTCATGTTTGTACACACACATGTACATACATGCACACACAAAATTTAGAAAGAAGGAAAGAAGGGCAAGGAAGGGAGAGAGCAGGGAAAGGAGAGAGAGAGAGAGAGAGAGAGAGAGAGAGAGAGAGAGAGAGAGAGAGAGAGAGAGAATCGCAGCTAGCTGTGACCTCTAGCCACAGTGCTGGAGAATCTACCTCAGCTTCACACCAAGGCCATGGCTGTGTCTGGAAGAAGCAACACTGAGGTGCTCATGACCTTTTTATCTAGTGCAGGAGAGGGGGAGAGAGGGGGAGAGAGGGGGAGAGCGGGGGAGAGGGAGAGAAGGAGAGAGGGAGAGAGGGAGAGAGGGAGAGAGGGAGAGAGGGAGAGAGGGAGAGAGGGAGAGAGGGAGAGGGGGAGCTCTTTCCCTCTCAGCTGCAGACAACCTTTCTCTGTGACTCTCAGTGTATTGACTAATAGCTCATTAGAGCTACAGCATAACCCACAGTATTCTTAGATCAACTCTACTTCCTTCTACCTCTCCTTCTATAATTGAGAGGTAGTTGGCAGGTGAGCAGAAACCTGACTCACTCCCATTGTAGCTCCCACTCGGAAACCTCTCTTCTGTAGCTTTGGAGCCTGTCCTGGAACTCACTCTGTAGACCAGGACGGCCTCGAACTCACAGACATTCATCTGGTTTTGCCTCCCAAGTCCTGGGATTAAAAGTGTGCCACCACCACCCGTTTGAAACGGTGTCTTCCTATTTTGGCATTTTTATTACAGTAACAGAAAGCCTACCAATGAAACACCCCCTCAGATCTACAAAGCTTTTATATCAAACATTCAACATGCAAATACAGGCCAAGTGCAAGGCAGCTTTGATATTAGCGAATATTGATTAAATCCCAGACATTTGCCATAGAGTGATGTGGAACCAGCATTCTCAGCTTTAAAATGAAAAACACACCAGTGATATTTGATGGAACTCTGTAAGGATTAAGTGAAATAATAGGCATGAAATTGATTTCTAACTATTAGGCATAATATATTAAATTTAGTAATTAGTGTTGCTACTATTTCTTTCCCCCCCACTCCCTCACCCTCCCATCCTCCCATGTTCCCTACCCAACCCACCCCAACCCACACCCCCAACTCCTCCCCAGGGATAGTGAGGCCCTCCACCAAGGACCTTCAAAGTCTGTCATATTGTTTGGGGCAGGGCCTAGCCCCTCCTTGCTGTGTCTGGGCTGCAATAGTAACCCTCCATAGGGAATGGGCTCCCAAAGTCCATTTGTGCTCTAGGGTTGAAGACTGGCTCTGCTGTTAGAGGACCTGTTGACTGTCTTCGACTCCTAGCTGGTACCCACATTCAGAGGGGTTAATTTGGTCCAATGCTGTTTCCCAGCATTGGACCATGGGTGTGGTCCACTGTTTCTGCAGGTCTCTACATTCCCGTCTTGGCTCCTTTGCTCAACCCTCCTCCCTCTCCAAAACTGATTTCCAGTAGTGTGGTACAGTGCTTAGCTGTGGGTGTCTGTTTCTGCTTTGAACAGTAACTGGATGAGGACTCTCCTTCCTCTCCCTGCCCCCAGGCTCCAATTTGGTCAGGGGTTCTTGTCCCCATCTCCTTCTTTGAGGGACTAAGCAATCTTCTCTTAGGGTCCTCCTTGTTTCCTAGCTCCTCTGCAGTGTGGATTGTAGGCTAATGACCCTTTGCTCTATGTTTAAAAATCAAAACTGAGTGAATACATACCATGTTTATCTTTTTGTGATTGTTACCTCACTGAGGATGATGGTTTCTTCTAGTTCCATCCATTTGCCTGCGAATTTCAAGATTCCATTGTTTTTTTCTGCTAAGTAGTACTCCATTGTGTAAATGTACCACATTTTCTCTATCCATTTTTCAGTTGAGGGGCACCTAGCTTGTTTCCAAGTTCTGGCTATTACAAATAATGCTGCTATGAACATAGTAATATATAAGTAATATAAAATATGAGTGCTGCTACTATTTCAAGTAATTTCTTGTGAGTGTGTGTGAGCGTAGTATGCTTGTGTCCTTGGATATGCCAGTGTGCACTGACATGGGTGTATGTGAGCCTGTGCATAAGGATCAGAGGTCAACCTTGAGTTTCATTCCTCAGGAGTCATCCATCTTGCTTTGTGAGACAGTCTCTCACTGGCTTGTAGCTTGCTGATTATGCTAGCCTGGCTGATGATTGAACACTGGGGACCCACCTGTCTCTTCTCTCCAGCTTCCCTCACCATGCCTGGCTTTTTAATAAGAGTTTGAGGGATGGCAATTGGATCCTTGTAAAGCAAGTCCTTTACTGGCTGGACTATCTCCCCAACTCTTTCCAGTAATTCCCAATAGCAACCCCCAGGAGGCTGTTTAGATTCCTTTTCAAATATGTGCTGAGACTCTCCAAGGCACTGGGCTAACTGAGAAAATGGGAAGGAAAAGAAAAGGCCCTGCTGAAATGGAGATTACATTTTCTAAACTAACCAAGTGAACATGAGTTGGCTAAAATTTACTAGTAGGTTAACCATAGGACAGTAACTGACAGCCTTAGTCCTGGCTTCCTTCATTTCTAACAGTAGCAGCCTGGCTCCATTCCAAGATTTATATCTGCTGAGCATTCCAACTGAATGGCCTTGTCTTTCCCTCTATCCTATTCTACCTGATCCAGGAGATTAACAGCCTTGTGCAATAGATTCTTCCCATACCCTCACTTCAGCGGGCGCAGCTACTTGTTTTACTCACTCACTATTTTTCACCTGCTCTCTGGCCCTCCTCCTTGCCTGGATGCTTGTTCCATCTCACTTCCCTACCCTCTTCCGTCTCTTGGCTTCCTTTTGGCTTCTCTCCTTGACCATCACCTTCCTGAGAAGACATTCACTCTGCATCTTCTGGTGGCGTTGATGTCTTTGCACAGAAGATGATACTTCCTGGCATCAATAACAGGAAGAGCCCCTACCCAGGAAACAGGGCCTCGCAGGCTCTAACACCTTCTGTAGACTGGGAGCCTCAAGAACTGACTGGTGTCTCACAGACACTCTAATTAACTCCCAGGTCTTAAGCAGAGACAGATATGCCATCTTTCACTGGCTGTGATCCCCATTCCCTAGGAAAATGGCCAGAAGATGCCCAAACTGTGCAGACTACTTCAGTCTAGCCCAGAAAAGACTCGCCACAGTTCTTATTTATCATTTAAATAACAGATTGATTTGCCTTTGCCCTGATGTCTAGTAGCCTGAAGATCACTGGCTATCAAACATTTTTTACCATCTTCTACAACAAGAAATAAATATATATAATCACATAAATATATACAATGTGCTTATTCATAAGCACTTAAATATTTGCATTTCTAAAACATATGTTACACAGAACATTTTTTCTTGTTATATGCAAGACTCACATTTTTAATTCATTTTAACATATTCTGCTTAACCTGATTAAAACACTAGTTTTGATCTAGAGATATTTTAACCTTTATTGTGTATGTGTATGCCATTTCTAACCAATATGGTAAAGAATGTGCATCCTACTTTGAATGTTTTACATTGTATAAAATAAAACTCAAAGGATCACACAGGGAAATAATTATATTAAAACCCAGTCCTTTTCCTGGGCCTCAGGGAATGGATCAGTGTCAATAGCCCTCAGGTTAAGAACACCTGTGTGACTAAATTAGTTTCACAGCCATCTACAGTTCCCTAACCTGGAGTTTGGATAAGTTAATTGTGAGTAAGGCCTCAGAACACTTTGTGGCAATTAAGTATTTCAGATGTCTATCAGCTTGTCATGGTTTTAACACTTTCTCTCCCTACCTCCTTCCCCCTACTTCTCCTACCAGTCACCCACCCAGATACACAGGTGCACGTTCTTTACAACCCCTACACACATGCATGCAAAACACACAAACTCACATTCACACACACTTTCAAAGACTGGCATAAGGCCGTAGGCCATTACATGTAACCCCTCCTATGCCCTGAGTCATGCTCCCTGACTTCCACTTGGTCCTGGCTCCTCAGACTCCCTCCTTTGGGGCTTATCTCTCTAGGGCAGCTCTCACCACCCTGGTTTCTTAGCTTCCTTCGAAGCATTATGAATTGATAGCTGCCTTCTGCCCTGGAATGATGGTGGAGAATGGTAGTAGCTCAGCCCAAAGCCATTGGCCTTTATTTTCTCAAGCTTCAGTGAAACTTCCTTGGCAGGTGTTTCCCTTTGATAGGCAGTTTCTGCCTCCCACCAGATGACAGTTACTCCATGTGTCATGCCCAGCCTACAGCCGAAGTTCTGGCTTGGCTCACAGTGGCCATGCTGAACATGCTGTGTCCCCAAGATAGGAACAGCTCAGCCAGGGGTTGTGGGAGGAAACACAGTTACTGTCAAAACTGAATTATGCAGATGCTCCCCCAATGGTTTACTATGGCAATTTCCTGCTGCCAGAGCAAACTTCCAGAGTGAATTGTTTTCTCCTTTGCACATAGGAAGAGGGAAGCTCTCTGAACAGATTCCAGGTAATACAAACTGGTAGGAAGTCTCTTTCTTGTGAGTCATGTTATGGTTAAATTGGATGCTTGCCCAATGATATGTTAGAGCCATGACCTCAAATGTGTTCAGAATACAACCCAATTTGGAGGAAGGGCATTTACAGAGGTAATCAAATTAAAATAAGGTTGTTAGGGCTAGTGAGATGGTTTGTCTAAAACTAAGATGGCAGTCTTAGTAGACTAGACAGTCTAGCAAGCTCCTTTAAAAATGATCACATTACAACTGGAGAGAAGGCTGAGCGGTTAAGAGCATTAGCTGCTCTTCTAGAGGAGCTGGGTTCGATTCCCAGAATCCACATGGAAGTTCACAACTGTCTGTAACTCTATCTGCAAAAGATCCTACAACCTCACACAAACATGTATGCAGTCAAAACACCAACGCACACAAAAATAAGTCACTTAAAAAAGATTGTGTTATTCTTGTAGTGTATGCATGTGGAAATGTAGATAAAGGCGCCCTGCCACTGAGCTTGATAACCAAAGTTTGATTACCTACATGGTAAAAATACAGAGCAGACTCCTGTAAGTGGTCCTCTCCCCTCAACCCACAGGCCATGATATATACCCCTACTCCCATTCCCCACCCACACACACACTCACACACTAAGTGAATAACTTCAAAGGAGGTTGTCAGAGTGTCTATCCTACAAAGATTTCTATAGTATTAAGTAAGAGGGGAAAAGGGCAGAGAGGCAGACCCATAAAGATTGGACTCACTGTGAAGATACAGGAGGGTGACAGAGATGGCATCTATGAGTCAAGAAAGAAGGCCTCAGAAGAAATCAACCCTGTTGACATCTTGATTTTGGTTTTCTAACCTCCAGATTGTGAGCACTCACTCAGTCTGTGTTGTCTGACTCTGAGATGGGAGTGGGGAGCAGAATGGCTTGTCCCTCTGTCTGCACTCAACAAACTATGGAATGACAGTTACTTTCACGTCCTCCTGCTCTAAAGGGCCAGGTTTTGTGCAACCATCATCAGCACAGGAAAGGGTGGAAGACGAGTTGCATTACTTCTCCTCCAGGATGGAAGGCGGCTGGAGTATTCTAAAATTGATAGTATTACCAGGATTCCCAGAACACAAACAGAAACAGAAACATTTGCACTCCACCTGACAGTGCTAAAGATGGGATTTCATGGCTTTGACCTCAATGACTGACAGCCTCTAAAGAGAAAATGCTATCATATTATACAGTTAGAAGCCCAAATGTAGCCTAGGACTTCAGGTGGGTTCAATCCCATCATTTCATAGAAGAAGAAAGACACTGAGACCCTGAGAAGGGATGGACTTGCCCAAGGTCACAGAGCAGACATATCACTTCTTCCTTGAGTCTCCAGCACTACAGGCTGCAGGAACATTCTGCAGAAGTCAAAGTTCTGTTCTGTGTCTTTCCATTCTTCTCCCTTCATGCAATGGTTCAAAAGCTCAAAGGTCACAAACACTTCATAAAGTTACTCAAAAGAACTGACAGGGCAAACAATGACAAAATTATTTATTTTAAAGACTCTGGTTTTCACAGGCCACAGGAGGTGGTGGCACACACCTTTAATCCCAGCACTCAGGAGGCAGAGACAGGTGGATCTCTGTGAGTTTGAGGCCAGCCTGGTCTACAGAGCAAGTTACAGGACAGCCTCCAAAGCTACAGAGAAACTCTGTCTGGGGGGGGGCGGGGGAAGAGAAAGGGACCTCTAACAGTGGAGCCAGTGTTTATCCCTAGTGCACAAATGGACTTTGGGAGCCCATTCCCTATGGAGGGATACTATTGCAGCCCAGATACACAAAAGAGGGTCTAGGCACAGATTTTGACGGCCTCACTATCCTTGGGGAGTGGGCAGGGGTGGGGGGGGCTGGTGAGGGCCATGGGAGGATGGGAGGGCCAGGGAATGGGGGATTGATATGTAAAATAGGATTATTTCTAAAATTAAAAAATAAAAAACCACAAAAAAAAGCCTCTGGTTTTCATAAAGCAACCCTTCCCCCGAGGAAAAGAAAAAAAAAAAAAAAAAACTACCCCACACCATGCTCCCATATTTGCCTTGATGCTCCTTTTTAAATGCACTAGAGACAATGCTTCCTTAGTGCCCGTAATTACTGTTCAATAGATCCCTTTTTAGCCAATGAAATTACAAACCTTTTTTCATCTTCACTTTTAAACCTCTTTCTTTCTCCTGTATCATAACTTTCTTTTCCTCCAAAATTCAATGAATTGTACAAGTTATTTTTGGACCTTCCAAATAGTTTGTGAAGACCATAGTTTTCTTCCAAATGAGAAAATGCTTCGTTCACACTATATTGTCATTGCTTTTATTAGTCTTCCCATCACAGTATGGGAGAAGACCGTTCATCAAACAATAAGACTCCACTAGGGAGCTATCCCAACGATCACTATGAGCCTCTGACATTCTGAGCTTCCACCCACCTGAGAGAACAGAAAGGCAGGATCTCCAGACCATGGAGCCTAATCCCCTCATTTCAGAGTTGAGGAGATTTAGGCACACGGGCACCCCCGGCCCCCAGGGCTATACACCTAGCTTTTGCCTCCAACCCACTGGGTTTTCTACTACCCAGGAAATTGCAGAAAATCTTCATCTCTCCTTAAGTTCATTGCAAGCTGGTCTTGTAATCATTTATATTTATTTCAGCAATATGGGGGCATGGGAACACATGGTTCCTGCCTCTACATAATATTGCAGGATCAGTTTGATCAATTTTGAGTTGCTCCAGTTCCAGCACTTAAATGGTTTCACAAGTTCATCCATAAATCAGAATCCAGAAGCTGTAAGCAGAATGGTGCACACATGGCAAGTTATTCACCACCCTTTGCTTCTGTTTCCCCTTAGTTAAAGTAGATGTTTATACTCCTTTAAGATTATATGAACTAATGCATAGAAAAGGCTTAATAGCCATAACAACTCAATAGATGTAAACAAGTCTTAATCTGGCTACAATTAAGAAAATGTTACCCAATAGCGGTTTAATAAATGTTTGCATGGAAATGTAAAAAAAAATGATTATTATAACCCTAATAACTACAGGATGAGACAATAGAAATCTTTGACTATAGATTGAGAAATCTAAGTCACAGATACAACCCTGCCATGAAGGAGCTTGTGACTTGGGAAAAGCATTAACCTTTCTGGGTCTGAGAGCTTAAATCGCCAGCCTTAATGCTAAACTCTCCATAAGAGAGAAACGCCCTGAAAAGTATAAGGTACAGCATGGCTGACTCAGGAAGTATTCCCACCCCACTGAGAGCTATTGTCCTTCCTGAAGTGAGAGAGATGCTTCCTAGGTCGATATCCACGAGAAAAACAGCTCCTGGGCCCTCTTCTGAAGCACCCTATCCCCAAAGCAAGCATTATCCCAGCCTTTCCCTTGGGGGAGCCAGTCTGCCCAATTGAAGCCGGGAGAAGGGAGCAGATGAACAATGAACGTCAGAGCAATTAGTTTTGGCAATTAGGCAGGCAATTAGTTCTGCAGTGTATAGAAGGGCGGAGAAGGTAAATCCGCAGCGTCAGAGGACAGAAAATGTGCATGGGCCTCTCCAGTAACACCCAGGTGAGAGGACCCACAAGTCCCCAGTCTGTTTCCCCGCCCACTGTCAGCACCTTCAGGGTATTGCTTTCCAGGAGCGAGAAAACTGTTCTGGGCTTTCAGCCCCCTGCTCTAATTTCTCCCTCTGAAGGTCACACATTCTCAGTGTTTTCTCCAGTTGAGGTCCTGTTGCCTTCTCCCCAGGAATCCTATCTGCAAAGTTGAAATTCTTCAATGCAATTTCCTGGGGACTCTCTTAGCAAAGAGTTCATTTGTTGTTTTCAAAGCTTAGGAAGTTCTTCTCTAAGGGCCAATTAATTTCTCACTTATCTAAGGGTGGAGGAGAGCTGATATTACATAACTTCATGATACAGCGAGGGGGAACTAAAACAGTGCTTAAAAGGCAAAGTCCTGGGCTTGGGTACCATCTGTGCTTCTTAAAAAGATCTGGTCTTTGGTTTCAACAGCTCCCAAATAGGACTAATGATCGGGTAACCTGGCAAAATGTATGGCACTTCAACAGGTCTTGTCAATTCCAAGTCCGGGAGTGCATGTATTAAAAACTATGTTTATCTGAAATTCAAATTTATTTCTACTTCTACAAATTTATGTCTACTTCTCTTTCTTGTTGCTAAATCTGTCAATCTTGGATTTTAAAAAATAATAATACCCTTCTCAGAATGTTAATGAGGTTAAATCAAACACCACACAGCGTAACTAGTAAAAAATTGGCGGCAGGGGTGGGGGATAGGGGGTGACAATAATGTTTCTTTCTTTCACTTTCCTCTGCCATTATCATCTAATGTGGTTAAAGTTGTTCTGCCTAGTCCAGAGGTTTAGAGTAACCAATGGCAGCTGGCTAGTTTTTCAGAAAAGAAAAACCTTTCTATGAGTTGCCTGCAGCAAGAGTTTTAGGCATGAATAAAAAAGTGTGTCTGGACGTGATGTCACTGTGCTCCCCCGCCGGCAGCCCTCCTTGCTAAAGCAGTGTTTCCAGCTGTTTTTCTTATGACTAAGAATTCCAAACTGCTTAGAAGGCCCAGGAAATCAGGGTATGTGGTGAGGTAAGAAGCACTGGCCACAGTAACATTTTGCCCAGCAGACAGCGATTCTTAGGAAAAGATGGGGTGGGAGCCCATGCTAGCTCTCCAGTTCACTGTGCATAGCTGGTGTTCCCATGACCCACCTAACCAAAGGCACCTTCAGAGTTTGTGAGACATGATACTGAGCCAATTATAAGAACCCTCGTTAAGAAAAAGATGCGGAATTACAAATACAAAATTAGACATGAAACTGAATATTTACTTAGAATGAGAAATTATATCATGACAAATTACAGGAGTGCTGGAGAATTAGGCCTCTTTCTTCTCGAAATCCCTACAAGTGATTTGCTAGAAATGCTGACACAGAAATGTTAGCTGATTATAACCCAGCTTCCTCTCCCCACCCGGGGCCTTAACAACCCAGGCGCTTACACCAACCACCCTGAACAGAACAGGAAGGGACCTGTAACATATACCTTATTAGTGTGTATATATATATATATATATATATATATATATTTCTTGCATTTAATGGAATACCTTTAGGGCCATGTTTGTTATGTGAGCAATATTGTGAGAATGTTGATGGAAAACAAAAGGTGGAAAGAATTCTCGCGCTTCTGCCATCTTAACCAGCCATCTGTCTCTTTTCTCTAGGTTCTTTTCAGTTTTCACTCATGTACACAACTCCTAAAACCATGATGCCTTAGTGCATTTTATGCATCTGTAACATACTGTTGCAGACTGGTGTTTTATTAACAAGAGGGCTTATGGCTCTAGAAGATGGGAAGTCCAGGAACAGGTGCCATCATCTGATTGTTCTCGGGGCTATGTCCTAACATGGTGGCGAGACAAGTGAATGCAACCGAGTAAGAGGGGAAAGGTCTTTTTCCTTCATCAAAAGTCCACTCCCACAAGAACAGTTTTAATGCACTCATGAACAACTTTGTGGCCTAATCGAATCTTAAGTCTGACACCCCTTAACACTGTTTATAGGAGCATCACATATCAGCATACATTTGGAAGCACATACCATTGGATATCTGTTAGGGTGTTTTCCACTTAGCATGGTATCATTTTCCTATGTTTCTCTATACCCTTCATCATGTTGGCATTTCAAGGCTGGATCATTATTTCCTACCCTGTCATGGTTGAGAAATCAGATAAGGATGAGCCTGATGAAGGGAAACTGAATTTTAGGTTACTGTGAACAGTTTTAAACTTAAAACCACACCACCCACACACACACACACACACACACACACACACACACACACACACACACACACACACACATCTTTGAAATGACTCTAACAACATTGTAACTTACATAGGAATAAATAATCTGTCAATATAAAGGGAAAAAATCACTTCAACAATTTATTAGGTGTGGGCAGAAAAAGAAACTATCAGCAGGCTGTCGTTTCACTTTTCAACTAATTTCTTAGGTGAGGTGATTCCAGATCTGTTGAGCATGCCCCTCCTGAGGAGGCAGAAGAATAGAATAAACAGATTGCCATGTGACTGGGTACTAGAGTGGACAATGGTTTCCTTAAGAAATGGTTCCTGATGGAAAGGATTCCTACTGGAGTCACGCCACACCAATTGTACAACAATAATTTAATTACATCAATTAGAGCACACATCCCCCCAGAAGGCATTATGAGGACCCTCTCTGGGTGAAACGTTTGAACAAAACACTTCAATGGTGCTCGGTAGCTTTCCCTTCCTGGGTGAAAATTAGGCATCGAGTACACTATGATTCATAACTTCACAGAACAGTTCCTGTGGGTGGACACACGTCACTCACATCCCCCTTACAAGCCTAAGGCTACACCCTCTTACCTTTTACTTTCTGAAATTCTCCGTGGGGTGCAGCAACCAAACTACCCTGTGCAAATTTGACTTTTAAAATCTCCAGTGTAAAGATCTAGAGCAGAGGAGGAAAAAAAAAAATCAAACGAAACCTCCCATTTCAGACTCGAAGCTCAGAGTGGGAAATGTCTTTTCTGTGGCTTAGAGCTGTCTCCACAGCCCATCGAATTTGTAAGTAAAGGTGATTATGGTTCATCACAACTCACTTAGAGCAGCAGACCAAGATGGATATGAGCTACTCAAGTCACGGTTAAGGCAATTTTAGAATGAGCCTTCACATTAATGGGCATGACTCATCTTATTCTGCGGTTCCTAATCTATCAAAGGTTGTTGAAAGTGTCCCCTCTGGGCATCTTTCATGTTCTCACATACAGGGCAGGAAGGAGGTCGAAGATGAACTGGAAGGTAGTAGGGCCACAGCCAAAGGATGCTCTGTTTCTGCTGCAAAAAGATCAACTGCTATTTTTTGACAGTATCAAGACTTAGACCCTCCCCGGTCCTCAGCCTGTAACAACCTCTGAGATTTCATGGCTTAGATGCCTGGGGTGAAAGGTGGAGTGTGAAGGGCACCTATGAGAACTGCCTGGCACAAAGACAAAAGAGAGAGAGAGAGAGAGAGAGAGAGAGAGAGAGAGAGAGAGAGAGAGAGAGAGAGAGAGGTGTACATTTGTTTTCCCCCCTGATTTTATAAAAGCCAATGACTATGTGAACCAGAAACAAGGGGTGACATTCTGGCCAGCCAATTTTCTCGCTGAAGCTTACACAACGTGAAAATTTCTTTGCTTCCTATTTTTGTGCTGTCTTCTAGTGTTGCTGGCACGGGTAGCGATCATACTTGGCGCTTCTGCCTTGCTTGCCATCCAAAGATTTCAAAGTGCTCTGCAGCAGGGCTTCATCCTCACAGCGGGAGGGGAGAAAGGTCAGCTCTGTTGTGCCTGTTGAGCAGCTAGGATGCAGAGAGGGGATGTGACATGGATGCACGCTCTGCAGAGCGTCAGGGGCAGAAGCAGCCTAGAACACCGGCTTCTTAATTTCTACTCAATCTACTGGCCGTTCATCCTCGCTGATGTGACCGTGTCTTCCCAGGGCGGAACACGAAGCCCAGCACGACAGATATGAGCAGTTTGTTAAATGTCTGACCCTACCGAGAAACTGAAAATCCAAACCAGAGGGGTATGATTTGTTTTTGAGATTTGCTATTTAGGTGTTGGGAACTTGGACAAAAAAGTCTAAGAAATGTTGGTGCAAATCCACTGGGTGAAAATGGCTAGCAGATTTCAATACTTGAAAATATCAAAGTATTGGCAAGGAAACCCAACAACATGATCTTAAAGTCTGCAGTTGGGGTTGTAATTAGTACAACCATTGGGAAGAACTACTTATTCTTGGCTTGGAAAGCAGATCGTGCACACACACTTCAATCCAGTAATATTACTCCTACATGTAGCCTTGAGAGAAACCCTCACTCGTAGGCTCCAAGAATATACAGTCCAATATTTAGAAAATGAAACATTATCTACTGGTGAAAATGTCTGAGCCACACCTTCCCATAAAATATAGATAAACTCTATCCCCATAGAGAAAAAGAAACTATACCCATAGAGAAAAAAATAAGTTGGTGGCACACACCATTAATGCCAACACTTTGGAGGCAGAGGCAGGCAGATCTCTGTGAGCTTGAGGCCAGCCTGTTGTACAGAAAGAGTTCTAGGACAGGCTCCAAAGGTATAGAGAGAAGCCCTGTCTCGAAAAACCAACCCCCCTCCAAAAAAAAAAAAAAAAACAATAAAAAACAAATAAAAACCTCTATACCGATACAAAAAAAAGTCAGAATATGAGAAAAAGATGAATTTTTGTGAAGTTTTTTTCTGAAGCTCAAAATTAAGAAAAGCACATGCATGATTAGAGAAACAAGCATACACACCATAAAACTAGGCCTGGGCATTAGGAACAAAGGGAGCAATAATAGCACAAGTGGCACAGTAGTCCCATCTTGGAAAATTCAAGGGTCTGTGGGCACATGTGGGAGTGTGTGACACATCCAATGTGTTCAAGTTCTGTATGACAGGCTGCCTCCTCATGACATGTATGTGCATTGTAGAACTATTTCAGTCAGTGCTAATGAGCTAAGAGTGCAGGAGAAGAATCTTCTATGAAGGTGTGTTTACAGCATTTAACTCATTGTTTAAAGACTACAAACAGTTAACATTTTTTGAGGGACAGCACTTTTTAAAACGTCTGCCAAACTTAAATCAAGGAAGTGTTCAAAACAAGGATGTCATAAAAAGATTTATTATAGTAAGTTTGTAACTAGTTTACGAAAATGAGAAGCAAGATCTTAAAACTCAATAAAGGTTCTGGGAAAGTGTATGAACAAACAATTTTAGGAAAATTCAAATGAGGAAGACATGAAAGATGTTTGAACTGTGCTAGTAAACAAAGAAATAAAGGCTGTGTGGAGAAATTTTCTTTTCTTAACTCTAAGGCTGCTGAACATGGAAAAACCTAGATACTAGCAATAGTCAAGTGGGCGTTATGTTGTGAGGTACAGCCTTCCAAGAGGGCTCCAGAGATAAGATACAGTGGCTTTTAATTATGCCTCCAAGGCTTTGTTCAATAAATTCCCGGAAGCTTCTCCAAAAGAAATCATTAGAGTCCTAAAAATATTCACAGCAGCATTACCTTTCATAGCAAAAATTAGCCTAAATATTGAACAACTGAAAAGTGGGTAAAGCATTGAGTATCCTCAACGGAGACCATGCAACCATTAGCAATGGGAGTTTAAAGGATGTTTATTGATGGGGAAACGGCCCACAAAATTATTTGCACTGCCCAGTTTTATATTCATAACACACACACACACACACACACACACACACACACACACACACACATACACACACACCTACGCATGCACACAGGGAAGATATGAAAGATTTAAATAGTGGTTGCTACAGTATGAGCTCTGATAGTTTTCAGTTTCTACTTTTTTCCCTGTTACAGTTTCAATAGGCAATTTCTTAGATGAACAATGTCATACAAATACCATTTAAAAGAATAGAAAATATCTTCAGGATAGGGGAAGACACTCCATAGTTAAAAGTACTGAGCCATAAAATGTTCACTGTAGTGCCACCAACTATCCCAGCTTGTCAAGGGCTTTCTGTTTCAGCAAAATTCTCAAGAAAGTGAGGACAGTTGGCCATCATCCTACCTTGGGATTGAGATCCTCATTCAAATAAAAACATTACCCCTCTAAATTCAAATTTCAACTTTCATCTTAATAATTGCTTCAGTCTCCATACAGATGTGGCTACAGTGGCCTTGCCAATTTCTGCATAAGTTATATCTTAAAGTGCTTGTTAATAATGAGCAGAGTACATAAAGACCATCATCCTGGCTTAGCTGTATCATTCAGTCTCAATGTGCACTCAAATAGGTCACTCTGTGTTGAGGAAGAGGAGCCTGTCTGTCTCTCCTTCCGGCATTGTGTATACACTTCCTTTGTGTAGAGGGTGAGTCGAAGTTGCATCCAGTTGCCAGGGGAAAGCTGAGCCCTGGGAAATGTAGTTGGACTGGCAAAGAAAGTCCCACCTTCCCTATACCGCTCTATGGAAGAGTAAAGAATCAGGCAAGCATCACCTTTCCCAAGACAGTCTTACACAACTGCAACAAACCCTCTCCCATGGTAGATCTTAGGGAAGTTCTTCTATAGTGCCCTGGCATAGAAGCAACTGCAGTCACTGAGAGGCACAGTGACTGGCAGGTGAGAGGACTGCAAACCATCAGAATGACTGCCTCCAGGAAAGCCTCTTCCACTTCCCAGTGGTGGGAGTGCCTTGGAACAGCTACTTACCCATTCTCTTGAGCCTCCATTTCCTCGGGATTAAAATGATGGAGGGTGCTATTAACACATATACCACAGGGTTGTAAAGATTTATGTAGGCAGCAAGAGGTCAGAGCAGTGCCTGTAGATGGGTCTGAAGAAAGGTGCCGAGGAATTCATGAGTACCAAGAACTAGGAAGATTAGAAGGCAGGCAGAGAAAAGTGGGAAATTGAGCAGGGATGCAGTCTTCCCAGAACCTCAATGAGAAACTTCCAGATTCTGTCCTAAGCTGGAGTGAGAGTGGGGACTTCCGTGCTTCTGCAAGTTATCAGAAGAGAGTCACCCAGAAAATGAAACGGGGACTTAGTGTTATAGCTGAGAGAGTCACCGCCTGGGTCTCCTCCTGCAGATTGAGGGCAGGGGATGTACAACCCATCTGTATCCAGGCTACTCTTCCCACCACTGATTTCTGCTTGTGGAATGGTCAGGCAGGCCCCTTCCTGTGAGATCTGCTAGTTGACTTTGTTGAAGAAGTCCCTTAGGGTTTTACTACGTCCTTAGACTCTTCAGTGGCCTAGAACCTTCCTTCTAGGCTTCCTTTCTTTTTTTTTTTTTAATTAGGATCAGCCCTCCCTAGACTCCTTTATACTGGTGACAAAGAGTTTAGGTACAACCTTACTCTCCCTTCAGGAACAATGTTTAAAGTTGGCTTTGGTAAAGCCTCTTTCATTTTACTGTTTTAATATACATGATCTAAAAAACAAAACTAAAAAAAGTAAGCAGACAAAATTAACTACACTGAGAACTCAAGTGCCCCTCTAGGAAGGCCAAAAACAAGGTGGAGGAATTGTTCTATAAAAGGGGACTGAAGAAGTAAAATGATCCATTGGGTCAGGAAAACCCTCACAAGCAGGGCAAAATGCAAACAAGCATTAATCTAGCTTAAGAAAGATGTCTTGTTTCTGAGAAACCTATTTCGGGGAAAACTAAAGCACACCTACTGGTTAAAGTATCTCATGCTTAGATTCTTTTTTTTTTTTTTTTTTTTTTTTCGAGACAGGGTTTCTCAGTGTAGCTTTTGGAGCCTATCCTGGCACTTGCTCTGGAGACCAGGCTGGCCTTGAACTCACAGAGATCCACCTGCCTCTGCCTCCCAAGTGCTGGGATTAAAGGCGTGTGCCACCAATGCCCGGTTAGATTCTTATTATTTGAAGAAGTACTAAAAAAAAATTAGGACAACCAGACTGATGGGGATATGGCTTCATTGCTAAAGTCCTTGCATTATAGCATGAAGATCTTAATTTGGTCATCGGAATCCATGTAAGAGCTAGGCATAGTGGTGCACACGTGTGATCCAGAATGGAAGAGGTAGTGATGGATACATCTCTGGGGCTTGCTGGTTTATTTGACAAGTTCTGACCGGTTAGAAACCCTGTCTTAAGGGAAAGGCGAGGTGCCTAAGCAACAATGACTAAGAGTATCCTCTAGCCCCGTAGTTCTCAATGTGTGGGTTACAACCCCTTTGGGGAGGGGTTGCATATCAGATACTTACACTATGATTCATAACAGTAGAAAAATTACAGTTCCGAAGAAGCAAGGGAATAATTTTATGCTTGGGGGATCACCACAACATGGGGAAGTATATTAAAGAGTCACAGTATTAGGAAGGTTGTGAACCACTGCTTTAGCCTCTAGAAGTACACACACACACACACACACACACACACACTCAAAAGCCTGAACACCCTAATTTTTTACAAGGGAAGTAGGAAGCAGTAGAGGTGATTCTGGGAGTTAATACAAGACACTGCTTAATTCTCAGAGTCCCAGCAGATGCAGTTAAGTATGTGATTTCTGAACACTTGAAAAGGACAGTAGTGATCACTAAGAGACAACATATGTTCGTGAAGCATGGGTCATGCAAAACATCCCTTTTTATTTTTCTCCCAGTGAGGGGCACCAAAGGTATCAATTCGTTTAATTACACAGAGTATCTGAAAAGGCTGATCATAACGGCTTTGTGAGTAAGCTGGAAAACATAGCTAAATTATTAGCTGAGTACCATCCTACCTTTCATTCCTCCCTTTGTTCACACCTTCAGCCAGCCAGTATTAATTCTCTATTCTACACTGTGCCAGAAAAGCCACAGCACCCTGTTAAAACTAGGAAGTACATCATCAATTTCAACCTAAAGAAACTTTCTGAAGATGCTTCTAAGATGTGGCCTAAGACCAAAAGCATCAGAATAGCATATGGTGCTTGTTAAAAATGCACATTCCTGGAGTCACGTCTCAGACTCACTGAATCCAAATTTCAGGAAATGAGACTCAGGGATCAAGCATATTGAATACATGTCCTGAATGATTCTTTAACACTCTCAGGTTTGGGAACCATTGTGAAGTCATTCTCCATCCTCCTGTAATAGTCAATGTTTTTTTGTTTGTTTGTTTTTGTTTTGGGTTTTTTTTTTGTTTTGTTTTTTCGAGACAGGGTTTCTGTGTACCTTTGGAGACTATCCTGGAACTAGCTTTTATAGACCAGGCTAGTCTCGAATTCACAGAGATCTGCCTGCCTCCGCCTCCAAGTACTGGGATTAAAGGTGTGTACCACCACTGCCCGGCAATAGTCAATGTTTTAATTTTTATTTTTCTCCCAGTGAGAGGCATCAAAGATATCAATTCTTTTAATACACCAAGTATTTGGAAAGGCTGATCATACTGGTTTTTTGGGTATGCTGAAAAAATGTAACTAAATTATTAGATGAGAATCCATTCCACATTCCACTCCTTCCTTTGCTAACACCTTCATCCAGTCAGTAGTAAGTCTCTATTCTACACTGTGCCAGAAAGTCAGGTAGCCTTTTGAATTTTAATATATACCTGGGCTGGCCAGGTGTGGCAAACACACCTTTAATCGTAGCACCCAGAAAGCAGAAACAGACAGATCCCTGTGAATTCAAGACCAGTCAGAGCCATTTAGTGAGATCCTGTCTCATTCAAAACTAAAAATCACAAAGCAAAACCCAGAACCTTGGCCTATCAAATTCACACACAACTGAAAGTTGGAGGTAAAGCTGATAAACCAGATTAAAGAATCAAACTTAAGTCAAAAGACCTTGAAAAGGAGAAGAATGGAATGAAATTAACAATATGCAGTTAATAGGGTTAAATGTTAAGTTTTGCATCAGAGTTCAAAGAATCAACTACTTAAATACAAGGTAGGCAAGCTTCAGATTGACAGCAGTTCACTTGATAAAGATTTAGAGTTCAATGAGAGTCGAAAAGGGGAATATTATTTTTAACAGAAACTACTGCGAATCTTAGAAGGCATTAGTAGAAATTGAACTTAAGCGAGGGGCCAAGCTGTGCCCTTACTTCATGTACTGGTGAGGCAAACTACTTTTAGATTTTTAAAGATACAAATAGTTTAATAACCTTGCTATAGTTTGAATGTTGGATGTCTTTCACCAGCCATGTAGCACAGACTTGCTCCCCAGGTTGGTACTGATCAGAAGTGGGTTGGACCATTAGGAGGTGGAACCTCTGGGAGGTTAGTAGGGCCAAGGGACTGTTGGCTCATGGTCTGTGTCTGTTTCTTCCTCTTTACTGGAGCGTGGGGTGAAAGTTTTCTTTTGCTGTGCATTCCTGACATGAGGTGTCACCCTTACTACAGAACCCCAAGGGAGGGTCCTCAATTTTGTGCTGGAATCTCCACAACCATGAGCCAAAATAAGTTTGTTTGTTTGTTTGTTTGTTTGTTGTTTTTAGTTCCTTGCCTCAAGTGTTGTTGTGGTGACAAAGAACTGACCAGTACAACCCACTTGTTATTTTTTTCATTATTATTACTTTTCATACATTTTACATTAAAACAGGATTACATAACTTTCCTCCTTCCCTTTCCTCCCTTCTGCGCCTCTCAGTCATCTTCCCTACCAACTTTCCAATTAGCCTTTTCTTTATTAGTATTACATATATATGCATATATGTTTGTACAAGTATATAAATATAACCACTAAAGGCGTGGTTAGGGTGTCCCCTACATATAACCTCTTGAGTCTGTTTTAGTATTTTGTGTATATATGGTCTCAGGGCTGACTATTTTTTATTGCTAACTACTAAGGGGACTCGTCCCTGGAGAAAGCTAATTCTCTCTCCCTTACTAGTTACCTGTAGTTCTTTGTCTAGGGGTGAGATCCTGTGAACTTTCCCCCTCCCGTGTCTATTGACACTGCCATTGTTCTAGTCTTATTTATGGAGCCATTTCTAGGAGAGAATACTTCATAGCTGATTTCCTGATATTCTGCTTCTTACAATATTTTTATCCTCTCTTCCATGATGCTCCCTGAATCACAGAAGCAGGAGCTGTGACATAGATGTATCCATTGGGGCTCACCACAATCTGTTGATCTAGCATTGTGTCCAGTTGTGGTTTTCTGTGATGGTCTCCATTTGCTGTAAAGAGAAGTTTTGTTGATGAGGAGTGGCAGCTACACTTACCTGTGAGTATAAGAATAACGTTCAGAATGGGGTTAGGAATTTTGCTGATCTAGCAAAGCAGTGGCTGCAGATTTTTTTTTTTCTCAAGTACAGGATCTCATTAGCCCCAAGATGTAGGCTAGCTTTCCAGTATCAGACATGATTTCCCTCCTGTTGAGTGCTCTTGAGTCCAATTTGACAGCTGTAGGTTATCACCAATATGTGAGTGTCACTTAGGCACCTTTAGGAATATATTGCCATGTTGGTCATCACTGTGGTTCACAGGTGTCAATGCTCCCCTCCATTGGCAGCT
This sequence comes from Cricetulus griseus, assembly GCF_003668045.3. Lineage (NCBI taxonomy): Eukaryota > Metazoa > Chordata > Mammalia > Rodentia > Cricetidae > Cricetulus > Cricetulus griseus. The sequence goes on along the minus strand of NC_048597.1, from coordinate 41,359,343 downwards.
TCCATGGGACTTTCTGGTAGTATGGAAGCTAAATTCCAGCAAGGGAGTTTTCAGGTTAGATCCGGATCAAATAATGCAAACCCCATGTCTTCATCAATATGAGCTTAACTTTAACTTCAGAGAGGCAGCCAAGGGTTACATCAATAGTCCATATTGTTTTGGGAGTCACTTGGACTACCTTGACCAACTGTTGGAAAGGAGGCTTCTCCTGATTGGTACTGGTGGGTTTTTGTTGTTGTTGGTTTTTGTGGTGAGCATTATCAGCCCAAGTGACATTACTTACCTCAAGATACATATAAATATAGTATAATTTTAGGTAAATTTCAAATATTATGATTTCTTGAGGTTTGATTAAACAACCCTGGTGTTATTTGTCCCCCATCTCTCCTCCTTCTGTATTGAATGAACCACAGTTTAACAACCTACAGTTTAAAAATCCATCTTAAACAAAGTGTGTAAGAGAAGATAACTAGATAACAAGGTGTATTCATATAATCCCACATTATATGAAGAACTAGTGATGAAGCAGACTATGTTTCAAATGGGAAAGGGAAAACTCTGGCATCCTGAGAGCTGAATTGATGGAGTTGAGAGTCTATTCTGAAGATGGAGGAAATAGACTTTCTCCATATGGTTTTACAAGAAAGACCCAACATGACTAAAACCAAGTTTCAGGAAAGACATTTTGGTTTAATATCAGAAACAATTGTCTAATGCTTAGATAGTACTTTGTGTGGAATAAGATGATGCCCTTACAAGACAGTGAGTTCTAGGTGTCAGTTAAAATACCCGGGATGCATTTTGTGGAGGGTATTTCTGCCAACCATCAATTAATCATTCAAACAAAGAAGATGCTGTAGTTGGAATGTTTATGTCTGTGCCCAAAACTCATGTATTTAGTTTAATGACTTTGTCAAGAAAAAGGAAAACTGTCCAGTTTCCATCCATTCTCACATCACAGTCAACACAGAATTTCTGTGACCTCAAAACATGAATTTTCCCCAACCAGCAAGCAGTTCTGCTGCAGTGGACACCAGCTGCTCCTCTCTAATCCAGATTCTGTCCACTAATCCAATTTAACTCTGACACCATCTTCCTTAAAATAGCATCGGGCCTCACAGATTGGGGCTCAGTTCCCAAAACTGGCTTTGGATTCCAGTCACACACCAAGATTATTTCTACCTGAGCTTTTGAGTCACAGGGAGATGGTTCCCATACCTCTTCCTTGAATTTGGTTAATTCTACAGAGTCACTCACAGAACTTGGAGAAGCACTGGCTGATATTTGCAGGCATGTTGTTGTAAAGGATACAAATTAATAAATGCATAGGGTGGGTTTGGGATACAGGGCTTCTAAGCCCTCTCCAGCCTCTCTCTACTAATGAGCATGTATTCGGTTACCTGGAAGCTCTTTGAACTTTGGAGGTTTTATGAAGGTTCAGTACATAGGCACTCTGGCTCATAGGCTGGGAGAGGAAACACAACAAGGCCTGTGTATCCAGATCCATCTGAAGCCCTCTGTGCCGATTTCTCTAGAGAATTAAGGGAGGACTCTTCTAGAATGAATTATCCGATGACGGCAGTTTAAAATTTTCTTTATGTCTAACTGAAGGCAGAGGAAGATTAGAGCTTTAATGATTCACCATGGCTAGGAATTTATAATCTGGGAAACTTGCAGTCATTTCCCTTCAGTATATACATACATCCCCTCTCCTAGAGAGGAGGGAGGCTCCTAAGACTCATGAAATGAAAACTTGTACAAGACCCAGGAAGTTTCCAAAACTTATAAGATTTGGCAAACCCTTAGTGTTCTAGTTTGCGTCCCTGTCGCTGTGGTAAACTCTATGATCTGGGGAGGAAATTGTTTATTTCAGGTTACAGTCCATAACGGCAGGAAGTGAGAGCAAGAGGCCATCGCAGGAATTTAGAAGTTGTAACTGACACAGAAACCACAGGGGAGCACTTTTCTGGTTTTATTTCTCCAGCCCATGCACAGACAGACAGCTTTCTTATGGCGCCCAGGACCACCTGCAAAGGAGTGGTAACACCCACAACGAGGTGGGCCCTGCCACATCAATTAGCAATCGAGAGAATGCCACACAGACATGCTCTCCAGCCAGTCTGATGGAGGCAACTCTTCAAGTGAGGATCTCTCTTCCTAAGTATGTCAAATTGACAGCCAAGATGAGCTATCTCAAGTCTACCACTTGTCAACTTGACATACAAATGCATCACTGTTAAACTATAACCTTTTCTTTTTACCAAGATTGCATGTTAACATGACAATATAAGACACAGCACAACTTCACACATCTCATGATCTGTAAATTTTTCAACACTTTAAAAATCCAATTTTTCTTTTTAATCCAAAGCCTCTCACCTGTGGGTTCCTATAAAACCAAAACTAAATCGCATATTTTCTAATTCCAAAAGGGAAGAACCAGGAACAGTTCTAATCATATTTAAGTCAAATCAAATCCCAATAGTATAGTTAGCTCAATATTGGACATCTGGGACTTTCTCATGACCTCCCGACTCCAAGGGCCTTGAACAGCTTTTTCTCTGGCTCTGCTACCTGAGGCACACACAGCTAGGCACAGAATGGCTCCATTCCATATCTGTTACTGTCACCCACAGTCCTTACATCTAAAATATCTTGAGGCCAACATTGCATGAAACTTGGCCTTTGCCAATGTCATCTCCTGGATTTCTTTCAGGGACTCCAACCCATGGTTTCAAGCCTCAGCTTTTTCCACAACCCCTTCAGTCTTGTAGCTTCCATGCCACCTGAGTATCACATGAGAGAATCTTATACGTTGCCAAATTAGGCTGCCAATTTAAGACCTAACCTTGGCCCTACGGCAGCATGGCTTCTGTATGCTGACTCTGCAAAAATACTTCCCAGAAGACTGCCTCAATGATGCTTGTCTCTTATTCAGAACTCATTCTTCAGCCACAGATGATCACATCCATTATTCCAGGGAAGTTCAAGTTTCACTTACACAGAACACCACACAAACAGCCTTGATACAGTTTTTGTTTCCATTAGAAATGTCACAATCCTACCTCTATTGTCTCCATTTTTGCTCAGGGTTGTTTTTCTTAAATTCCCTCTCCTCTTGCCTGCACCTTCCCATTTATTAAAAATAGTTTTTTGTCTCGAAGAAACAATTCTGAGCGAGGTAATCCAATCACAAAAAAGACAAACATGATATGTACTCACTCATATGTTGATTTTAGACATAGAGTAAAGGACTACCATCCTACAATCCACACTGCCAGAGAAACTAGTAAACAAGGAAGACCCTAAAAGAGACAAACTTTGTCCCCTGGAGAAGAGGAAAGGTTCACCATCCCCTGAGCAAATTGAGAGCATGGGAAGAGGGGGGAGGAAGCTACGAGAGTGAGAAGGGAAGAAAAGGAAGGATGCAGAGGTCATGAGGAAGCAGAAATTTTGAGTCAGGTGTAGATTAGAAGAAAGGACATATGACAGGTAGGATTTTAGTTGGGGGGTGGTAGAAGAGGAAGGGAGGGAGAAGAGAACTGGGATCGTCATGTAATTCAATCTTGTTTGTAATTCAAATTATAAAAAATAAAAATAAAAAAATAGTTTTTTGTCATAGAATATGTCATGAGTATGATTTCCCTCCCAGTTCCTCCCCATCTTCTGCACTAAAACCACACTGCCCTTGGCTTGTTGTTTTTGGTTGGGAGAAGTTTTAATGACTGCTTCTATTTCACTAGGATTTATAGGTCTGTTTAAATTGCTTATCTGATCTCCATTGAACTTTGGTAAGTGATACATATAGAGAAAATTTCTCATTTCTTTTAGATTTTCCAATTTGGTGGAGTACAGGTTTCAAAGTATGTCTGTCTGATTCTCTGAATTTCTTTGGTGTCTGTTGTTATAGCCCCCTTTTTGCTTCTGATTTTGTTAATTTGGATATTCTCTCTCTGCCTTTTAGTTAATTTGAATAGGATTTTGTTTGGGTTATCTTATTGATTTTCTCAAAGGCGCAATTCTTCATTTCATTGATTCTTGTATCTGTTTATTTTGATTTTATTGATTTCAGTCCTGAGTTTGATTATTTCTTGCTGTCTACTTCCTTTGGGTGTGATTTTTTTTCTTTTAGAGCTTTCAGGTACACTGTTAATTAGTACGAGGTCTCTTGATTCCCCCCCCCATTTTTTTTAACTTAGGCACTTAGTGATATGAACCAGAACCTTATAACCACCCTTATTTTGTTTTCATAAGTTTGTGAAAGCTATGTATTCATTTTCACTCATTTCATTTCTTTTGAAATTTCTGTCTTGACCCACTCTTTTTCTTTTTCCTTTTCTTTGTTTGTGTTTTTTGTTTGCTTGTTTTTTCGGTTTTTGTTGGTTTGTTTTTTGTTTGTTTGTTTTTGAGACAGGGTTCTCTGTGTAACATCTCTGGCTGTCCTGGAACTCAGTCTGTAGACCATGCTGACCTCAAACTCACAGAGATCTGCCTGCCTCTGCCTCCCAAGTACTGGGATTAAAGGCATGTGCCACCACCGCCCACTATTGACTCATTTTTCATTTAGTAGTAATTTGTTCAATTTCCATGAGTTTGTCAGCTTTCTGTTGTTTCTGTTGTTGTTGATACCAGCTTTAATCTGTGGTGGTCTGATAGGATGCAGGGTGTTATTTCAATTTTCTTGTCTGTTGAAACTTGCTTTGTGTCTGAGTATGTGGTCAATTTTGGAGAAAGTTCCATGTGGTTCTTTTGTGTTTAGATCAAATGTTTTGTAAATATCTGTTAGGTCCATTTAATTTATAACATCAGTTGTCTCCCACACTTCTCTGCTTAGTTTTTATCTGGATGACCTCTTTATTGGTGTGAGTGGAATATTGAAGTCTCTCACTATCATTGTGTGAGCGTCAACAAATGCTTTAAGCTGTAGTAGTGTTTCTTTTACAGACCTGGGTGCCCTTGGTTTTAATGCATAGATGTTAAGAATTGCAATGTCCTCTTGGTTAGTTTTTCCTCTGGTGGTGGATAGGTATTGTCCTTCCCTATCTCCTTTGATTAGTTTTGGGTTGAAGTCTATTTTGTCAGACATTAAAATGGCTATACCAGCTTGCTTCTTAGGTCAATTTGCTTGGGATATCTTTTTCTATCTTTTTACCCTGAGGTAATGTCTATCTTTGATGTTGAGGTGTGTCTTAGATGCAGCAAAAGGATGAATCCTGTTTTCCATCCATTCTATTAATCTCACTCAACCTCCCACAGAGAGTAGCATTAAGTTATGAGCCCCAATGGGTTTTCCAGCTCAATTCTAAACACTTCCTCAAACCTCCCAAAAAACAACATGGTCCAGTTCATCACAGCAACAACTCCACATTGTTTCTGGTGCCAACTTCCATTCTAGTTTGTTTCTGTTGCCATGACTAACAGTATACCAAAAGAAACTTGGCAAGGAAAGGGTTTATATTTAATTACAAGTTATAGTTCACCATTGAGGGATGCCGAAGCAGAATCTCAAGGCAGGAGATCGAAGCAATAACCATAGAGCAATGCTGCTTACTGGCTTGTTCCCAAGATCACAATCAATCACCTGTCTTGTATAGCCCGGGTCCATTTCAGGGACAGTACCTCCCATAGTGGACTGGCTGGGTCTTGTCACATCAACCAGCAATCAAGAAATGCCCCCTCCCCCAGACATGCTCACAGACAAATCTAACTTGAGGAGATTTCTCTATTAAGATCCCCTCTTCCTCGGTGTGTCAAGTTGACAATCAAGATTATAAAAGCAGTAAAGCTATTTCTGGGGAGAAGAAACTCTCTAGCATACAGACCTGGGAGCTCCACGGATGCAGCGCTCCTAAATTGTCACTCAATATGCATGCGGTGGATGTCTCAGTGATAGACCTGCCTCTGAGTCATCTGTGTTTCTCTGAGTAACCCCTCACCCACATTCCTGTAAGTCACTGCAGTCAGCTCACTGCTCTACTAAGCCATATTTGGGCGAAATATTTCTTCGGTCTGTACCTGGGATAAAGAAACATTTGTTCACATTCCCAATCTCCAATGCAATGTAGTAAGAAATGTAGCCTTTGGGAGGTAACTTGAGGGCTCTGGCCTCAGGAATAGGCTTTGATTTCTTACTTTCTTACCGTAGGGCTCAAACTTGAAGGAATCTCCCTTTGGCCTTCATCAACATGAAGTCACAATGTCCTCCCTTCCAGAGAATGCAGTGACAAGCGAACACAATAGAAGCATGGACTTGACTTCTAGCACACACTAAACCTATGGGGTCCTTGATCTTGAACCCCCAGCATGGGGAACTGTGAGAAGTACATTTTTCCTTTTAAAATAAATATTTTAGTAGCAGGCATTTGTCATAGCAGCACTAACACTGTAAGGCAGAGAATTCTATTAGTGGATAGTGGTGGTGAGCTTGGTATTGAGAATTATATTTACCTTACCCCCTGTAACAGAAATTAAAAAAAAAAAAAACTTTAAAAAGAAAAGACATGTAAGAAAGATATTCACAACATACAGGAATCTTCATTCAACTAGAGGTCCCATTCTTCACATTTCTATATAATTTTGGTTTCAGTGTTAAGCCTTATGGCTGGCTCGTCACCTTACTCTGTTACTGAGTCATCAGACTGGGTGACTCAGAACCTGACATCTTCCAGAGCCAGTTGGGAGTCCCATAGCATATTTCCAGTGATGTGCAGAAGAAACATGATCATGCTGCCTCCAAAAGCTGCTGTCCTTAATTCTTAAATCATGGCACCCCAACTACCCAGCGGCCCTTTCCAAAAGCAGCCAGTTAGCTCAGGGTCAACCAGAGTGTAGGCTGGCTAGTCTGCTCTGTGCCTGGCACCAATTCTATCTGAAAATGTGGATAATTGTTGTTAAATGAAGGGATTGCTTTCTCACTTTTTTGGGGTTAGACATTTGACACGTAAATGTGTGTAGACATTTGGAATATGAAATAGGAGCAGAAGACCCAGAGAGAAAATTGACCCCAAAGATATGGGACGTCATTAATAGAAGAGGGGGATCAGCTGGGGGCTGAAGGAGGACAAAGAGTGTGGACAGGATGGTGACTACGATTAAAGTACATCGTGCACATGTGTGAAAACGTTACACTGGAACCCATTTTCTACAACGGATATATGCTAAACTTATAGATACTAAAATTAGACAACAAAGCTGTAAGAAAGCAGAAACTGAAAGAAACTTAGAGTGTGGAAGGATTGTTAGCCAGTGGGCATAAAAGCCGCTGACATTGATATAGAGACACTTGTTGAGTTCTGGAGGGCAAAGGCATGGGGATCTCTGCTGCCTATACCTCTGTTCCCAGAAACCTTCTGTGTTTGAGCTAACAGTTCTGTGCGCAGTATGTTAGTCTCCACATTGGCTTCTGTGGAGCAGTAGCTGCTGTGTTTGTTTCTATGTGAATTCTGAACAAGAATGTCTGACTTTCCCAGTTAAACAAAGAAACAAACACAACCTGTGTGACTGGCAGGCTGGGATAGAGCCCAAGCAGTTTACCACAAACTACACAATTCTTTGCAGTCTCACTGTTGCTATGATCTTTAAATTTTCATGGGAAATTTGCATTCTCTTCCTTTGAGTATCTGTGCTAGGTTTTTTTACACACACACACACACAAATGATGTTTAATTCGTTGGCGAAAAGAAACAAGTTAGGGGATCAGCTACACTCTTTACTCCAGTTGCTTCCCATAATTCTCAGCTTGAGATAAGGGCTACCTCAGTTTGAGAAACAGAGTCTCATAATAAATTTGTTCTGCTTGTGTTCTTTCCTGAGAGCCAGACAAACACAGGAGCTTTCCGGAAACGTGTGTGTGTGTGTGTGTGTGTGTGTGTGTGTGTGTGTGTGTGTGAGAGAGAGAGAGAGAGAGAGAGAGAGAGAGAGAGAGAGAGAGAGAGAAAGAGAAGGAGGGAGGAAGGGAGGGAGGCAGGGAGCATGTGTGGGTGTGAATGCTTTGTACACATGAATGTGTTTACTGTGTTACAGTACATCATCTGATTACAAAGTCAGAAGGCAGGCGTTCTACATATTTTAGCCATTAGCATTTGTTTTGGAGGGGGATAAAATTAAATACTTGCTACAGAAAGATGGGATGTAATATCCAAACCCAGATATGCTAATTTGCAGACATTTCAAATTTTCTGTTACATTAAAAGTAACTATGTTTTTCTTGAGCCAGTAGCATTTACCTAACTTAATTGCAGGCCTGAAGGAAGAAGTCCACTTTCTTCCACATCTACCTCACTAAAAAACTAATAAGGAGAGCCAGAAACAGAAGATACAAGCAGGGCAAAGACAAACAGGGACAAGAATTAGAATGAAAACTTAGCTAAGGGTTTTGTGGAAAGGACTTTTTTCCATTAGATTTTATTTAAAATTTAATTATGTGAAGAATTAAATGTTTTTACATTCTGATGTGTTCTTGATAGTTGTTTAATGTTATTATTTATTAAAATCCTAAAGAGAAATTAGTTTTTTAAATTAAGTATTGACTCCCAATAAATCAAATCTAAATAATTAAGTATAATATTAATGGTGAGAGCATTTGGAGGGAGTAGGGAACCCAGTGTCAAAACCCCTTTTGGTAAAAAGTTGTCCATGGAAATGTTATGACTTTCCGAGCCAGAAACGATGGAAGACCCAGACACACCCGTGCCCTTCAGGAGCTCACAGTACACAGAGAGATGGGGAAACTACAAACACAGCTCTGCAAACACAGTGCTGGATGATACAGGCAAAGAGAGCTGAGAGCAGGACAGGAAGTCAGGAGGTTTGAATGAGTCCTCAAGACAGGAGACCCCTGGTAGTGTTTTGAAGGAAAGCTAGGCAAGACTGGAATGTGAACATTTGAGCAGGAGGATTCTAAACTAAAGCAATTAGTGCCTGCAGAGGTATAAAGCAGTGTGTGTGTGTGTGTGTGTGTGTGTGTGTGTGTGTGTGTGTGTGTGTGTGTGTGTGTGTGTGTTGTTGTTGTTGTTGTTGCTGTTGTTGTTGTTGTTGTTGCTTCAGTGTAAAATGAGGAAAAAGACTAAGCCTAGGAAGCAGGAAACTCAACCCATCTGTTTGCTAATCTTTGACACCCAGGTGATCATAGTGTGCAACACATCTTCTCTAATAGCTACTACTTGTTTTCTTCTCATCCTTGGTGCTGGGCTGGCCAGCCACAGGTTGGGGATTGCACTTGTTCCTCCTCTACACAAGCGTGGTAAATCAGAATATCTGAGTAAAACTTCTCATATTAGTTCTATGGGTTAGCCTCCTGTTCTTTTAAAGAGCAGATACCTTAACTTTACATGTGTGCAAATCAGTGTCCCTGAACTTTGTCCTTGAGCTTGATAACCCCTGTCTCTCCACTCACACTCAGGCAACCACAGAATTTGGAAAATCTAACTCCAGAAGAGTGTGCTCCTCCCCTTTCTTCTACTTCTACTCTGAGTTCCTTGGTTGGAGGACTCATGATTTCTTGACAACACAGTTATAAAAGCATCTTCCCTGGACATCATGCATCCAGCAGGGCCATGTCCTAAGGGGCAGAGGTCTAACATGGCACAGTCCTAGAGTCTTCTAGATGCATCACTGGTTGTGAAATGAAGGCCAAACAAGTTGGGCAAATTCTTGTGTGCTCTGACCCCATCTCTTCAAACTTCACCTCCTACCACATAGCCCTGGATACTAAGTTATCTAGTTATGCTAAATTACCGAGAAGACCTCTTCAGAGCCTCTGTGCCTTTGCACGTGATTTTTTTCCTCGTCAGATTACGGTCTGCCTACACCCCAACACCATTGCATGACAATGGGTCTTGATTAAAAAAAAAAGTAGATACTTGGACTTCCAGCAAGAACCACTAAATGAGTAACTGCATTTTAGCTAGGTCACTAGACAATTCTTGTACATATGAAATACTTAGGATTGCCTAGAATGTTCTTTACTCTAGCTGTGCCTGTCTTACTGACTCCTTGTTAACCAGTTCACTCTCTTAATGTTAAAATTAATATAACCTGTCATTACCATCTTGAAAAGTTATAGGTAACATGAGTATCTATAGTCATACTTTAAACCATCAGATAGTGATTTAACTACATTGAATAAATGGGCAAAAGCAAACCGAGAAGATGGCTCAGGAGAGGATGTCATTGCTGCACAAGCATGAAGACCTGAACTGGATCCCTGGCACCATATAAAATCCAGGTGTGGTGGTGTCTCTGTAGTGCCAGTACTGAGAAGGCAGCCACAGAAGGATACTCTGGGTTTGCTGGCAGTCAGTTTGGCTGAAGTAGTGGGCTTCATATTCAGTGAGGGTCCCAGTTTCAAAGAATAAGGTGAAATGCTTGAAGAACAATAACCTCTGCCTTCCTATGACCTCTGCACATGCAAGCACACACACACACACACCACACACACACACACACACACACACACACACACACACACACACATACACAGTACAAGAGGGAGAAAAAGGGCAAAGGGCAAGTAACATATTAAATAAAATTCCATTGGGTACCATGCTGGCATGATAGCCCAAGCCCATAATCCAAGACTTTTGAAGGTGAATGCAGGAGGATGGCATGTTCTAGGCTAGTCAAGGCTACAGAGTCAGTTCTGAACCAGCTGGGGCTGCATAGGGAGGCCCTGTTTTAGAAAAACAAAACAGGAGGAGAAAAAATAAAAAGACAAACAAGATATAACAAAACAAAGTAAAAAAAAAATGTTTCCCTAGAAGCACCGAGGTTTGTCAGCTACAAACAGAGGCCAATTCTGATATACTATGCTGGGGACATAGATTCTAAAAACAATGTGACAGTTATGGAAATGTTTAAGATGATGAACAATTCCTGGCAAGGTTCCAAAGACAGCAGGACAGAATATTCTTTTTATTCACAAAGAAATCATTTTCCGAGAAAATGCAGTGTTTTCTAAAGGTGTGCATACATGACCTGGGTAGGTGTTGGGCTGTGAAAATGTTCAAACCAGATATTATTTGTTATGATAAAGCACGTGGGGAATTTTGGTGGATTCCATAGCAGGGTAGGGTGACGAGGTGGGGGACAAACATGCTAGGCAAACAGAGCTTAAGTGAGAAGTTTATTAGAAAGGGGAGGGGAGCCAGGAGGTGGTGGCGCACACCTTTAATCCCAGCACTCGGGAGGCAGAGGCAGGCAGATCTCTGTGAGTTCGAGACCAGCCTGGTCTACAAGAGCTAGTTCCAGGATAGCCTCCAAAGCCACAGAGAAACCCTGTCTCGAAAAACCAAAAAAAAAAAAAAAAAAAAAAAAAAAAGAAAGAAAAAAAAAAAGAAATGGGAGGGGAGGGAAAGAGAAAACACGTAAAGAGACACAGAGAGAGAGGACAGAAGAGAGAGACAGGAAATGTCCTGTCTGCACCAGGGGAACAACAGGAAAGGGTGGGGAGAGCCTAAGTGGGCGGAGGTCTTCCTTTTAAAGGGGTCCTTTGCACCTGCATGCAGACCAGAGTCCTGCCTGAGTGCATTCAGCCAGATGACAAGGACAGGCCAGCATAATGTCTGAATCCTTACATTATTCACCTATATGACTGACTGGGCTATGTTTACATCTCATGCTAGATTCAGGGACATATGAATTAAACCAAAGAACATATATCTCCAGCCTTCACCCACTGGATGATAGACTTGTTCTCCTGTAAGTGACCACAGTAAGGCCATCTAGAATGTCCAAACTGTCCAAAGGGAGCCATTCTGCCTCCACTGATATTCTGCATCTCCCTCAAAGCTTCAACTTACACAGTCCTGGCTCCACCCTGGCTCTTCCTCTCCAACTTGTTCTCAGGGCCCCACTTGACCCAGCACTCTGTCCAGCCTACTGGAAAGCACAGGTGCCTGCCCAGCAGGAAAGTCTCCTAATTGTCTTATTGTTCCCAAGCAATCGCCCAATCTGAATTGAATAAATGATAAGATTGTCAAACAAATGCTAAAAGGAAAACAAACACAACACCAGAAATCAGAACAACTTTGAGAGTAGATTGGAGATATTATCACCCACCCCCAAAGGAAGCCTGTTTAATAGATCTATTATATGTGAAGACACTATGATTAAAAAGGACATTGGATGATCAATCTTTCCATCTACTCATATAACCTTACATATTTCTCTACAGTCTTCAGCATTTTATTCAATGAATTCAGTACCAATTGTGTGCCAGGCACTAAGCTATACTTCCCCTGACAGATTCACAATGCATCATGAGCATCAGCTAAGAACAAAATGTGGTATATTTAAATGTGACATTATGCCTTCCTCGTGGTACCATTGGGAAGGAGTGATTAATTCTGACTAGGGCATTGGGTGGCATGGGAGGATGGGGGCTACAGAGGATGGAATCCATGCCTTCCATATATAATGATAGGAAGGTTCCTCCAGAATCTCATAAAAGGGCACTGGGAGGAAATACATGATTTACTCACTTCACTTCTCAAAGCCTCTCAAAACATAATGGAAGGCAAGCATCACACAGAGGTTTACAGTTCTGGCCTAATCTACTGGCTTTTTTTTTTTTTTTTTTTTAAGTGACTTTGAGCACGTCTGCAAAGCTGAGATCAACTGTTAAAATTGACTTTGCCTAACAGAATGGCACAATCGTAGCGCTTTTCTCAAGCAGACTTTTTAAAAATATTATCTTTTTTCCCCCTCTCCCTTTTTACCATTAATGTATTGAGTTTGGTACTTGAGCCCGGAGGACGTTCACCACTGAAACATACTTCTTAGTTCAAATTGTCAATAGAGTAGGCTTTGAATATATTTATGCTTTTAGGGTAAACTGTGAGGAGGACGGCAAAAAGAAATCAAAGCTGAAATCCACTGACATATCCAATATTTACGAACCTCCATGAAGAGACCTGCCTAATTCCTGGTCTCAGAGTGCTCTTGGGTAAGCACACAACAAATGGCTGTCAGAGAATGAACGTACACGTACTTCAAGTAAAGTGATTTCTATTTCTATTTACTTTGAGCTCCAGAATGTTCCTTAAATTGATTAGGTTTTTAAGAAAGTATATTATATTAAGGACATCAGTCAGGAAGTTTTGCTTCCCCACTCGCAGTGAATACTGTCTTTCAGGCAGGGAGGACTCAAGGTCAGGGAATGCTGTGACCTTCCGAACCTAGCACAAAGGTGGCTTTTTCCACCCTCCTTTCTCTTCACTGGTTTTATGAGCCGGTGCCAGCTGAGTCTAGATGGTGCGAGCTTTACACTTGAATGAAACACTCCCTGCCCTCGGTTCTGGGAGCTCCACTCTGCTGCCTCCATCTGCTGCCTCCGATAAATGCTCATATTTTAAATATGTTACAATCAGCATACGCCCAGTGTGGTTTTGCCTGCTCTATGCTGCAAGCAGCCCCACAGAGACGGGTGGGGGCCTTATGCCCATTGGCTCAGCGGCTGCTTGGGTGCAAAGAATCAAGGCAGAGGGAAGATGGCTCTCGGGAGGAAAGAAGAGAGTGGGAAAGAGGAAGAATATGTAAATTGTCTGGAGAAGCTTCTGGCAAACTTCCTGCTGTGTCTTCCTGGTGCAAGGAGGCTATCAGAATCCACACACAGCTCAGAAGGAAGATCTCCTTAAGAAGGTGAATGCATCTGAAGTGTGCTCATCTTGACCGCATGGCGGAAGGAAGTGAAATTTCCATCTCCTTCCCCTTTCTCTAGTCAGCATAACCACCAACTGCTTTTGGGAAAGACAAAGTAAGACTGTGTGCAAGGTCTTTCTAAACAGCAGGGCGTTACTGTCTCACAGCCATGTGATCAGAGAATATGAGAACCAGAGGGGAGTCCGGGAACACCCAGCCCAATTCCTTTATCTTAGAGGCATCTTAAATTCTCAGGACTCAAGTTGATTTCTAGTAGCTCTTATCCTGATTATGTCCCTTCCTTGTTTTCCTCAGCCCAGCAGAGCAGACTCTACCTCCACTCAGGGCCAAATACCACAGAAGGACATTCACCTCCTGAGTTTCTCTTCTACCTCACACTTGGTCTGACAGCAAATGCTATAGGTTCTCCTTTTAACAGGCAGGACTTGGCCCCTGCTTATTATCTCCTCTGCTACAGCTGCAGTCATATATTTCATCTTTTTTTAAAAAAAAAAAGAGCTAACCTTAGACTTGGGCAGCCTCTCAGAGGGCTCATTCCTGAAGAAAACTGATTGCCCTCTCTCAGCAGCCATTGACTGCTTGTATTTTTTCCTGTGGTATATGGAACACAGAGGTTTTTGTGCTTGCACACATACACTAGGAAACCCGGACTGTCAAGTACACAGGGTTCCTTCTAGGGAAAGGATGCAAAACCTGTTTTCTGCCCAGAGGTCTGGAGATGACAAGACTTCTAGCCTGGTGGGTGACCTTTGTGCAAGCTGTGTGGCTGGAGATCCTCTTCCAGACCCTAATTATATAAACTTAATTTTCTCATTCAATATATTGAACCCATCTTTATGGAAGATGTCACGGGTATTTTACAAAGACTCTCCATGTCTAAATAAAAGTTTTACCATGTATTTACAATACTTTGTTACTCCAGGAGACTTACATAGGCTTTGCTATACACATGGGATTGAGTTAATTATCACAAGATTAGTTTTCAGCAGATGGTGATGTGTTTAAAAGTGCCTAAAATAAACAACTTGGGGTCAGACTCCTGAAGTTTGGATCAACACTGGCTACAGAGTTGTGTTGTGTCAAATGCCTTCTTGCCTCCTGCAGCTCATCACTCTGCTGCTCATGAAGGTGTCAGAGATAAAACCCCCACATACACAATGTAGGAGACTTGTGACCTTTCCCCTCATTATGTTGGTATATCAATTGATATAGTCTTATGCAGGTATTTGTGTGACACCTATATCGTTGAGAGTTCATGGGTGCAATATTCTTGTTACGTCCACAAGACACTATCACACCAGCATTTGTCCTGTCCTTTGGCTTTTGCAATCTTTTCACCATTTTCTTCATGATTTTCCCCCGAGTCTTAGGTGTAGGAATTGTATTGCGAATGTTATCAGTTGGGGCTGGGCACCCCAGGGTCATTTTGACCAGTTAAAGAGCTCTGCAATAGTCCTCATCTGCTGCCGAAAGAAGTTTCTTGATGAAGGGTAAGAGCTGCATCAATGTATAGATAAAAGGATAAGTATTTAGAAGGCAATTGGAAATCGTATTTAGTTTAGCAAAATGGTAGTTCTCCTGTAGGGTCTATGACCTCTCCAGCCATAGGTTCTTGACTAGGCTTACAGTGCCAAGCCTGAGTTCCCTTTCATTGAATTAGTTTTAAGTCCAATGAGAGATCAGTTGGTTACATAAGATGTAAGTACCACTATTGTACTGTGGGTAATAAGTTGCGGGACTTGTCATTATTGTGGTTCTTAGGATTTGCAGCTGCATAGGACTGCTGATACCTTTTCTCCTTTGACGGTTGTCATAACAGTTTCCAACACTATGAGAGCTAGCCCTTAGAGAGGAGACTTCCTGGTCAATACTAGTTTAAAGTCTCCAAGTCTGTGATTGTGATGTGTCTTCATCAATAGGATCTCACCATCAGGCTTTGGGAGGCAGCCAAGAGCAATGGCAATAGCTTACATCTTTTTGTGGGCCTCTTGGCCCTCTGACCAACAATTTAAAGAACTTTATCTCTTGCCTGGCAGTGGAATTTTTGTTAAATAATCTATTGCTCCTGGGGCATATTATCTGTCTGTGTAGGTAACTCCAATTAATTTATATACATATATAACATATGCATCTATATGTATTGCATATGTGTCTTAAGTAATCTTATAAAATAATAAATTTTTCCTTTGTACCATTGCAGTGGCACAAGGTCAGTAAGTGCCAAATATAATAGCTACCTGTTTTGGTGACTGACATTTTATTGGTCCGTGGCCACATTCATTAGATGACTTTGTTAGTGCAAAAACAGAAGATTCAATACACTGAAGAGACATCCTAACTGAAAATATTTACCATCTCTGTCTCTTTGCTGAGTTTTCTAACATGTGCAATAGGTTTTTAGTATTTTTAAACAGTGTCTCGTGTATCCTAGGATAGCCTCATATTTTCTATGTAGCTGAGGCTGCCCCCTGATCCTCCTGTATCTACCTCTTAAATACTAATATTACAGGCACGAACAACTATTCCAGACTTCTAACTGTTGTGCAAGTTAGAAGATGGCCACTGTTGGCCTCAAAACGCCTCATTAGGGTAAGAGGTAAAGTCTAAAGACTAGGAAGGTCCTGTGTGATCTGGAGTTTCCATTTCTCCTTGACCTACTCTTCTCATTTTTCTTCACTCTGATCTACTTGATTTCATGCTGACCGCCATTCTCCCAAACCTAATCTTCCTCAAATAAGCCAGGTGTGTCTGCATCCTTCACACAGAGCCTTGCATTTTTTTTTTCCCCTTCTGCTTTAATGGACCTCAGGAAACATTACAAAGGCATCTTTTTTTTGTCTGTTTTGTTTCTCCAATACACCCATAGGACCTGGGAGCTAGTTCTGGGAGGCAATGATGCCACATTCCAGGTAGCATTTATCCACATCCCAACAAAAGTTCTGTAATGGTCTTGCCCCAAATGCTAGGAATGCCAGGCATAAACAACCTATAGATTTGTGAAGGCATTTTGATGTCCATCTTCACACTTGCTTCCTTCATCTTACTTCTCTCCTGGTCACCAATGTCTCGTGCCATGCCATGAGTCTCTGGATATGTTTCTGCAATGCTTTAGAACTTACTCTATAAGCTTCCACCCGTCATTATTAAAACATATCTCCTTAGTTTCTATTACCTAAAGACCCTAGCACATTCTCTTCTAAGCTGATAAACTCATTAGAAGCCAAATATTAATGAATAATAATGTCTCTACTGCCTAGAAAATAATTTGCATTTAAACAACTTTTAGTGCCTGAATGCAAAGGGGTAAGTGATGGTGGGGGGGGGGGAGTCTCAGCAGTCCCTAGGCCTGGGCCAGCTAGGGCAGCCACAGAAAGGTCCCCGAAGAAAAATCAAATCACAGCTCATACCTTACCTCGGTAAGTTGAGCCCAGCCATGTATATTCCTCAGAGCATGCATGCCACTGCTAGGCAGGGAGCCAATTAGAGGTGCTGGGAACATCTTAACTTGACTAGAAATAAGCCTGTCGTTTGTGATATATGTATGCACTTACATATAGTACTATTGATTCTTCCCATTAGAGCTTTGATAGCTTTTCATCTAGCTTTCAATCCTGCTGGCACAAAACACTTCTTGGGAGAGAAACAGAAAAGTGTATAAACACAGGTTCAGTCAAAAAAGAAAGAAAGACTGGTTGGACAGAGGGTCAGATATTGGATCACAAATGGTAAGCATACTCCTCAAACAATGTCAGACAAGAGAGTCTCCTGAACAAAGAAGAGGGATTTATCCACACGCAAGCACAGTGTCTTACTCCATCTCTAGGGGACCAGTACTTACACTTGACCTGTCTAGAATGCTCCCAAACTTTCCAAGACAGGCAGGTTAGGCCAAAAATTTTGCCTAGTTTCTCAGAACCAGCTCCAGGTGGTAGGCCCCCCATGATTGTTAAGAACGAGCAAGTTTCCTTTCCAATTATAGGAGAGTATATCTTTCTTCCATTCTCATCCCCACAGCGCCACACAGGCTTCTGAGTTTGCCACCAGATGGAATGGGTATTGATCTGCCCTTCCTCCGAGGGATCCTGGCTTTCATTTATTTCATTCTTTGGACATGGGTGCTGCCTATAAAAGCTTTCCAAGTGTCATCTTCTACTGGAAATTCAAGAGACATCAGTGCAGATTTCAGACACTCCGTTTCTTGATGAACACACCAAAAGGTACCTTGTAACTACGGAAAACCCCGCCTCCCAAACTGAGTCTAAACTGACTACAGAGAAATCACAAGGATTCTTCATGCCCCTTGGAAGTGCATGTTGGTTTCTGTGAGAACAGACATGGAAGCCACTCCTTCAGCATGAGATGTTGGAGGCCCAGCTGTCCACAGCGTGGCCTCACTTGTGGCTAACGTGTTTCATCTAGTTCTGCAAAAGGTCAACTGGCATCCACAGCCTGCCAAAAGTACAAAATACTCAGAAGACAAAAAGAGCTGAGGTTCTGCCCCCGCCCCCCACTACAGGGCTTTCCTGAGTACATTTGAGCACTTTGTATCCCTCTGAACGCATGATGTCTGCCTTCTGAGGTTCTGCTCTAGGCCAGAGATAGTCACAAGTTTGGATGTAGAATCCCATGGTTGCACGGAAACTGAGACTGCTGCCTTACCGCCCCGGGTGTCTCACTTAGAAGGCTGGGTGCAGCCCAGGAATGGCATTTCTAGAAAACTCTCAGGGTGGCCATTGATACAGGTGCCACCCTGGGGAACCACATTCTCACATCACACTGTCTGTGACTGACCACTGTGGTTAGGAAGCTGTGGTGGGTGCAGAGAGGGGATCATTTTATCTTCTGCAGTAGCAGCTGGCATGTGGGGCCGCCAAGCCCATGTCCCGTTTAATACAGATAAGAAAGGTTAGAGAGACGTGGGCCCACCAACCTTTCTTCTACTTCTAAATCTGTAGAAGTCTCATCAGCAAGTGTGGTCCCAGTTCATCCACTTTGCATTCACAGTGACTGTCTGACAGATCTGTGTGGCCCACAGCCACTGGCCCAGAGTTAGAGACGGAATCAATCCATCAGTAGATGTACCCAGAGAACTCACAGGTGAGTGACCTTAGTGAGGTGCTGTTTGTGATAGTTTTTGCACAAGTGAACGCAGCAGGGCAAGAGGGACACACCCAGAAAGCCTTGAGGTAGACAGGAAAGAGAGTCCTCTACTGACCTTCCTATCTTCTGATGTAAGAATTCAGCAGAAACTGGAAATGGGAATATCAGTCCAAAATGTAGCCAACTACTCTCTAGTCAATTACAAAGAGCACTTGGGATGGTTTGAATGACTGTGACCCTTAAGTGCTCATATGTTTGAATATTTGGTCCCAAGTTAGTGGAACTATTTGGAAAGGAATAGGAGATGTGGACTTGTTGGAGGATGTGTGTCACTGGCGATAGCTTTGAGGTTTCAATAGCCCATGCCATCCCCAGTTAGTCACCTCCCATCTGCCTCCAACTCTCAGATAAGATTCAAGCACCCAGTTACTGTTGCAGAGCAATGCCTACCTGCCTGCTATCACGGCCCCCACCATGAAGGCTGAGGACTAACTCCCTGAAACTGTAAGCTCCCAACAAACCTTTTATTATAAGTTGCCTTAGTCCCTGTCTTAGTTAGGGTTTCTATTGCTATGAAGAGACACCATGATTACAGCAACTCTTATAAAGGAAAACATTTAATTGTGGTGATTCGATTACAGTTCAGAGGTTTGTTCTGTTCTCTTCAGAGTGGGAAGCAAGGCAGCATGCAGGCTGACAGGGTGCTAGAGAAGGAGCTGATAGTTCTAGATCTTGACTCACAGATGAGTGAAAGTAGCCTGTTTCACTAGGCATTGCTTGAGCATGTATGCCACCTCTACAGTGGCAAATTTCCTTCAACAAGACCACACCTACTCCAACAAGGCCACACCTCCTAATAGTGCCACTCCCTTTGGGGGCCATTTTCTTTCAAGTCACCATAGTCATGGTGTCTCTTCTTGGGAGAAGAAAAGTAACTAAAACAACATCCATGCTGCTTGTCCTGGAGAACTTGACCCTCAGCAGTCTCTAAAGTCAGAGTTTTTCTATATCTTAGCCTTAGAAGAAGAGCTTGCCTGAGTAAACTAAAAAGGTGCCTTGGTTTGGGTCCATTGAGGATTTTATGTGTAAAAAGAAGGAAGCAGCGAATTATATTCAACTGGGGATATCTCTGAAGAGCAGGACTGCGGTTGAACATTGCATGAGACATCTGTCAGGAAAGATGACATGTTTATTTATATTCTTGTGCTTCCTTGACAGGTCAGCTGGGTTCCATCTTCTGATTCATCCTCACTCCAGGACCCAGCCTGAAGTTGCATCAGTCCTCGGTGTCTTGCTGATTGTCGTGGCAGAGGTGCACATTGGGACCGAAGCTTCTGTTCAGAAATAACGCATTTCACTAGCTATGATTAACTACTGTGCAAGTTCATGTCCACCTAGAACCTTAGACTATGGCTTAACTTGGCCCTTTGCAACTGTATATGGTTAAGGGTTTTAAGGTGATAGCGGAATTAGAGTGATCTTAAAACCAGTGACTCCTGCCCTGATGTGAGGAAGAGAGGACATGGAGACAAAGGGCATGCACAGACAGGAGCAGAGACAGGGCTACTAAGAAGCAAAGGGGGGAGGGTTCCTCTCCAGCTCTCAGGGCATCAGGGTCCAGCCAACACCTTGAGTCTGGACCTCTAGCTGCCAGAACTCCACACAATGAACTCTGGCCTTATACCTCTCCTTTGGGGTAATTTGTTTTGCCAGCCATAGGAACCAACATCCTTGCGACAGTGAGGCTGTGTCTTCGCCAGTGCCAAAGGAGTTGCTACTGTGGGGTGATCCTACAGAGCTGATGGCTTCCTTCAAGCCTTTGCTGTATCCCTCTGTCCTGTACCCTGGACCAACAAAGCTAAACTTGATGAATTTCACCTGCAGAAACCTCTCTGGTTTCTGTTTGAGACTTGCCAGTAATGGGAATTGGGGACCGAGAAAGAAGTCTTTGTTGCAACCCTTCCTCTGCAGAGCCAGGCTGGCTCTGTCTGCTGTGAAGGTCATGGTGCCTGCCATACAGCCTGTCTGCAGTTTCTACATTTTCTCCGATGTCTACTGACTATTTCTTCCCTGTGTCCCTCCACAGCGAGGGTGCGACAGCTGGTGCCTACAAAGGTGACTTGCCTGTCTTCTTGGTGTTCTGTAACTCTACCCACGGCCCTGTCAACAGTCCTGTTATTAATCTCTCAGTAACTTCATTGAAGCATGCCATCTGTTTTCTGCTGGGACACAGAAAACACACGAACGATGTACGTCAGAGGTGATTGCGCATCCCCAGTGGACAGTGACAACCTTGCTGAGAAGTAGCACCATTGAAGCAAAAGAGGTAAAACCACTGTCAGGCCTGTAGATCCCTGGATTTCACTCTTCTCTCGCTCTGACTGAGACAGGATCTAAGCTCTGGGGCAGGATTCAAAGGCCAGCTGGACCAGTTACTAGCTGGGATACAAAACTCCCAGCACCTCACTTTCTGTTTACAACCAGTGGGTGTAACTATGCTCTTTTCGGGGAAGGGATATTGTGAGAATTAATTTGGGACATAAATGAAAAAGAACCTATCTATAATGAGCATAATAATGTTCCTGCAAAGAATTCTAAGCCCAAATCCACAGGAATATATGAATGTGTTATCTGGTAAAGAAAAAGAGGCCATGTGGATGAGATGGAGCTTACAGATCTTACAAAAGGGAGATTATCTTAGATTACCAAGTGGGCTCCTTCCAATCATTTGAGGACTTAAAAGGAAAAGGAAGAAAGTGAGCTTAGGAATTAAAGACCTGGGAAGAAGAAGGGAGACAGAGACAATAGGAGACCCTAAGGAATAAGTGTACAGTGTGAGTTCTGAGATGTTTAGAGATGGAAGAACTCCAGGCAGCAGTAAACAAGGCAGCAGGAACCCCGATCCCACACATGCTGAAGCCTGCCTGTCACCTAGGTAAAACTGGAAACAGATTTTTCCACGGAGTCTCCAGAAGGGCCAGCAGCTCAGCCAAGGCCTGGATTTCAGCCTTGTGAGACTCAAGCAGTGAGACAAGCTGAGTCCTTTGGGGTTCTGTTCCATGGAACTTCCAGATAATGTGCAATTTAAAATCCCTAAGTTCATTGCTCTTTGCTACAACAGTAATGGAAAGATACTCTTGTATACATCATCTACATGTATGTTATCTACCTTCAAAGTGTAGAGTTAGATGCCAAAGGGATTCTAGACCACAGATGCTATCAGCTCTCAAAGCCTGTGTGCCCTTGGATCTTAAATCTACCCGGAAGATGACTCTCTCCAGTGATTTCACACTTGTACAACTATGGACTCCCTGCATGAAGAGTACCAGCATCAGGAAGAGCATAGGAAGGAGTATGAATCATTACACTGCTATAGCCAAGGAAGAATCAAACATCTGCCAGTGTCTGTTGTGCAGAGGGAAATGAAAGAAGATAGACCACAACCTTTGTGGCAGGAGGGACCGCTCCCTGTCCTATGGCCTTGTGCTGAATCTTCTTCTGCTCTTACTAGTTTCCCTTTTTAGAAGAGACTGACATGCAGGTTGGTAGATAGAGTGGACATCAGCTGGGAACCAAAATCCAACAAAAAGGAAGAGAAAAGGTTTCTGTGTCTCTATGTGTCCATGGCTCTGCATTCACACATTCAATCAACATTGTGTGGAAAACATTCAGGAAAAGATATTGTGATTTTGCAAATAGGTACAGACATTTTTCTTCCCATTACTTTTCTAAAGAATACAGTATAACATCAATTTACATGCTACATACATTGTATTTACTATTATAACCAATCTAGAGATTATCAAATAAGTTACATGCAAACACATCATTTGTGTTGAGAAACCTGTTGCTGAGCAGTCTACAAGGTTGCATGTTTTAAGAGCCCCAATCTGGCACTGAAAGCCTTGAGGATTCCTGGAGAGCTTCTGGTTTATAGTCCATTTTGGAAGACCAAGGAAGTGGGTTCTGATGAAGTGAAGGATGGCAGCAGCAGCAGCAGTAGTTAACAGTAGATGCATTCACCAGCAAGGAGCAAAAGCAGGCAGGCAAAGCACCACTGTTTTTTCCTGTGATCTGTCTATAACTGGGCTGTAGTCCAAAGGTGCTCCCCACTCTATAGGAGGGTCCTCCTTCCGTAGTCAACCCTTCTTAGAAATGCCCTTACAGATCTTCTGAGAGGTGGGTTTCTAGCTGATTGCAGATCCAGTTCAGATGAATCATCATAAATGTTATATTTCCATATAGTTCATACATGCATTTTTGGCTACCCTGTTCCTATCATGTGAGTCATTCTAATAAATCTCTTTTTGGAATGTATTTATCCTGTTGGTTCTGTCCCTTTAGACAACCTTGACTAATACATCATTTTATATAAAGGACCCGAGAATCCATAGGTTTTGAAATCCTGTAACCAATTTTCCACAAATACCAAGGTATAAGTATATGACGGAGCCAGTCAGGTCTGCCTCTCTGCATAACGCTGCCTACTACAGACATACAAATATACCTAGGACAAACTCTTCTGAACTCATATGGTGGAAGATGAGACACACATATAGAAATAAATATTTATTGACAAAGTGAATGAAGAGTTGGGACAAGTAATTGCATCTGTAAAGAAGAAAGACTTCTTGAAGGCAATGTTTAATCCCAGCCTTGAAGGATGGTTTGGAATCCATTGCATGAGGAGAGAAGAAAACATAGGAAGAACACACAAGTAGAGGGAGCAACCTGAGTGGAGCACAGAAACTAGGAAGTACAAGAATGATCCAGTGTTGCTAGTGTAAAATGCCTGATCATAGAGAGGAAATGAGCTGGGATGACATTGGCCGGGCTGTTAAAAATGCAATCCTCCTTTGAAAAGATCAGATGAGTTGTGGGGAGAGCCGTCACTATAGTACTTGCAAACATGAGGACCCAAATCCAATCTCCAGAATCATCATCTGATGTCTAATCTTGGTTGTCAACTTGACTACATCTGGAATCACCTAAAACTCAAGCAGCTGAGAATGTCATCAGGGATTTTCTTGATTGCACTTTATGAGCTAAAAAGATCCACCCTAAATCTGGACAATACCTTCTGGTGGCAGCCCACATAGAAGGACGTGGAAGAAGGAAGCTTTTACCTTTTGCCTGCTTTCCCTCACTCATGATGGCAAGTTCATCTGTCACAGACAATACACACACATATGGGAGGGTCTTTGCAAATGTCACAGCTGGCAGAGTAAGCATCTGTGTGAGGCAAACGGAAAGTATGGTTCAATAGGACTCAGTAGCCAGTGTTGGCCCAAACTTTGAAAGACTGACACTGGGAGTTTATTTTTGGCATACTTAAGTACAGTACAACCTGGAACAAAGTTTCCTGGTGTACCACAATCCCATGTGCACAATGGGGCATAATTACATAGAAACTCTTTTCAAAGAACATGTCACTTCTTCCATGAAGATAGTTGTATAGATAGGCTACATGTGTTATCTTAAGGACTTGGGTGGAGGATCTGGTGTGGTTTCAGTCATACATATAACACAGAGGTCGCCTAGTCTGTTAGCCACCTCCGGTTCTGCTTGTGGGAACTTAAGGGAGCAAGGTATGGCATGGCCCTACAGACAGCACAGCAGCCACCTAGGCTACTGGCCAACTCCATTCTGTTTTCTGGGTGGAAAACAGATTATAGATTTCTTTGGAGAGACAACTCTGCTTGCTTAACATCCCAGTTTTTCCTAGTGATTATCTGGGAGTACAAGGACCTTTGTATGATGTCTTGTAATTCTCACATGGAGGAGGAAGAGGAGGAGGAGAGAAAGGAGGAGGAGGAGAAGGAGGAGGAGGAGACAGGTCGATCCCTGGAGTTTACTGACCAGCCAGTTTGTCCTACATAGCAAATTCCAAGCTAGACATGTTAAAAAATATAGCAATCATCATTTGAAAAAATAATCAGAATGTCTGGGAGGATGTCTCATCTATAAACTTTTTTAAAAAATAGTTTCTGAGAAATGACACCCCAGGTTGTTCCTTGGTCTCTACACACAGGCGCAGACATGTGTACTCCACCCCTACATGCATGAGCATGCATCATCCACACATACATAAGTAATCAGAAGCATCAAGACTAAGAAGAAAGAGAACACAGTCACGAACTGCAAACAGCAGATAAATAGATAACTAATGAGCCAAATGCAGGAACTCGATGATGTTAAGAAGGCCTGAGGCCAGGTAGGCTACAAACTTAGTGCACAAATTGGTTCACAGATGTTTATGAACACCCCTTCATTCTTTCAATGAGCATTCCTTGAGCAGTAACTATGGGTTGGGTAATGAGACTGGCAGTGTAAATGACCCAAAGGATCTCTCATTTTGTCTAGGAATGAGTTTGTACTCATGCAAAGGACAGCCACATTAGCAGATCATTTTAGTGGTAACAACATGGAAACTAAGAGATGGCCATTTGACTTATGTTGGCCTTGTCTAGGGCTTTGGTCTTCTGTGAGATCCTAGAATGTCCATTTGGGGAAAAAACAAAAAAACAAAAAACAAAAAACAAAAAACAAAAAACTGCATCTTGTCCTGCCCAAAACACATGAGTGTCTTGCTAGGCACACATGGGTCTTCACCTTGCCTTCAGGGGAACCTGAGATAGCTCTGTGTCTCTCGTGGGCCTGTGCACCTCACCTAAATGGACCAAGAAATTTGTTACATGAAAGGCAACAATAGATATATTACTATATCACACAAGATTTTAGCCAGCGTCAGGGGTGCATATAATGCAGAGAGGAAAAGGAAAGGAGATGTGTGGCTGAGACAGAGTGTTCGAGAAGGGGGCCTAGTTATCAATTGGGAAAGAAGGCTGTGACTATTCCACCAGCCTTGGGGGTAGCCAGATTTCTGATCATAGCCCCTTCTCTGACCTTGTAACCAAGCTCCCCATTCCTCATCTATAAGGTCAGAAATGATTTGTTGTGCACACAAAGGGGAAATCAAATGTCTGGTTTAAAAGAAACTGAAGAAAAAGGGCACAGGATAGACCTACAGAGAGCACCAGAAAATGTAACTACAGGACACCTGCCCATTGTGCCTCTTTCCCTGTTTCCTCATCTAAACTCGACATGATCACACCTTTTCCAAGGCTTGTGTGAGGCTCATTTAGTTAATATAGTTAATGTGCGTTACCCATGTTCAAAATTTCTAATGTGTACCATCCTTTCCCTCCCAGGCTGAGCTCAAAGCCTGGATAAATGCTTGGATCAATTGGAGGAGAACTTTCAAGGACTTTAGATTCTGGAGCTGGAGTTCAAAGTTATTTCAGAGACAAGTTATCAAATCTGAGCAAGTTGCTATGGATCTTTTCTGGGATAGTTCCCACCCCAACCCTAATATGTCCCATCTTAAACGCCTGAGAAGACGGTTCTCACCCAGGTGGCTCTGATCCACCTGGTTTAAGCCCATTCTGATTTCTATGCAAAAAGAAGTAAGCACATGGCCCCAGTATCTCCTAGCATAGCACAGAGCATCACTGGATCGCCACCTCTGCAGGTTGGGCACAACCCTTTCCAGTCACTCTTCAGTTTTACCCGGTTAGTTGCTTCCAGGGACAGCTGACAGCCTTTCCTAGCCAAGCAGCTGCTCTCTGATACACAATGTCCCTAATGCTTAAAGTCTGGTGGGTGATGATTGTTTTGTATCCTTATCAGCAATGCGTAGACTAGAATCAACCAGTTCCTTTGATAGCCTCAGGACGTCTAGGCTGCCATTCAAATCATTACCATCATAACTCTAACCCTCAAGTCACAGCAACACATTTATTATATACTTATTGTATAATTTCCATTGCCCAGATTAATGGAAAGATGGGAACACTTTCTAGTTTTAAGGAATTGATAACATGGAAAAAATGCTTATCCTCCCTCTCTCCCCCACTCTTTCTCTCTCTCACACACAGAGAGAAAAGTTATATACTAAAGGATGGTTGTTGAGTGCTATTCTCTGAAGATAACAGCCATCCTCTTCTTCAGACATGACTACTTGTGACTCTTGAGATAGGGTCCACTGACTGTGGATGTTCCCTCATGGAAGGAGGATGTGAGGAGGGTCATTGAACCTTCCCTTGAGATTCCAGCCACCCCTTCCTGCACCTCTCAGCCAACACTAAGTAGGTACTAGAGTACACAGACTAGGGGAAGGGAACAGAAGAACGAGGAAGGCATCCATATTGCCGTGAAAATTTCAGGTGTGGTTGCTTTGAGATCATACTGGACCGGAAGTAACCCTTACAGAAACCTCAATAAACATTTTTGTTCAAGATCGAGTGTGGTGGAATCCTTTAGTTTGTTATTGGCACCCTATTTGGAAGGAGCGGGTGACTCCTTAGGAAAATATGAAATAAGGACACACTGTCACAGCATCATAGACAGTGGCATTTTTTTTTTTATCGTGAATTGTTTTACTGCCACACTGGATAGTTAGAAGATGTCTCTGGTAGAATATTTGAAGAAGTGAAATAGTTAAATGACTTTTGCTTCCGGATGAAGGGTGTGGCTTAGAGCTACATTTTTCTTTTTTAAATTTAAATTAGAAGCAGGCTTGTTTTACATGTCAATCCCAGTTCCTTCTCCCTCTCCTCCTCCCCTGCCCCCCACCGACCCCCTATTAGAGCTACAATTTTTTTTTTTAACCCACTGTTCAAGAGCTGAACCCAAACAGTGCAGAGGTCTACACAAAGATGCAGACATACGCCAGGTTCTCAACACTGTTGGTAGTGTCATGAATCTGTCCACTCACATTCGGGCCTGTCTGCCACAGTCATTGAGTCTGCGCCCCCGTGCCCCTCTCCTCCC
The DNA here is from genome assembly GCF_003668045.3 of Cricetulus griseus. Taxonomy (NCBI): domain Eukaryota; kingdom Metazoa; phylum Chordata; class Mammalia; order Rodentia; family Cricetidae; genus Cricetulus; species Cricetulus griseus. The sequence continues at coordinate 41,331,752 of NC_048597.1, read as the reverse complement.
CCTCAGTCCCCCGTGGTTCTCATGGTTCTGCTCTTCACATTTTAAACTACTCATCACGCATGGAACTTGTTTGTCTAACCCTGAATGGGAGATGAAAACATTAACCAACAAAGTAAGAGGAACGGACGTGGACCGCTTCTAGAACAAGTCAGGCCAGGGAGAGCGCAGGGCCAGCGGAAGCCAAAGAGCTCCTTGGGGGCCTGGACCAGGTCACAGCCCCAGCCCGGGGGCTCCAGGACCGCAGAAGAGGAGGCGGTGCCTTGGGAGGGAAACACCGTGAAAGCAGAAGCAGCGCCCACACCCGGAGAGGAGGGGGACTGGGGCTGGGCGGCTCCGAGGTCGGGGTGAGCTGGCCGCCGAGAGGGGACGGCCCGGGGGCACAGGGGCGCGTGCCGTGAGTCCGGGCGAGCGCGTGTGTCCCACGCTCCGTCTTCCAGGCCGGCCCAGGACACGAAGCCGGTAGGGAGCTGCCGAGGGGGGCTGTGAGCAGAGAGGGAGTCCAGGTCGCTCAGCTCGGGAGCAGGCTGGGTCTTGGCGCTCTCCGCCGGAGCCTGCCCAGAGCCTGGGTGTGAGGCTGGCGTCACGTCAACGAGCAGAGGCGGCCAGGAGGGGCGGAGTGCGCGTGCGCGGCTCGTTCGCGCGCTCGCTCGCTCGCTCGCTCGCCGGGTGTGGGAGCGGGCTCGGGGCGGCGGGCATGCGCACGCGCGCTCCCCGGGCAGCCTAGGCGGCCGCTCCTGCCTGTCACTGCTGCGGCGCTGCTCGCCGGTCGTTCCCTTGAAGGCAGCGGAGGCGGCGGCGGCGGCGGCGGCGGCGGCGGCTCCAGACACCTGCGGCGGCGACCCCCGGTGGCGGCGGCGGCGGCGGGAGATGTGGCCCTTGGTGGCGGCGCTGTTGCTGGGCTCCTGCTGCTGCGGTGAGTGGCTCGGGGATCCCGGAGGCTCTCGGGCTGGTGCGCTGCACCCGGGCGCCCCCGCAGGAGTGTGGGCTGCACCCCCGCCGGTCAGGCGGCGCCCGGAGAAGAGCGGAGAGGAGAAGAGAGGGTGGCGGGATGCGCGGGCCCTGCGCACCCCGAGCGCCACCGTGGGAGGGCCCCGCGGGGCATCGGCGCCCCTGCCTCCTCCCTCCTCTCGCCTTCCGTGGTCCCTTTTTCGCCCCCCGGGGGAGAGCGGGCTGAAGCTCCTCACTCTCCAGTGCGCACACGTAGGAAGACTGAGAACAACCGCAACTGTGCAAAGCTGAACTGCAAAGAAAGCGAGGGGGGCAGCTGCCAGGGACCCCCCCTCCTTTCGTACCCCTCTCCGTTCTCGGTGCTTCCACGCAGCATTTGGGGCTGAAGGACTGGAGTGGGAGGGCCGGGCCTCTTGTGATGAAGTGCGCATTTTGGTGAAGTCGACCAGAAAGGCTTTTGCCCTACCGCGTTAGCTCTGGAGCAGAGGGGACGCGATGAACCTAAGTTTCATTTCCAAACCAGCATTTTTTAAAGATTTTTTTTTCTTCCTGGCCGCGTATTTTGGTGGTGGTTGTTTTGAATCCTAAAAACAAGCTTCCTGGAAACACTTTCTCCTGACACCCCCGCCACCTCCACCCCCCCCCGCCAGCACTTTAATATATTCAATATATTCCTTGTTGTAGATTAAAGTTTTTTTTTCTCCTTTGGGGAAACGTTGTTTTTTTATTTTTATTTTTTTATTATTATTATTTTTTTTTTAGAATTTACTCAGCTGTTGCCAGTGATCTAAGGACAGTAATAACGAATCAAAACATATATGCAGCAGACTGGTCCTTAGAGCCAAAGATACACCCCCCCCCCATCTTTTGTAAAGTGGTTTGCTGTTTATTAACGTGTGCCTCCTTTGTAAAAAGCTGAGGAAAGGATAGGAATTTTTGTGACCATATACTGTCCGTCAAGCTTCATATCCATAGATTCCTTTGTGAACTTTTTTGTAAGTATCACAACAGGCTTGAAGCAAGGATAACAGCAAATGTTAAATTTGACTTAGGATAATGAATTAATTCAACGTTAAACTGATGGTTAACCTCAGTGTGCCATTGATAAAGGCCCGTGTCTGGGAACTATTTCCAAGATGCCCTTAATTCCCTGCTCACCACTTTCCCCTCCCCAAGCATCCTGCATGTTGTAGCTGATAATAATAAAGATCTGTGTTATCTGAATTGTTGGAATTAGGTGCTTTCCGATTTCAGTCATCTTTACTATGCTTGTTGCCATCGCTATCATTATAACACTGTTTTCAAATACCTGTTGTATAATCAGAGAGCTTTCATATCGAGCCAGGTATAAATTTGTAACAAAACACCAGTAATTCAGACCGTGGACGCTGAAGCTTGTTTGTCTGAAAAATAAAAATATAAACCGTATACTGATTTTTTTTTTTTTAAAGCCCGATTTTTCAAGTAGGTTAAAAAACAAAACTGTTTGAATGGTGGTTTTGGTGCTAGGAATTATGTTAGGCCTTTGTTAGCAATAGTTATGATCACATTAATTAATGCTCATTTTGCACAGTGCTAACACATTTGAATCCACAAGGAGTTGTAAAATTCAGAACTTGCACTATCTTATTGTACTTGTTATTAACTAGCAAAAAAAAAAAAAAATCAGCCCAAAATGCAGGCATTATACTTGAGTTGTTAGACATATGTAAATCAGGAAATGAATGTTTGTCTGAGATAAAATGAACTTTTGTGTGTATATCATATGTATGTTTCAAAGAACATGTATGAAAACATGCTAGCAGTCTGAGAACACAAGCAGTTATCAAGGGACAGGGAGACTAGGTTTAGACACTAGAGTGAGTATGAAAGTCATGGGTTTTTAACATTCATTTCTGCTGAAGTTGCTTTCATTTTCAATTTCATTTATAATGAAACAGGTAGCCAGGGGCCATGTCATTGTACTCTCTACAGTTTCAGTGACCTCTGTGGTAAAAGGGGAGTGTGTGGGGACTTCTAACACCCCCCAGCCAATTAAAACCAAATGCAGCCCTCTGTAATGGTTTACAAGATATGGAAGGAATGTCTGTATTCCTCCCCCCCCCCCCGCCCGTATGTCCAATTACACTTTCTTTAAGAGTATGGCAGTTTCCAGGTAGTCACTAACTAGTAAATGCAGCCTTAAATAATGTCAGTCATATATATGAACCAATGATTTTTTTTCTCCCGATGGTTGAATGATTTTTCTTTGTTCAACGTGACTTTTAAAAGTCAGGCATGCACATGATTGAGTTAAAAATGTTTTATTACCTAAATATAGCAGGCATGTAGCTGCTCACGTAAAAATGTTTTCTTCTTCTCATGAAGAATAGATGGTTTTAAAGCACAAGTTGCCATTTTAAAGGAATAAATGCCTCTGTATGTGCCCTTGTCTATGGAGCTGCAGCAGCAGTCGGGAGCAACATGCTTGTGCACTGCATTCAGTGTCTACAGTGGGACACTTCTGCTGTCATCTGGGTTTTGGCAGATAGCTTAACTTCATCAGTAAAGTGCTAATAAAAGTTTGGAAGGTCATGTCCTAAAGGCAAAAAAAAGCTATCTACCCCCTCTGTTGATACATGTTCTAAATACAAAAATCACCACAATTCGTGTTTCCATTTCAGCAATGTTCTTTCCGTGCTAGCATTTGTAGAGAACCTTTTTACCTGTCTTTGAGGTTTTTGCTGTCAAGATAAAATATAAAAGTCTACATTTTTATAGCTTGTGTCTTCAGTCTAATATAAAGCATACTCGATTATAAAGTTACTTTTACTTTGCATATGAGTGCAGTTACTCATTGGAAAAAGAACAATATTGTAAATTCAATTTTGCTAAACTCATTGTAGTGCAAAAATAGGGGACAGAGCACCCAGCAAATATGATTCTTATTTCCCTAGACCAACCTTCCTAACGCTGCAACCCTTTAATACAGTTTCTCATACTGGGATGTCCCCCCACCCCCAACACGCACACATAAAATTATTTTCATTGCTACTTCACAACTGTAATTTTGCTACTGTTATTAATCATAATGCAAATATCTGATATGCAGATATGTGATAAGTGCCCCCCCCCCAGGGTCGAAATCCACAGTTTGAGAACTAGTGTCTTAGACAGACTCCAGATGTGGAGTTTCCCTCTTTGTGGTTGGCTACAAGGAGTTGAAATTGCAATGAGAGGCTCCACCCTTCTCTGGAATATTTCATTCCACACCCATGGAGCTCTGCATAAGGTTTAGAGTCTGTTCAGAACAAGACTGTGTAGGGGGTGGGTAGTTCAAGAGAATTCATGTGCAGAAAAAAAAATAATTTTTTCATTTTCAGCAAGTGTGAGCTTATACTGCACTCCACTAAATTCTCTACAAGACTCTTAAAGGCATAGATAGAGACATATTTCAAATTTCAAATTTGTGTGTAACTTAGTAACAACTTACTTTGTAGCTTATGGAAAGGAAACAATGTTTATCTTTCCGTGGCACTTGGTGAACTTCAGGTCGTGATAAAGTCAGACTTCAGCATGTTAATACCAACTTTAAACTGCCCTAACCCCTGTGACTCTAGATTGACTATTTCGATTCTTATGAAGACACTTTAAAGCCAGTGTACAGGGCAGGGTTGCTTTGAGTAAGACGGAATTAAGTCTCCACTGAACCCCTGACCTTTATTTTAGCATCTACCAAGGAGAACTTGGACTCTGCCCTTCTCCTGTCCTAACTTAATTTTAGTCTCAGACCCAAGTTTTTCCTGCCAGGGGCTGGTTCTAAGGGCAGAGTTGTAGGGTACCATTCTGTCTCCCATGTCTTTCATCATGGATGCATCAGTTGCCTCAGTAGCCACTGGGGCTTCTCAACCCATTGGTGAACACCACTCCAAGCTGCTAATTCACTTCTTATTCCTCTGTGGAAAATGGCAGGGTAGTGTTCACCTCCCAGCTTCCCTTACAACACTACTAAACCTTGCTTCAGAGACAGTCTTCTTGCCCCCCTCTTTCAAGTAGGTCACTTTCCCAAGGGCATGTCATCCTCTCTATCCCTCTTCATAACCACTCCCTTGCAGACCTGTTCCCAGACTTTATTCCTCAGTCTTACAGTCAAGATCTTGCCCTTGCCGTTGATTTCTTCCCTTTCGCTTACTGTCATTGTCAAGTTTTACCTCATAATAAAAAAGAAAGCCAAACCCTGAGAAGATCCAAAAATCCTTGCCCTTGTCCTCACCTCAACACTTGTTGGACTTTTCTCTCTTCTTTCTGACTGAGGTTTATTTAAAGGCTCACAACTGTGGCCTTCTCATCATATCCTGGGTGCAGTTCCATGTGGTCCCACCCATCCATTGGGTAGAAAGCAGCTACTTTTGAGTCCTAGTTTGGTTTTTTCAGTGTTTAACATCCGGGTTAGTGTCTCTCACCCTGACTTGTAGTGTGCTATATTAACATGGTGGCTTGTTTTTGTCTGCTTCTTTCACTTCTTTCTGTCCCTTGACTTAACTCTCTTTGATTATTATCTCCATGAATATTAAAATTGCCAAGCTTTTGTTCTCCGCTGTTTGCTTTACAAGGACCCTACGTGGTCAATCTTCTCTATGCTGACAATCTCAACTACCATCCATGTTCCTGCTGATTCCCAAGTCTTTATAGCTCTGACCTTTCCTCTGAAATCTGAAGTCATACATCCTGGGATCTACTGGACATGGCCACTTCACTGTACCACTGGCGCTTTTAATGCTTAGACGGAAACCCTGAAAGGATAACTCCCATAAATCTTCAGCCTCTTTTCCATATAATTAATCTACAACCAGCTAGTTCCACAGACTATTTTAGCTTCCAATTTTCATTTTTCCTTTTTTATCTCCCTCACCTCCCACATCTGACTTCTGTTGATTTTGCTGCTTTGATTTTTAATGCCACTTTTTAAGGCCTTCTTTCTACTGTCATCTACCTGGACTGTTTCAGTTGGTTCTAATGGATCTCTCTTCTCCCCTTCTTACCCTCAATCCCCCTTTCATGCTGCTGTCAAATGTTATCCTTCTTAACGTTGAAATAAACCTGAGTTGAACCTTCTCTTGTCAAGTCTAAACTGTTCAGCATGACATTCAAGGAAGCCTTTGCAGATTTTCTCAGCCATTTTTCCAAACACCTTTCCTAGAGCTCACTTGAATAATTTTCTGCTTTCAGTTTTTTTCTTCTTTACATACTGTCTAGGTAGTTTAAATAACTTGTCCTTTCTTTCCCAAAACATTCCTGCTCATGTTTCAGCCCCAGTTTTGATATCCTTTTGTATTTACTTATTTATTTATTTATTTATTTATTTATTTATTTTCGTTTTTAAAGACAGAGTTTCTTGTAGCTTTGAAGTCTATCCTGGAACTCACTCTGTAGACCAGACTGGCCTCAAACTCACAGAGATCTGCCTGCCTCTGCCTCCTGAGTGCTGGGATTAAAGGCGTGTGTTACTGCCTGACTTCTAAGGCCATTTTTAAGCACATGCATGTGGCTTTTTTTGAGAAATTTTTCTATCCATATATATGCAGTTGACTTGAGAGTTTTGTATTATAACATACACTTTGCAAATCCATAAACAGGATGGTATAAGCATTGGGGATTCTCCTGACATGTAAAGAGTACTTCCTTCCTTTATGGTTTATAAACTTTCTTTTCTTCCTTTATTTTTTTAAATGTTTGCTTTAAAGTTTACATTCATAAGTTTACATTTCTGGATGCTTCAAAGACCCTTAGGATACCAATGAAGTCATCTTCCTACCTTCTGAGAGTAATGCAAATATATATAAAACAGTACCATGAGAGTATTTGAATAGGGAGCAAAGGTCAGTAAGAAAGGACACGAGCAGTTGAGTGATGATTGATAGCAGGCAGGGGACAGGAATTGTCATCTCAATGATGCTATGAAAAGAAGAGTGCAAGTAGGCAGGATGTAGCTACAGCTTTATTATGTATTTGCTAAGCATGTGAAAGGTAATACAGTAAGGCCTTCATGTTCATCTTCTCATTAAATCTTCTCAAAGTCTCTATAGAGTAGATGATACTACTACTATTCACACTTTGTAGATGAGGACACTGAAGTCTAAAAGTTAAGCAACTTGCTTAAGGTTCTACAGCTACGATGTAGGATCTGGCTCCAAAGTGGATGTGCTCTTAACCAAACTACACCACACACTCAATGCCCAGAGAAGGTTGTGGTCCCCCCATGCTGAGGAATCAGTATGTGGTAAGCCGTGTTTGTAAGAACACATTTGCCTATTCATGGGGTTCTCGGAAGGTCATTGTGATGGGAGATTACTTTGGAAATGAGAGTACAAATGTGAGGCTGGAAAGGATAGCAGAGGACCTTGTTTGTTTCCCATGCTAATGCACTTAGAATTTGGCTCAAGAACGAGGGTGGTGGGGTGTCACTGGGCAAAGGAGTACACATTTGCATTTAGAATGGTTATTTTGAGGACTGTGGAAAATGCATCGGCATTGGAGTGAAACAGTATGGAAGACAGAGGCAGAGAGGCAGTTTGGAGGTCTGGCAATGGTTCAAGGGAGAGGGGTGACAGTGTACTTCATTCATTCAAAAGGCTTCGGATTTAGAAACTATTGACTAGGTTGACTTAACAAGATTTCTCTGTGACTGAAGAAAGAGCTAGGCATCTAACTTGAATTATGGGTCCAAGTCTGATTGACTAGTAGATAATTGTAAAATATTTTAGGGAAGTGAAGATTGGGAAATACAGTGTTATATAATCTTGGGACATTGTTAAGTTTTAATTAATTGTAGCAACTCTCTCTGTGTGCATAACAGACCATTAATTAAAGTCTACAGTTTAGAAGAAAGGTGGGGTCTGGTTGAGTTAGAAAATGTGCTGATTGTTAAAACTATTGGGGTAAGGGGGGAAGGAATACTTGGCGGGAGGTTACTGTCCATGAAACACCTATGTCTTAGTTACTGTTCTTATTAGTTTTAAAAAAATGTTTAGTTGGAGCTTGCTTACAGTTACAGAGAGTGAAGCCATGGCCATCACATCACGGTGGGGACATGACAGCAGTGCAGGGCAGGCATGGTGCTGGAGCAGTAGTTGAGAGCTTACATGTTGACATCAGGAGGAAGAGAGAGAGAATCAGCTAGAGTAGTGTGGGTTTTTGAAACCTCAAAGCCCATTCCCAGTGGCATACCTCCAGTTAGGCCACATCTTCTAATCCTTCTGAAACAGTTCCACCAACTAGGGACCAAGCTTTCAAACATAGGTACCTATGGAGCCATTCTCATTAAAACCACATTAGGAATACTAATATTTAATAAGAGCCAAAGACTAGTGTTTAAAAGGTAGGGCAGTGTGGAGGAAATTTTCTAATCAAAAGCATTATTAGGGGTGGAGGGGAAAAATACGGCAAAAAAAAAAAAATGAGGAAATGCTCCCTGGCTCGAGTATTATAGAGAAGTCAAGACAAGATGAACTGTGTGAACTGGTTTATTCATATGATGTCATTGGTGATTTGAGCAAGAGCTGTCACAGTGGTAGAATAACAGGGCACATAGTGAAGTCCTCTTGACACAGAGTTTGGCAGTGCACTGAGGTCACGAAGTGCACACTGATCATTATCTTAGGATGCTGGGAAAGACATGAGTATGTGGGGCTTTTAAAATTTGGTGCATATACAATTATTGAAAGATAACTTAAAAAAAAAAAAAAAACTCCATAAATGGAATCAGGGGGTATGGAGGCTGGCAGCTTGTGAGTCCTCTAGATGATGGTCTAGAGTCAGCCACTGAAACAAGCTCGGAGTGAAGGAATTAATTTCTGGAAGGGAGGAGGAAAATCTATGAATAAAAGGGAAGAAAAAAAAACCCATGGATAATGGAGGCTGCAGGTAAGTTTGTGTGGGAAGTGTTCTGAACTTCTGGCTTCCTGGAAGGACTCAATTTGAATTAAGGAGTGAGAGTTGACTGCTGGACACTACAGGCTGAGAAGCAGAAGGTGAATTGTTTAAGAGTCATTAGAAAGGAAGAAATTTTACAAGGGATGTCTAAAAACATTAGGAGCCCAGGTGAGCAATGACTATAGGACAATCTCCTGTTCTCTGGTAGCAATGTAAATTTTCTTAGAAACCTGCTAGACGGGTTGATTTTCTGCCCTCCACAGCACTTTGTTCACGCAGAAAGAGCCACACTTGTGACCTTGTGTTGTATAACCTGCTTACATTCCCCATAGGAGAATTCTAAGTGCCTCCAGATAAGTCCCACTTATTTTTTTTTTAATTACCATATCCTTCCATCGAGGCAGAGTTTTATCAAGGTTACTCTTAACAACTGCTGATTGCATCTCTAAGTTTCTGAGGTGAACACACATGTACTGTAACATATGGATCAGACCTCTGCCACTGCACAGCTGTGCTCAAGACCAACTTGGGAGCATTCTGTTGGCACCGTATTCATGGAAGTTGTGGCATCCAGTATTTTTGGCATTTGATATAAGTTAATCCTCCCAGCTTCTTTGGTAATTTGCCTGTAACTCCAGCATCATCTTTGGCTAAGTTTCCCTACTCTGTGGAATAGACTGTTACAGTGTATGTTATCTATATGAATTTTCCTATGTTCATTATTTATGGTCATTTACTCTCTGGATTAGCCAGTTTTTCCTCTCTTTGCTTTTCCATCAAGAGGCAATGGGCAAAATATAAAAGCCCATATCAGATGATGTTACTTAGTGTTTTTAATACAATGTTTGTATATTAAAAAGTTGTATTTAATATTTGGAGGGACCTTTTGAGCTACTCTTGTTTACTAGTTATTAGTATAAAGGTTGCCTTGGTTAGCCAGGTCAAATTTACTTTTCACTTTATTGACAGCATGTATTCTGTATAAACTGCTTCAGTTATGAAATGTTTTTACTGAAAGAAGTAATACAGTACAGTGTATTCCTTGAAATATGTATAACAAGTTACAAAATTGTAGAGTGCTTGCCATCCACTTCCTTCTTACCTGGGGTCTTCTGGGGAAAAAATATCTCATAGGATAACTGAGCCATCCACTTGTGTCTTCCAGAGAAGAATAATTTTGAAATGACTCATATGAATATAATTTTTAAACTTTGAAATGATTCATGCTGTTATAAAATGGACATCAAAGTTTTAATTTTAATCCTTAAAGAACAAATCAGAAAGTAGGCAATCACTTTTGAAGGCAAATTGGTAGAGCAAACATATTTATAGGCAAGCAAGAATGCTGAACGAATTTATTAATGGATGCAAAATTGGTCAGTATCTTCAGTTTTCTTTTTTAAGTGATGTTGTTTGGAACCCTCTTCCATGAGGTATAAATTGCTTGCAAAACAAATTTCTGTCTCTGTAGAAAAATCTTGTTCATGACCCTCAATTCCAACAACTTACACAGTTGTAGGTACCCAAGTTGAAGTCAGTAGTAGCAGAGCCCGTCTAGAATCTGATGATTGCAGAAGATCTGCTAGGTAGTTCCCAGCACCCACTGACAGGACACTCTGGGAACCTTCTGTCCATTTCAAACTCTTCACAGGTCTTTTCTAATCCCCCCTTCCTTTGTAGATGTGGCATCCATCACCCCCTCCTCCCCAATTTCTCTCTGTTCAATATGGTCCTTGCCTTCAGTGGCTCTTTTTCCAGGGAAATAATTCAAAATTCCAAGGGTGTAGAAAACATAATTGGCCATTCAGGTTTTGCCTGGGGCTTCCTAGTATGTGGGTGGCTAAAAATCTAGAGAACTGGGAAAAGTTAGCCTGGATGCCCCAAAGGCTGCTTCAAGTGGCACATTCTCAAGAGCATTCAGAAGGCCCAGCTCATGACAGTAGATGGCACAGTGTCCAGTATCATGCTATTGCCCTGTGTTTGTGCATCATAGTGTTGCTTAGGGAGCACTTCTTAGATGTTTTTTCCTGTGGTGCTCCCCAGTGTCCTAGGAGGCCTCCCACCGTTTGCTCTGATCCTCTTTATAAAACTATGCTCTAGAAAAATGAATTACTTAAGACTACACTCCAGAGTGTACCAGGCAGGGAGCTTGGTCTTGAATTTTCTTGAACATAGTCCAGACTGTATTCTGGTATATGTCCTTGTATTCAACTTGATGGGTATTTATTAATAATCAGACTCTTACAGTAACATCTTATGTCCTTGATTTTATTTCTAGTTTACATGGAAGGAGGAAGTATTAAAGATTAATGGAGTTAATGTTTTATATTCCTTGGCACTTTGGGTTTTGAAAGAAAAGTCAACAAGCTACTTAGATAAGAGCTTGGATAAATGGCCAAGTTATACAATACAGCTGGAGTATTTCTGCATCTTGCAGTTTGAATTGAATGGTGAGCCTTGCATTTACTCTAGTCACTCAGGCACCCATGGTAAGTCTGCTACTCATGCCTTATGCCATTAAGAAGAGCCAATGAGTATACTCTACTCGTTAGCAGCATCTGCTCCTGGTTTCTTCTTCCTTGGCTTTTTGAGTAGTTTATGGTTTATTGGAGGAAGAAATACCTGTAATCTACATTTCAAAATTGTCCTGTAGATTCAATGAAATGTCGGGGTAGGAAAAATGCCATTCAATTGTGTGTAATCCTTTCTGAGACTTGCATACAAAATGTCTATCGCTCTCTCTTTTGCAGTGGGAAATAGCCACCGAGAACATTTTTTTTTTCCTCGTTAGTATTCTAAGACTTTCCATCCTCTTGGAAAGATAAGATTTGATTCATTCGAGTTGCTTTGTATATTAAAGTATAATAGAGCTGGCCACTTTTTTTTTTGGTTATGCAGCCTGAGTGTAGAGATAAATTTCATATCACTTTAGCAAGTTCCATCTAGAAGAAGTGTATAGAAGTTGAGCCCAAATATACTTGGCTTTTTTGTTCAGAATGTTTCCATATTATACATATACATATATATATATATATGTATCAGTAAGTAGATATGGTGACTTCAGAGCTTTCAAAGCTAGATATCATACCTTGCATTTTCCAACACAGTTGGTGAATTTATTCCCAAGATGGATGGTAATGTATACCTTGTATTACTAAGACTGAATAAAGAACTTACAGTCTGCTGGTATACAAATAATTTATTGCCATTTTCACTTTGTTCCTATATTGCTTGTTTAAATGAACAATTGAAGTATTTTACTTTACCTTAACGGTTTATAATACACCTAAGATAACATATCACATATGCAAATTATAATGAATTATTTTTGCATCTGTTTTCCAGGTTCAGCTCAACTACTGTTTAGTAACGTCAAATCTGTAGAATTCACTAAGTGCAATGAAACTGTCGTCATCCCTTGTATCGTCCTCAATGTGGAGGCACAAAGCACTGAAGAAATGTATGTGAAATGGAAGTTAAACAAAACATATATTTTCATCTACGATGGAAGTAAAAACAATTCTACTGTAGAGACTAACTTTACCAGTGCAAAAATCTCAGTCTCAGACTTACTGAAGGGTGATGCCTCTTTGAAAATGGAAAGGCAACAAGCTGTCTTGGGAAACTACACATGTGAAGTTACAGAGTTATCCAGAGAAGGCAAAACAGTTATAGAGCTGAAATACCGTATGGGTAAGTGATGCAGTTTGCCTGTTCTGAAACCTGTGTTAAAAAATGATTGCCACTGTGGGAGTACTTTGAGGTGGGACCTTGTAGAGGCCACAATGAGAGATTAAGGCATTTATCAGGTGGGTGGGTTTATCATCCTTGAGAAAGCAAGCCTGACAGTCTTGTTTTTTTTTCCCTTTCCCAGACACACACTCGCTTTTTATCCTGTCCTTACATTGTGTTGTGTGTAGCACAAAGACCCCTACCAGAGGTTGGGAAGTTGCCAACAGCATGTCGTGGAGCCTCTCAGTCCCAGAACTAGAAACCAAATTAATCTGCTTATAGATCACCTATCCCAGTACTGTTAGAGCAGGAGAGCAAACTGAGTAAAAAAGTGGGACTTACCTAGAAGCCTCCTATGTCCTGATGAAACTCACCCTATTAGAAAGAGAGCACAATAGTAAACAGATGGCTTGGCTCACAGCTGTTAGCCCATCACCCAGGAGCAAGACCAGCCTCAGCTATCTAACAGGTTTGAGGCCAGCCTGGGTAACAGGAGACCTCTCTTTTAAAACAACAGAAAGTGGATGGAAGAAAGAAGAAAAGTAAAATAGAAATTCCTTTGAACCAAAGAGCTGACCATTAATAAATGCTGACATACTCTGTCTTACTTACTTCTCTGTTCTTCCCAGAGAAATCCACTTGCTTTTTCTTCTCTTGTATGTTGTGTGGCTCCCCCCTTGGTCTTAGCATTCTTCTATTGAGGTAATAGGCAGTTTGGTTTGTTGTCATCAAATGTACTTCACCTTGATTGTGGTAGCCCAAGACTAATCTCAGCACTACAGAGGCTAAGGCATGAGGATGGCTGCAAATTTGAGGCAAGCCTGGACTATATACTGAGTTCCAGACAATCCAGAGCTCCATGACATGGCCCCATGTCACCAAACCAAAATAAACTTTTGCAAAAAAGGTATTTTTTATTATTTGATTAATTTGTATAGTTCCTCCTGGTTATTTCATCTTTTTGTGGTCTTATAGACTCCATCCCAGACCAAGGATCAGACTGTTCTTACCACACTACCCCTACCCCTGCAGGGGACGAGAAGGAGAAAGGAGGTTGCAAATTAGGTAATCATGCTGTTTCCAGAGTGGCCAGCCTTGCTCCACTTGCCAGCACAATGGGGAAATGGGGACCCAACCTAATGGAATTGAATTCAGTCTTGGTGGTAGAGCCCATGGAAAGAGGCTCTTTTCATGAATGAGTTGGTGAGTTGTGGACAGCAGTGCTGTTACTTGAAGTAAACACTCTCCTTTTTATATATGTATATTTTTTTGCTGTGCTGGCTTTTAAAAAATACTTATTTATTTTAATACATACAAGAATCCTAACAGTTTTAAAGAGTGTATCTTGAGCTCTGTTAAACCACCAGATGTATAACTGATCTCAGGGTTGATGACACTTTCAGAACCAGCTCTGGGTGGGATCAGGATGGCTGAATTAGGTCAGCTACTTTCCATCTGTTCCCGCTTTTAAAATTACAAAATGTCTGCTAGCAGACCAGCGGGAGGGGGCTAGATTGATTAAATATTCTGACATAGGATTAGAGATCAGGCAGTCTGAGTTACACACCCAGTTCAGGACTCACTGCTCACCCGTGCCCTGTGTCTTCACTGATACCAAGCTGCATAGCTCTAAAATGAGGGTGAGAATCTTGTTTTCTTGGGATGTTTATTCTGTGTGTTTTCATCTTGCTGCCTGGAAATCTGCAGGGAAAGGAAGGAGTGGCTTAGGAGGCAAGAAGTACTTGGAAGATCTTCTGCTCAGAATCTCACATATACTGTTACTTTGGGATTGATGTTAATTTAGGTTAAAGAGCTTTCTTTTCAAACGTCTGCCTTTCAGGACAGTCTGTTCCGTCAGCAGTGTGCACAGGAAGAGGTCATCCAATACCTAGTTGGAGATTTTCTGAGAGAGTGGATAAGTTCATGGGAATAAAAGGGCCAGATAGACATAGAACAGTGATTTTTCAAGGCAATGTGGGTCACTGAAAAGAAAACTGATAAAACCCATGAGCTTGAGAGTGAAAAAACCAGAAATGGAATTGAGGTGACTGGGAAGGGAGTCCCAGTATTTGAGATGGAGATAGAGTTATTTTGTGTGTAACTGTCTTATCCTTGTTTTGAAAATAGCCCTACCAAACTAAAAGACAGCCATTGTTTTGTGCCATTAAGATGAGAAAATTTTGTTGTAGGGAATGTAGAATTTCTACTGGAAATTAGAAGTTTCTGACTTTGTACCCATTTTTGAAAGATACACACACACACACACACACACACACACACACACACACACACTCTACATGGGAAGAAACAGACACACACACGTTCTGTATACCCCTAATTCGGCCTCTCTCCCATTGGTTGCATCTTATATAGCTGTGCCATGCTATCAGAACCAGGAAGTCCACAGTTGTCCTGTGTGCAGGAGGTTTTCTGTTATTTCATCACACTTGGGTAACTACCATTGTGACTGCCGTTTGCAGCCTATCAGCACAGCATCCCACTGCTAACCCTCCAGGCACTCACCATACTTTCACTTATTCCTGACTGGCAGGTGCTAATGTTCAGACTGTGCACACTGTGCAGACATCCATATCTGTGACTTGGTCAATTCAATAAAAAATTCATCAATGAAATTGTTAACAGATGATATTCTAAGGTGTGCACACTAAGCATGATGCCCTTGAGACAGTGGGTTTCTTGTGTTTCACTGTGTTTACTTGTTTGCTCCTTTGACAATGTAACACATGCCCATGACACATATTAACCCAGTGGGTTTTTCACTATGATGTATTCTGTGGAATTCTCAAAGCCCCTCTGCAAAGACATTGTTACTGTTTTCAGTTTGGGATTACCCATTAAGTGTATGCCTAGTTTTTAAGGAAACAACCAACAGGTTCACAGAGTTGGTGTTCTTTACACTATTGTCAGCAATATGAGTAGCCTAATTTCTCTGCATGTTTGCTGTGATCTAGTGCCACTGTTTTTACAACATTTTCCCTTTTTAAAAGTTGTGGGGTTTTTTAGTTTTTAAATTAGCATACAAGATATTAAATATCACCATGGCATTTTCAAAGTGCGTTTTAGTAGATTCTCTTGTCCCCTCATATCCCTACCCTGTTATCCCTGATCCTTTCCTGGTAACTCCTCCCCCAGTCTTTTTGCTTTTTTCATGTCTCCTGTGTCCTTTTGCCTACTCTCCATCTTTTCTGGTCACCTATTTTCATCATTTCTTGGTCTCTCTCTCTGTCTCTCTCTCTCTTTTTGCATTTTAGGGTTTACTCATACCCATATACCCCACTACACACACAAACCAGGCTATGATCTGAATTTGAAAAAGAACATATGTCTTTTGTCTCTCCTGAACCATCGATCTTCCTGCAAGCTTCATTGTTTTATATTTTACAGCTGAATAAAATCTTATTGTGTATACATACCATGTTTTCATTATCTACTCATTATTCATTTAGGCTGGTTCCATTTCCTTGCTATTGTGAGTAGTTCAATAGTAACATGGATGTACAAGTGTCTGTGTTAGGTAGGATATGGAATCATTTGGATATATATCTAAGAGCTATAATATAGTTGGGTCATGCAGTAGTTCTTTATTCAAATATTTTGAAAAACTTCCATGCTCATTACATAATGGCATTACTTGTTTGAACTCCCACCAGCAGTGCATAAGGTTCTTCTTTCTCTTCGTCCTCATGAGTATCTGTTATGAGATTGCTTGATGATAGCCACTCTGACCAGGATGAGATGCTGTCTCAGAGTGGCTTTAATTTGCAATTCCCTGATGACTAAGGGTATCATAACACTTTAAAAAAAAATACTTGTTGGCCATTTGTGTTTCTTCTTTTGAGAACTGTTCATTTAATAGCCTACTTATTGATTGACAGGTTTTTTTATTTTTTATTTTTCACTCTGTAAATTCTGATATTAGCTCCCTATTTGAAGTATAGCTGTTAAAGATCTTCTCCCGTTCTGTAGGCTGTCTGATTCCTTGGCTGATAGTTTCCTTTTGCTGTGCAGAAACTTTAATTTTATGTAGTTCCATCTGTTGATTCCTGGATCTGGTTCTTGCACTATTAGAGATCTGTTCAGAAACTTCTTACCTAAACATTTATCTTGAACTGTATTCCCTACATTTTCCTCTAGCAGTTCCAATGTTTTATCTGTTAAATTAAGGTCTTTGAGCCACTCCTCCTAGCCAATTTTTGTACAGGGTGAAGGAAATGGATCTGAAGAGTCTACAGGAAGATGACCCATTGGTCTCCCTGTCTGAGTTGTTTGCTATATTTTTCACTATATCTCTATAGTAAGATTTGAAGTCATAACCACAATACCTCCAACAATGCTTTCCTCCTTAGAATTTCTTTGGCTGTTTGTAGTCTTCTGTTATTCCATGTGGACTCTCAGATCATTTTCCCCCTAGTTCTTTGAATAATAACATCAGATTTTGATGTGAGTTGCATTGAATCTGGAAATTTCTTTTTTATAATATTGACATTTTATGGAACTAATTTCATCACACCAAGAGTATGGTCCTTCCATCACCTAGTATTTTCTTTGCTGTCCTTCATCAATGTTTTAAAGTTTTCATTGTTGATGTTTTTCATTCCCCTGGTTAATTCTATTCTTAACCATATTGAATGACAGTAACATTTTTTCCCCTAATTTCTTTCTCTGTAAATTAATTGTGGATATTTGTTAAGGCTACTGATTTTCATTATTTATTTTGCACCCTACAACTTTACTAAAATTGTTTATTAAATCTAAGAATTTTATGATAGACTCTATCAGGACTTTCAAGTATATCTTCATGCCATCTGCAAACAGGAATAATTTGGCCTCTTCATTTCCTGATTTTATTCCTTTCATGTCTTTCTCCTATCTGCTTGCTAAATCTTCCAGCACCACATTGAATCAGAACAGTGAAGTGTATATCACTGTCTCATTCCTGATTTTAGAAAAAATACTCTCAATTGTTATCTGTTTACCATAATGTTGGTTTTGGGTTTGTATATATACCATATGTGTATTCTTGATGTCTCCAGTACTTTTTACCATGAAGGCATGCTGAAGTTAGTCAGGTATCTGTTCTGCATCTTCTGAGATGATGACATAATCACTGTACTTAAGTTTACTTATATGCTATACACTTACTGATTTATGTATGTTGAACCACCTTTTGCATCCCTTGGATGAAACAACCTTTGTCATGATGTAGGATCTTCTTAATGTGTTCTTGAATTTAAGAAACTGGAATTTCAGAAATTTGAAGTTTTGTACTTAAGTTCCTCAGGAAAATTGCTCTGCAGTTCTCTCTCTCTCTCTCTCTCTCTCTCTCTCTCTCTCTCTCTCTCTCATTTCTTTGATACCAGCATAATAATGACTTTCTTGGGTGAATTTGGTGGTGCTCTTTCCCTTTCTATTCTGTGGAACAAATTGAGGACTGTTGGAATTAAATCTTCCTTGAAAATTTGATAGAACTCAGCAGTGACTCCGTGTTATCCTGGGCTTTTCTTTATATGAGACTTTTGATTACAGCTTCAATCTCATTCCTTGAAATGGGTCTATTTAAATTGCTTATGTCTTCTGTCTTTAACTTTTGCAGATAATAAACATTTAGAAATTCATCCATTTTGCTTAGATTTTTCTAGCTTTTTAGAGTATATGTTCTCAAAGTATTCTTTAATGATGTTCTGGATTTGACTGGAGTCTGTTTTAGTGTCTTTGTCCTATTGAATTTGATTGATTTGTTACTCCTTCTTTGTTTTTGTCCGTTTAACTAGGGGTTTATCAATCTCACTAACATTTTCAAAGAACCAAGTCTTTGATTGACCTTGGGTATCGCTCTTTTAATCCCTATATCAGTACTTTCTTCCAGGGTCTACTATTTTCTGCCATCTTTGTGTTGGGGTTGTCCACTTGCTTGTCTAGAGCCTAGAGGTACATTGTTATGTTATTTATTTGAGATGTTTCTAGCTTGTTAATGTAAGCGCTTATCACTGTGTACAGCATAGTCATAGGACTGACTACCTTGCCTGTGTCTCAAGATTCTGGCATGTTGTGTTCTCATTTTCATTTCACTCCAGGAATTTCTAAATTTCCTCTCTGGTTTCAAAATGCATTGTCTTGTCTATTTTTGCAGTTTCTCTTCCTGTTGATTACTATTTGTATTTCCTGGTTGTCTGATAAGAAGCAAGGAATTATCACAATTTTTTAGTTAAGATTTGATTTGTGACCTGTTACCCATTCAGTTTTGGAGATAATTCTGTATGTTGTTGGGAATATGTATTCCTTCTGTTTTTGGGTGGAAGAGTGTGCATATCTGTTAAATTTGAAATGCCTTTGCTTACTTTTTAGTTTGGAAGACCTGTCTAACTCTGGCAATGTGCATTCACATCTCCCACTGTCATTACATCAGGACGTATGTGGCCTTTTGTGCCTTTTAGTGTTTGTTATATGAAATTGGGGGTCCTAGCTTTTGATCTATAAATGTTTATAATTGTTTGAACTTCTTGATGGATTGTTCTCTTTATCAATATGTAGTTTCTCTTTGTCACTTCTGATTAGTTTTTATTTGGAGTCTTCTTTATCATGTATAAGAATAGCTCTGCTTGCTTGTTTATGAATCCTACTTACCGGATAGTTTCTTCTCTATACTCTGATAATCAGTTTCTGAACTTCTTTTGCTAACTGCATGTGTTTTTTCTCCCCCACCCCCCCTCACTTGGGACACAACAGATAGTAGGTTCTTGCTTTGTAATCTATTTGGTTAGCCTGCATCTTTCTATTGGTGAGTTGAGGCTAATTATAATTGAAGGTACTACTGAAAGGTGTTTTCTATTTCCTCAGGATTTGTTAGATGATGTTCTGTAGTGCTCTATTATTGGCATTTCTTTTCCTTCTGCCTATTAGTTTTGGGAGTTTGCTGTATTGGATTTAGTTAATTCTTTCTTCACTCTTCCTTGTTCATCTTTTCCTCTCATAGAGCTGCCTTCCTTATTTCTCCCTATGTATTCTTCCTTTAAGACTATTCAGCAGTACTTGCTTCATGTCATTAATTGCCTTAATTTGTGTTTGTTTTGAAATCTCTTTATCCATCAAATTTAAAAGATAACTTTGATGGGTATACAGCTCTTGGTTCACAATTACTTTTAGAGCTTAAAATTTATCATTTTTGCTTTTTTTGTTATTAGGGTTTCTGAGGAAAGGTCTGAAGTTATTCCAGTTTTCCCATTGTTGGATTCTACTTGGTGTTTTTCTCTTCCCACTTTTAGTAGTTTCATCACTCGTACTTTTAACATCTTGACTATGATATGTCATGGAGAGGGTCTTCAATGGTCATGTCTAATTGGAATTCTACATGCCTCTTGTGTAGTAGATGTCTACTTCATTCTGTAGGTTTCACAAGCTTTCTTCTATGAAACTTTCTACATTAAATAGTCTGCCTATTTTAAAGCCTTTTGGCTTTATCTCTGTTTCTGTGCACTATGAATTTTTTGGGGGGGTGATCTCTCGAATGTATCCCAGACTGCCTGGAATATTGGTCAATTTTCTTAGTCTTTTCCCTTTTTATTGACTTCACTTTGTCTTTCATCTGTGAAAATCACTGTTCTGAATAGTTTTGTCTATTTGATGCTTTCTGATGTTGTTTTTATTTGACCATTTCTTTCTTTTCCAGTGTTTCAGTTTTGTCCTTTGTCAGTCTATTTGTTTCCTTACTGAACTTTTCCTCCATTTGTTGGACTTTCTTCTCCAATTTACTAACTGTTTTGTTCACATTAGAGACTGTCTTGCAAAGGTCTTGGGTAGATTCCTTAGACTGTAAGTTGTTTGTTTGAATTTTTTATATGATAGTTAATTCTTTTAAAAAGTAAGAGTCTGAATTATTTTTTTAGACATTTCAGTTGTCTGTATGATTTCAGATTCTATTATATGTAGGTTGGGATACAGTGTTGTGGGTAGTTTTGTGGGTAGTTGCATACTATTCTTGTTTCTTAGTCATTTTTTTTTCCATTGCTAGAATGGATTAGTCTTAAAGCTGTAATTCTCTTCCTTCCAGTTCTGTTTGGATGTTTTGTTTTCTGTGTTGATTCTCAGATGAAGTTGCTGAGAGTGTTTGGGTTTCTCTGGATAATAGAGAAATCACTGATGAGACCACACACCAGGGCAACCACATGTATTAAACTTGATTATGTCACTCTGAATTCTGTAAACTGTTGGGGACTGGAGTCAGAATCCCAGTTGCACACTATTGGGAGCCAAATATTTACAATTACTAGAGCCAAAGGCTTTGTCCCCTGTTAAATACTGAAGCCAGAGATTCAGTCCTGTGCTGAACTTGGGGAATGTAGGAATCAAAGCCTTAGCTGTGCAAAGAACTTTGGGGCTCTGTCATTGATGTGTAGGTCTAAACAACCTTTATAGTTAACATACAGAACATTGCATTTTTTACTATAGCATTTTTGTACATTCATGCCTTTATACTTTGTTCTTATTTGCTCCCTTACTGTTCTCCTCTGACCTCAGCCTCCTCTTGCTGGTACATTTCTTCCCTGCAATGGTCTCCATTTCTGCTTTCATGTCACATATAGTTCATCATTCTCTCCTTTTCCTGCCTCTCCCTCCCTTTAGACCTATTTCTCCTTTCTCATAGTCTTTTATTTTCATGTTTTATATATTCATATTTAGTTATTTACAAATATATGTGAATCTATGTAAAACAAAAGAGCATGGACTATTTCACTTAAAATATTGATCCCTGGTTCTAATTTCCCACAAGTGTCATAATTTTATTCTTCCTTTCCACGGAATAAAACTCCATTTTGTATGTATGTGTGTAACACACACACACACACACACACACACACACACACACACACACACGCACGCACACATTTCTATCTGTTGGTGGACATGTAGGCTACTTCCTCAGCTTAGTCATTGTGAGTAGTGCAACAACACACAGATCCTTCAGGTTTACTTAGGACTGGTATGGATAGATTTTATAGTAGTTCTACTTAGTTTTTGGAGGGACATATTTACAGATTTCCATTGTGCCTGTGACAGCATTGTATTCTCCCACCCACATATAAAGACTCCATTTTCCCTACATCCTTAGTTATGGTTTGTTTTCCTAATGGTAGCCATTCGGATTAGAATGAGATGGATTCTCAAAGCCAAGGATATTTAGTATTTCTTCAAGTGGTTTTTAATTTCTTTGTAGTTCTTGCTTTGAGAAATGTTCGGGTCTGAAGCTCATTTTCTAAGTGGTTGATTTGTGGTGATTTGTTGATTAGGTGGTTTCTCTGAGAGTTCTGTGTTCAGTTCAGTAGCCCATTTATTGACCAGATGAATTGGAAATGTTTTAGTTTTTAATTTTTGGAGTTATTTAGGTTCTTGGTGATAATCCCCAGTCCAAGTATGTATTTGCAAAAGGTATTCTCCCATCCTGTAGGTTGTGTCTTTGCTCTTGCAGCCATTTTTTTGTGGGGGGAACTGGTCAATAAAATAAACCTTGGCATGTAAAATTATTTTGGAAAGAATATATATATATATATATATATATATATATATATATATTTGTTATTACAATGATGCTTGTTTTGTGGACTTGGAGATTTAGGTATTAGAAGTCATTTTTACTGAGGTGTGCTTTTTTTGCAAATGTAAACATAAGTGAGAAAGAGAAATTGTCCAGGATGTAATTGAATTCCACTCAGTAGAACACAGGTAATGGTGACCATTTGTTGCTTTGGAGCACAGGGGCTAACTATCTGAAAACACTGTATGACATTCATGTGTTTCTAGGTCAGTGCCTCAGGACTTCAGTTTAGAAAGAGATTTTTATTTTCATTTTATCATTTCCCAACATAAAATCTTAAGAGGCTCAGTTTACCTGGTCTTTGGGGTCTTTTAAAAAGGTTTTTACTTATATGTATATAAAATGTCATAGTGAGCTCCATTATGATGTTTTCATACATGTATTTTCACCCCCATTACCCTCCCTGGCCTCCCATTCCCACTGATCATTATTCTTCTCCCCGCGTAGTCCCCCATCTACATTCATGTCCTTTTTTAGTATGTGTATTTGATCCAATGACTTTTATTAGGTCTGCTTATAGAAACATTAGTGACAGATTATTTGCAACAGCAGGAACAGCCTGCCAGTAACTACACTGTAAGGAGTGGTGCACACGTGAGTGATGAAGTCTTGAGTGAATATGGGCTGTTGATATGGTCGCGGCCCTATCAAGGTCTGTAGCGTCAGACTCATAGGAAAATGGCAAAACCTTCATAACCTATAGGGGTGAAACTCAGAATGATGGCAAAGCCTTCATCTGGTCCATGTGCAGATGCTGATAGTGTGAACAGAAAATATCCACCCTAGCTTTCTCCTCTCCTCCTGGTCTATTACGACCTGAAGACTACTCCCCTTATGGAGACTGCTCCTACCCAGATTAGCTAAACCTACCTCTGTGTTTATCTGTATGTAATATCCCTGCCTCCTTGTTTAGGTGTGTGCAATATCCTTGCCTCCTTATTCAACTTCATAAAGCAAACATCCTGAGCTTCCATACTGCTGAGGTTTCTCCTTCGGAGAGCCTATTCCACCCAACCCCAGCAT
Source organism: Cricetulus griseus (assembly GCF_003668045.3). NCBI lineage: Eukaryota > Metazoa > Chordata > Mammalia > Rodentia > Cricetidae > Cricetulus > Cricetulus griseus. Next base: position 41,308,528 of record NC_048597.1, on the reverse strand, counting down.
CTTTGTCTGTGTGTCTGTCTCTGTGTGTTTGTGTTTTCTTCATTCTCTTGCCACCCCAGTCAGGTCAAGTCCCTGAGGTCATGTTAAGGATGTGATACAATACCACTAAAGAAATTATCTCTCCCCCAACTCCAGCAGCCTTGTAGATTCTTTGAGATGGGTGAGACCTTTTGAGTCCCTCTCCCCTCCATAGCAGGACATTGACAGCTCCAATCTTGTGCATGGAATCATAGCTGCCGTGAGTTCAATAGAACAATAGCCTTGTCATGCTTAGAAGGCAGCATGCCATTTTTGTACTAGGGGTAAATACAGATCCACTACCAGAGGCCCCATAGATTGTCCAGACTGCCAAACTGACCTCCTCCTTCAGAGGGTCTGGAATAGTCCTATGCTGGTTTCCTAGCTATCAGTCTGGGGTCCATGAGCAACCCCTTGTTCAAGTCACCTGTTTCTGTGGGTTTCTCCAGTCTGTAACTGGAGAGTATCCACATAGAGGGATACTCTCTCAGCCTAGACCCATTGGGGAGGGTCTAGGCCCTGTTCCAAATGATATGACAGACTCTGAAGATCCCCCATGGAAGGCATCACCCTCCCTGGGATGCAGAAAGGGGTTGGGGTAGGGGTCAGTGGGGCGTGGGGTGGGCAGGGCAGTAGGGGAGGGAGCGGGAACTGGGATTGACATGTAAAGGACGCTTCAGGATTTTGGGAAATTAAAGGGAAAAAAAAAGAAGAAGAAGACATCACACCATACTAGGTCCTGTCCTCCTGATCTTAACATTATTTTTATTCCCTCTTCTGAGCTGGTACTGAGCTTTGGAGATAGTGATACAGTGTCCCATTTATGGCTGAGCTTTCAATAGTCACATACTCTCAAAACCTTTGGTTCTTAATTTTTTTATTGGCAAAATGAGGGTACCATCTCCAGCACAAGAATGTCTGAGTTAGAAATAAGGTTTCTCCTTAACAAAGATTTGTTGGGTACTGACTGTGGGTCGGGTACTGAAATGGGTGGTATGGGATTCAATAATGAGAAAAATGCTGCTTCGAAGTTCTAGGTAGTGATTGCAGTACAGATGACAAGAGTGGAGTGACCTACCATTTATCTGAGTGCATCCCAGATACATTATTTATGTCATGTGCTGGGCTTTTCTCAGAACTCTAGGTCACAGATGTAGGTGTTAGTTCTTCTCAGTAAAGAAAGTAAACGAGATTCAAGCCAAGGTCCAAGGTCAATCGCACATCCAGGATTTTAACCTAGATTTCCCTGACTTGAAAAATATAATAATCCCTCATTACTATGAAAGTATTTTATAAATATGGAAATAATTATAATTACAATTAGTTATTAATACTTATATTATCAGTGGTACAGAAAACTTAGAATAATTATTTGCTCTAAGGACCTAGCTATTTCGATTTTGTGTTAAAAGATCAGCCTAACACTGTTGTCATCACCGTACTATAAACTCTGTTCACAGGGATGACATGAAGGAACTGCAGGGTTCTTTTGTTAGATTTGTTGTGCTGGATAGCAAATTGCCATAGGCTCTGATGGTTCAAGCAATACACACTTATTAGTTAGTGGTTCTAATCATAATGTGACTATGCCTTATGCTCAGTTGATGACTAAAGTCAAGATATTGGCCACAGTATGTTTTCATTGGGATTTTGTGGTCCTGTTTCCAAGCTCACATAATTGCTGCAGAACTCAGCTCCTTGACACAGCAAGACTGAGCTCTCAGCTTTGCTGGGTGTCTGTGTGGGAACGTCTTCCCTCCACTCCTGAAGGTTCATTCTCCTTCTTTGCTATATGGCCCTGCTCACATGCAAAGCCAGGGAAAGTGACTCTATCTCATTGAATCCTTCTAATTTAGAGAACTTACGTTTCCAGGAAGAGTCCAAGGCCCTTTAGGCATCATTTGGTTGGACCAACTTCTGTCCTTCAAGGATAATCTTGCATTGTTAATGTCAACTGACTGGCATTTTTGTTGTGTGAGCAAACTTACTTTTCTAGTTGTAATTGTCTTAGGGAATCTAAGGCATGCAGTCTTACATGCATGGGGAGAGAGAGAGAGAGAGAGAGAGAGAGAGAGAGAGAGAGAGAGAGAGAGAGAGAGAGAGAGAGAGAGAGAGAAAGTTGCATGGGCTAGTATGTCAGGGATTTGGGAGATAATCTTAGAATTTTGAGTTTTTGTAGACACACCAGAAAAGCCATAATAATCCTGAAGCATTAAGTCAAGACGTAGCTAGAATTTTAATACTATAAATTTTATTATGATCTTTTGCCAAAGCTCATTTTCTATGTTTTGGAGAATTGCATATGTACATTTTATAATTTTTTTTTATTTCTTGACATTATATAATTTCCCCTTCCCTTTACTTCTTCCAGCTCCTACCATGCATGCACCCCCAATCTCTCTAATTCAAGGTCTTATTTTATTTAATTGTTATTGCACACCCCCACCCCCATACTTCTAAATACACAAACACAAACTGCTCAATCCATATAATGTTACTTGTATCTATATGATCTGGTATTGGATAAAAGTTGAGGGACTCTTCCCTGGGGAAGACTTTCTCTCATGATCAGCATTTTCTGTTTCCAGTAGTTCTTTGGAGTTAAGGTTCCATGAACTTTAGCCTTGGGGTTAGCATGTCCAGTGGTGTTGTCTTTGTTTAGGCAGACATGTTGATGAGACTTCCTGGGCATAGTCGCAAAAACTTCCTGTTTCTCTGGCTTTTAACAATCTTTCCACACCCTACTTCAGCAATAATATGAGGCTCACGTACAGGAACTGTGTTGTATCTGCTGGGACTTGGCATTACACGATCTCTTGTTTTTCTGCATTTTGATCAGCTGTGGTTTTCATAATGGTCTCTATTGCAAAGGAAAGTTTCATAGTGAGGAGTCAGAACATTTATTTGTGGACATAAATATAAATATTTAGAATGTTTTCAGAGCTTATACTGGTTTAGTAAAATAGCTATTGTAGGTTTACTCCAAGATTTATGGTGCCACTAGCCCTGTGTATTTGGTTAGGTTTCCAGGCAGTGTTTCCCTCTTGCTGAACTGGCCTTAGGTACAATTGAAGAGCTTTTGGTTACCACCAAGGTATATACATGCTGCTACTGTACCCCTAGGATTATTTGCCTGGTTGTTGTAGTAGTTCATGGTTATCAAGGATTCATTGCCTCCCTCCTTTGGAAGTTTGCATGTACCATGATAGTTATCCTCAGCAAGGAAACTTTCAGGCAAGATCCAGCTCAGGTCCTCTATGTCCTATGTCTGAAGTTCATGATGTCTTCAGCAGTAGGTTCTTACCTTCCACCTCTGGGAGGTGATCAAGTGCAACAAAAAAGAGCCCATAATATTTTGGGGCATCTCTTGGACAAGCTTTACCAACAACTAAAAAGGGGGATTTTCATGCCTGGTGTTGGTGCTTTTGATACATTGTCTATGGCTTTTTTGGACAGCATTGTCAGGCCAGAAGGGAAATTTTCATTTAAACTATATGTTTATATGTGTTATAAGTGCATTTGAAGAAAATGAATGGTCCCTTAGCCCTTTTAGCCAGGTCCATTTTGCAGAAATGGCATCCTGGGTGTCAATAACAGCCAGATTGGAAGCAAGGGTTAAACACTTACCTGCAGACCACACCCTCCTTAGTCCCATCTCTGTCTTTTTAGTAATAAGTTCATTTTTCTGGGTGTCATCTTCCTGATGAGGAATGGAAGCTTGGGAGCATAAGGGGAGAGTTGCTAGCCATAGCTTGTGTAGAATAAAAGTGAATGCCCTTGGAGTATCTTTCCCAATACCGAGATAACTGTTCTTAGACCATTTTATGCTTAATTAATTTCCTTAATGCCATAGAAAGTCAGAGCCGAAATGGATCTTAGAGAAGTGCCTAGTCTTTCACTCCCCTTGGGGAGGAGGAGGTAATGGCACCTGACACTTTTGTAAATCAGTAGCTTAATGGACATCTAAATGGGTTTATATAAAACATTGGAGGTTTCCCCCTAGCATTCTTTTGACAGGGACTAGCTATATAGTTCAGACTGGCCTTGAACTCATGATCCTCCTGCCTCAGCCTTTTGAGTGTTGAGATTATAGAATTGTACCACCATGTCTAGCTCAATTGATTCGAGTCAGCTCAGTTTGGTTTCTAAATGTCCAGTTCAGTGACTCAGCATTTCCCCCATAACAGATTAGAGAAAGCTAACACATTTGTGTCAGTGACAAGAGCTAGACTCCAGCAGAAATCTGCGGCCGTCATTTTAAACCGAGTGGTAGACACCCCCCTGACACCCCTTCTCATACTTACCACCAGAGAACATGCTAGCATCTGGGTGTGGTAATGAGGGCAGAGTGCGGGAAGTTTTCATCAACCCCTGGGAAGTTCTTATGTGTTCTGATTGAGAATTTTAGACCTTTATTTTTTTGCTGTGTATCGCTTTCTTTCTGTCATTGAACTGTCCTCTTCCATTTCTCATTATTTCTTCATAGAATCTTCTAGTCCTTGAGTAGTCATCGACTCTGTCACAGCAACTCATTCCCAATTTCTCTTGTGCCAGGCAGCTTGCTTGTGACATTCCTTCCAGCTTGCTCCCTAACTGCTTGGTGTACAGAGACACCTTACTTCCCAGGGATCTGCTGGGGTCGCAGTTCAGGCCTTCCTTCAGTCCAGCTGGGACTTGCTGTGCTGTGATTTCTCCTTGCTGGGAGGGCTGTAGCTGTTCTCCCAACTTCTTCTTGTCTGTGGTGGAGTCCAGTTCACTCAGCCATTGCCAATGCTGTCAGGTCCTCACTCTTGTCACCTTCCTTTTGGTCAGTTCTCTGTTTCAACTTCAAATGTTGCTTGTTGGTCACATGCTTCTCTCTCATGCATCGTTGAGGCCATGACATTCTGACAAGTCGGGTTCCCTGTGATCCTGTTCTCCATCCTGCAGGACTGACAGACATTTTGATTAGTGTGGGGTATCGAGATGGCTCAGCAGGTAAAGACACTCACTGCCCAGGTCTCAGTACATGAACTTAATCCCCAGGACACGTGGTAAAAGGAGAGAACCAACTTCTGTAAGATGTTATTTGACCTACATACAATACACACAAAATTAATTTATTACATTTTCAAGGAAATTGGGTAATTTTCCTTCACTAATTTGGAATACTTGTGATCTTCAACAGCAGATATGTTGACTCTACTGTGGATAGGACAGAGCATTAGATTCTGAAGCACTGATATTTCCAAGATAGAATTTATAATTTTGTCATGTTATAGGGGTTAATATAAGCATTTCACCTTTATTTAGTCTGCAAGCTTAATATAAGAAACACATGGCTGGCATTTTGGAGGAAAGCCCATGAACTTCCACATTGACACCAAGGGCAGAAAGGCTTCATGGGGTTAATCTCAGAGGAATGTCAGTACCTGCTTGAGACAGAAGGCAGGAGCAAAAAGGCCCTTGAGCTAGCACACACGCCTGTATAGGCACACTTTAAAATTCTTTCACTGTGTGTACTTGGCTTTGTTGTCAGAGAAAAACAGGTCTCATACATGAAATTCCAGTCTATAGGATTATCAATGGAAGTCAAACATAACATTTTAGAAGTTCTGAACCAGTCTTATTTTGAGTCTTAGTATGCATGTAAACAGCTTCCTTAATAACCTGAAGTCCCTCTTGTTTACATAAAACGATCTCTTTGCAGTCTGTGGCTTATGAGTTAAGTCTTCTCTTCGAGAGTCAATTTGAGAAAAGGCCAGAGACACCTGTATTTTCCTAGTCACAGTCAACCAAAGGGCCTAGTGGTTACAAGAGCTTCTTCACCAGTCAAGGAACCCTTGTCCCTTGATGGTGGTTTTGACACTGTGCACACACAGGTATTCCAAAAACAAACACACAATACCTGTAGTTCCCAGTTACCAAGCATGTGCCTTAAGCCTTTTAAATATATAATTTTCATTAGTAGTAGAAATCCTCCAACAAATAGAGTCTGTGTCATTCAAGGGCACTGGAGAACGGAGGTGTTCAGACATTGTCTACAGTCACACAGATTTTGAGTCAGAGTTGACTTTCACACCTGGCAGTGCAGCCAGAGCCTGTTCTCCACTGCCACCTGCCCTTCTCCAGAGCACAGGACAGGGGAGTGTGGTAAGACTCATGCAAATCCAGTTCTGGGGACTTCCTAAATAGCATGCTTTGTTCTATGGGACTGGGGCAGTAGATCAATGGGTAAAGTGCTTGCAGTACAAGTTTGAGGGTCTGAGTTCAGATCCATAGAATCCACACAAAAGACGGGGGCCCAGCACTGGAGAGACAGGGTCAGTTCTGCCCCTCGAGCTCAGTGGTCACAACAGAGTCTAATCAGTGATCTCCAGGTTTGGGAGAGACCCTGATTCAAAGAGCAAGGTGGAAAGCTGTTTAGGAAGACATCACATCAGATGTTAACCTCGACTCCACACAGGTGCACATATCTACATATAGTCAAAGAATAGGTGCTGAATAAATTATATATGAAATGTGTTTTGCCTCTCTCTCTCTCTCTCTCTCTCTCTCTCTCTCTCTCTGTGTGTGTGTGTGTGTGTGTAAACAGTTTTGTTTCTATCTTCTACTAGAATAATAAGGATATATTTGAGACCATTAGCAATGAGTGTGGTAAACACTAATTATGATTTTGTTTCCTTTCTCCACAGCTTCCTGGTTTTCTCCAAATGAAAAGATCCTTATTGTTATTTTCCCGATTTTGGCTATACTCCTCTTCTGGGGAAAGTTCGGTATTTTAAGTAAGTATTCGAATGCACTTTTTCATTTATGCTTTAATGACACAATGGTTATTTCTAGGGAATTACCAGTGGGATAGTCTATCTCACTAGCCTCTATTGGGAAAAGTGTTAAAATGGTAATTAAAAATAACCAATTTACATGTAGTTTTTTAAAGCATATACTGCCATCTCCCCATATTTTGCTACAGTTCATATTTAAGTTTAAAGTGTTTAGTTATGTGTGGTATTTTGAGATCTCTGTGGGAGGGATGAGTAGAAATGTTAGTAACAACACCTTAAATCCTGTGACATGGTTATTTACAAATGTTGTTTTATTTGGTAAACAGATGGTCATAGAGACAGATCCTTTGCTCTGGGGCCCTGAGATGCTCTGCCTCATTTCCCCCAATTTAAGCTTGTCTGTGGACAAAGGCCTGTTTGTGCCTGTTGTCCAGATCGGCAGTTTGACAGCCACATAACCAAGTCTCTGAAGGTCAGACCTGATGCCGTGTCTCATTTGCCTCAGTAGTATAGAATTGTCATCACAGGGTAATCTGTTATATGCATTCTAGTTCAGGCTTATACTTAATAGTATCTACATACACTGTTCCACGAGGAACATGCCAATCTCTCCTCAGTGTTTCCATTCCAATGTAGTAAGAGAAATTGACTAATTTTGAAGTTCTGAGGTGATAGACTAAACTTGCAAACTTGTAAAATATAAGATCTACTCCCCTTCTGAGTCCCCGGCATAGCCATTGAAGACCAGGAAACACCTCTTCACATAAGGAGCAAATGGTGCGCACTAAATTTGCTCCCCAGTCTTTAAGAGGTGAACACTAGGGAGTCAGTGCAGAGGACGCCTGCTGGGTAGTTCCTAGGAAGGGTGAGGCTGTGTGTTCTCAGTGAAGCGGACAAACAGAAGAGATGTGACTGATGGTTTATTTGAAGAGCTTTGCCCAGTGCATGGGGCTCTGGAAATGCTTAGTGACTTCAGAAATGTCTCTGGGTTGTGTCTCAATGGGAAAAGAGAACAAGGGCTGACATTGTAGCCCTTACCTCCAAGACAGTGAGGTGCTGTTGGAAGTTATCTCAAAATTCCAGAAAGCCTCTTATTTTAAGGAAGGAGCTGATATGGCCTTGCCTCATAATCACTGGAGTTAAGGAAAGCTTTCAGCCACATTAGCAGAGCCAGGCTTTCAGGGCTGAGTCACATGATCCAGGAAGAAAATAGTCTTTTAAGGATCAGACAGTGATTTCATAGCTGTGCTGTTGAATTTAAGTTGACAGAAGTTTCCTGGTTATGACATTATCATTAGCAACACCATTTTCAGTGGAATGGATCAGAAATGAATCTGTTTATGATCAGCCACATTAATACAGAATAAGACTAATGGGTTTTTTTTTTCTGACTATGGAATACATTATATAAGAAGTTACCAAGAAAATAAGTCATCTCTTGGCTCTATATCTAGGAATAAGGGTTGTTTCGGGTTTTGTTTGTTGTTTGTTGTTTGATTCTAGTAACCTTCCAGCTTCCCTTTCTGTCTTTTCCTCCTTTTTGCTGCTTATCTCCTATGAAAGGAAAGTGTAACTGTGCTCATACAGCTTATGTATTTGTGCATCCTTGTGTCCCAGTTGTCTTCAGAGCGTTGCCATGGCTGCTTGTGCTCCCCTGTTACGGCTGTGCCGTATTTTATTGAACTTTTGTCTTAATGGGTATTAAGAGATACTGTGAAACTCTGATGAAAGTGTGTGAGCTTTTGGGCGTCAGTGGTATTTTTAAGTCTACAGATAAATTCTACCAACACGTGTTCCAGACCCACCTTTTCAATTCCTGCTACCACTGATGAGAATGTCCACCATTCATCTCAGGGTCCTGACAATGTTATCCTTCTAAAAACCTTCACTAATTTGATGTGTGGAAAGAAAAAAAAAAGATTGTCAGTGTTGTATTAGTGATTTTGGACAATCTTTAAATGTTTTTATTATACCAGTTGCATTTTAAAGAGTTTATGTATGAAGCTAAAAAAATATTTAAGGGAAATATTCGATTTTGGGTCATCTTAAACAAGGGAGGAGTCTGAGGGGAAGAGTATTAGTGGGCATGTGGAAGATGAACCTCTGTATTTGTCTTACAGACAGGCCTCACGCTTAAAGTTGAGTTGTTATAATAGCGGCTGAATATTTTGCGGGGCTCTTGCTCTGAGGAGCGATCACTCACTGTGCCAAGTGCTCTCCACCATTTATTTCCCACAGGGACTCTGCCAGTGCTGTGACTATTGTTGCTCCTATTTTGAAGATAAGAGACAGGCAGTTTGTCCACAGTCACCCAGCAGTTTCCTGGTAATCCTGGATTTGGACAGTACTGTTAACCACTAGATTGTCTGCAGGAAAGATGCATGTGTATCTAGCATACCACTTTGAGACTATGAAACTCCTAGTAGTAGAGTAGAATTTTTGTCTCACATGTGGATCTTTTTCCCCCCAGTATCTACTGGCAGGCTGTCTGGTGACTGCGGGGCACTGAGCTAAAGGTTTGAGGTGTGGAAGTGAGTGTCCAAGCATGTTGGCTTTGGGGCCACCACATGTCTATCAGTGCAGTCAAAATGGTACAGCTACCTATCTTGTACTTGGCCTCACTCACTCACTCACTCACTCACTCTCTCAATTAATCACTTTCACCCTTTATGTAAAAGGCTCCTTGGTTATGTCTTGCTATCCCACCTGTGAGGTCATACATTAATGGTAACATAGACCCAAGAATTTCCCTTTCTGATTTTCTAGTTCTTTTTACCTTTCCACCCTGGTCTGTACTTGACCACAGTTCTTTTTAACTTTCCACCCTGGTCTGTATTTGACCACAGGACATTCCTCTCAGTGGTCTTTCTGGCTCTGCATGTCAATCTGTTGTGCTGCAAAAAAAAACCTAAACCTTTAAAGACAGTTCTTTTACCGAAAACAGTGTCTTGAACCACAGCCCAGGACAACTATGACCTTTGGTTGGTGATGGAGTGTGACCTGAGAGTTCTAAGCTGAAATGAACCCTTTCCTTCACAAGTTGCTTTTGGTCACAGCAGTAGAAACCTTAAGACAGGTCCCTTATCTTGTATCAACTCAGTCATTCATGTTGTTGACAGGCTCCTGCCTGATTTTCAGGGTTCTCCATCTACACGGAGGTAGCATAAGTTCTTTCCTATATTTAGCTGACTGATAGGTGCTTTCAAGTGCTGTGCATAGTATTGTAGTTTTTTCAGGCTTAAGGCCCACCTATATATAAAGAGCTGGCTGTTGTCCAAGGTTCTTTGTCACAGGCATATCTGTTCTTTGTTTTCCTTTCCTTTAACCCTTGTCCTACACAGGTGATCCTTTGCTTTGCACTCAGCTGCATGGCCATGAACCTGACCATGGAAGCTGAGCTCTGCAAAACAGTCTTGATAATAGACAGGAAAATTGCTATCATACAGTGGCCTTCAAAATATGTTGTCAAAACAAGCTGGGTTGGTGGTGCAGTCCTGTGATCCTAGCACTACAGAGCAAGTTCCAGGCAAACCAAAGCCTGCCTCTGCAAAGTCTTTGACAATATAAAATCTTTCCTAGTTTTTGGAAAATTAAAATGTTAGTAAAGTTAATAACTACTGCATGGAGAGTCAGACTATTTAAAATTCAGTATTTACAGCGTCAATATTAAGGCTTGAATGATGCTTTTGGTCCCCTGGTAAAATGTCAGGCTCCCTTCTTAGTTCATATCAACTTGCAACATTTCATCTTCATTCTTTCAATGAAACATCTCTGAGTTCTATGGTGTGTTTTTTTTATTTGATATTTTTGTTGTCGTTTGTTTACCAGACTCACATCCTCAGGGTCATTGTTGTTGTCACATGGTCCTTACTTTCTCATTCATGTCAGTGAGTTCACCTTCCCTGAGCTGCTGGGCTGCCTCTTGAGCTACCTCCATTATGATCTTGTCACCATACCAACAGTGGCTCTTCTGGTACTCTGTTATGGTCTGAATTTCACAGCCAGTGCACACTTGTCATTTCCTGGCTCTATCACCTCTCTTGCCCAGTTTCCTGTAGGTTTGTCACTGAGAAATGAGGGGACATAACTACACACTTGGCTGTCTGTGCATGCACCGAAGAATACATGCAGTCAGTGACTGTCACCAACAGTCTTCAATAGTTGTGACATGAAGCTCAGGGCTTCTGGGATTTATTTCTGTGTATTCTAGACATTCTTCATTTCCTTTTCTTTCTTGTCCCTACTTAATATTGCCCCATGGATATTTTGGTTATTACTTGGTGGTATTTGAGCAAATGTTTCTATGAAGATCATTGTTGGGCAACTCAGAGAAAACAGTTGTCTATCACAAGAGCCATGAGGTCTCACTAAGTCCTTAGAGCCTAGCTTATGAAAGTATCAAGGCCTTGGAAGCACATGTAAAAGAAGTGATGGACAGGGAATAGGAAAAATAATTCTGAAGAAATGAGGACAAATACTAAATTGAAGTGGAAAATTCTACCCAAGCAAGAAAACAAAACATCAGTCTGTGACCTGGTTGGTGGGCCCTACTCTTAAAAACTGAGTTTAATTTTATTCAATAGTGTTGAACTTATTTTTTCCCTAGAGTGCTCATAGGATCCCTAAGTCATTTAGTTATTCACTGACTTTACTATAAGAGGAACTAGACCAAGCTGTAGCACAGCATTTTACTCTTATAGGAATGTAGTCACCAATTCCTTTATGCTTTCAAAATCCAGACATAACTGATCTTGAATATACTCTGAAATTCTGGAACCTTCCATTGAACCAGAGTTATTTCACATCAGTAGATGTCTGCTAGACATTCCTCTCTGTTGTGTTCAAATATTTTCCATAAAAAAGCTTTTTTCTCTAGGTCCTACTGACAGGGAGTATGATCTTTAGTAGTATTCATCTTGATAAACTTACTACATCAGAGAAGTTGGCTAGGATGTGGAATCTATTACAGTTATCTTACTCACTTATGGCAAGTAAACACTTTATACATGGCAGTTCATTTTTCTCCAGCACCATTTCCACAAGGCCTTCATCTATGCATGTGTGTTTAAAAATTAAATTTTACTTTGATTTTTAAAATTATCATATGTACTTTATCAAATTATAGTGAAAATAATATTGGTTTACAGCCCAACGGATGCCAAAGGATTCTAAATTACTTTGCCAGAGTTATCAGAAAAAAACAACACTATAATAATTAAATTGATGTTTTCTCTCCCTTTATCATTTACTCTTAATCTGATATAGATTCTATGTTGGTAGTCTACCTTCTGTCTCTTCACCATAGTCATGCAGCTAGGGACTGTCTGAATGTTATGTCTTTTTAGCAAGCATTTGGGTTTTTCTAGGTAGTGTACAGTCTTTATGGGCCTTTGTGTGTGTTCTGTATCTCATTTTTAGAGTATCATAAAAGTTTAGCATGATAGATTTTATTTTTAAGTCTAAATTGATTTGGTTATTATATTAGGTTTTATTGGCCACAAGTCAGATGCCATCTTAATATGTGCTCTGTGTCATTGGCAGAGACCAGGAAAAATGTGTCTGTTCATAACATTAGCCCCTCATTTAGGTCCTCTGGAAGAGAAGGTTTAGAACACAAGAAACTAAGACTAGATCTCTGCCTTCCATGGGTTGGTTGGGTTGGAATCACTTAATTCTTGTCGAATAAAGCAGTCTGCTATTTGTTCCTTGATATGGACTAGTAAAAGGGTAAGTTACAGAGTACCCACATGAGCTTACCTAACAAAATGTAGCTTGATATAGCTAATTGTTTTATATTACATATGATGTGAAATTATACAGTATACATTTGAATTAGGAGAATACCTAATGTTATGCTTAATACTATCACATTGTGCCAAGCAAAGTGGTGCACTCCTAGGGTGTCAGCATTTGAGAGGCAGAGGCAGGAGGGATGCAGATTCAAGGCCATCATAGGCTACATGTTGAGACTGTATCACAAAATAAACAAAATCATACTATATGGTTTCTCCTGGTACTTTGTTTTCCTGAATCTGGTGACAGTAAAGTTAGAAACTTTTCATTAAAAATATAAATTCGGGGGGGGGGGGTGTGGTAACAGACACTTTAATCCCAGCCTGTCTGCAAAGTGAGTTCCAGGCCCTCCAGGGCTATATGGCAACACTCTGTCTCCAAAAACAAAACAAAACAGTGTTAAGTGCTATTATTTCTTATGTATTTTAAGTATTGGTTTAAGTAGTTTTAGCTGAGGGGGATCTTAAAAAGCAGGCACATTATTAAAATCACATGAATTATTTTGCTAAGTGACAAAATTATACTAGGAAGTTTGATAAAAGCCTGCAGTTAAAAATATATTAAATTAACCTGGGTATAGTGGTGCACACATTTAATTTTCACAACTGAGACGCAGAGACAGGTGGATCCTAGTTAATGTGAGGCCATCTTGGTTTTTATAGAGAGTACCAGGACAGCCAGAGCTACATAGAGAGACTGTATTTCAAAAGGAAAACAAAAAGAAAGGAAAGAAAAAGAATTATTTTTTATCAATTATTTTATCCCAAATGTCTTGGAAATTGCTTGCAACAAGAAGAAATCACCAGCAAAAACCCTTGAATTGTTGGGTTCTGTGGAATCTCATTGTCGCTGAGAACACTGACAACTGGGTCAACCAGGTACCTTCTCGCCCTGCTGTGGGGCCTGTCTGAATGCAGCCATTGTGAGCAAAGAATATGAGCCAGAAGAGATTCCCTCTGAGCGTTTGCTCAAGAAAACACAGATGTTCTCCCATTGGCTGGGATTATTTAAGACCCAGTAATATATTTGCTACAATTACTGTTTAAGAAAAAATAGGGAGCCTGGAAAATAGTAGATGAATCAATCACCAAGAACTAAGGCTACCAACACACAGATTGCTTAAAAGACCTTTTGATGTAACATTTTGTGGTGTTATATTTTTGTTGCTGTTGTTGGCATTATTTCCCTTTCGGCAGCCCTGCCTAGTAAGCCTGAAAGGGCTGGAGTTTATGTGTTGTTTAAACTCTTATTTTTACTTTTAATGCTCTTTATTTATATTAAACCTAGAAGAGTCTCTATTGAATGCTTGACTGGTTGCCTGGCACATTTGAAACAGCTTTTATGTCGCAATTTTTTCCAAGTTTTCATGCTCTGTTTAGATAACAGTATATATGGGATTAAATGGAAAAGGAAACATACGACTAGAGAAACATGTGTTTCTGCCTTTCTGAAATAGGTCTTGGTCTTTTGTGACCCAAACACTCAGTCTCTTTCTAGCTGGGATTTGAGATTTGAAAGTGGGGAAGCTGTGAAAACTCCTCCTTCTGAGGAGAAAGGCATGGCACTGAGCAGTCATCATGTGAGCTTCAAGGTTGGATAGATGTCACCAGCCACACTAGAGCTCAGGGATTTTACCACATGATGCACTCCGTCTCCTAAGAATGTCAGTTGCTCAGCTTTGTGGACTATCATTGCTTTGTGGACTGTCACTTCTCCTCCTGAAGTGACTAGAACTGAGATTGTAATCAAAAGAATGGGTAGGAGGCTGCCCTAGTTAGCTTTAACTGTCAGCTTGACACTGCAGCCTAGAGTCATCTGAGAACGGACCATTGAAGGATTGGCCAGGTCAGATTGGCCTGTGGTGAATTGTCTAGATTGATAATTCATATAGGAGGGCCCAGCCCACTGTGGACAGCAATGTTCCCTGGTTCTGGGCTGTATGAGAAATCTGGCTAAGCATGAGCCAGCAAGCAGTGTCCTTGGTGGTTTCTGCTTCAAGTTCCTGCTTGAGTCCCTGCCCTCCTGTCTCTCAATGATAGATGGTAACCACTAGGCTTAAATAAGCCCTTCCCTCTCCTAAGTCATTTTCTGGAAAGAGTGTTTTATCACAAAAGGAAAGAAGTTAGAACTGTAGAGCAATAAAAGTCCTCAGGTGTCTTCATGATAGATTTTTATTATGGTCACTAAGTACTTTTCCAATTTTGTTATGTTTAATCTGTTCATCATTTCAGTAGGAGAAAATTAAAAGCAAATACAACATTTAAAATAATCTCCCACTGTATTAGTTCCTTTCTTGTTGCTGTGATAAAATATCATGACCAAGCAATTTAAAGGAGAGATATTTATCTTGGCTTATGGTTCTGAAGGGAAAGTCCATCGTGGCAGAAATATATGGCAGCCATGAAGCAGAGAGATCATACCTTCACCCTCAAATATAAAGCAGAGAGGGACAGAGAGAGAGATGGGGGGGAGGGTTGGAATTAGGAGAGTCTATAATCTCCTAAAGCCTGCTTTTAATGACCTGTTTCCTCCAACAAGTCTCCATACCCTAAATGTTTCATTACCTTCCCAAACAGCACCATCAAGTGTTCAAATGTATGAGCCTAAGAGGGGCATTTCTTATTCAAACCAGCACACCCCTTTGGGTGCCAAAAAGCAGGACATCAGTGGGTAGGTGGCACCAGCAGCATGCCAGGCTCACATCTTGTAGCTCTCTTCTCTTGTCTGATCTCATGTGACCTTTAGGGGTCTTCCTTCCTTCCTTCCTTCCTTCCTTCCTTCCTTCCTTCCTTCCTTCCTTTCCTTTCCTTTCCTTTCCTTTCCTTTTTCTTTCCTTCCCCTTTTCCTTTCCTTTCCTTCTTTCTTTCATTTTTTTGGTGAAAAAATAATTTCAACATTAACCAAACAAAACGGCCAAAAGATATCTTATGACCTCAGGGAGGGTAGCGGCACCTAGGATAAACCTGCATCAGGACCAGTGATGTCTACCTCTTGAACCCTACCTCTTGGGGTGTTTTTATTTCAATGTCTTAGCTGAGAATTTTAGGCATTTTCCTCCCTAGGAATTTTACAAGGATGTGATTTGTTTAATGTTTATTATATCTCCATTTTCAAATTAAATTAACCCAACTTCTAGGTGTTTTACTAAGTTTTAAAAATGGATATTCATTTTCTTAGTGCTGCTCTTGAAGTAGTTATATCTTATCAGCATTGTGTGTCCTTTGCTGTGTGACAAATTTGGGGTGATTTTTACTCCTCTGGGGACATTGAAAAGGTCTGAAAACACTTTGATAGGTAGGGGAGTGGGGGGACTCTTAACTGGCATCTAGAATGTGGGGTGCAGGGATTCTGCTATACTCCATGCACAGATCCACTGCTAGGAGAGAAAATGAAAAGGGTTAATGATGCTTCAATTTAGAAAGCCTGTTATATGTGGTTTTATTGTATCAAGGGCAGGGAATAAAACGTCACCTTCACCTTCAGCATCCTCATTTACATAATGCATGACTTATAAAAATGCACTGGTTAGGGGGTAACTTGTCGATAAGGAATTATGCTTCTGAGGTTACTCACATATGTGAAGTTGTCAGTTTCTCTCTCACATTATGTGTTACCAAAATGGCATCACGTGTGACTGGGTTATGTAATTCTTTGTTTTTCTTTTTAAGCTCTTAAATATAAATCCACTCGAACGAATAAGAGAATCATTCTGCTGCTGGTCGCCGGGCTGGTGCTCACTGTCATTGTTGTTGTTGGAGCCATTCTTCTCATCCCAGGTAAGATGCTTGGGTACTGGGATCAGGACTTCAGGGTTGATGTGAGAGGCATCCCAAGAGGCTGTGTGTTGGTTTATAGGGTTGTTGTGACAGATTGTGACAAATGATGTGATCTCAAGCAATAGAAATTCCCTGGAGGACCTGGAGTCTCTCAAGGGCTGTAGTTCCCCTGGGGAAGAACCCTTGCTTTGCCTCTTCTAGCTCCAACTATTTACAGGCAGTCCTTAGAATTCCTCAGCTAGTAAAGCAGCCCATCACTGCTACTCCTGCCCTGGGTCCACTGTGTCTGTGTGAGGTCTCTCTCCCTTCTCCTCTCTCCACTGACAGGAAGTAGGCATTCAGGCACTCATTCAATTCGGGTAAGATCTTCCTTCCACATCTTTGGCTTAGTAGCCTATCTTTTTCACATTCAATATTCTATTCCCATTCTGCCACATGAGGTGGCACCAATAGTTTCTAGGAACAGGAAGGTGGGAATATAACCAGGGCCCCCAGTAAATCCACTATGGAGGCAGGCTTCACTGGCTAAGGTGTGGAAATGGGCGTGAATATGGGAGTCATATCTTTCTAAAGTAGTCAGTGCCACTGAGAGATTGAAGCATGAGTAGGAAAAAGTGGTTGGCTGCAGGTGGGAAGGAAAGCAGAGGCCAGGACTCACCATGGCAGCCCACAGAAGCCCACTGCCGTCTCTTGGGGAGACTTCCTCATAGGCAGATATTTCTAACACAGATTTGGCTGCATTTGCATCCAGGGCTGGGGAGGTGATGAAATCAGGAGACAATATGAAAGAGCATTTGGTTCGGGGACAGGCTGAATGCTGAGAATGAATGGATGGTGGATGGTAAGGGCAAGTTTATCATCTGGAATTTCATAAGGCAGTTAAAGAGTTAAAGCCAAATAAAGAATTCAACATATTGAGATACAAATCCTTTAGCTTGGCCTTAAATGTTAAAATAAGAATTACTTGTTTTGTGTGATTTTGGGGAGAACATTTTAAGCCTTTCTAGTGTATAATGTACCATTGAGGTTAAAACATTTAGTAGAATAAGTATGTAACTTCACAAAGAAGTATATAAGAAAATATTTTAAATATTTTTATTTATAACAGGAGAAAACCCTGTAAAGAGTGCTTCTGGACTTGGCCTCATTGTCATCTCTATAGGAACACTAATACTACTTCAGTACAATGTGTTTATGACTGGTGAGTATTTTTGTTTTGTTTTGTTTTGTTTTATTTTGTTTTTCAAGACATGGTTTGAGTATTTGTTCTTACAGTCTGATTTTTGCCTATTCACTTAAAAACCAATACCTTGGTGAAAATATTCTTGTATGGTTTTAACAGTTCAATAAAAGTTGCTTTATTAGATTGTCCATTGTATTCTTAGTGACATTTCCCATACAGATAGATTCCTAGGTTGTTAGATCTTCTCAACAATTATTTTATGAAAAGCAATTTTCTTGCATATTTGATGGAATTGGTATAATTTTAAAGTATGCTGTATAATTTTTAATGGTTATTTGCATATTCTAATTTTAGTTTTTTGTAGCTTTAAGTCAGTTTTCAAAGACTTTTTTTCTTATTTTCCTTAACCTTTTGCAATAAAAAGATTGGTTCTAGAAGATGGGGGTTATAAGTCACAAATTTTAGAAACATAGTTTCTTATTATTGGCAACACTGAAAAACATGGCTATTCTAACTATAAGCAATATCATTTCTGTGCATTTAGGTCCATTTTTGTTATTGTTAAAGAGTCTCATTTAGCACTGAGTCTTAGATCCTTTGGCTGTAGTTAAAGGTTAGTTAGAAAACCACAGATCCTGTCTACACACAGAGGTTATGTTTGTGTGGTATCTGCCCCTTGCACCTCGAACAGTTGTGTGCCTGTGGATAAGCCATGCATAGCAAGCCATTCATACCATACAGTTTATAAATGTAACAACAACATTATTTTGAGAATTTGGTTTAAAAAAAAAAAAAACCTGCCAGCCCTCTGAGGTGACTGATAATAAAAGCTTGCAAATGTGTGGTGAGTCTGGAGCTGACACTCCTGTGGAAAGGTTAGCTGGAAAACATGTCATCTGGTGAGGAACTGCAGTCCATCTTTGAGTGTGTCAAATGCCAGTAGGAGTAATTGCTTCATCAGTGTTCTCGACACGTTCCTATTGTGTCCTTTTCCTCCCTCAGCTTTCGGGATGACCTCTTTCACCATTGCCATATTGATCACTCAAGTGCTGGGCTATGTCCTTGCTTTGGTTGGACTGTGTCTCTGCATCATGGGTGAGTCACACTCTTTTGTGTTTCTGATTTTTGTTTCAGTTAAGTTAGAGCTCTTGCTTCCTCTTCCCTTTATTCTTATCTTCTTAAAAAAAAACAAAAAACAACAACAACTGTCTGGCCTTTTCTTTTAGAACAGTTGTGGATTGGTAGAGAAACCTAGTGGAAAGTACAGAGATTTACCTATGCCCCACCCTGTTTCTATTCCCCATCCACCCTCAGCTTCCCTCACCATTTCACACCAGAACAGTGGGTGAACCAACATGGAGACATCCTTACCAACCCAAATTAATAGCTTCCGTCATGGTTGTTGGTGTCCTACAGTATATTCTGTGGCGGTGACGGATATGCAGAGACATGTATGCCCATTGTGGTATCACCTGGAATAATCCCCCTTGTTCTGCTTGTTCGTCTGCCCCTCTCCCTAACCCCAGACATCACTGACCTTTTAACTTTCCACACAGTTTTGCATTTTCTGAAATGCCTTAGAGCTATATTTATAGTGATAGCGCAGGTCTTGTCTCCACACAATACAGTGTAGCCAGCCCCTAACAGAGCTTATGCTTGTGCCTTTTCACACAGGCTTCCTTCCTTTTTAAATAAGTCTTAAGTTTCCTCCATGTCTTTATATATATATAATATATATATATATATATATATATATATATATATCTTGATAGCTCATTAGTGCTGAAAAAAATATTGTTGCCATAATGTGTTTAGTATTTTGCATTCACCTACTGAGGGGCCATCCTGGTTGCTTTCCTCTTTTTGTGACAGATGAATAAAGCTACTGTAAACATCAATGAGCATGTGTTTGTGTGGATATAAATTTTCAGCTCTAGTTGGCTAAATACCAAGGGCTGTAATTTTTGCATTGTGTGGTAAGGTACAGCTAATTTTTGTAGCAAACTGGCAAACTCTTGTTTGGTAACACTATCAGGGAGCGATGATTTTGTATCTCTGCATATTTTTCAGCATTTGGAATTGTGAGCCTTTCTTTTTCCACACCGCCCCCCCACACACAAATACACTCACATACACCAGTGTGAATAGTATTTTCCTCTTTGCGACAAGAATGTTGCCTATATATGGGTTGTGGGATAACACTTCTAATAGTCCAACTATTGTGTCCATATCTGTGGGAGAACTTGTCAAATGACCAAGCTGTGCTGGACTAGCATCTTGGACTTTACACACTATTTTTCACTAATCTTGATATGGTAATGGTGCACTATGTTAAAATGTTTTTTTTTAATAATTAAGCTATTTTTACTGAGTTAGTAATAGAGATATTCTTATATTGTATACATGTAGGCGATGTTTTTACTGATCATCAGAGTAAGAAATACTATCCTTAAAGCTGGTATATGCAGGGTGTAAATGTGTACATCAGTGGTAGCACTATTTGCCTAGTATGTAAGTCTACTGAGTTGGGAATATTGCACCACCAAATACACCAACAGAAAAAAAATTATATTATAGTTATTGTTGATTCCTTTAAATTAAAATTTGTTTACTTTATATGCATTTCTAACAAAATTCCATTTGTTTTACAGCTTGTGAACCAGTGCACGGCCCCCTTTTGATTTCAGGTTTGGGTATCATAGCTCTAGCAGAATTACTTGGACTAGTTTATATGAAATTTGTCGGTAAGTTAATCTTACTTTTTAAGCCTCTGCAAAGAATTTCAGATACGTAACTTTAAAAAATGAGTTTTGTTAGGTCTTCCAGCTGAGGGTAGAAATCTACTGATATCTCAGCAATTAACAAGGGAGGAGGCATGTGTATTCATGCAGTTTGAGTTGCAAATTAAGAAAGAAAGTGGCTTTGCATACTACAAAGTATAGAACTTATTTTTATAAGCAAAAGAAGGCACCTTTGAAGGTTCCATTTTAAATTAGTATGAAAGATTCATTCCTTATTCCAGGATCCCCTTGTGGAGCTCTTTGTCCCTCTGCTCTTTGTGTACACTGCTTACACACACAGACACCCCTGCAGAGACAGGAACTGAAAATTAAAACCTGTCACATCTGTAATTTAATGTGCAATGACTTCCAATGCACTACTTTGAAAGCACTTCCAGTGAAAAACCAGTATATTAAAAGAGATCTTTAAATTCAAGATTTTATTGCAATTAAAACAATCAGTTTTTGGCCCAGCGTTGGTGGTACATGCCTTTAATCCCAGCACTCTGTGAGTTCGAGGCCAGTCTGGTCTACAGAGCGAGTTCCCGGGACAGGCTCCAAAGCAATACAAAGAAACCCTGTCTCAAAAAAACAAAACAAAACAAAACAAAAATTAGTTTTGGTAAGTATGGGCTTGCACGCGCCATTTGGTATTTAACCTGCCAATCTCAACTCTGGGATTCTGCATTCTTATTGTGGACATGTATACACAGAGACAAGTGTTTTTTGTGGTACCTGAACTAGAATGTACCTTACCTAAGCCACACCTGTCCCCAGCCATATTTATGACAGTCTCCCTTAAAAGAGGTACTTTGATGTGTGTGTGTGTGTGTGTGTGTGTGTGTGTGTGTGTGTGTGTGTGTGTGTGTGAAATATAGTAAACTCTTCACTGTGTGACAAGAAAATCAAAATTTAAAAGTCATTGAAACAAATCAGTATTTCCAATGTGCTTTCAGATGAATGCTTTCTAAAATCTAATAAAAAAGTTGATTGTAGTCAATAAATTTTTCATACTATTTATATAAGACTTTCAAGGAAATTTTTCCATTATTTCCAAACTTGATTTCTTAATTTCTGATCATGAAATTTGACCTATTATATTTTATATGCATATGTGTACATACATATGTTATTTTCTTTTAGCTAATGTTTTTATGTAAACAACTAAAATACTCCAAAGTCTACTTGCCTTTAGTTTTTGTGTCATAAGTATTGGTTGTTGCTTACTGAGTTTTCCTGACACTATACCACATAAACCCACAAAACACAACTAAGACATCTGTAGCAGGCTGGCACTCAGGAGCTGACTCTGATGCCTTGAATTCTGATGCATAGTCTATTTTTGTTAGTCTTCCAATCAGCCTCTGTCTGGACTTGAAGGCTGACACTGCTGATTTTGTTCCTCCCATGAATGCTAAGAACAGTATGTGACCTGCAGTATTCATGTAACCCCAATGTAGAGGGATAGGTGTGTCTGGCTGATGGTCAGCTCTCTGCTCTTTTTCCTCTGTGTCTGGAATGCATCCTTTTGTTCCCCGGCTTCCATAGCTGGTCATAAGTGATGTTCAGCATAGCTGCCATGAGAATTGTCATCATCCAGTGGCTGACTTCTGCCTCTGCTGTCGCATTTACTCCATGGCTTAAGTCCCTGTGGAGCCTTAAACCCATTGTAATTGCACGTTATTGTGATAAAAGTGAAATCGAACTACCCAAAGATTTTTCATCATTATGATAGTGTACTAGATGAATATGCTGTATGTAAGCTAAGAATTGAGTCTAGTTGACATTTTGAGACTATTCTAAATTAACTTTTCAAATCAACTTGTCTGACCCCAGAGTGGAGAGAGACACCTTCGGTCAGTTGAAAGGCAAGAAGAAAAGGTACAAGATGGCTGCTTTTTAGATACTGTGGTAGACTAGGACAATGAATGTGTTTTGCTTATGTGTTCTGACTGCATATAATCTGAACATATGCAGATTAAGGTTGCAAATTTGAGCATTTTTATGAGGAAGTGAAAGTTGTGTTTCCAAAGTAATTCCTGCTCATTGAAGGCACCATTGTAGAAGTGGGGGACTTTTGATTTAAATGCAATGAAATCCTCACATACTTTAAAAAAATTTCTCTTTCTAAAGGGAGTTAATACCCCTGTGTGAATGATAACTTTTATATTTTTCATTATTTCTGAGTTTAAATTTGTAGCCTTAATTGCAATTTTAAGGGATATGATTTTAACTTTTGCTTTCTATGACAAAATAAATTTTTTAAATTACATTGTATTTTTCCTTATGAGAAGGATTTTAATTTTATGAAGTCAGAAAATTATAATAGCTTAATATGAGCATATAAGAAAGATTAATGGGAACTACTACACTCGCTAAAGCAGAGGCTGTTTCTGTGCAGGGCACCTGAAGTCATTAGTCTACGTGGCACAAGAGTTGTTTCCAAAGCCATTACCATCCAGTGCAATATATGAGCAGGTACAACCGTTCTGGTTCAAATCAACTTGGTAGCAGTCAGAACCATGCCTGCTACCACATCTCAGATATTCTGAAATGATACAGAAACACACATATATTATGTATGCATTTATTCAGATATATTTTCTTGTCCATTGTTTATAAGATAGATAGAAATCACTGGAAAAATCGTTCTTGAGGAATTGAAAGCCTGAAACTATATTTATGTCATGTAGTCAGGTATTTGAGAGTGAAAACAACATACCAAGAATCATTACAAGACTGCAAGCAAACATGTGTGGAATGCTTAAAGCTTTTGATTTAAAAAAAAAATAGATGACTACCAATGCCTAGGCTCCTGACACATGATAGGGACAAATCATCCCCATTCTTTATCACATGACTTATATCCCCATTAGAGAGAATTAACTCGGGTACAGCTAGTTCTATAACATCCAAGGATGGTGACTTACTAGTGTCCTTCATAGCATACAGTGTGCCTATAGTTCTGTTTCAGAATGAGCTAGGCAAATCAGACTTGAAAATAAGAATTTAGCAGCCGTCAAGTGCTCATGGAGAGGATGGTAGAAGCACCACAGAGCACTTCTTGGTATTACTTACAATGAACGCATTTATGAGCGTGAATATAACTTTACAATGTTTTGCAGTACTCCTGGGGAGATGAAAAGTCTCCACTTCCCATAGAAAAACAATGGCAGATAAAAGCACACAGAGTCTCCAAAAACAATTTGGTGAACCAGTGAGTTTCATTGGGGTTACTTTCAGGATCAGAAATGTCTCAAAATCAAAAGCCCACTCCAGCATGGGTGACAAACAGCCCATGAAAACTGGAACCGTATACAGCCTTCAGGTAGCTTGGTGGGTTGGAGTGTGCTGTACACTTAGCTCAGTTGGTCCAAGCTCCTCTCAGGCAGCAAGGATGACCTGTTTCTTCCAGGTGGCTTGTTTGGTCAGAGTCTCTTGGAGGCAGCTCAGTCTGTCTTGAGAGTGACTCCCAGCAGTCTTTGCTGCTCATATCAGCTTGGCAGAGGGAGGAGCCTAGTGAATTTGGTCAGTTTCATGGACTTCCAGAGCGATTTTGATTTTTTCACTCCTTGAACTAAGGAGCTTCTCCATGGGTTGGTGGAAGTTTTAAACTTGGGAGGGAACTGCTATACAACACCCTTCCTATTACCAGTCAGTTATTTAGATCGCTCTTTTACTTTATAAAACTTAAATATAGGGGATGGTACCTGTAAGTTGTAGAGCCAGTGTCTTTGATAGTCCTTTAGGACATTGGGGTGGCTGCGGTATACCTCAATCTGATTCACTCTCTACCTCTTTGAAAGGAGGTCGGATACCTTTCTGTTGAATGCCTTTCTGTTTGAACGCAAGGAACAAACCCTCCCTGGGTGCCACCACAGTGAGAGTCATTCGTTTAGAGGCACCCCTGGCTCTCACACAGACACAGGGCTCATGAGGGCAGGTACATACAGGGTTTCACAGAGTAGGGTAGATACGTGGCTGAGGTGTTTGTAGGACCATCGCTTCCCTCTCAGTAAATAGCAGTGATTGACGCTTTTTTTGTCCTTTACGGTCACTGGAACCCTGCCCTGCCATCTTCATTGTTAGCAGCTACCTTATCTTTGCCGCTAAAGGTCCCTATTTTATATTTCCAAATTTGATTTATATTTCACTTTCAGTAGTCAGGCATGTACATTACATAAAACTTAGAGCTCAGCAGTAATTTACAGTATCATTGCTTGTGGTGAGTGAATTAAGTTAGAGAAGCTTGGGAAGAATTTCTACTGAGATATTTATATATTTATCAGAGTCAAACATTGCGTGTGTGGGTGTGGGTGTGTGTGTGCATGTGCGTGTGTCTGTGTATGGGCATGTATGTGTGTGAGTATTGTGTGCATGTGTGCATGCCCATGTGTGTGTGGGTGTGTGTGTGTGTGTGCATGTGTGCATGCCCTGTGTATGTGTGTGTGCATGTGTGTGTGCGTGTGTGTGTGCATGTGTGTGTGAGTGTGTGTGTGTGTGTGCATGCCCATGTGTATATGTGTGAGTGTGTGTGCCTGCCCATGTGTGTGCATGTGTGTGTGAGTGTGTGTGTGTGTGTGCATGCCCATGTGTATATGTGTGAGTGTGTGTGCCTGCCCATGTGTGTGTGTGAGTATGTGTGTGTGTGTGCATGTGTGCATGCCCATGTGTGTGTGAGAGTGTGTGTGTGCATGTGCATGCCCTGTGTATGTGTGTGTGCATGTGTGCATGCCCGTGTGTGTGTGTGTGTGTGTGTGTGTGTGTGTGTGTGTGTGTATGTATGTATGCATGCCCATGTGTGTGTGTGTGAGTATGTGTGTATGTGCATGTGTGCATGCCCATGTGTGTGAGAGTGTGTGTGTGTGTGTATGTGAGTGTGTGCGTGCGAGTGTGTGCGTGCGAGTGTGTGTGTGCATGCCCATGTGTATGTGTGTGTGTGTGCATTCCCATGTGTGTGTGTGTATGTGTGTGTGCATGTGTGCATGCCCATGTGTATGTGTGTGACTGTGTGTGTGTGTGTGTAGTTTCTCATTTTTTCCTAAACAGTGAACTTTAACTCAATGCCCCTTCTTATATCAACAAACAAATTTCTTGAGAATCCGGAGTTACTCAAATCTTGCAGTTGTCAGTGACTTCTTTTTAAGAAAAACAAGTTTTAGTTGATTTAATTCTCGAAGATGCTTACTTACTAGTAGGAAAGATTAATTGCTATTCAGTTATCTGTGGGTCAGAACGTTTTAGCATTATCATCTTAACAGTCCACACCAGCAAAGCCGAGGATACAATCCATTCCTCTCTCTCTTTAAGTAATACTGTTTCATTTTATATGCGTACTGACTGTATTTACATCATATCTGCCCTACCTCTCCTCCCTCCAACCCTCTGGTGCCCCTCCTCAAATTCATAGCTTCATATGCATTAACTATTATTGTTAGACATATGTGTGTGCACATGCATGCACACACACACACACATTGGTGTAAATTTATAAGCACAGCCTGCTGGGTTTATTTAGTGCTGCTCACGCATATATGTTTATGGCTGACTCCTAGGGATTCGATCATCTAGCAGGAGGCTTATCCCCAGAGAAGACTGATCCTCCCTCAGTAGTCATGAGTTGCCTGTAGCTCTTAATTTAGAGAAGAACCTCTAAGATTTCCCCCATCCATGTTGTCATGTCAACCGATAGCTGTCTTCGTTCAGGTCCAGTTAGGCAACCATATTGTTGTGATTTCATGGGTGCAACTTCCCTATTATATAAAAGACACTATAAGCAAGTGTCATTACACAAAATGGTGCAGCAAACATCCTTGTCATCTGGCTTTTACAGTCTTTCTGCCTCCTCTTCTTCGATGTTTACTAAGCTGCATACTAAGATGTAGGCATAGGGATTATGGTGTAGATGAATGAATCAGTAGAGGTTGAGCACCCAATGGTCATTTGTTCTCTGCTAAACTGTAGGCATAGGGATTATGGTGTAGATGAATCAGCAGAGGTTGAGCACCCAATACTCTCTGCTAAGATGTCGTTGTAGGGATTATGTTGTAGGTATAGGGATTAAACTAAATTGTTC
Source organism: Cricetulus griseus (assembly GCF_003668045.3). Classification (NCBI taxonomy): domain Eukaryota; kingdom Metazoa; phylum Chordata; class Mammalia; order Rodentia; family Cricetidae; genus Cricetulus; species Cricetulus griseus. Next base: position 41,282,138 of record NC_048597.1, on the reverse strand, counting down.
TCTGCTAAACTGTAGGCATAGGGATTATGTTGTAGATGAAACAGTTGAGGATGAGCACCCAGTAGTCAATTGTTCTCTGCATGTTGACCATTTGTTTCTTTCTGTAATCACCTCCATTTGCTTCGGAAAGAAGGTTCTTTGGTGAGAGGTGGGAGCCAAATGGTTTTGCTTTAGGAGAAGTGGCAATAGTCGGTTCTCTTCTGGATCATCAGTCTCACCTAGCTATGCTGGCTAAGCTTAGCTTAGTCAAGTATGAATTCCCTCCTCTTCAGCAGGCCTTAAGTCCAATTAGACAGCCGCTGGTTACCCCTGGTATGTAAGTGCCACTACACCTGCGGGTATATCTTGCTGTTATGTGGCTCATAGGGGCTACAGCTAGGCAGAACTGTTGGTTACTTTTCTCCTTTGGCAGCATTCATAGCTCCTAACTGTACCCTGAGAGCTTAATCTTTAAGAAACAGGCTTCCAGGTTTGTCTAGCTTGATTCCTTCCAGTCCTCTGTCCAGTGTGTGTTGTCTTCAACTATAGCATCTTAACCTTCAATTTTGAGGAGATAACCAAGGGCCACAGCAACAGCCTATATTGTTTTGGGAGTTCTTAAACTCCCCTGATGAACAACTTGAAAGGAGATTTCTCATAGTGGAGTTTGGAGTACATAGTATAGCTTTGGGGAGAATATTATTACTGTTAGACCCCCAGAAAACCAGGTATCCGGGGTCCCAGGCCACCACCGCGGTCACCCCAATCACCAGGCAGATTCAAGAGCTTGCTGCAAACTGCATGAGGCTTTATTGTTTTTTAAGGAGCTAACCCCATGTCAACTCGGGTCTTTCACCCACCCGTCATGGCGGATGGCTCGCAAAAGACAGCTCGAACTGGCTGCAGAGAGAGATCTTGTAGGGCATCATAAGGGGAGTGTCATGGCTGCCAAAATGGGGAGCTGGTCCCTTCGTTACCCCAAGTGGTATGACTTCATTTAAACTATATGCGTGCATATACACATACATAATTGTAATAAACATAAAATAATGATTCCCTATGGCTTTCCCAAAATCTTTATGGTTACTGATCCCTATTAATTCTTTGAAAATTTCATACATGTTCAATGTATGTTGATCATATAGACCCCCCCAACTATCTCCCTTGAACTATACGTGGGACTCATTAACCTATTTTTCTCCTGACTCCATGTCCTCTTTTTTTTTTACCACTTTAAAATGATAAAATAAAATAATAAAATAATAATGATAATGATAATAATAACAATAACGATAATAATAATAATAATAATAATAATAATAATAATAATCTCCTGAGTCCAGTTCTTGCTAACCAAATGTGCATGGGCAATATTTTTGCCAGTAATAATTAATGATGATAATGGTAGTCTCCTGAGTCCAATTAGTGGAGCCACATCCCCAGAGAAAACTCACTTTCCCCTCCCTCAGTGACCATCACCTGCCCATAACTCTTCATCTAGGGGTGAAGGTCCTATGAGTCCCTCCCCAACCGTGCTGGAATTCTGGCTGGCCTGAACTCATGAAGTACTTGTGTAAGCACTGCCTCTGCTGTGAGTCTGTGTGTCTGTCAGTGCCATCAGAAGGTAGCATTTCACAGCTGTCCTGTCTATCCTCCAGCTCTACAGTCCTTCCTGTTCACTCCTCCAATGTGATCACTGAGCCTTGGTTGGAGAGAGGTTGATATGTGACTGAGCACTCCCAGTCATTGACTCTCGGCACTCTGACCAGTTATGAGTCTGTATTAACCCCTATCAAATAACTGCAAAAAGAAGCTTCTCTGGCCAAGGTTGAGAGTGGCCCAAATCCATCTTCCAAATGTGTTCTCAGCTAAACATCCTTTTTTTCTATTGTTTTTGAATATCTGCATACATTACAGTGCTAGCTCACTCTTTCAATTTTATTATTGAATGTATTCTATTACATTTTTGTACACACACACACACACACACACACACACACACACACACACACACTGCATTCTGATTGCTATCACCTGCCCCCATCAGCTCACTCTCCTCCCTGCAAGTTTCTTTGCCATATTCATCACCAAGTTTCCAGTTGTTTTTATTTATCCTCTTCTAATAGTAGTGGTAATGGGATATTTGGTGGCTTGCCAGCTGCAGTTTTCCTGTTTGAGAAACTCTGATCCCAGTCATCTTTAGAAGCTTGCTGAGTCTGCATGGGCAGGGTGGGGGATTTTGGCTGTCCTGGGCCTGCCTTTGACTGCTAGCCAGTGGGGTTTTGGTGGAACCTTACAAACCCTAGCCCTGTGTCTCAGCAGTCCACATGACTTGGAAATGATTCTGCTTCACTCCCATCTTAAGACCTCATTGTGCATTCTTCTGTTGCTCTCTGAATGCTTGTACTGTAAAAATTATCTTGAAAAGTTTGGATTTCTCGAATTGAGATAGGTGGTGGAGTAGGAAATTATAGCCAGTGAGTCATTGAAAGAATGTTGCTGGTCATGTTTCCCTGTCTTTGGGATACTGGCCATGAGGGAGAGACTGGCTTTGATTGCTTTATCTATGGTTTCCTTGCCTGGTTTTACATGGAAGTTTTCTTTCTTACCAATCAAAGTTGCTCTTTTCCCTCTTGTCATTTAGTTCATGCCCCCTATTCTTGAATCTTCATTAGCTAATCTTTTCAGAAGCAGCGAAGGGAGCAATCAGAATGCTAAGGAGGAATATACACAGAAGAGGCCCTGGTTGGTCTGAAGCTAACTGTCTGGGATGACTCTAAGCTTGGCAGGATCATCATGCTTTCTCTGTTAGTTTGTTAGCTGCCTAGAGCTTTGAAGACTGGGAAGGAGAGAAAGGAAGAGAAGGCTGCTAGACTAGGAATGAGAATGGTGTGCTAAAGGAGATGGTCTCCAGAGGAAGTTACTCATTGCCACATTCTGTCCATCCCAGTTGAGAAATAGGCAGAGACTGGACCCTGGTAGGAAAGAATAGTTGACAGGATCTTCCAACACTATGTACAACAGGTAACTGACATGAGAAAGACGCATGCACATGAGCAAGTCTGTTTATGTTGCTGTAGGCATGTTACTCGCTTCCTCTCTCCTATCAGTGTGTGTGTGATCAAGAGTCCTCTGTAGTTTTCAAACAGACCATGAAAGCTAGAACTCCTTCACTAGAGTATTTAGCACATTCTGGTTTTAGCCCTGATCATGTTATCTTAAAATTAAGTATTGTATTGCTTCATTTACTTTATTTATTGAATTTATATTGTTATTTATACCAGCTTCCAACCAGAGGACTATACAACCTCCTAGGGTAAGTTCAAGTTTATTAAGTGACCTAAGAATGATTGTGTGATGAATTAAAATAAGGGGTTGATAATTGGAATAATGAACTGTTTTGCTCTCTACTCAACGTGACATCCAATTAAGACAATGTTGAAGCCATCTCACGGCCTGTGCCTGAATGAGCCTTATTCTATTGTAAGACTTACCTTGGGACATTTAAATACCTATGAGATAGGAGAAATGATCCCATAAGATTGTACTCAGTTTATATATCCAGAATTGGGAAGTGTCTGAGAAGGAACGTTGCTGTCTCTTCCATCAGAAGGAAGCTGATTCCAGTATATCTCCTGACATGTTGGTTTTGCTTGACTTGAATTTATAGAATGACAGTTTCAAGCATGACATTAAGGAAGAGAAGTTTGTGCTAAACTGATTTCATTTAAAAATATAGTTTCTAAGGTATATGTTGTTGAAAAAAAAATCTGTTCCAAATAATGACTCCCTCGTTTTATTAGCACTTTTCTTTCCCAAAAATATACTACAAGTCTCATTGTATCTGCCTGCCTTCATAAATTCTTTGGGAAACTTCTAACAAAAACAGCAAATTCAGGAAGAGATGTATGAGGGGAAGGAAAAAAAGCCGGAAACTACTGTATTGACTCACCACAGTGACAGACCTGAGAGTTCTTACCTGGAATTAAGATCCGAAGGGGACTGTGTTGTAGTCAGCTTCCTGTAAATGACAACTAACCGATAAATCTGGCAGCCTCAAAGGACACACCCAAAGGACAGGCAGGGGCACAGTGTGTTAATGTAGTTCAGCCTTTCAGCCTGAAGAGACTGGTGTCATAGCTACATTAGTCACAAGCAGTCAGCAGTTTTCCTAGTGCCTCTTAGAGATAACCTGACCAATGGACCGTTAAATCCTAACAATTTCTTGCTGCTACTGAGTTCAATTTGCATGATGTGAAGATGATTTGGCTTCGCTACCATCTCTTATTTAACTGTATTTTCTGTTACTGCAATTTGCATGTTTGTACATTAATACTTTCATGAGATTTCTTGAACTAAGAATAGTGGGTGGAGTGGGAAATTTTTCCAGAAAAACGACTAAGAGAATAATATGGTTATTATTAGACTATTAACTAGCCTAGGGAAGCCTTGTTTCATTAGCTTTTGCTGTCTTGTTTTGCTTTTAGACCATAGGAGTCTCTGCTTATGATAGTGTAAGTTCTTAGCATAAAAGACAAAATAATGTTTATTTTATGTAAATATATTTTAAATATTTTCCAGAAAGCTGTAGAGGAACCCCTTAACGGTATGTGATTATTATAAACTTAGTAGTTTTGGTCAATTAGCAGATCATAATTTAAACTGATCCTCAAAGACATTAGAATGCCCACCTGTACCTTGGGGAAGAATCTAATTTGGGAGTGTTGTTTGTTTGCTTGCTTTTTCGTTCATGAGTTCTCTTGCCTTGATCTCTTGATTCTCTCTTGATTATTCATCAGAAACTGGTAGTGTTGCTTTTGTAATGTTCTCACTGTCCTATGCTATAGTAGTTGCTTACTTTAGCAAAGTGACATGTGGGCAAGGGGATCATTGACCTCTCTACACTGGACAAGTTGAAGTGTCACACCCACAGTGGAGGAAAATCTCAGTGGCTTCTAATTTTTAATTTTTAATTTTAGAAAAATACAGGTTGCTACCATCGAGTGATACCAAAATGTTTCCCTTACTTTCTATGTAAATCTAGATCTGTATTCCCCAGTAAGTCTGCTTGCTTTTATGGATGCTGTGGGTGTGAGGCCTAGAAATACATCCCAATGAATGATAGCCTCAAATGAATCTAGCTGTCTATTTGAGGAATAGTGTTGTTGCATATTTGTTTGTTTTGAGATTATTTCTAACTGTGAAATCATACTAACTTGCCTTCTTACTAATTGCCTGCTTATTACTAATCCTTAGCATTTAAAGAGTCAAAAGGAATGATGAATGATGGTAAGTATAAAATTTACCTGTCGTTGTACACTGATTGATGCATGGACATTAGAAAGAAAGCAAAGAGCTTCTCGAAATTACAACTTTTTAGAAAATAAAAGGGACAAAGATGATCATGAATGTCCACATTTTTTGATGTTTAAAACAGATCTAGTTTGATATTGTTTTCTTTCTTTTATCTACCATGGTGTCATTTTTCTGTAGGTGGGTAAGAACAAAAACTTGCAGGGTCTCATCAATAGGAACCTCCTGATTCCTCAGCCAAGCAGTAGCTGCCTTTGATAAACATGTTTCAAGTCATGCACCTGTTTATTGAACCTTTTATGGGGTGTGCAGACACTCTGGCATAAGTTTGTCTCACCTTGACAAGGTTTCTTTTATACTCATGAGTATGATTGTTATCGCCTGTGACACTGGGAGTGATATATCCACTTTTCCAAGCAGGACCCTAACTCCAACCTCATGGGAAAGGATTAAAGAGAAAGAGACTTCCTTACTCCCCAGAGCCTTTCCCTCTTTTTTGAACACCAGCTCAATAGCAACATAGTTTCCTGAATATGCCCAACATATGTACTTGTTAATTCTAACCCAAGAAGCCTGTGATCCTTCAACCTAATATATACACTTTTTCAACCTTAATATACTATGATTCTCTAGCTCCATGAGCATTTAGGAACTAACTACATTTGTATTTTTATCCTGTTTTCAAAAGCGTCTTCACACCATTAGTACTTGAAACCATTGCCTGCTCCACATTTTGCTATTGTAAAGTCTGTGACCTGCAGATTCACCTCCATAACAAAGAACTAACACAGTTAGTTCGGGTAACACAGGAGGCCATCTTCCCCAGAGCACAATTAACTTCTACATAAGATTAAAAACACTTCGAACATGGGTTGGGTGAGCTAAATTTAAAACGGTGCTCAGGCATGTGTTTAACGGGAAGTCCAGAATGGTCCCATAGTTACAAGCTTTTGTCATAGCTTTCAAATGTGTGTTTCGATACATGAGCCACTGCTACCTAAAAATAGTGTTTGTAATGGGAATAAGTGTAAAGAAATGCCAGGATTCCTGGCATGGTTTTATCATGTTTGCCCTGTGTGTCTTGTTTTCAAATATTCAGTTCTTTCTTTTACCCACCATGCTGTCATTTTTCTGTAAGTGGATTTAAAAAAACAACATAAACTTTTCTCCATTTGCAGAAAACCAGTGTAAAAACCTTCAGTGCCTCTTTGTTAATCTTCTTTAAAATGTGACTTTTTAAAAGTCACTGTATCAGGAGATAGCATAGAGAACTATTGTTTTTTGTTGTTGTTTTTTCTTTCTTGTTTGTATAGCACATGAGGTCTGTGATGACCTTGGGTACACCCTGAATTTTGGCCACATTTAGCTGATCACAGTTGGTTTTTTAAATATCTGGTGAGGGGCTCTGTCTTCTAACATCCATTCAGGGCTCATGGTGTGCCTTGTCATACTGAATGAAGTTCAAGGTGCCATCTGCTTTACCTACGCCAGATCACAAGTCTGTTTCACTTATGTTAACTGAATGGTGTAAATCGAAAGTGAATGTGATAGAATATTATTCTTGGATCAATAACTTCTGCTTTGAAAAATCAACATCTCTTGCCTTTTGTCAAGTTAACCCAGCAAACCAAGATTATCAGTCTGTGTTGAATTTATTTTCATTTGTCATTGGCATTTTACTTAGCAAAGCAAAAAGGCTAGTGATTTGCCTGATTTCTCTCTGTGACCTTTACAGATATATTCCCATTAGTTTTGATATAACATATCTGAAACAGTTTCATGTTTAGAAACAGATTGTGACTTAATACATAGGAAGTAGACATCAGGAGTGATGAAATGTCAACGTTTCTATTTTCCAGAATAAGTGAGGGGAAGTGATGAACTGTTCCTGCAGAGTCAGAAGTAAAGGAATACATTTGTGTTGAAGCACCATGGTCTTGCTGACTCAGCTGGGAAGAAGAAAACAAATAAACAACAGTAACTGACTTTCTCATCTATGAAAGAACATGTCATTGACCCATAGATGATTATTACAGTTAAGTTTATATTCAAAGCAGCTGTGATTTACTTAATAAAAGAATCATGATTGTGTTGTGTAACCAATTGAAATCCATTTTTCTATTGTTTCTACTCAACTAGGGGCAAAAGTATCAAGGGCAACTTCCAAGAATGATGCTCGCTAGATCCTTGAGTCTCTGGACACTGGGTTTAAATCAATTCTGGACGAGACTTGCTTAGCATTAACCTGATGGTTATCCAGAGATACCTACGAAAAACAGTGGTATCCAGCAAGCCTTAGTAAACTCAGGTTCCCAGCAGCTTTGTCACTTATGCTGCTTGCTGAATAATGTGACTGCCACTGCCAGGACCTACGGATAGAGACTGAGGTAGACAAATGAATTTGGCAGACAAATCTTGTATGCCCCCTATGTGTGCTATGATAGATGGCACTAATGTCTTCATTCTTGGGGGTTGCCTCCATTTACACCCCTCCCTTTGACACCCCAATTTTGGATATTTTTTTATAGATGTGCTTTTTTTCTTTCTTTCTCTCTTTCTTTCTCTCTTTCTTTCTTTCTTTCTTCCTTTCTTTTTGTTTTTGCACATGACTCTTTCGCACCCTTGTCCTGCCCTGCTACTTGCGTTTGAGGTATAAGATGGAGTACCTTTGCTCCTCTTCAAACATGGGCCTGTGACACAGTAGTGTCAGTTGCAGAAAGGAGCCAGACTTATTCTCCAAGCACTGTGCTCACTCATACTTTTCAGCAAAAGAAAATAGCTATGGTTGTAACATATGTATTCCAGACCTCTGGTTTGAAGGCCAAATCTGAGATGTTTCTTCCCATGTTTTCTGATCGGAGGCATGACAAAGCAAGACTGAAATCTGATCTATGCGTCTCCTGCATGGCAACATGTGTCTCCATCGGGCCCTAGCAAGGCCAGCGGAGGAGGGTTTACGCCTGTTGTCTCTTTGTTGCATGATGAACACTCATCACCTTCCTCCTGTATCCTGCCTCCTGCCTCCTCCTCTTTCCCTAAGTTTGAAAACAAAGCCACCCCATTCCCTACCCGGTTAGCAGAAAATCAACGTCCTGACAGTTGTGATCGCATGGAGTACTTTTAGATTATTAGCACTTGTTTTGACCTCGTTTGTGGGCGTGTTTGTATGTGCACATGTATAAGGTAGGCACATGCATCTTCTGTCCCCCCAAAGTGAGGCCTCAACAGAAGAGCAAATGCTGACTTTGTGCTTTTAGTAAATACATTTACAAACAAAGGTCCTTATTGGGTGGAATTATATTTGATGCAAATATTTGATCAGTTTAAAACTAGGTAATGTGCCAAGCTTTTTTGACTGCTCACCAGTGCCCTCTTAAAAAAAAAAAAATACCAGTAATGTTTCCTGTTTGTGTAACAAGGCATTCGTATTTGTGTTTGCATTACTAGTGGTTATTTCTTCTTAGTCCACTGAATGTTTCCATGTGCCTCTTGTATGCCAAATTTATTGTCATCTTTCATGTAGGGACCAAGTGGTTTGTTCATGGCAAACCTAAACTTATGACCTGCTGAGGCCTCTCAGAAAACTGACCACACTACCAAGATAGTGCTTCTAAAGAAAAGTAGGTTTCCTCCCTGATTTTGTAGCTGTTCTAAATATTTGTGTAAAAAGAGGGAGCTGAATGCCTTTATACAAAACCGATGGCTCCCGATGCTCTCCTTTCTCCTTCTGAAAATATTTAGACTTTGCTCATATTGTCGGTTACTTTGAAATCAGTTTTGATAAAGAGAGCAAAAAGCAGACTTGGAACAGATCCAAATTTTCCTATTCTCTATTAAGAGAGTCAGGTGTGAAAATCTTTATAGTCATTTTTTTTTTCAAACTAAAGTTGTACCTTTTAATATGTAGTCAATGCCCCTCTGCTTGGGCTTCAGTCCTGGGTCTTAACCAGCTGTCATGTTGTCTTTGTTGCCTGCCATTTGAGGCATTGAGTGCCCCAGACAGTGCCACTGGTGATAGCCAGGGAAAGACAAAATGAATTTGACTCTTGTTCTTAGTTATCAACTTCTCTGTATAAGGGACTACAGCAGCAAAGAGTCCTCCTGCCTGGGCATTATTGGGCCAGTTCACCCTCTTTAAATCAAACCCGAAATGGCTCCCGGATCTTATCCTAGCAGATTTAAATTGCTAACAATATTGTGGGCTGCATGCATCCGTTTTGCCCCACAATGTGTTTTTTCTCTCTGATCCCAATTTCTGCTGTCATTATCCTCTATTCGGTTTTTATTTATTATCCTCTCTCCATTTATACAATAGTATGGAGGGATGCCATTTGTCATTTTCCAAAACACTTTTTCCAGCCTTTATGGCTGAGTCCCATTTTTCTTCTCTTTCAAATCGTTGTGCTTCAGCCTTTACCTGTCACTGCCTGTACTTTGCAGCCTGTCCCCATCAGTCTGGGGGCTCTCTCATCTCTCACTTACCCTTCCTGGTGCTTCATGTATCCCTGCTTAGCTCTGTTGGAGTTTTTGTCTTATTCTTCTCACTGGACTTTAAGAATTCCTTCAACAACAGAAGTGTGGCTTTCCTTTCTTCCTTTTCTGCCTGCAGTGTTCTGCATACATAGTAGACACTCAGTACAAAAGTTTGATGACAAGAGTTGCCTGCACTTAGATTTCTCTTTTTAATAGGGTGAACTAGAGGTTTTCTTTCTTTCTTTTTCTTTTATTTTTCTTTCTTCCCCTGACAAATTTCACATGTTTTGAAAATTATATGAGATTAATTATAAGAGATACACCTGAAAATTCCAAGTCTGGTCTGTTGAAATCATTGAGAATATCAGACTAAAAGTCATGGAGCTGTATCATAAATAATAGGCTCTCTTTCAGGATGTTGTAGTCAATATAGTGGCCAAATTGTATTTGAGTTAATAAAACTGGAAAAGTGGTGAATTCACTCTGCTATTATCTCATTAATAAGAGTTCAGTTGTATATCCTTGTCTAGGTTTATCTTGTCTTACAGTGGGTATTCAAAAATGGCCGCCAGAGGACATGTATAAATACAGGCACCTGTTTGCCCAGGGTTGGGAACTAGAAAAAAAAAAATGTCTGGCTACACTTTGTCTTTTTACTTTATTTAACTGAGGGTTTATTTAGAGATGAGTGTTAAAAATCTCTTAATCGCCACACCCACTAGACGTCTTGTTAAATCATCTTCTGTGGCCAAAAGGGATGACCCAAGATAACTTTAAAAAGATAAGCGGTACCCAGGAAATTGTCCTGCCTATGACTTTGATCGCCCTTCATTATGACCGTTTAATAGTGAGTTTTCCACCTGTCTGGTATTTGGAGGAAAAGAAAGGGCATTTTTAGTAAGCCTCTCTGCAAGATGGTATCAGTGCAGTCTTCAGGGTGTCATGACAGATGACAGAGGAAAACATTTTTGATTTTTATTAAACAGAACATTACTTACAGAAAGCCATTGTTGAGAATTAGTTCCCACATCATATAAATATCCATTAACCATTCTAAATTGTAAGAGGACTCGGTGTTGCTATGTGCAAGGTACTCTCCTGGGAGCCTTTCTGCATAGCAATTAAAGGTGTGCTATTTGTCAGTAGCCATTTTTTGCAGTAATTTAAAGACCAAAGTTGTTTTACAGCTGTGTTACCCTTAAAGGTTTTTTTTTATGTATTAAATCAATTTATCACTGTTTGAAGCTTTGAATACCTGCAATCTTTGCCAAGATACTTTTTTATTTAAAAAATAACTGTGTAAATACTACCCTGTAATATTATATATACTTAATAAAACATTTTAAGCTATTTTGTTGGGCTATTTATGTTGCTGCGGCGGCAGACCACAAGCAGATTTCTGAGAAATTTTGTTTTTAGTACATTTTTCTAGTTCTAAAAATTCTATGTAATAGAAAGGATGATTTTTAAAAAGAATTTTTTACTTAATAGTTTAAGTGTAGTCAATATAGGAATCTTCAGAGTTTTAATTAGAAGTTTAAAACAGATTTGTGTTATGGGTATAAACATCATGAGAAAACAGAGTCCTGGGTTCTAATCCTGGCAGTACTACTTCCTAGCTAAAGACCCCAGCCAAGCATTTGGCCTCTACCTCTGAAGGGCAAGACTAGCCCCTGCCCAAAATGAAATGTATGGTTTTCCATTTTAATTTTTCCTCCACTAAGCTGTTTTGATTGCAATTAAAGAAAACTCAAATCTAAGTGGGAGGTTCGGATCTTTTGGCCAATGTAACCTGAAAATTCAGCTACTATAGCTGGAATCTGGACCTCTGAGCTAGTCAAGGGGCTGGGACCCTGCCGTGTTTCAGCTTTCCTCTTGATGGACCCTGCCTTCCTAGTTCCATGTGAGACTGAAGGGCCTAACAGCCAGTTGAAAAGAATGTACATATTAGCTGTGTGTCTTATTGCTGTGATGAAATGATTAACTCAGTTGAAGGATGAGAGGGTTGATTTTTGACTCACAGTTCAAGGTTTACAGTCCACCCAGTGGGGAAGTCATGGCATCAAGGTCTTGAGGAAGCTGGCATATGGAATCTATAGTCAGGAAACAGAGTTATGAATGACTGTAGTCAGGAAACAGAGTTATGGATGACTGTAGTCAGGAAACAGAGTTATGGATGACTGTAGTCAGGAAACAGAGTTATGGATGACTGCTATTGCACAGCTTCCTTTCTCCTTAGTCTTCACCCAGCAGTTAAGATGGGTCTTTCCATCTCAGCCTAATGTAGATAATCCCTCACCGAACAGACACACCCAGAGTCTTCTCTACTGAGTGCTGTTAGATCCAGCAAACTGGTGATATGAACTGTCACAGTGTACCTGTCTCTAAGCCACTGAGGCCAAGCATGTCTTGCTCTGATTTGGCCAGACCCTCATCCACACACAGCCTGGAACAGAGGTTGTGGGCTGTCTCCACGGTGCATTAACCCAGCTGGGAGTTGGAGAACAGAAGGTAAATTCTCTTGAAGCAGAACTGGGTAGTTACCAGACAATTGGAGTCATTAGACTTGAGGCCCAGGTTCCCAGTCAGTGCCACATCCCTTCAGGTCCTTCTTACAAGTCTACATTACATGTGTGATTGTCGACCTTTTAAATGGAAAATAATATTTGGCAGCAAAGTACCATCTTGTTCCCTACATCATAGGCAATTTAATTTCTATGCACTTAGGAGGACTTTCTCATTCTCAGCAGGAGTAACTAATGGAATTCAGAAAGCATTTAATGGCCTGCCTCCTGCACTGAAAGCTGCTCCGTGAAGCCCAGAACTGTACTCAACCTGATTAGAACTCCCACTGACGTGTAGGCTTCAAGTGTAACGGGGCTTCACTTTTGCATGGCACCCTTCCACCCAAGGCCTCCGGTTTGACAACTTTACAAAACAATGGATTAGGGTAATATCTGAGGTGGCCCACTTGGCGATATTTGCCTTGTGGGAACTCACACAGCAGGCTCTTTGTAAGCATCAGGTTCGGTACTCACCTCCTACATCAGAGGGGAATGAAGTGTTGAACCCGAGGCACAAAAAACTGGGCTGCTTATTTAATGTTGAAGACAGCACTATAGGCCACATTGAACTCTAGTTGTTAATCAGTTGTGTACAGTTGGTGAGAAGGTAACAGGCCTTCATCTCCATAGTAGCCAGGTGTAGGGAAGCAGATATCTTTACCCAATTTGGGTGATAGTAAACATTCCTCAAATTAATGTTCTGCAAATCTGAAGGCTGAGGCGTGGTGACAGCATACCACTTTTGCAGTTTTTGTGATATGTGCACTTGCTCTCTGTGGACAGGTGGTGAACACACTAGCATTGCAATAGGCTTTCTGAGAGCCTATACTTAAAACAAGCGCATTGTGTCATAGAGCCATTATCCAAACACCCTTGAAATACACTTTGTTCTTTGATACAGAGTCTCACTATCAAACTTGCTGTGTAGACCAGGCTGACCTTGACCCTCATGATCTTCCTGCTTCAGCCTCCCATGTGCTAGAATTGAGTACCCACACCCAGCTAATTGCTAGAGATTGCTTTCTTCTTGTCTAGAAATCCCTTCAGTTTGAAAGGACAACCTAGATGCTATTAGGCTTTTTCAATAAAGGGTAAGAGGACTCAGCCTTGCTAAGAGCAACTGATCAGTCCCCAGAACTTTGACCTCCAATGCCTCTTTGCAGGAATAGCTGCCAATCACTTAGGTGAGAGTCCTGTGTGGACTACCCCTGAACCCCACTTCCTAGACAACCCTTTCTAGGAAGGCTTCTCATGCTCTTCTGGGAGTTCCACCCCCAGCTCAATTGGGAGTTTTCAGAAAGTGATGTTTATAAGCCTTCCATTTGCAAGTTAGCAAAGGTGTGTAGTTAATTACCTGAAGAAACCTTTTTTCACTCCTGTGTTATTATCTTGATGGTCTCACAGTTGGATGGGCTGGATACATGTATAATCTTTAGTGTGATAATCATAGATTCAGTAAAGCCAATGTCCTTCATCATTTGCCTATTGATAGAATCGGTTCTAGTAGCAGTTATTGCTTAATGTCACAGAATAGATTATCCTGGATCAGGCTGCAGATACCAATCCAGTATACTTCTCACCTACGATGTATAAGAAGGTCCAAGGTTTAATTTAATCACCTCTTGGATCCTAAGTAAGAAAATATTTGAAACATCTAAAAATAACGTTTTGCATATCTTCACATTTCTGCTCAAAGCTGTCCAACAAACTGTAGAAGTTTTATGCTTTAAGCCCATTGACTGTGGAGCATTTAATTGCCTAAAAGAATTGAGCTTTAAAATTATACAGTTTTTTTCCAAGTACATGTTTTTTTTTTAAGCCAGATGTAGTAAAATTGAATATTCTTGTATTTGTGTGCCTTGGAAAAAATGTAAAATATGTATGTACATTCTTCAAGAGAAACATCCGACTAAGGGATTTCACTGAAATAGTCGACCACATCCAATCCTTGGGCTTCTAGATACAAGAGTTTTGCTTCATTGTGTAGATAGACTAGTGTCTTAGGGTTACTGTTGCTGTGATGAAAACACAATGACCAAGCAACTTGAGGAGGAAAGCATTTATTCAGCTCAGCATCCATAGCACAGTTCATCATCAAAGGAAGTCTGGACCAGAACCTGGAGGCCGGAACTCATGCAGAGACCAAGGAGGGATGCTGCTTACTGCATTGCTCCCCATGACTTGCTCAGCTTGCTTTCTTTTTTTTTTAATTTTTAAATTTTTTGGTTTTTCAAGACAGGGTTTCTCTGTGTAAAAACCCTAGCTGTCCTGGAACTAGCTCTATAGATCAGGCTGGCCTTGAACTCCCAAAGATCCACTTGCCTCTGCCTCCCAAGTGCTGGGCCTAAAGGCATGTGCCACCATTGCCCAGCAAAAATCCAGGACCACCAGCCCAGGGATAACCTCACACCCTGGATCCTCCCCCACCAATCACTAATTAAGAAAATGCCTTACAGCCTGGCACTGGTGATACATGCCTTTAATCCCAGTACTTGAGAGGCAGAGACAGTCAGATATCAGTGAGTTCGAGGCCAGGCTGGTCTACAAAGCAAGTTCCTGGATAGTCAGGACTGTTACACAGAGAAACCCTATCTAGAAAAACATACAAAAAAGGAAAGAAGAAGGGAGGGAGGGAGGGAGGAGGAGGGAGGGAGGGAGGGAGGAGGAGGGAGGGAAGGAGGGAGGGAGGAAGGAAGGAAGGAAGGAAGGAAGGAAGGAAGGAAGGAAGGAAGGAAGGAAGGAAGGAAGGAAGGAAAATTCTTTATGGCCCCGTCCTATGAAAGCATTTTCTCAATAGAGGTTCCCTCCTTTCCAGTGACTCTAGCTTGTGTCAGGCTGACATAAAATTAACAGCACAACTGGACTCAGTAGCAAGTCGAAAAAGAGTTTCTGGGGTTCTCATAAGCATCCAGTTCTGCTAAGGAGGTCTTAGAACAGAGTCTTCCTCGGCTGGTGAGACTCCAGAGTGATCCCTCACCACTCATCTGCCTTCATGTGTCTTAATGAGGCCCATGTTGCCACTCATGGTTTCCTCATGTGACTCCCGCTTGTTCCTCAAAGGACAGGAACGTGACATCCCATCATCATAGCCGCATGTACAATGAATAGGTGGGTATGGAGAGAACAGCACAATGCCAGGCTAACACCCCTGTGCACAGCCTTCCCCAGTTCTGATCCACACAACTGAGATGCAGAGGTTGATACATTAATTTGTAACAAACAGTTGTTTTTCATGTTTCCCCTGAGAGACAAAGCCACCACAATTTCACTAGGTATAGAAAACAAATTTGTTTTGTAATGAAATGAGGACGAGATTCCTGAATTCACACTTTCTAGGACCATAGATGCTGTGTAGATCAATCGGCCTTGTTCCTCCTGGGCATTTTAATTCTTCCAGCTGGAGATTAAAAAGAAGGGATGGTCTCTCTAGGCAAAAAGGGAGAGAGCAGCATGTGTTTTTCAAAAGACTCAGTAAGATAACAGATTTTTTAAAAGCTATTGCTGGGTATAATTTACTGATAATTTCAAAGGACCTTTTTTTTTTTTTTTTAAATGAAATCTTTGTAAGCAATAGTAAGGAAATGTAGAACTCCCTGTGGTGATATTTAGAGTTCTGTCAGGGACTTAAATCTAATTATTAGCCTGGAAGTAAAGGAGAGAAAGACCTGGCCAAGTGTCAAATGTAAAACAGTAATAGTCATGGTGGTGCCCAGAAGCCTAGTTATCAGCGCCATAAAGGATGCTTCATTGCATGTGTTGTTGCCCTTGGAAGAAGGCCATGGTGGCCTCAATGTCTCCTGATAATAGTTGCTTTATCTTTGGAAGAGGGATGCTTCCTATGTTCCCATCTCCTGAGCATCTCATGGGAGTCCTTGCTACATGGATGTGACATGTACACAGGGAGGGGTCCAGGGCCCTGTGTTTCCCTGGCTGTGTCACCTTCCACAGTTATCTTCTCTGTGACCCTCCATTTTGAAGATTAAATACGAGGCTCAGTGAGAAGCGGGGTAGTTGACACACCACCAGGCTCTGTGTAAACACCCAGTAAGCGGAAGCCATTTCCTTTTCCTCTTCCTGTTCATCCACCATGGCCGAATCTAGCGATGAGCGTGCATACATTGAAGTCTGCATTGCCCTTTGCTGTTATTGCCAAAGAACCAAATAGAACATAAAGTGACTGACAGAGTAAACAACCATCGTGGCTTAACTTAAACACCAGGCCCAGCCACAATATTCTGGTTAGTGAAACCAGAAGGAAGTGACATTAGGCAGCAGATAATTCTTACTATGCTTGAACGAGGAACCGAGAAGAGGGGCCCATCCCTGTAGCAGAGGGTACTTGGGGCTCCACTCCCGCCAGCAGTACTCAACCTAATTTATTCCTTCACGCCAGTGACTGATTCTCAAGACTTCTGAAAAATATGTTAAGAGTGGATCCTCCAATCATGCTAGACAGAGTGTGATTAAGATCACGGAGCTGTCTTAGCCTAATAACCAGCAGAAACCAAATCAAAGTATATGGGAGTGGAAGAAATTGAAGCCTCATTATACTACTTCACAAATGGAAGCATTTATGGCTGGAAGTTTTGCTGAGGCTTAAGTTACACAGAAATCAGCCTACTCCCTTCTCCAAAAATGACTGACGTCTTTGCCCCATCCACCCTCTCAGGTGCGGTGGGAAGCAAGGAAAGGCAGCTGGCAAGATGCCTTCAACTGGAAGGGCTTCTGTTTACTTTTCCTCTGCCCGCTCCTGTGGCCAGGGATGGTACCCAGTTCACGTAGGACTAAAGCATCATGTAGGCCAAGGGGCAGAGCCCTTCAAGCACAGCATAGGGACTTTTTTTTTGAAGCGTGCCTGACACATAGGCCCACATTCCATGTGCCATGTGCACCATGGTTTTCTGGTGAGCCCTCAAGGCTTGTAGTACTATGGACTGCCTGTTGAGAGGAGACAACTGCCCTATGCCAGTGTTTGGCCCCTGGCTCCCAGTTTGTCCAGGCTCTTATGAAGAGTCTGTAACTCATGGCATAATCAAAGATGCTTCATGGGGTTTTTGTTTTGTTTTGTTTTGCATGTGTTTTGTGTTTTTGCTTGATGTTTGCAAATGCAGTCACACTTCTAGGGTCCTTCCTCCCTGTCCCTGAAGAGCAGAAAGTTTTGCAGAGACCCAGTCAGAGTGCCATGATCATGCCAAAGGGTGACCCCTTTGCCCACTACTGGGATCATTGCAGTTCTAATGGACCAAATGAAGGGAGTGTCACATTCTTTTTTCATCTCTTTCTCCAAACTTATCACTCATTCCTTTCCTCCCAGAAATAGAAGTAGATTGTGATTCATGGCTTTACCAGGGAATTCACAGTGAGAGGGATGTGCCCATCCCCAAGAATATAAAAGCATTTGTTCCACAGTGGAATGAACAGAACCGTCTAGATAAACACAGAACAACTTACTGCATTCGAGCAAAATTAACAAGCATGTTCTACAGGAAGAGAGAAGTCAACAGCATTAATGAAAATTAAGCAATATCTCACTGGAATTAGTAAATAAATGTCTATCTATATGCATAATTAAAAGTGAGTCTGAATTATGTTATACTCCTTACTGAGCTGCTTAAATCAAGAGAGTCTAATGTTAAATGAGAAAACAACTCAGGACATCTTCTGCATTTAATCAAAAATTCTGCATCTCAGGCTCTTAAGATGGGTGGTAGTGAGGCTGGAATCTCCTCCCTCTGCCTTTCTGTGTTCAGGTCTGTAGCTCTCCATTCTGGACAAAGCATCCAGAACTGTGACTCTGAAGCTATTTCTGGAGTGAAGAGGTGGCTCGGTGGGTAAAGTGCTTGCTGTGCAACCATGGGGACCTGACCTTTATCCCCAGCACCCACATAAAAGCTGGGTGTGTCAGGAGGCATCTGTAAGTGTAGCACTTGGGGTGGAGGGGACCCAGAGACAGGCTGGTCCTTGGAGCTCACTGACAAGCCAGTCTTGTCAACTGGTGGACTCTGGTCTCAGTGAGAGACTCTCAAAACCAATGAAATGGAGTGTTCCAGAGGACGACATGGATTTGGCTTCTAGCCTCTACGTACTCTCTCTCTCTCTCTCTCTCTCTCTCTCTCTCTCTCTCTCTCTCTCTCTCTCTCTCACACACACACACACACACACACACGCATGCACACATGCATACAAACACACCAAAAGAAGAAAAATAAGCTACTTCCTCTGTCCCTTTCAGTCTGTGGCTCTGATGAAAAAAAAAACACCCTTTTGAACTAAAACTGTAGCAGAAATGATTAGTGTGGTATTTCCTTGCCAGTAGGCACACCACAGGAATGCCCAGCAAAGACTTCACTTGATACCCTTCTTCTGTTTAGAGTTTTGTGATTATCTCAGCAGCGCTGCAGTGCGCGTTCTGCGGCAGGCTTCAGGCTCTCCCCGAAGCTCCTTTGTCTAGGTGCCTTACCGTGATTGCGATTCCTTTTCTAGGTTGTTTCCTTTCCGTCTCCCCCATGAACTTAAGCACCCAGGGTGATACCCGAGTTGCTCTGTGCTAATCGGCAACAAGTTGAGTAGGTGGCAGGACGAGGTGGGGAGGTGTGATCTCCCACTCCCTACAGTTCTAGAAGGTTCAGAGTATGAGACGAACAAGACCAGGAGCTAGAGGTGATTTTACCTAGCCCTAGAGAGTCTCACGTGCAGCCTGCATCAAATCATTCCACATGTGTTTCCTCTCACTTTTCAGGACAGGTAAGGCAGCATATCAAATACTGTAAAATCCCAGAAAGAAAGATGGGACGATACATAAATCAGTGTCATTTCGTATGTCACTGTTAATTCCATTGACTTCCTTCCTGTCTTCTTCATCCCACACACTCCCCTCCTCCACTTGCGCAGAGATACCATTTAGTGGCACATTCTCCCTGGAAATGACATTATCAGCAGTCATGCCCCGTGTTGGATATAACAAAAGAGACTGTAAATGCAGGCAGAATCAGGGTCCTTCCAAGACAGAATGTAAAAATTTAGCAGGTTTTCATACCTTCTGCATACACTGAGCCCCTCAATGTTTTTAACACATGGAAAAAAAAAAAAACAGAAATAACGGAGTAACATTCTTTTTCCTTTTATAACCATGCTTTGAGTTTTGTAAGGCATGCTTATGGCAAAAACAAAATGTAAACAAGGCCCAAAATTTCTTGAGCAAACACAATTAGGCCTGAAACACAACTTTACTTTTGGTTAAACGGTAAAGAGAATCAACACTGCATTTGGGTGCTTGTTAGTCATCTCTTAGAAATGTCAGAGAGATACAAAACTTAGCTGCACCCAGTCATGGCAGCTGATGGCAGGTGTTGTGGCCAGGGAATTTCCGACAGGCAAGGTAGAAAAGGGAATTGTGGACACAGCCAATCAAATGACTTCTTTGTTCTGCTTCTCATTTTCCTTGTAAATTCTTGCCTCTGATAATTTATCAGAGCACTAAACCTCTTTCACTCTGGTATTCCCCAGTTCATAAACTACTTCCTATTTAAATGAACTCTACAGTTTTATTGCACTTCAGGTAATTCGTTTACATATAAAAGTGTCTAATGAGATATAATGAGGAACTCAACAAATTTTACTCATTTCCCCTACCAGTCACAAATAGGAAGAGAAGGAAAGAGCTACATCCATACATTCTCCCATTTCTTAACCTTTTCTGTTTTCTTTTATATGTGTCAGTGTGTTCACCTGCATGTATGCATGTGTACTGTGTGCATGCCTGGTGCCCTCAGAAGTCAAAGGAGGGAATCAGCTCTCCTGAACCTGAAGCTCTAGATGCTTGTGAGCACACCATGTGTGTCTTGAGAACCAAACCCAGGTCCTCCGCAAGAGCAACACAAGCTCTTAAATGTTGGACCATCTCTGTAGCCGCTCCCATTTCTTAATTATTTTAAGGGTGGTGTTAGATAGAAGCTGAACTTTTGGATATCAGAAAAAAGAGAGATGAACTATTTAGCTCCAAACAGCTGTTCACAGTCAAGAAATCACAGAACCAAGATGAGTTCAAGGGCAGCTTTCTTGGGTAGCTGCTTCACCAGCATGAGCAATGGGCCCATCTGAATCCCAGGAACCCAAAGGAGGAAGAGGCCTTGGGAAGTAGAACCCACAACCCAGATGCCTGGCAATGGCTTTCCTTGCTGCCAGTAACAACCACTTTGCAAACTGGAAGGCATGCACAGTCATGCCCAGGCCAGGCCCTCAGGTACCATGGGCACCATGGGCACATGTTGTTCATAACAAACAAAATCAGGAACAGAACATTTTTTTTTCTTGATAGACGGAGAAGGAAACAATTCTCTCAAAAATATGCCTAAGCCCCTCACCACCACACCCCATATCATCCCCTCGTCTTGATGAAGTTCTCCTGACTTCAGCTCTGAAGTTCAGCCATTTACTCTGCTTGACTCCAGGGAAGGCTGGCAGACCCTGAATGCCCATGTTATCGGCAGGGGCCACACAATGTGGCAGTCAGTGTCTCATTGCATCACGGTAGTTGATGAGCTGCCAGCCTGTAATAGGCATATGGTTTCCTGCATCCCAGCTTGTTTCTGTGTAACATGAGGGTCTGGCTCAACTGCCCCGCTGCGTCATCCAACTCTGCTCATCAGTCACTTCTGCCGAGTGCTCAGCACTCCAGGACTGCCTGTCTTTACTTCTCTTGACCCCAGGGAAAGGTCAGGAGTGGCTTACAGAAGAAACCAGAGTCCCAGGTCCTACTGCAGTTGATACAAAGACACCAGGAAGGAAAGCCTGATGGGAAAAGCAGTCATTCCCTCCACCCAGGCTGCTTTAGCCCAGAGACATACCCTGAGGAAATCGGGCTTAATCAAGCTCCCAGGCATGCCTTCCTGATCATTTAGGACGAGTTTGAAGAGGCCAGAATACCTTCATAAAAATTCAGCAAAGACTCTGCAACATTCAGAGGGCTGTGTACAAGATGACATGCAAATGGACCACAGGCAGGGTTTGTTTGAATATGCATATGAATATTAAAAGAAGTGAAGTAGAAAAACAGTGAAAAGATCCTGGATTTAAAAAATTCCTAATTTCCAGCTTCTGTGCAAAAAACAAAACAAAACAAAAAAACCCAGCAGCAACAACAAACAAACAAACAAAAAACATCAAAACATGGCTCTGCTGCACCTTCGTGGCCCCTCCCCCATTGCTCAGCTGGAGTTGCAGAGCCTTGGCCCTTTGGTAGAGGTGATGGTCTCTATGGGCCCTTCCACGGTTGCTATTTGAGCATGCATTTCAGTGTTGTGCTTATGGTAAGTACAGAAATATTTCTCTGTGCCTCAGGTTCTACAAAATTTGAGAAAACAAAACATATACCCATAGGGGCTTTCCCAGCAAGTGGGAAAGACATCCTTTTGGAAGCAAGGAATGATGTTGATGCTTACCTTACAAACCCCTAGCACCCAGGGCTCATTTACATTGCCCACTCTGGCTCTTACTGGTTTTGTTGCCTCTCTCCAGGAAAGTTGGGGAGTAGAAATCAGCAGACAGTCTGCAACTGCTCTTCCAAACCCTTTCTCCCTGGCTCATTGTGGGATTACTTCAGCACCAGTGGGCCAGGAGGTCTATAGTCCTCAGCACTTGCTTGTTGCATTGCCTGCAGCAAATTTAGCAAACCTCACCCATCAGTCTTCAAAGGGGTAGGATTTGGGAAGCTAACCTTTAGCTTGTTTGCCTGGAATGTTAAGAGCATGCATTGCTATTTCTGTCTCTTCCATCATTCATAGACATAAGGAAATACAGGCTCAGACAGGCAAACGACTTGCCCAAAGAGTGGAACTGGAACACCAGCTGGTCTAGGTGTGAACTTGTCCTTGCTTCCTTTCCTGGAAAGGACAAGGGGATTCCCTAATGGTCCCCTGCCCTCTTCTCCCAGTATGCCTGCAGTTTGTGCACATGTTATCCTGTCAGCTATCTCCTCCCAGACCCTTCCATGTCATCCCATCTAGCAGGTAGAGCAAGGCACAGAGAGAAGTCAGGTGGCTGCAGTCTGATGAGATGGCCACTGCTAACACAGCCCAATCATGAAAGCCAGGTCTTACAGACCTGAGAAGAGCACCAGCTGCTAGAAAGCCACCTCTCCTTTCTCTGCTTCTGACTCCACTGTGCTGCCTGGATCCTAGCAGGAAGGTCTGGAGACAGAAATGAATACACACCCTGGAGCTGCAGTGTGACATAGACCAATTGACTAAAGTAGTAACATCATAACACATGGAGGGTGTACAGGAGCCCCTGCCCAGTCTCATCTATGGTCTCAGTTTCCGTGGTTTCAATTACCTCTGGGCAGCTCTAGTCTGAGAACACTAGATGGGAAACTTCAGAAATAACAAACATTCAAAGACGTGAAATTGCACACTCTTCTGAGTAGCGTAATGATATCTTGCAACATCCTGCTCACAACTGAATGACCCCTTTGTCCAGTGTTTCCAAGCTATATGCATTACCTCCCTGTTGCTTAGGAGCCACCTGAGGTGTCAGATTAAATGCTATAGTATTGCTGTGTTTTCTTCAATTCATCTTTCTGTATTATGTAATTATTCATGCATTATGTTCTCCTCTCCTCATCCCCTCATGTAAGCACTGTATCATATCATCACACAAGCTTTGACTGCCATATTAAATATCCAAAGAGAGAGAATAATTGCATGACTTTTATTGGAGTAGTTATTATTATTATTATTATTATTATTATTATTATTATTATTAATCTCTTACTATGCTTGTTTTAGAAACTTTATCATAGGTGTGTTTCCGTGAAAAGGAAACCCATATAAGATTTATCACTACGTGTGATTTTAAGCATCCCCTGGGAATACAAAGCTAATAGTGTGTACATCTCCTCAAAAAAGAGAAAACCCAAGTACAGGACAAACTGAGGACTCTGGAAGTCTTCTCACTAGTCACTGTCACTGGGTCTACAATGTTACGATAAATCTTTCCACCCAAGCCACCCGAGCCCTACTGCCACGTGGGCGGTCTCCGCCAGCCGCCCGAGTTCTGCCCACCGTGTGGATGGACAAAATAATACAGAGACATATTAGGTACAAAGCTGCTTGGCCAATGACTAGGATGCTCATCTGTTAGCTCAGTCTTAATTATCACAAACCTATATATTTTATAAGACTTATCTTATGGAGGATGCCTTTCGCTGGCACCCTCTCTTGCCGGTGGCTCACATGGTGCCACTGGAGGAGGAAGGGGAAAAGGGACACTTCCTGTTTCTCCTTGTTTAAATATGAGTCTCCTTGCTATGTCACTTCCTGTCTGGATCACCACTTCTCTACTACAATTCCCAGAATCCTCTTTGACTCCTAGTCCCGTCTAACTTGCTGTCTCATTGGCCAAACAAGTACTTTATTCAATAATCAGTAAGATAGATGAACATACACAGTACATTCCCCATCACTACAGGACGAGTACCTACTGTGTGTTAAGTTCTTAGACAAGCACAGCATCCCTATCACCCTTGTCTATGATCACTCAGGCCACAGAGATGCTTCTGTGCAGCATGTTAATCCTATCAAGAACAAATTCTAAGGTAGTCCCAAGACTTCTGTGCTTGCAGCCCCAAGTCAGGATGGAAACAGGCAATGTCAACTAAATGTTCCATGACCCCACCCACTATGATGATACTGGGCCTGTGGTCTTGGGGATGTACAGTTAGATTGGGTCATAAGGGCATGACCCTCTGGCAGCTGTGTATAAAGCAGGAAAGGGGAATACCCAGACACAAGAGCTGCTGCACCTGTCTTCCCAACATCCAGGTTGTGAGAAATAAATGTTTGTAATTCAAACTACATAGTCCACAGGACATAGCACAGCACCTTGAGTTAAGATACATCCCATAGGCATTCTTTGGTTATGAATTCACTGAATGATAGCTCTATAGAATGGCCAGTAATTGAAAGTGCCTTTTAGAAATCTGGGACAAAACCCGAGTATAGACTGATGGAAGCTCACTTCTGGATCCAGCAAGTTGTAATAGCTCCTCAAGCTTCTACCAGATCCCAACACCCTTGCTAAGTACTTTGGATTTGTTATCATTCCTTTACATCTCACAGCACTCTGGAAGATTCTTTCAGACTCATTTTATCCATGAGCCACATGGGATTCGGAGGTGGGGGAAATTTTTATCCAGGGTCACCCTGTTGCTAGCAGACACAGGCAGGTTTCAAGCCAGTTCCTCTCACTCAAAGAAAGCCCCACTGTTGCCCGAAGTGCCCAGGAAGGCTGCTTGGGTTTCAGAGCGTTGAATCTCCCTTGGCTTCTGGGAAGCAGTTTACACCAGCTGCAAATATGGTTTCTACAGCTGTCTTCTTGGAGAGCACACCAGAGTGACTTCCTGCAGCCACATCTTTCGGATGACTGACAGGCCTGGTAGCTGTAAGAGCAGATTGACCCATTTCAACCTGATGGCTACATTCTGACACATTTAAAAGCGAATACATAAACAGTGAAATTTACTGTAGAGTCAAAGCGGGACAAAAAGAATCACCATTCTCTCTCAATTCCAAGATACATAGCATGGATAATCTAAACCCAGGATGCATCTTAAAAAATCAGTGTATAATTTTAACGTGTGTTTTTGTTTCTTTTCTCCCTATATTTTTTCCTCCAAGAAGAGTTATTGAACTTCAGGTCAGGAGAATTGAAAGGCTGCAATTAAAATAATTGTATATCTCAAAGATCAATGGCATCTTAGGAAGAGAAACTGAAGCAATGTCTGACCGGAACACCAATACCTGGTGTGTAATATGATTTCAAAATATGCTTGTTAGAAGAACAAATACCTCAGTAAAATAGACACTGAAGTTTTTCATTAGGAAAACTGTCAAGCAGGTTCTGAAGAATTGGTTGTATGATTTGTGTAGCTCCCGGATTCTCGATGCATGGGCTGTCTCATCTCCTCTGTCCCTACCCACACCCTCTCTGCTCCAGATAAATTTTGAAGCAAATCCCAGCTGTCAGGGCCTCTCATCAGTAAATACTTGGGGCTGTATTTATTTTTTTGGTTTTTTTTTTTTTTTGGTTTTTTTTTCTTTTTTTTTTTTTTTTTTTAGAGACAGGGTTTCTCTGTGTAGCTTTGGGGCCTATCCTGGCACTTGCTCTGGAGACCAGGCTGGCCTCGAACTCACAGAGATCCTCCTGCCTCTGCCTCCTGAGTGCTGGGATTAAAGGCATGCACCACCAACACCCAGCAGGGCTGTATTTGTAAAAAGACAATAATATTTTTAAAAACTGTTACAACATTAAAATACAACCCTAAAATCATCCCAGTTCCCTAAAAATCAATATTAATAAATGCCTCAATAGCACTGCAATGTTTCCATTTCCTTTGTTCTCCTATTCATAACCTCTGTCATTTTTCATTTTTGAAATTAATTTTTCTTGAGATCCAAATAAGGCCCGTACCTATTTCTGTGTTTGTTGTTGTTAAATAAACCAGATCTCTTGGTGAGGTGAGAGTCCCACATTGTGGCTTCACTTCATGTTCTCTGTGAAACATTGTTTAATGTATGTCTTTTCCTCCCATGGTGCCTGGACCTGGGTATTAGCTGCTGCTAATGATACAACTTTGGTCTTTTTGTGTGTCTGTTGGGAAGTGTGGAATGCCTGGTTATCCGGTTGTCATTAGCTACTGATGATTCCTTAGCTTCCAACATAATCAGTGCTTTTCATATGACTGCCCCACATTCTAAAACTACCCCCCAAAAATTCTTAAACTCGGTAAGTTTGAGGCACTAGCTGCTTCTCCTGTTCAGCATTTGATGCTTTCGGTCACAAGGAAGAATAATGCTTTCTGTTCACACCTCAGTGTGTTCCACAGTGACAGAAGCATAGGGGGCTCACAGAACCACATCGAAACTAAACAGCATTGTACAAGCCTTAGTTTCAGGTAACCAGAAACAAAGAGGTGACAGAGACTGCAAGAATTTCTATAACAAAACCATTGCTTACAGTTCTCGGTGTGTAAGATGAACACCTAAATATATAAAACAAATATACAGCGTGTGACTGCAAGTAAATCCCATTCAACAGTCATTCAAGAGACCGTCAGTGAGGTAGCACATTTCCTCAGGCTCCATTATTCTTAGTGCAACACAGGAGCTGTGGTATTGAAGCACCAGGATCTTTCTTCTTCCCGTGTAATCCACTTAATGTGTTCATCTTAAAAGACTCTGTATATACTTCCAGTTTACCAGTTACATCCCATTTGGCATATGAAAACTCATACATGCCATCTACATATATAGCAAAAAGTGTAAGACTTGTCTGAAGGAAAAAGCTTGTAGATTCAAGGTACCTTTATTTAGATAAATAGCAGCCAAACGCAAGCCAGAGCGTGCCCAGGGGCAGCAAGGCAGGGAGGCCAGAGAGAAGGGGCAGCCGAAGGGGAAGAGAGCGTTCCATGTGCTTGTGGTCGCTTAAGAGTCCATGCAGCGTCATTCTGACTTCACCTTCAGGCACACCTGTAGCCAGCCCTAAGGAGGCATGGTTACAGTGTCTCCCTACACTTGTCCTAGGCATTCAGGGAGAGAATCATGTCTGTGAGCAAATACAGAAACCTCAACAAGGTCAGAGGCAGCTGTAGAGGCCAGCGTAAGCACTATGCATGTGCCTCTGAATGTCCCCATCTTTTTGTCTGTACCCATTACGTCCCCCTAGTTATAGACTAATTTCATCACATTTGGTCTGCATAGTCCTTCAGGAGACACAGTAGGGCTACACACACATACAACAGTAACTCTCTAATGTTTGGCTCATCACAAGTTAGTTTTCATTATGCAAATGCAACCCCTAAGTGTGTAAGTGACTGTATATAAGGTAGCATAGATAGATGAGAACACACATTTTCTTTGAAACCAAGGTTTTAAACATTATCATTACTGCTAGGTGTGGCATACTCAGGCACTTTCTTTTCTATTCTACTTCTTTGTACAAAAAAAATAAATTAAAAATGCTGGTTGTGACCCACTAAATGTATTTTAAACGCACAGGTGGGTCATAACTTTCATCTTGAAAGGCACATCCTACAGTGAAGGTAGAGACTGAAGACATCAAAGCAAAGTTCTTGGATACCAGACGGATTCCAGCCGCAAAAACTAAGCCTGGAAAGAAATGCCATTGTGCACTGCGGGTGAGGCCAGAAACTGGAACACCACTATATTTGTCACATGACAAGACACTGGTTTATGATCCCAGTGATCAGAGAAGCTCTTTGTATGTAATTGTGATCAGGTGAATCTGGGAAGTAAATCAAGACCCTGCAGACCCTGCAGGGAGAGAGGAGCCCACTGGTCCATGGTACACTGTCTGAGCCCTGCCTTTCCCATTCTAGACTTGATGAATCTGTACCTCCACACAATAACTGTTCATCACACCAACCCAGTTCTATTTCTCCAACTCTGGCTTGGCAGAGCACACTGTGCTCTCTGAAGCCACAAAGGAGAGGAAGTCATCCCCCCAACACTCCTGCATGATGAATTTTGCCACCTCTACATAAAACCCTCTACACGGGGCATGACTTTTTGGCTTTTTGAGTTGCTACTATGACAAGTGAACTAGGTTGAAGACCAATATTACTTCTGCTGCAGCCAACTCAGGATGCCATACATTTTTCACCTCTTCCTTTATAAAGAGCTCCCAGCTCTAGGGGAAAAAAAACCCCAAAGATAAGAGGAAAGGAAAATCCACACAATATCAGTAAGTTTACCCTTGGGATCAAGTCACTTTCTCAGATGATGTTTTCATAGCATAAATTTTTTATGCGTTTTGCTCAGATTTTAAGTTGTTTGTGCAGAAATAAAACCTCTAGATTTTATTCAGCAACCCACAGCATAGTTTCCTTCCAACACACACACACACACACACACACACACACACACACACACGTGCACCCATGTGCACACACAAAAGGGTATTAATATAACCAAAACATGATTTCTCTTATGGTTAGTTTCCCATACCAAGAACAGACAATTGTTTTAGTAATATAAGACCAACCTTGAGGTGTTTGTATACGAGTTTGCTAATATTTTGGGTAGCTAAAAAGGAAGTAATAACCCATGAGTCATGAAAAAAATTGAAAAGATTATTCTGATGTTTGTTTATCTGGAGTTAAATTTGCAGGGAAATAAAATCACTCTAGCAGCTAAAACTGCACACACTCACGTTCTTTTGTATGAATTAATTATACTTAACTACTTTGTAATGTCCTGATTAATTATTTCCTGTTCCAGTCAGTTGATTGTGCATTTTGATATGAAACCTGCATCCTGATGAGAATCTTGGACCTATTTCTCGCCTTGCTTCAGGCCCCCCATAGAGCTGAACTGAACAAATAGATTCAAAGAAGGCCCATGTCTTCATCAGTACCCTAGGGGGGCTGTGTCAGACACAGGTGACCACACTGTATTTGTGGTCCAGGGCATAGAGTCACCCCTTCCACACAGGCAACAGTGAGCTGGCAGTTTAAGACTGCTCCACCATTCATAAGAAATAAGATGTCCTGTACAAACCCTGAGGACTTATCTCCCACCAAAACCACCTCCAATGTGTACAGTGACGAGAGACCTAGAAGGTAGAGTGGACAGTGCCACATGGGTCTGGGAGACAAGAGAAGCTACCAGTACCCATTTCTACCAATCAGTTGTAACAACTCCAAACATGCCATAAAAAAATACAAATGTATTATCTGACAGTTCTGTGCTAGGTGTTCTAAAATCAAGATGTCAACAGGGTTGTGTTTCTCCATAGGCTCCAGGTCAGAATCTGTTTTCTTGCCTTTTCAGGCTTCTAAAGGCTGTCATACTCCCTGGAGCATGACCCTTTTACGAACCTTCAATGCCAGCAGAATGGCATCTTTAAATCTTTGACCTGTGCTTTTATACCCTCAGTCTTCCTGACATTGCCTCCTTTCCTGATATGGACCACATTGATGACACTGGGTCCAGATAATCCACAGCCCTTTCCCCTACTCAACATTGCATAACTTAATCACATCGGCAAGGCCCCTTTATGAGGTAAGATTACATTTGCAGGTTGTAGGGATTAGGGTGTGCATGTTTTGGGGTCTTGTGATGGCTTGAAGGTCTCCTCCAAAGCTTATCATCTTGAAATGTAATGGCCATTGTGACAGCAAGGCCTTTGGGAGGTAATTAGTTGATTCAAGGGTGGGCATTAGTTACTTTTCTTGTTGCTATGATAAGAAACCAGGCATAGACAACTTAGGGAAAGAAGGGCTGGTTTAGGCTCATAGTCTAGAGTCCATCATGGCAGAGAAGGCTTGGGGAAGCTAGCCACATTGCATCCACAGTCAGGAAGCAGGAAGGGGAGGACCCTAGTGTCAAGATCACTTCCTATATTTTATTTAGCTGGGGACAACCCATGAAATGGCTGTGGTCACACTTAGGATGGCTCCTCCTACCTTGATTAGCCTAATCTAGAAACTCTCTCACAGCCATGCCCAAGGTTGTCTGCTACTTGATTCTAGATCCTGTCAAGTTGGGAATCAATGGGAACTATCACAAGGACAGTGTGCTCTCCTCCGTGTGTGTTCTGTCACCATGTGATGCCTTTTGCCACATTAGGGTGCAGCACCAGATGTGGCCTCTGGCTCTCAGACATCCCAGCCTCTAGAACCATAAAATGAACAGACTCAACTGTCTATAACTTCTCTAGTCTGTGGTTTTTGTTAAGGCAACACAAAACAGAGTAAGGCCTTCATCCTATCCACACACTAAGTATGTGGCCGAGCAGGACTTAGCGTACAGAAGACCAGAGCCTGGAGGTATGTAGCCAGGCCTGCACTGGGCCCAGCAGAGAGGAGCAGCAAGTCTGAAGGTGTGAGTTCTTGACAAGATGACTCAATTGACATCCCAGAGTGATTCTTGCCTTTTCCCTGACTATATGTTGTTTTACATTCAACTTCCCGCACAATCCCTGTGGTTGCTGGCAATCCAGCCTCTTAGCCTGTTTTGCAGTGTCCTCACAGAATGTCTGAGGATAGTAGATAATTCATGAAGAAGAGTTATTTCTTAACAGCTCTAAAGACTAGCAGCCCAGGGTAGAGGGCCCACGCCTGTCGAGGATCATCTTGCTGTGACATTTTATGACAGAACACAGAGGATAAGATGTCATGTATGCATGAGGGGGGAAGGAGCATAGACTCAATTTTATCAAAACTCCATTTTGGCAACAGACACCCAACTCCTGCTACAATAGCATTATTCCTTTCCTGAGACCCAAACTCTTGTGACCCAGCCACCTCCATTTAGGTCTCATCTCTCAACAGGAAAGCCACACAAGAATGTGAACAATAGGACTAAACTATTAAGTCAACACACTGTTGATTAAAAAAATTATGTAGTAAACACATTAAACCCAGGAAGAGGCGTGTAAGAATCAGGCGGGTTAATGAGCTCTGCAACACGGATGTGGAGGCCGCCCTGTGATCCCACATTGCCCCTTTTCTTGAAAAGCCCACTGAGCCTGTCCCCACAAGAGAAGGGTACATCTGACACAAAGACTATGGATCTTAGGGTCCATAAATCTGCAGGTCATGTAACTATTTGTTCTTGACTCTGATTCCAGGCTCACCACAAAGCACCAGGATAATTACGCTTCCCAGGGAGCCCTCTATACAGAAAGAGGGCAGGCTGTCAATCTCAGGTCTGCTTGACAGACAGATTCCGGGTCTCATAGAAAATTAGCAAGTCGGCATGCTGGCTTGCATATATTTATGCCTTGGGGATTTACTTAGCATGAGTCAGCACCTCTATGCTGTCAATCTTTGGTCTTCGTGATAGATACTCCAATTTCACATGAAAATTAACAAACAGATAACGGAGTTTATGATTATTAACATCTCATAAGCTAAGTTAGAATGAGGCAGAATCAGTTCTGACAGGCTCATGAATTCCTGCAAGACCTGACTATGATGCACACTGGTCCCAAGGCAGAGCTAAAAATCCTGCCCTTCCTTCTCATGTGTGTGACACTTATTGTCATTTATCTGCCCCACCATATAGTGATCGTGTTTGTTGTCTTCATTCTTGCACATCTAGCCCTAACACAGTGCCTGGCTCAAAAATGGTTGATAAACATCTGTTGAACAAATAAATGTGTGTTGTCCTGACCTTCTTCCTGCTACCAGAGAGTAGAAAATGGATCCGACCATAATGAAAGATTCCAGAGTAGATATTATAAATTAAGGGAAAGGTCACATTCAAGATAAGACAGAGGAAGCTTTTGTGGTGTTAACAGGAAGCTGTCTCCCCAAGAGACAGCCTGTTAGGCCAGCCTGTGACAGGACAAACCTGCAGCAGTCACAGGGCAGCCAGGAGGCATCTCTAACAAACAGCTGGGCATTTCCATTTGAATTTCACGACATTAAGGCAGGTCAACATGTCCCAAAGCAAACTCATCTTGAAAAAAA
The DNA here is from genome assembly GCF_003668045.3 of Cricetulus griseus. Classification (NCBI taxonomy): domain Eukaryota; kingdom Metazoa; phylum Chordata; class Mammalia; order Rodentia; family Cricetidae; genus Cricetulus; species Cricetulus griseus. Next base: position 41,250,317 of record NC_048597.1, on the reverse strand, counting down.
AAAAAATCTGTACTTTCAAATGTCTCCCAGGCTCTCAGTTTGGCATGATGAGATTTCTCTCCCTTTAAAGTTCACACCAGTTAATAAATCAACAACCCACAGGGATTTTTAACAGCAGTGGTACCTCAGCTCTAAGTCCTGACCTGCTGAACACCACCTGGGTACTGCAGGGGGAATCTCAAATTGGTTTCCTGTTTCTGCTTTCTCTCTCTGTCTCTCTCTGTCTCTCTCTGTCTCTCTGTCTCTCTCTCTCTCTCTCTCTCTCTCTCTCTCTCTCTCTCTCTCTTTTTACTGTTTTTTTTTTTTTTGACAGCGTTTCTCTGTGTAGCTCTGGCTGTCCTAGATGTCACTCTGTAGACTAGGCTAGCCTAGAACTCAGAGATTTGCCTGCCTCTGTCTCCCAAATGTTCCAAATGCTGGGATTAAAGGCATGAGCCTCTACTACCTGGTGAGTTCTTCTTTTGCTTTTTCTTAGTGTTCTGAACAATTTTGCTAAAAGCAAAAACAGTTTTTGTTTTGTTTTACTATGGTTGGGGCCAAACCTAGGACCTTGTATAGGTCAAGCAAAAGCTCCACTACAAGACACACTCCTCCCAGTCCAAAACAAAAAACAAAGAATAATAATAATAATAATAATAATAATAATAATAATAATAAGAAGAAGAAGAAGAAGAAGAAGAAGAAGAAGAAGAAGAGGAAGAAGAAGCTGCAGCCTTTGAAACTCCTTCCAGATTCTGCCTCCAACAGGCTGCCCCTACTCTTCCATCCCCAGAGATAATTCCTCCTGTCAAATGCAGGGGAGCCCACTCCCTTTTCATCTAGATGCCAGTCTCCTTTGCCCCTTAGTTCGTCAGGCTCATGGTCTTCCTTCCCTTTCCCCATCTCTGCTGAAGGTCCTTCTTGCTGTACAGTCCAGTGGGGTCCCACAGCAGGCATGAAACTTTTCTTTGTGAATTCAGTTTACACAGAGACACTTGCAGAGAAGAAACTGGCATTGAAAACTTTCAGACATCAAAGGACAGTCTGACTTCACGGTCCTGGAAACTGAACCCTAAAGAACCTGGCCTTGCTCCCTCCCAGAAGCCCATACTTTACTGCTCCTCAGAAGTAATCAAGGCTTCCCTATCCTGAGGGTTGGCCCAGAAGGAACAGGAAGCCTATTAGCTGCCTCCTCTGACAGCTTCCACATCTCAGATGAGAGACATAGAGGATTTCAGAAATTTCACACTGAAGGGAACTCAGAGAAAGTGAGTCATGCAGGCATAAAAGGGGAAAATAAATGAGAATGCATTTGGCCCTGGGAATTCCCAGTCATTTCCCAGACAGAAGGTGACTAGCCCTCAATGACTCATCCTATAACCATCAGTTAACCCAGACTAATGTGAATTTCCTGTGGAACTGATAACTGGAGTGTCCCTGCCATTGGAAAGTGTACTGGGATAGGGAGTACTCTATGCCAGAAACAGGTACATTTGTATCTTTATAGAATATCAAAATTTATTGAATAACAACAAATCCACAAGTTATGCAGGTTTCATTGGCTACAATTTACCAGATAATCTAAATTCCCCTGGACACTGTGACTATTTGCACTCAAGCATTCTTCTCTTCAATCTTAATTCCTAATATCAACTCTAAGATCATGTATTATACTTTATACACACTATAGAATGGCCACAAAATATTAAAGAATCCACAGATTTTTAAAGACTACTTAAAGCTGGAGGCAGGGACCGAGTTGACACTGATGTAGAGAAAGTTACTGCAAGGGGTGAGATATTATTGAAAACAGTCATGGTTTTGCTAGAGGTGGGGGGGATTAAACCACAGCTACAGAGACCAAATGCTGAGGGCTATGACGGAGGCAAAGGGCCATTAGGGAAGGCCCATGTCCAGGCCTGAAAAGAAGGATAGATGGATAGATGTTATAGAGAACTGTGTCAGACAGTGGGAACTGAATTCCCTCAGAGACAGGAATTCTCTACCTGTCAGTCCTCTGACCACACACACACACCACATTGGGAGGACTCGTGACAGGTCGTTGTACCCATCGCTATTGCAGCTGTATTAATAATAAACAGCATGACCAATAGCAGCTCGGGGAGGAAAGTGTTTGCTTCAGCTTACAGTTCAAAGTCAGTCACTGACAGAAACCTGGCAAGAACGCAAGGCAGGAAGGAGCCTGGAAGCAGGGGCCATGGAGGAACACTGCTGTATGAGTTATTTTTCTATAGTTGTGCTAAAACATCATGACCAAGACAGTTTATAGCAGAAAGTGTGCACTTGGGCTTAGTTCCAGGGGGTTAAAATTTGTAATGGTGGAGTAAACACATGGTGGCGGGATCAGCTGAGAGCTCAGATCTCAAATGCAAAGTGGAAGGCAGAGAGCACACTGGGAATGGCACAAGTCTTTTGAAATCTCAAAGCCCTTACCCATGACACACGTCCAACAAAGCTACACTTCCTAATTCCTCTCAAACAGTTCCACAGAATAGGGAGTAAGCAATCAGTATATGAGTCTATGGAGACTATTCTTAGTCAAACCATCACAACTGCTTATTGGCTTGTTCCCTGTGGCTTGCTTAACCTGCTTTCTCGTATAAACCAGGACCATCAGCCAAGGGTGGCACTATCCATAGTGCCTTCCTACATCAATCATCAACCAAAACAAAATTCCACAAACTTCCCTACAGTCTAATCTGCTGGGGGTGTTTTATCAATTAAGATTCTGTTTCCAGATATGTGTAGGTTTGTAACTAGATGGCAAAAGCAGCCAGTACAGCTGTGCTCTCTGTCTTTTGTTTTATGGACTTCTCCTTCAGGACATTGTACTCTCTATTGGTCTGGTGTGTTTGGTAAGTTCAGAAGCTTGGTTTGTCCCATGCGGCTTTAATATGCCCATGTACCCATGTGTTTCTGATCTACTTTGTTAAGTTTACAGGCAGTATCCTTTTATTTGTAGGAAAAAAGTTATCAGTTATTAGTTCCTCATGGTTGCTGCTGGACAGATGGTAAATACAAGCGTAAATGAGATGCAGAGTCATTCTGCCTTAACGTGGAGCCAAACAATGCTTTGTAAAATGGAGTCACTCAGGGAAAGGCACAGTGTGAAAGCCACTGTCTCACACAACTTAGAAAAAGATGGTAACACACAGCAGGGCACAGCCTGGTCTGCACAGTTTGGTAGTGGACCCTCTCAAAATATACCATCTCCTAATCTTCAGGACCCGAGATCGTTACAGGTTTTTTTTTTTTTTCATAAAAAAGTATAGTTGAAGATGTAATGAAGCCAAATTTCTTTGAGGCAGGCAAGCATGAGATTGGCATGACACTACCCTAATAATACATATAGCAACCCAATGGTAAGCCTGGAACTTTTACCTGCACCAGAGTATATGTAACTGCTTTTAAAAGTGAAAGTAAGCTATTTCCCATAGTGATCCCTGGGTAATGCCTATTTCTACTCAGACACATCTGGGAACACATATGGAACCCATGAGCAATGGGTCAATCCAGGCTGCACCAGTTTTGGATGCATAGCAGTAAGGAAAACAGTGTCCTCTGAGTGAACCTTTACAGAGGAATCCTACTTATAATTAGATATGCATGTGATTAATTATGGATGCATACGATTAAAACCAGCAAGATCCTTGTTAGCTGATGAGAGAGGTAGAGATAGTTCTCTCTAAGTACATGGCCCTTGGTAAGTTGACCACTCTCCAGTTGAAAGCTACACATCCAAGAATATTTGAGCAGCATAAACTGATCTTGAATGACTAAAATTATATGACACCAGTTTGGGTGGGTAAGGAAGAGGTCCATCTGGAAAGAGTTGGGAAATAGGGAGTAAATAGGATCAAAACACATTGCATGAAACTCTCAAAGAGCTAATAAAAAAATGCAACACACAAAAAAAACCTGTTCACAAAGGATAAAATGATCAGATGCACCATGGGAAGGCTCATGCCCAGTAAACCAAGGCTCACATAATCCAAAACAGAGAACCAGATGTGCTACTACCATGCCCTGTAAAAGCCAAGCTCTCCAAGGGGGTGGTGCTTTGAATGAGAATGACTCTCATAGACACATATTTTAATGCTTGGTCACAAAGTTGGTGAAGGTGTTTGGCACCAATTAGGAGGTGTGATCTTGTTGGACAAGATGCGTCACTGGGGGTGGGCTTCGATGCTTCACAAGCCATATGCCATGTCCATTGCATTCTCTGTCTCGTGTTTGTGGTTTAGGAAGGGAGCTCTCAGCTGCTGCTTCAGCTACTAGCCACCTGCTGTGTCTGCCCCACTATCATGCATGGATTATTGTCCCTGTGGAATTGTAAGTTCAGAATAAACTTTTCATCCTATAAGTTTCCTTGGTCCTGGTGTTCCATCATAGCAATAGCAAAGTAATTAGCATACACTTCATTAAAGGAACCTTTATCTCAATGCTTTGTGTATAAATGGAGGAACACCCAACCCAGATTCTAAGCACAGGTAATATCCTGAGATAAGATTATTCTGAATTGACCAGAGGTCCCTAAGTCCCATGACAAGGGTACTTGTGAGGACAGAAAAGATATAAAGGAAATGAAGCAAAGATTAGTAGCATGCAGCCACTAGCCAAGGAACCCCTGGAGTCTCCAAAGGCTGAAAGAAACAAAGAAGGATTCTCCCTTAGAGCTGTCAGCAGGAGAACAGCCCCATTGAAGCCCTGATTTTGAACTTCAGATCTCCATAACGGTTCTGAAATTCACTTCAGTTGTTACACTTTGTTATGCCAGCTACAGAAAACTAATATAGACACCAAAGTCCCCCTTGAAATAAAGTCTGGATGATACAGCTGTCCCAAAAATACTGGTGGAGTTATCAGGCAAAAGCAGGTCACTGTAACCTGATAGGGCTTAGCATTGTGAGTGTTGCTGTGCTGTTGAATGTGCCTGTGAAAACACTTTGCCAATCATTACTGGAGTCAAGACGAGTGCAGGATACCTGGGGCAACCAAGTAGAAGAGGTAAATGAAGGAGGGAAGGCTTCTGTAAGAAGATCTTGAACTCAGCCTTGAAGAATGAGGAGTCATTTAGGTGAGGAAGAAGGAGGAGGTACCAGGGTGCAGAAGGGCACAACAATTCACTCACTGTTAACAGTAATGAAATGTGAGCTAGTACATAGGGTTGGAGGGCCAGGGGCCAGGGGTTAGAGGGTGTTGGAGTCTAGTAAAAGTTCAGATTTTTCTCTTAGGGGAAATTATCAATTGGATAGTGATACAAGTAAGGGTATATAGACCCTTTAAATAAGACAGGTGAAAATGGCTCCTAGATAGTCATGGTAACTTGTTTTCTCTGTAATCTGGTTAAATTATCAGAAACATTGAGCTCTTTAGACCTAAAAATGGAAACTTCAACTTCAGGTCCTTTATAAGAACCATGGGTTATAAAGTGTTTTACTCTGCACTCCAGGTCTTAAGACCACTTCTTCCTTCAGGCTCCTCCACAAACACTGTAACATCAAGAGCTTGGGGAAGAATGGAGCCCCTGTGAATTTCACAAAGAACCCTTCCTGGTTGGTAAGCTTTCTCCTGATTGGTCCTTACTTTCACCTAATTTACATATACACAAACCAATCAGATCTATTCCCCCACTTAGGCACTAGACCAGCTGTTCTCAACATGTAGGCCATGTCCCTTTTTTCACAGGGGTAGCATATCAGATATCCTGCATATCAGATGTTTATGTTACAATCCATAACAGTAGCAAGATTACAGTTACGAAGTAGCAATGAAAATAATTTAATGGTTGGGAGTCACCACAATATGAGGAGCTGTATAAAAGAGCCGTAGCATTAGGAAGTTTGTAAACCAGAGTGCTAGACACACACAGCTTCTTTGCCACAACCTATCTTGGTAAAATCCTCTTTGCTCCCTATCCATGTGTCTCATGTCCTCGTGGTGGAGAAGCAAGAACACGACGCAAAGAGAGAGAGGTACCAAGACGTATTTGGAAATGTGTCTACATGCATTGGCTATCACAAAGATGGGAGGGCCCTAACGTTTTATAGTGTGATAGACATAGACACTCCTGAAATGTGTCCTTCCTGACGTTTCACAGGAACCCATCCTGTTGAGGAAAAGTGCTGAGTATGACTGGGACACACTGAAGGGTTTGATGGGAAGTCACAGGATAGTAACTTCGAAGAGAACTGACCTAACGAGAGCAGATTCAGAAAAAAAAAAAAAAAAAACAGGCAAAAACAGGCACTGTGGCTTCCGAAAAGTGAGGAAGGCCAAGCGCCTTCCACTGTAATATGGGCATAATGATGTAGGCCGAGGTGGGTGAGAAAGGAAGAAACAGAGGAGTGGAACAGGGGTCAAAGTCATTCTAACAGTACTTAGGTAAAAACAGCAGCTTCTACCTTTGAATAGGGAGCAAGGAGCACGGCTCAGATTTCTACCTCAGAGGGGTCATTAGGAGTCAGGAATAAAAGAAAAGATTATAATTCCATTTGGAACCTGTCTGTATGGAGCTCTCTGCTGAGGGCTAAGCAGAGCCAACCACTAGGCGGCCAAATCCTACAGTTGGAGATACAGCAGACATCCTAACCCCTGGAGAGAATATTTTCAAACAAACTCACCAGAAGATGGAAGTTTCCTTAAGTGCCCAATCCGAAGCCTAGAAAACTCGTAAGGTCACCCTTAGTGGGTGGGATGCTTATAAATCTGTGCCTTTTCACAAGAATGTGATTGTTTTAACGGGCTAAGCCTAAAGCAGATATTGAGCATTACCCTTCAAAAGAGGACTGTGGTTTACAGACTCCCCAAGTGTTAGTTAGAAGGGCCCTGCCATTTTGTAGGCCTCCATTTTGGTTGAAATGTGATGGTCTCTAGATTCTTGCCCTCCCCACCCTCATAGCTGATTAGAGACAGCCTGGCTGCCAAGACGTACTACGGGCTGCTTAGCAATCATGTAGCATAGAACTTTCCCTGACACTTACAAGGAAGGACCCTACACTGCCCACAGAGTCCTCACTATGCTACAGTAGGCTTGTCTGTGCACAGCACGAATAACTCTTCCAAATAAATTTCTTATATAAAGACAGTCAACTTCAGTATCCCTCTTGAACCCCAAACCCCAAACCTTTCATAAACAATGTGTTAATTCCTTTTCTTTTACTAGGAACAAGGGGTATTTCTTTCAGTTTCTGTTTGACCATAGAAACTCCACCACTGTTTCACTTCAATTTAGAGGGAGGATTCCCCAGATCTCTTTATTTTTTTTTAAGAGGTACTTGCAGCTCATGGGAGATCCCATAAATTTAAGGAGCTCGTTCCCAATTTTCAGTTGTGTGGTTTTATATGGAATTCCCCAAGACAGAGAACAAATGGCTTAGGTGACTGTGGAGTCATTAGTAGTCAGCACATTCCATACAGTAGGCGCTCAGGAAGCATTTGATCTTTAAACAGTAGCAGCTTTCATTCCAGTGAGAAGGGCATTAGATACCTAACTGCAGCAGGCACTCCCCAGTGCTCTTTGGAGAAGTCTGCCAATGAGAAGAACCGGTAGGCTGAGAGAGGCTAGCTGTTGAGATTAGTCTGTTCTGGGGAACAAAAGGAAAGTTGAAAGATTCCTTTGATCTGAGTGCTGAAGGCTGGGGAGCTTTTAGAACAGGAAGCAGGAAGAGCAGAGGCAATGGTGATTAAGTGTCATGATGCCTGATAAGAACAACGTAAGTAGGAGGTCAGGAAAGAGGCCTTAGACCTTGGACACGGCCAACATCAAATTCCAGGATGGCTGAGAGTTTGCTCTCTGAGCTCTGAGGGCTTTCGTGCTCAACACTGCCTTCCTAGGATGTCTTGAGGTCAAAATAATCAAAGATAGTTTCATGAAGGCCACAGTGGGTTAAGAGAAAGGATGCCTGAGTGGTGGAAGTACTGTCAGCGAAACCTCAAGAGCTAAGAAGGAGCAGGGCTCTTCTGGATGGAGAGAGATCAGATTGCCTATTCAACAGAGACTTGGAAACTCAGCAATAAAGGAAGGGGAAGTTTATGGTAGAAAACATTTAAGTCAAATCATTTACTGAGCCAGGAATTGATAATTTCTCATTCTGTCTCACAAAACTCTGTGACACTGGGACCTTATAACTGATGTTATAAATGTTATAAATGAAAAATGTCAAGGCCCAAAGAGATGAAGAATTGTGCCTAAGACAGCACAGCAGGTGATAGGCCAAGTGACAATGTGGACAAGGTGATTTCCCAGCCTGTACCAGCAGGGAAAAGGGTGAGCATGAGAGGCATGTCTTATTGTCAGTAGCTGGGTGGTCTTTTCCTTATGTAGGATAGCAAGTAGTCACGATGAGTTCTGAAGTAAAAGCAAATTTATTACAGGTAAAGGAGCCCTGTAGCCTACCCCCTTAGGACACACACCCTCACAACAGGTATACACATCATCTTATGGACCAGGGTTAAGTATGATGCTTATTCCCAGAAGGAAGGTAACTTCCCATTGCATTACTGCTCAAAATGTGCCTCTACTGGGTTACTGCTCCCCCTGGGCAAAGATCTTACCACGCTAATTTAATTAAATCTGCCGAGGAAGATCAGTTCTAGGCCAGATATGCCACCATCTTGGTGGTCCCTGGTCTTAATGATCACCAAAGCCCCCCTGTTTTTCTTTGTCTTCTTTGCAAGTCACTGCTGCAGCTGACTTGTGGGTTCCCTATCCCATTACAATATCCCCAACAGGTGCCTCCTAGCTTGAGTTAAGTTTTTATGTCCTATACATGGCTGCCATTTGAAGGTAACCTCTAAAAGCCATGCTGAAATTTAAACACCATAGTGATGATAATTCATAGGTGACCCTTTAAGAAATGATTAGGTGATGAGGTCTCCAGCATCTTGTAGAGACTGAAACTGTTATTACAGGAGTGTCTGCATTACCATGGGAGTGGACTCCATGAAAGAAGCTTGACCAGTCTTTTATCACCGGATGATGCAGCATGGGGGGCCTATCCAAATGCCCTCATCATGTTCTTGAACTTCTAAAACCCTTAACCAGATAAACTTATTTTCTTTATTAATCACTCAGGCTTCGATATTATGTTACAGCACCAGAAAGCAGCTAATCCCCAGTAACTTTACAACCCTTTGAGTGTAGGAAGACTCTGTTACACTTCTTCTTTCTTTTGAAAGATCTATCTATTTTCTTTTTCACATGTATAAGTCTTTTGCCTGAATGTATGCATGTTATGCACACCATATGGTTCCCAGAGAGGTCAGAAGGGGGTTGTCAGATTCCCTGGAACTGGAGTCAATGGATAGCTGTGAACCACCATGTGGGTGCTAGGACTCAAACTCACTTCTTCCAAAAGGGCAGCAAGCACTCACTATAAATATCTGGGGCATCTCTCTGCCCTCCTCTATAGTCTTTCTTAGTATTCTTTGTAGGTCTAGAGCTTGGGCTAGTGCTCATCTGTATTCTGTTTTAATAGGAGTGTAGTCTATTAAACAAGAGTGCCTGCCTTTCACACACACACGCAACCCCCTCTGCCACAGGCTCCTGCCAGCCTGGCCAGTCGTGGATGGATGAGTTGAGGTCAGCCTATGACTTTGAGATTAATTATTGCCCGTATTCATTTAACAAAAAGCAGTTCCTAGTGGATGCTATCAGAGTTTTTCAAGCTCTCTCTTGTGAGGGGGTGAGCATGAATTATTGAAACACACTGACCAGTAGGACTGTGACATTCAGAAAAGCAGCAAGCAGATGATGAGGCTGAAAATGGCACAGAAAAGTCAGCAAGTGTAGAATGGAGATGTTGAAATAGGAAACAGCTGGATTACTACAGTAAATTTTGGAACAGGAAAGACATAACAGGCTTCATGGGCTCTGGGCTCAAACCAGCTCCAACGCTGATATTTATCTTGAAATTCTTAAGAGAGTCTGGATTTTCATTTTGTCCTGGGCCCTCTGTGACTACTGTGACAATGGCTACTACTAAAAAGAGAAATACCAAAGCCGCACCCCTGTGGGGATTGAGAGGTTCTAATTGACAGCCCTCAGTACTGCAGACCCTCCAGTCGCAGTCAGACCCTCCTGATCACAGCAGCCTCTGGAGAACACAAACCACATTACTCCCATTTAAAACTTCCCGTGGCACCCATTGTCCTTGGGCCAAGGGCCTGTATAGTCATGAACTCACCTTTTCAATGTACCACACCTTCTTGCAGAGATGTGTGGCAGGCTTGGGTCAATTCCAGTGGAGAATATTCTAGAGTGGTTCTCAACCTTCCCAATGCTGCAATCTTTTTCTATAGGTCCTCATGTTGTGGTAACCCCTCCAACCATAAAATTGTTATCTTGCTATCTCATAACTGCAATTTTGGACTGTTATGAATCATAATGTACATATCTGATATATGTCCCCTGGGGGGTCTCGATCCACAGGTTGAGAAACACCGTTGTAGAAGAAACACTTAAGTGTAAGTTGTACCAAATGGTTACAGAGAAGCAGCTCTTCCCGGAGATCACCATGTGCATTTGAAAGCTTAAGGCACTTGGAAGTGGGTGGAGGATAAGCCCCACTCCAGAATGGGATGGCAGAAAGAATGAGATAATGAGGAAGGTGGTAGAAGGAGATATGGAGAAGCTGATCAACTTTACCATAGACCCTGGCCTTGATGGGTTAACATGATGTTTGAGATCAGAGCTAAACCAGAACTGTGGGGCAGATGAATATGGCCTCCTTTGCCCTTTTACTGGGCAGATCTCAGCCTCCCGTTTAAACAAATGCTGAATAAATATTTAAAGGCTAACATTCTAAAGGTTGCTGAGCTGTTGGGGGTACAGGGCTAGACAGCGTTAGAGTCTAGACTTAGCTCTCTTCCTTCTTTTGCCCTCTCTCCACATCGCGATCTTCTAAGGTCTGAGGCATTATTGCAACAGGCACCTGAAAAGCCATTTCCTCTTCCTAGAAAATGTTCTCTTTCTTCAGTATTTGTGGGCCAGTCAGCTGTAGCCACTGGATCACAGGGACAAGAGAGGAATATGGGAAGAGCCAGTACAAAGTCACAATAGACGACTCACTAGTTCAAAAGGGAAATTCTGTGCAATGTTGAGGAAGGATGAGAAATATCAAAGTGTGAGTGCCTCCAACCACGTACTCAGTGGCTCAAGCTTCTTCAAGATAAGGACTGTCTTCCCACTCCACTCTCCCGCCATTGCCCCCCACTGTGCCTGGCCAGCATTGCCCAAGGAATCAGAAGCAGTTGTCCAGCTTAATTCCTGAATTTGCTATTTAGGGACTATGAGCCCTGTAGTGTGTGTGTGTTTGTACACACTTTAAATTGATTGCTGTGTCTGGTGAAACTAGAGCAAGAGCAGTATGCTATCAAGGTAAGAGGTGATAGGATTGAGTGAGACAATTTAATATCCGACACCATACTTGCATAACGCATTTTAATTATTAACATGGTAGGTATCTGACGCTTGGCATTAATTTGAGCCGCTCAGCCCACTAAATGCTTCATAGATGTTCCTTACCCCCAGCTCTAAATCCGCTGAGCACGTTCACCTCTCTATGACCTCACCTCCTCCTTTCCAGAACTTCCAGTATGAGGCCAGGATAAAAATTAGGAGAGCCTTTCGAACTCCCCATCCCAGGCCTCATCAAATAATTTGCATTGCAAACAGAAGCAGAATGTCTTACAATGGAATATCCTATTATATTTTCCTGAAAGGCTATTTTAAAATATTCACCTACCCTACTTAGTAAAAGGTGACCAGATTGTAAACCAGGTGAGCAACCCTATGAAGCTCTCTCTTGAGCCATAGAATAGTGTCAGTCTGGAAATGTATTGAGGCCCCAGGATCATGGGGATGGCAGTTAAACATTAGCAAGCACTGTGCAGAAGGGAAGGGAATGCCTGTTGGAACAAGTGAGCCCCGGTACTGTCTGTCTTTCCATCCTTTTCAGAAAGATTATAGCATATTAATGTGGGGGTGCCTCTGATTCTTCCTTGGAGGTTGCCAACTTACTCAAGAATTCTTGTAGGCATCCACTACAGACCAGGCTATAACTTACCAAAATGGATGTTCTAAGGAGTAAGGACACTGAATGTTGGTGAATTAGAAGTTGCCATAAGAGTGAGAAGAGATCAGCCCTTGCCTGCGCTGTGTGGGGTGAAGTATCCAAGAAGAAGCAATCTCCCCCTAAGGGGCAAGTGATGATTACCCTAGCCTACAGGAACTGGACAAGGAGAGTAGTATGGGGTTGTCAAGGGCTATGGCAGGGGCGTGTGAAGCTCTTCTGAACTTGGGGCACACAGAGGACCCCGTAATCTATATTGCAGCTATCCAGAGCCCTTCTGACAAACCGTATAGACTGCATCTGTGCTGGAGATGACCTTGCTTATGGGTGGCATTCCACCTGCCACCTCCTGTCATGATCACAGAGGACTTTGTGATGTACTCTGGCCTTGGTCACAACCAATCACTTCCAGCTGGCATAGAGGGAAGTCTCTGCTCTGAGAAGCAGAGGAGTTTAACCCACAGTTGGTGCTCTGAGAGGTGGAGCTAGAATTAAATCCCGGGACTTCCAATTCTCAAACACACGCTTTGTGTAATACTAAGGTATCACCCTGAGGGTGGCCTTTGGTAAATATTCTGGTCTGAAAGTTTGACCATCACTCGGATGCCAGAAATTCCTCCAGGGGGTACATACTGTCCCTTTGAAAATAATGTGATCGTTTCCTTTGTCTCTGCCATAAAAACAAACATTGAACAGGTCTAGGATAATAAAAATACTCAAGACAAAAAGGGGGTGGGGCAGGGGGGAATGGCCAGCAGCTTCAGAAAATTGTTTTTACTGTTTGCATTATGAATATTCCCATATCTTGAATTCTTCTATTTCTTAAACAAATACACACTAAAGAAAGTGTTTTCTTAGTAAAGCAAATACTCCTTCAAAGGTACAATCTTACTTTGTCAATAACAAGGGCATTTACTGGAATATGTTATTAAAATGTTTACCTTTCTTTTTAATTATTTGTATGTGTATGTGTCTGTGTGGGGGTACGTGTGTGTAATGCAGATGTCTCTGGAGGCCAGAAATGTTGGATACCGTAGAGCTGGAGTTACAGAGAGTTGCGAGCTGCCAGATGTGGGTGCTGGCAATTCAACTCCAGTCTTCTGGAATAGCAGTTTGGACTCTGCCCACTGCCTCAGCAGCCTTAGTGGGAGACCTGTTCTGAAGAGAGAAACAAAGGAAGTAGAAAAAGTCTGAATATCCACACAAGTTAGAGATGGAGAGGTAGGGATGGGGTTGGAAATCGATGTCACTTCTTCAGGTTTTCACAATGAGGAATTTGTTAAGCCTCAGGTCTGTCTACATTCTCCGAGCCTACCTCACATTTCCCCCGGGGAATTTGTTCAAAGAGTTGTGGGTTGGTTTTTCCCCACTGTGTGAAATATCTTCATACCCACTGAAGTCAGACTTGGAGAGTCCTTTGCAATTCCCTTCATCAGAAACCATCCTGTCTCTCCTTTCATGCTGTGTTCGAGGAGATCTCTGTTAGTAATCGCTCACATCAATCTTGTTCTTCAGTTAATTAGGCTTTCATTTCTTTCCCCTTCAAAAAAAAAAAAATCACAAATTTCCAAGAATCCTTGCTCAATATGGTGTCTCTCCTAAGAGCCCAGTCTGGTGTTATGTACATAGTAGGAAATTAATAAATGTTTAAAAGACCAGAAATGAAAACATGTTCTTCCCTAACTTAAGTAAATCTTTAGTGGGAATCTCTCCATAAATAGCCACCATGAAGAGATTGTCAGTCTAAGCCTTTGAAGAACTGCTGTGGGCTTGATGAGTGTTCTTTGATAGGAGAGGAAATGCGACCCAAATTCTCTCTCCTATGCTAAGAGGCATCATTTCAAGAGACTGAGTTGTTCACAGGCAAACATTTGAAATTCTGTACTATGTGCTAAGCCAATTAGAAGCAATTGGATTTATGAATTTTTTATTTTTCTGATTGATTTTCTATTTAGTTTTCCTGAATAAGTACTTAAACGTCTCCCTATAACATTCACCTTTTTTCTTGATTTCTAGTCCTAGAGAACCAACCTTTCGGCAATTATACGAGCCCTTCACACATTTTTTTTTTCTCCTTCCACTTCTTTTAAAGTAGTTTATTGAAATCCTCTTCAGATAAAAACCTTGAAATCATTAAGCAGATCACTGTTCAGAATCACATTAATTCTTCTATTTTTCTCCTTAAAAGAGATGGCTGGTGGACAGCTTGGAATAGCAATGAGGTATGGTATTTATCTATAACACCTCTTTCACTATGAATAGCTAATTTATTCAAAAATCCCATTACTGGAACATTTCAGTCATGGTGGGATGAGGTCTGATCTGGTCCTCCCTCCCTGGGGACATTCAGAACGGAGGTGTCCAGCTGGTGATGTTTCCTGAGATTCCTCACAAAGCTAGAAGCATGAGCAATCACTTCTTAATTCCTAGTCTAAAATAGCCTGCAGGAGCTCAGGCCTTGGCCATCATCATTTTTTTTTTCCAGGGATTTCAGCACCTGTCTCAACTTCCTCTTCCTGTCTTAAATATTGTCACGGCTATTCTGGGTGGCTTCACCTGGTGTTGGTTTATGGCTTTGCTACTCAAAGTATAGACCATGGACCAGTCACATCATTCTTTCCAGGAGCTTGTTAGAGATACAGACTCAGACTCAGACGCCACTCCAGAACTACTGCATCAAGTTTTCATTTTAGTAATACTCTGTACAGTTTGGCTGTGGTTTGAGTATTCACCTTGGGTTCCTGTGTTCTGAGTTTAGCCCAGATACCATACCATTGGGAGGTAGTGGAGCCGAATGGGAAGAAATTAGGTGACTAAGGTTGATGGGTATATATGGAATGGAAGGAAGTAACATCACTCTATGGACACTGGGATTGCTCTTGGAAGAGGTTGGTATAACAAAGCAATCCAGGCCCCTCCCCTGCCTTCTGGCTTCCAGGCTAGCCAGGCCATCTCTCCCTCTCATAGGGAGAGAGGCTGATAACCTCACTATCATATAATGTAGCAGGGAGGGCCCTCACCAGAACTAGTGCTGGTGGTTCAAACTAGTGTTTGAACCACCAGCCTCCCACACTGTGGGTTAGATCAACATCTCTTCTTTACTTATTTAAATTATTGAGTCTCGAGTGTTTTGTTCTCAGAACAGGACTAAGTAGGCAGGTTCACATACGCATTGCAGTTGTGAAACACTGCTCCACACTGTTGAGATGGAGAGACTGTTTCAGATAACGCAGAGTTCACAAGTAGATGAGGCAAAGAGGAAAAAAAAAATCAGTCTAGAGAAACTTGGACAGAGATCAAAAGACAAGTGATTAAGAGTGATGCTGAGAATGTTAGAAGGGAAGAAAAACTTTGTACATTGCATTTTTTGCCAAAAAAAATGGCTCTGGGCACCAGCCTTTCTACTTGAAGCCAAGAGAAACATCATCCAACTGTGTAATTTGAAATAAGAACTGCAGTGTTTTTTCCAACTCTACTGGGGTAGGGGTGAGATCAGGAAGGCTGGCCCAGCAGGGCAGGACCTTGACTTCCCCATTCCTGACAGATTATAGTCCTCCAAACTCTGTTTCTATTTAAGAACTGGCTTGAGGAAGAATAAGCCATTTTTACTGCTGTTTTCCCCTTGAACAAAATCAGTGAGTGTTCTAACGTTCTAACGGCAGCCTCAAGACGTGGGGGAGAGGGGCTAACTTTAGTAGTGCACTGCTTTGGGTTTGAATTTGTTTGTTTTTGTGGGTTGTTGTTGCTGTTGTTTTCTGTTTAATCCTCCTGACCTAAGTCTAGAGGCATATGGATGTCTGCAGAAGGGAAATTGGTAAGAACCTAGCTTAGCAAAAGACTACTATTTCATTTTTCAGATGATGCGTCACCGTCAGCAACCACAACAGCTGCAAATGAGACCTGTCTCTTCTCTGGCTTGACTTGGCTCTTAACATTGCTTGGCACGGGGCGCTACTGATGGATAGCTCATCATAAAAACTCCAGACAATGGTGTTGCCATAGCAGAGACGGAACATAACACAGGCGTGACTCTGCCGTGCGTCCTCTGACCCACACTTTGTCCTGAGATGCAATCAGTCAAGTGCAGACATGCAGTTGTACACACATCCTGTGCTCATACTCTGCTCTGGGTAAATGCCAGTGCCCAGAGAATATATCTTGGTGATCCAGGAAATCCAAGGCCCACAGCCAGACACTTTGCTGAGATGGAAGGGCTTCCGCTTGGCCAAACAGCCGCAAATGACAATACAGAATTAGAAGGGGAGAGAGGGCACAGCAGATCACTCGCCACTCCCACAGCTCTAGAGACAGGCTGCTATTAATCACTCTGACCGCATCTATGAAGCTTCTCTCATTTGGTCACAGCTTATAGTCACAGCGGCACAGCCAGGGTCTCCTGATAAATCAGATACAGCAGTTCTACAGTGAGGATGCTTCAGGTGAATGGGGAAGGAATATGCACCATCTTAGCTATCAGTTCCTGCTGTTAAAAATAGAGGAAGGAAATGTCTGCCGATTGCCAACCGGGTTGAGGAGTTTTAATCCTGCACACATAATTCCTCTAATTCCTCTTTTTTCCCCCCTCATCTCGCTTCATGTATTCATCAAATACATACCATAGCCCTACTTGGAAATTAATAATATTCCTCGCTAGGCAGTGGTGGCTCACACCACTTGGGAGCACTTGGGAGGCAGACATCTCTGTGAGTTCAAGGCCAGCCTGGTCTACAAAGCTACATAGAGAAACCCTGTCTCAAAATAATAATAATAATAATAATAATAATAATAATAATAATAATATTCCTCTTCTCAGGCCAAGAAGCTGAAACTCAGAGACATTAGGAAATGTGCCTAAGAGTATACAGGTAATAGTGAAGCATAGATCCAGGAGTTGTAACAGACAGAATACAGGAAGAAAAATAGTAGAGAACTGAGTTAAGATGGAAGCAGGATGAAAAAAGGAAACAAGGAGTGTAGTGATTGGCTTTTGTCAAGTTGACATAGCTAGAGTCACTGGGGAAAAGGGGACATCTGTCCAATTGAAGGAGCCTCAGAAGGCCTGTGGATATGTCAGTGGATATTTTCTTAATTATTAATTCATGTTGGAGGGCCCAGCCCACCATGGGAGGTTCCTAAGGGAAGACTGACCTATACTGTGCATTCAAAGTAGCTGTGTAAGACAGTCAGCAGCATTCTTCCAGGGTTTCTTTGTCAGTTCCAGCCTCTAAGTTCCTGCCTGGGAATCCCTCAGTGATGGACTATAACCTGTAAGCTAAAATAACTCTTTCCCAGAGATAGTTTTGGTCACTGCTTATCACCACAATGGAAAAGAAAGTAGGCCAAACAGAAAGCAAGGACTGAACAGAATAATCCAAGTATAGGAAGCAAATTACCTTCACAGCCAAGAATGCCCAGTTTACAGCTTTGCCTCTGCCAGACTGGTGACTTGGTACCAATGATCTAACTACAGATTCTCAGTCTGCAAACTGAAGGTAGTGATCTCCAGCCAACTGCCTCATGCTTTTCATTACTAAATGAAAATTGATGTGAGCAGTCGCCAAAGCTGGAGATGCACAAATGGGAGCTATTCCTTCGACTTTGGAGCAGCTGTGCCCAGAGTGATCCGTGCATGGTTGAAGTCACAAAGCCAGACCCTTCAGAAAATTGTATTAGGTGCAGTAGGGGAACCTGATGAGTTCCTAAGTGGGATAAAAAGCTGAACAATAAGAGCCTGTGAATCCTGTGGAACTGACCTCTGAAAGCGTAACTTGGGGTGGAGACAGGAAGCTATCTTTTCACTAAAATTCCAGAGAGGGGAAGTCCCTTCTCCTACATTCTGCCTGAAGAGTAACCACTGCTCCTCTCCCCTTCCTGGGAGGGTATCATCACCTCAGTGTTGTGTCTTAACTTCATATTAATGACAGTGTGGGAAGGAAGGAGAAATGACAATGTGGCGAATGGCCCTGGGCAGAGCAGGAGGAACCAGGAAGTTTGACTCTGGATATTCAGCATAGAGGTTAACAGTGAAGGGATTCAGAAGCAGGTGAGGCAATCTGGAGAAACACTGTAGTGAGATAAAGTCCAGAGAGAAGAAAGCAGGATGGAATGTGGTGTTTTGTGCCAAAAAAAAAAAAAAAAAAAAAAAAAAAAAAAAAAAAAAAAAAAAAAAAAAAAAGAAAGAAAGTCATCAGAGTGGTTTCTGTGGGGGGCAGAGACAGTGCGGGAAGGAATGCCTCCCGCTGCAGATCTGGAAGTTTCTTGATGACTGAGTGTCTGGAAATGAGGTTGTATTAAGCTTAATTTTGTAAAGCTGAGCAGGAAAACAATGCTGTATTTGTAAACACCAGACCTTCTTATGTGTGCCTAAAGAGGGCTGGAGTTCTTTCCTTAGTGGTACTGTCCAGAAATAACTGAACAAAATAGAGGTGGGGGAGTAGATAGGCCACATCAAAAGACTAATCCAGAGAGAAGGAAACAGCCACTCTTCCTAGGGTCTCCAGGATGGAAGAGTGGGCTAAATGGCACCCCAGAAGCTATAACAACATAGGAATCTCAGGAAACCACCAGAAGTAGCCTTACCAGAGAGACAGAGGAGCTTAGACACATAGAAAAGATGATATGCAGGGAAGGAAGAGCCTCCAGCCATGCCTGGAGTCACCAGAAAGGCCGAAGATCGTCCTCTGGAGTGGCTACTGAGACCTCCATTTCAGATGCTACCCTCTAGAATCAGAAGAGCAGATATTTCTGTTTGGGAAGTTTTCAAGCTGAGGGCTATTCCTTACAGCAGACACTGTAAACAGATACAGGTGATAATGATAACATTGTTTGGTAGCAGAAATCAGAGATCTCCTGGTTTCTCTCTTCCATCCGGGACTGGGTACGCTCTTTAGAACCAAGGGAGAAGTGCTGTTGACTGTATCTACTCTGTGGAGGAGGGTAGAGTTTCAGAACCAAAGGAGGCCATGCAGGGTTTGTTCTTGACAAAGGAACTCACTGAAAATAAGAACCAGTACTGATGGTTTCAGAACAGGGACAGCCACAGTCTTTAGTTTCGTACCCAATGATGAGCCCATCAAGCTCCAGTGGATACTTCCAAACCTTCCAATGGTCACACAGGTGGTCTTGGTTAAGTTCAGTGGGTCACAAATCAAAGCAAAAGGAAAGACATGGATATGGAGGTGGGAAAGGGACATGTCAGGACAAGTTGGGACTGGCAAGAGTAAGAGAGAAGAGAGATGTGGGGGTGTCAATAGTCAGAGTGCACTATATATGTGGATTAAATTGTCAAAGAACAAATTTAGTAAAAGTTACAAAATAAAAAGGAAGGAGGAAAAAGGAAGGAAGGAAGGAAGGAAGAAAGGAAGGAAGGAAGGAAGGAAGGAAGGAAGGAAGGAAGGAAGCAGGAACCAATGTAGAAGAGTGAATGCAGTATTCCTGGGGATGAGAAACTAAACATAAAACTAGATGAGCATCCAGGATCATGGTAAAAACCCAACAGCCCTGGGAATTCAAAACTGAAGCTCAAGAGAGTAAGAAATAACAGGAGTCAATCAGGCTTGGATTTGAACACCAGCCCCAGCAATCAGTAGCTCTGTCACTAGTCTGACCTAATCTTTAAAATGCAAATATTAACTTTCCCTCACAGGCTGACTGATATAAGCTTTAAAGCATGTCTCAGAACACATGTGTCTTCCTGGAGGGGCTGGGGAAATATCTCCTGCTGCTGTTGCCCAAGGATACAGGGATCACAAGACTTGCCTGTGTGACATGGGAGCCATGATTCTTCTCCAGCAGAGCCTGCCTCATCTATGCAAAGCACTCACTCTACCTGTTGCATAGGATTGGGTTCCTACAGGAAATCACCCGCTGTAGGCAGCAGCTTCCTTTCTGTGCTCTCTGGACTCACAAGGACTAGAATGTAAATTCCATTCCTCAGACTCCTCTGCCAGTGGGTTCCAGCACAGACTATGCCCAAGGGATGCCCTTGTGGGGAAAGAATGGGTAGCAAGGACTCTTTTTCAGTCTTCAGTTGGGTAGCAAACATCAAATGCTGACTCCACAGAGGTGGCCATGATGGAACATCTGTTCATGGCCATGGCCAATGACTGCTGGTTTGAGTAGCGTCTGAGTAGGAAGGGGGGTAAAGAGTCCCATGGGCTTAGAGGCAAGCAGGTTCCTATAACAGCTGAAGGGGAAAACTTCAGTACCCAGTGTCTGTGTAATGCACCCCGCCCCCCGCCGCTTCACCTATACATTAAATTTTTCTTTACTTGAAATATCTACTATGATTTCTTTTCATGGCATCATCACAGTTCTATGGGAAGGCATGGGGATATTAGGAGCATAGTTTTAGAAGCTCAAGAAGACCTTCTTCATTGAGAAATACAACCCTATATTTAAAATTACAAATAAGCTTTAATGACAACACAGAGAGGCATAGCATATAGGCCCCCGAAGCCACTGAGAATCATTGATTGCATCAGAGCTTGTCCTTAGAGGAAGTGTTATAAGTAGCAAAGAGGGAAGGAGAGAATCAGTGGCAAAGAGAACATTTGCTCAGTGTTCTGGCTGGTTTTATGTCAACTTGACATGAGCTGTCATCTGAGAGGAGGAAGCCTTAGTGAGGAAAATGCCTTGTAAAACTGGCCTATAAGCAAACTTTTAGAACATTTTCTTTACTAGTGATTGGCGCAGAAAGGCAAAGCCCATTGTGGATGGTACCACCCTGGGCTAATGGTCCTGGGTTCTATAAAAGCAAGCCAGTAAGCAGTACTCCTTCATGGCTTCTACATTAGCTACTGCTTCTGGGTGCACTCCTGGTGTGGGTTCCTGCCTTGGCTTCTCTCAGTGCACTGTGACTTAGGATACATAAGTCAAATAAACTCTTTCCTCCGCAAGTTGTTTTTGGTCATTGTGTTTCATCACAATAGTACCCTAACTAGGAAAGTCCTGATTGTATCAATTTACTTAGTTTGTAACACAGTAGTAAAATACACTTACAATGAAATATATGTTGTCAACATTGGGTGTCATTCTTCAGGTACTATTCAGTTTACCGATAGTCTCTCACTCATCTTTCACTCAGCTTTTTAATTGCAGGTCAAACTCGTGTCCTCATGCATGTAGGACAAGTACTTTACTATCTCCTACTCTCCTTCTATAACCAGTTTTAAGTGGATGGTTCAGAGGCATTAGGTATATTACCATTGTTATATAGTCATCATGATCGAGTTTCAGACATTTTTTTTCTTAATATTTAGATAAATTCTCACTGTACTGTAACCCAGACTGGCCTCAAGTGCATAATTCTGTCTTAACTTTTCTGGGGCTGAGATCACCACATCCAACGTCAGAACTTTTTACATTTCCCCAAACTGAATCTTTCTTCCAATTATACAATAACTAATTACGCATGTCCTCATATTCCTAGCTCCTGACAGCCTCCGTCTTAGTCCCCATCTCTATGCACTGATTGGCCCGAGAACCTGGAATATAGAACTGTGACGTCCTTTTCCTTTGGGGTTAAGAATAGTTTCATCTGGAATAATGTTTATTCATGTTGCAGTATATGTCAGAATCCATTTAAAGTTGAGTTCATGAAGTGGATCTACCACATTTCATTTATCCACTCATACCTTAATGCACCTTTGGGTTGCTTCCACTTTGCACTACTGTGAAAAATGCTGCTAGCATAAAAATATCCACTCACATTTGCTCTGCTTTCAATTCCTATGGGAGGAAAAACTCTACTCAGAATTTCTGAGTCCCAGGGTTGGTGCAAGAACACACAAAAATATAATAACCAACTTATTAAGGGGTACAATGAAAAGACAAACTCACAGATACAGAGCAAAGCAGATGCCACAACTGATCCCACTGCCTTTGTCCAGCCGTTCTGCCCAGGGGTCAAGAACACCAACCGTGCTGCCTCCCCAATTCATCTTCAACCATACCAAGCATGAGCAAAAGCAAGAGATCGAAACCCCCACCACAGCTTATCAGTTGTCTCATAGGAGACAAGACCACACCCCATGGCTGGTACCCCAAGGCTATGGGCAGAATGAGTTTCCAAAACACTTCCCTCTACTGTCTAAATAAGAAGGTTCTAAACCTAATACAAAACTATATACAATAAGAACAATTATCAAGTATTGTCCAGGAGAAAGAAAGGGTAATAACAAAAGTGGAACTACAACCAACAAGAACAACATCAAGCAAGAAACACATACTAAATGCCCAGGCTATAGGTAATTGGCAAATAACAGAGATTATTCCAATAGCTGTCCTATCCTGAAGAGTCTAAGTCTTGTACTTGATATACCCTAGATAAGATATGAGAGAATAGTAACTATGATTATCTAGTTTTCAACCCCATCAAAGACCTGAGAAGGAAAACAATATTATCTGAATAAGCAAGAAGTGTAGCAAGCAACTTCTAAAAGACATAAGAAATGACAGAAACAGCCGGCTACCTGGACAGTCACCCTAAGTTTCTCTGCAACATTGGGAAACCAACCTTGGCTATAGGCCTAGAATATCTGATAGATCATTTTCAGAAGCAAGAAAATTTGAAAGATTGCCCTAACCTGTCTTGGCAAGGTTCATCAGGCACTGTTCCTTGCATCCTGCTTGTCCAGATTGGACAGTGTTCTTATTGTCAGCAGACAAAGCAAGGGCAGTTCTTTGCCCAAATGCCAGTTTTTCCAAGAAGGAAATAAGCTCCATATGGAGTGTCTCTGGTGGCCATCATACTCTCAGGAAATAGCTGGGTGCTGCCAGGAGTAGTTGTGTCTCATGTTAATAGAATTATAAATTACTAACATATTTAAATGTCATATTCTGTAGGTCTTTGAAGTATTTGAAGATTACTTATCTCTGCAGAGTACACCTCTGTGCACTACAGAACATAACTAACATAACTATGACTAACATAAGTATGACAAATGTGGATAGCTATTAACCTGTAATTCTTTTGTTTTTTGCTATCTCTTTTTTTTAAATTTTTTTATTAGTTCAAATTAGGAACAAGCTTGTTTCACATGTCAATCCCTTCTCCCTCTCCCTCCCCTCACTCCCACCCCTCCTCCCCACCCCGACCTACCCCCCACCCCATGCACCCTCCACTCCCCAGGCAGGGTAGGGCCCTGTATGGGGGCTCCCCAAAGTCATATTATCCTGGGCTTGGCCTAGGGCCTTCCCCATTTGTCCAGGGCAAGAGGGTATCCCTTCACATGGGATGGGCTCTCAAAGTCCCTTCCTACACCAGGGAAAAATACTAGGAATGGAGAGGCCTCCTCATTGACATCCATGTTCCGGGGTTTGGATCAGTCCTGTACTGGCCTCCCAGACAGCATCTGAGGTTGATGTTTTCCCCCTTGTTCAGGCCAGCTGTTTCTGTGGGTTTCACCAGCCTGGTACCAAACCCTTAGATCTTCATTCCTCCCTCTCTGCAACTAAGTTCCATAGTTCAGTTCAGTGTATATCTGTGGATGTCTGCCTCTGCTTCCATCAGCCACTGGATGAGGGCTCTAGGATGGCATAATCTCATTTTAGGGGAAGGGTGTTTAGGTTATCCTGTCCACCATTGCCTGGATTGTCAGTTTGTGTCATCCATGTAGGCCTCTGGAAATCTCCCTAGTGCCAGATCTCTCCTCGGACCTATAATGGCTCCCTCTAATATGGAGGAGCAAAAATATTGAGTTGGGGGAAGAATGGAGGAGAGCAGGATGAGAGATAACCTGTAATTCTTAACAACCTATATAGCTTAAAGACTAAAGCTTCACATTATAAAAATAAACAATCTTTAAACAGATGTGCAGCATGAGGACAATGACCTCAAAAGTGTGACAATATACAAAAATATCTTAATCAGAGGTAGAAATGTATAATGAAATATGACAAAAATATTCTTAATTTGTATTAATATACAAATATCTTAAGTAGAAGTAGAAGCATACGTACAGTATGACAATAATTTTGTATTTCTGTACAAAACACTGTAAACAGAAATAGAAACATATACAATGTGACAAATATTTTGAATTTGTATCAATATATAAATACAGAAATACAAGAATAATTTTACATATGTATCAATATACAAGAATCTATACCAATGTGAATTGTCTAAAACTAAGTTGCTAAAATTGTTTACAAATGGATATACTAATTTATCTTATTATCCTATCCATTCCCCCCTTTTTTCTTTTCCAAAAGAGATTCCTGAGTCTAAACTTCATTGCTCTACCCTCAACCCAATTACAACTTATAACCAACTCCTAACAGATGACAATTAGCCATAACCCTGAGTAAACAAAATCTGTTGGGAGAGGGGAGTGTCCTTTTCTTAGAATTGCTTCCTGCTGCCTAGGGGGCAATGGCATCTCTATGGGATCCTATTAAAAAAATAAAACAATGATTAAGTCTGAAAAGCTGTAACATTTGTAGCCAGTCTCTGAGTAGTTGGTGAGGCTTATCTGAAGTTCTAGCTAGAGTGTTGTAAAGAGATGGACCATCTCAGCTAGCCAATTTGGAATTGTCTTGGGCAGTTTGCAGTTCAAAGCCAATCTTCGAATGGTGTTTATCAGCTCGATAGCATCATTATGAACCAAGTGGAACATGAATGAAAAGAATATAGGTAACCATGTAACTAAGGAGGAAAAAGAAAGTGACCTCTTCCCTTAACAAGAGTTTCAAAAAAGGAAACTCTGTCTCATAAGGAAGGTATGAGATCCAACGCCCTATAGATACTGAGTGCAAATGTTGGTGCTCTGCCCAGTCAACTAAACTCCATCCAGACACAGACTCCAATGAAACCTCAAACTCACCAAGTAAAATGTATACGGCACTCGATTTCTACGAAAGGATGCATAAAACCCCATGAGAGTAACATTTCCCCTATCCTTGAAGTTGTGCTGGGTGTTCAGGTGATGGGTGCATTTTCAGCTCCCAGGGTAGGAAGGAGACACAAATATGAAAGGGGGAGCAAATCAATGACCTGAATAGAGAGCCGCTAACCACTTCTCTCTCTCACATCACACTGACACCCACACGGGAACTCTGAAGTGTGCAGGAAAGAGGACTCTTGCAGGCAGAAGGGAAGCCAATCACCTGCTCATGTTTACAAAAGGCATTTGTCTGAATGGGAGCTCTGGAAGGAGTCTAGATCTTCCCAGCTTTCATAATTCCTTTCCCCACTCCTTTCTCATGTTTTCAGTCTCAAGTGTGTGCAAATTATTCAAGCATCTGGGACTCGACTCATCACCACTCTCTACAGCTTTTATTGAGCTTTGTGCCATTCACAAAAGAATAGCAATGAAGTTAATTAACGGCCAAGTTATCTAGAATCTATATTGAGTATCATTGCTAGCTCAATGTTTTTAGCAAAATAAAAAGGGAAAAGATAAAAATTGTACTAATGATAAGCACAAACAGAGTGACTGACACATAACAGATGCCCAACCTGTATGAATGAATGGATGGGCGAACAACTAAAAATACAAGTGCCCACTCTTGCTTCTCCAAGTCAGAACTGCTCCATAGTCGACATTCTTACAGCCCTTCCATTTGCTGGCCTTTGGGCCATATAGCTAAGAGTCACCTCCAGCTACTCCTTGCTCACTCTCCCATTCCATCCATCGTTAGGACTATCATATTACCTTCCAATGATGGCCACACCATTTCTGTTCATTGCTAAGTTCCATTCCATGGTTTAGTTTGGACCTTGTCATCTACCTCCTGACTCTCCTCTTTCCTATACTCTTTCCACACTTTGATACATCCACTAAAATTCCAACACAGTAACCTTTCTTCCTTATCACATTGACTAACACCAGGAATATTATTTCTAGAAGCCTGTATAAGAGAAGTAACAAACATATATATGAAGAATGTAAGCACAGGGGTGGTTATTATACTACCCTTTTCAAAAAAAATCTGCCTTTACCAGAATAATAAATACACTGTCTGTCTAGAAAATGGATGTGATAAAACCATGGCAGAGAATTAGGTAGACCTACATGAACTGACATGGAAACGAGTCTGTGATTGGGTGTTATCTTTTAAAAGTTGTAGACAGAGCACAATGCCATGGTTTAAAATAAATTGGAGAAATGTACAGGAAATAATCAATACAGAAGGATCTGTTGCTCTACCCTGCAAGGTCTACATCCCATGCCTGTTACTGGCATCGTAGTTTCTAAGTTCTCTGACAGCATCAGAGAACTTAAAATTGAGCATTCTTGCTATTCCCACTAGATAGAATGGCACATTATGCCTGCTTCTATGAATAAAATGTGAGTTTTTATGTTGACCATCTGCTTTCCTTCTGGGAGTCTGAAATTTTGATATGTACCAATCAGAGTTAGACTGCCCATGATATAATCCCTGATTCAAATACTAAACACTGAGTCTCTGAAGTGTTTCCCTAGTTGATGACATTCCCCGTGTCATCTTGGAGAATTAAGTCGGAACAGCACCGCTGGAAGTTGGTACTTAGTTTCTTTCAGGTTTTGTCCCATGAGCCTTTTGATTGTTCTTGCTCTATCACTTCATTGTAATAAATCTTAGCTGTGAATAAAATTAATACTGAATTCCTTCCAGAAATTTGTGGAACCCTGAGGGTGCTACATTGATACATGCATGAGAAAAGTCTAGAACCACTGAAGACTTTTAATTCTTAGAAACAAGCTAAAATTACCACTTTCTCTCTTGTCGTATTATGGAAACATGACTGAATTTTAAATGTGTGTGTCTTTGGTGATTTGTCATAGAAAACAATTGCTGACACGAATGGCCCCATATCATAAAGAATCCCCTGAAGAGATATTCTGCTTATTTTCCTAAACATCTCCAGTGATTAGTGTTGGGCCTGGCACACCATTGGTAACAGAAATGGGATACTCATTGAATTTGAAAGCAAGCAAGCAAGCAGATATACATAGAAGTGATGCAAAAATAACCCCAAAGATGTTATTTACATATAGTCTCTCCTTTCCTTTCAAGTTTCAAACTTTTGGTGCCTTTGATTTCTAAGTTCTCATCCCCAATTTGGAAGAGAGAGAGAGAGAGAGAGAGAGAGAGGGAGAGGGAGAGAGAGAGAGAGAGGGAGAGAGAGAGAAGACAGATGCCAATAAATGACTACAGTTTAAATTTTATCTCTCAGCTCAGCCAGAGGCAAACAGCTGGCCCTTTCATTTGACATGGTGTATCCTAAAGAGTATAGTATGTCTTCCTCCTCAAAGAAATCTCTGCTGGCAGCCTGGCTGCTGCATCAAAGAACACCCTAAATGTGTGCTAGTGAGGGCATGCGGCAAATTCAGAAACTTTTAAAATTCTCCTCTTTTTGAATATGCATTTCTGAAGGAGAGATTAAGTATGTGGTGAGCTGGAGGATTCTCGTGTATAGAGATAAGCAGAGGCTAGTGTTTACTCATCACCTCGGGCTTTGATAATACAGAGCTGTGAGTTTATAAAAGTCAACTGGTTCATAAGAGTAAGCCTGATCCATTTAAATTCTGGCAGCAAATTCTGAGGGTTGATAGAACATAGAGTTTGAGGGACTCTAAGTAATTAAGAGACTACTCGGGGAGACTCAACTCATGGGTCAAGAGGAGGAGGAGGAGGTTGAGATCTTCCGAGTGGTAAACGCTGCCTTAACCTCTACTGAATCATTCATGTTGGCACCAAGCCAGTGCTACTAAATGTCTTCTTGTTTAATCCTAGATAAATATATACTATATAAAAAGACAGCAGTGGAGACGGCACCAGAATGCATGCTTCACATATGAATTTTGTATCTCCACGTCGCAGCCAATCTGTGAAATATTCCCACTAGAAAACGGGTGCATCCAATTGGTCAGGCTGGCCCTGCTCATGCTCTAAGAATAATTTAGAGACATCTAGAGCCATAATTTAAATAGCAGCCTAGCTCCTTTCTGGGCTACTGCTGTGTGGGCTTGCAGCCACCGTCTTAAACAGGTTTTAATCCTGGTAAAAGAGCAGAGCCTGTTCATTTTGAGTGCCGTGGCCTGGCAAAAAGGTGAATCTATCGACTCCCGTTACAGAATGGCAGTGTCTGTTTGACATTTTCATTACTAATAGTCGTTTTTCAAAGTAAATTCACACTTCAGTTGCTTCTTAGTGGTCATAAATGGTTGTCAAACCTTGCCCAGGGTTCATCTAGATATTACTTTGAGATATTCTTATTAGCAAGTGGACAGATTTCTTCCACTCACTCTAATCTATAACTGCCTGAGCCAAACACAAAAGGGGAACTGCCTATGATGATTTCTTCTGGGGTTGATGCCAACAATCTTTTACATGGTTTTAGCTGATGAATGAGAAAATAAAGACTTAAAGTTATAACCCGAATTTGGAACTCAATGCAGAACAACTGAGTACCTATTTGAATATTAGTTTGGGGAAGACTGATGGCAGAGAAGTCCAGATGCCCTGCGCTTGAGGTGGAGGTAACTGAAGAAAGCAGGAGAGGTGTTCAAAAGGGTTATCCCAAGGGCCAGATTTGATTTCACTCCAGGCGATTTGGAAAGCCAGTGGTAGGAAGGTACTGAACAGTGGCGTGGTGAGATCTAATTTAACTTTGATCAAAAGCAACAAAAGACGCAACAGAAGAGAAGTGTTGGAAGAGAGGACTGTGTTTTGGACCAGGGTGGAAGAGTTGAGATTGTGAGATATGGACTTATTCTCAGTGGATTCTAAAGGTTGAACCCTCAAGGTTAGGTGCCTTGTGGGGAGTGAGGGAGGAAGGAGAGATGGCAAGGGTCACACCAAGGTTGTGATCATAAGAAGCTTCACGTAAGCTGCTGGCACACTCAGTCACCAGCTAAACGCGTCTAGTATGATTTTCTATCATCACTGCTTCTGGAGGTTTGGGAATCCTGTAGACTGAGAGCCTTTTTAGCACAGGTCAACTTGAAGGCTGTGTCTAGAGCACATGTCCACTGAAATCACCTGCCATTTAGGCACTCAAAGAACCTTCCAAAGCAAAGGACATAAGTGAGCAGATAGATGATGTCAGTCATCAATGAACTTCCAGTGTAAACATGTGTGAGATCTGATTTGTCCTTAGTGCAGGTCTCCACTGATCTCTGATTCCCAGAGAGAAAGATATGAAGAACCCAGAAAAGACAACAGGTTCTATTAAAATCACTCAGAGAACATTGTGGGAAAGGAGGAGACAAGAATACAAAAGCTGTGAGGTATGGACTAGAGCTGTAAAATGTTGTCTTCTGGCCGTGATAGAGCCAGACAAATCTTCAAATCACCGAAGCTCAGGTTACCTGCACTGGACCTCACAAGACTGGGCCTGCCAATAATCACTTACAGGCAGGGAGGAGGGGCATTCCTGGCATTGTACTCCAGCCCCAGGCCCGCTGAACTACCAGCAACAGGAAGATTCTGGGAGAAGGGGATCATTGTCTTGAGTTGTGAACACATTGGTTGAGCCCACTGAACTCCTATGGCTAGTTATAAGCCCAGGATCACACAGACCACCTTGATTAAACTAAAGGGTCACCAAAAACTCAATGGGTCACATACAAAAAAACACATCAACATGGGGAAAGGATTTGTAGGGGTGACAGGGTGTTGGCAGGGGTGGGAGACGAGAGTAATTGGGATGCATTTTTTATGTGTGTGAAAACATCAAAGGACAAATTTAAGGATTTATTTTGATTATTTTTAAATTATGTGCATTAATTAAATGTGTATGTGTGGATATATATGTGTGTGTGTGTGTGTGTGTGTGTGTGTGTGTGTGTGTGTATGTGTATGTGCGCGAGTGTGTACAAGCATCCATAGGGCCAGAGGCCTCCGATTCCTCTGGAACTGGAGTCACACAAGTTGTCATTAGCCACCTGATATGGGTATTAGGAACCAAAGAGGGCCACCACAAGAACAATATGGACTCTTAACTGCTGAGCCATCTTGCTGGGCCTGAGTGAATACATTTAATTAATCATTTAAATAACTTTGTAGGTTCTCTTCTCAGAACAGCACCCAGCTGTGACACCTTCTCCCCCAGTGCCCAGGGAGAAGGATAGAGTTAGAGAGATGCCAAAATAACCAAAGCCTTGGACGGAGCTTCCTCTACACTGGATGCAGGTCACTCCTCGAGCTCCTGGAAATGCACAAGGATAGGAACTGCATCCTGCACTGAGGGAATAACTGCCGAGCATAGACAGTGTGAGCCCTTCAGGAAAGTGTGGTTTATCAGGGAAAGACGGGCAGCATGCTCCAAGGAAGACTATGGAGAACCCAACTTGCACACTCCAGGGTCCAAACACAGCAGGGACAACCCCCAGGTAGGGCTGGAATAACAAGTAGAAAAGACAAATTTGGCATAAGAGGGACAGTGGAGCTTTCCACTATGCAGAGGAATCTTGAAAAGGTTAAAATACTGAGATAGAAAGGGCTTTTCATTTTAAAAAATGTAACTGTATTTTTTTTCCCTTTGAGTGAGGATTAAGTTGCAAAATGAGAGCACCTATGCTAATCAAGAGGAGATGAGCAGGAGACCAGAAATTTTCCCTGGGTCTCAGTGCAAGTGAGCTCACGTGCGTGTGTGTGTGTGTGTGTGTGTGTGTGTGTGTGTGTGTGTGTGTGTGTGTGTGTGTGTATGTGTGTGTGTGTGTCAGGACTACAGTCTCTGCTGTAGTCCTACCAGCCCCGAGACACCCTTAGGATTTATGACCTTGGTGTTAGGCACAAACACAGCTACTGCAATGAAGCAGCAGGGCCCTGGTTCCTGCTAACCTCCAAACTGCTTCCACCAGCCTTCAGGGACCTAAAATGCTTCTCATGGTGTGCAGTGGCTTCCCTTCTACAAATAAGAAAGGGGGATTTAAAACGGTACCAAACACACCAGTATGAGGCTATAAATAATGAACGACTTCCCACCGGCGTTAGACGGATAGCAAAAAGGTTAGGCATAGCAGGAGCTCACAAACCAGGCCTGCCCAGTTCCTACTTCACTCCCAGATTCCTGTAGATCGCAGGCATATTATTCAAACCCACTGCTGTAGGGACCAGTCTTTACTGCTCCTTTTACTCTTCTAGAGAGACTTAAGTTGCAACACCTGGGCTTCAACCAAGACCAGTCAAATCAAGTTCAGTGAAGGTGGGATGAGTGGTCAGCCTTCTGCTTTTCCAGGGCAGCTCCCCTTAGGAACCAAGGGTTGTTAGGCTCTGCTGCTGGGCAGTTAGAAACTGGATGATTATAATATGCAGCAACAGCTGACATGCATAGGCTCTCATTAGTAAGGAGATGACCATGTCTGACTCAGGGTGTTGTCAGAACTGAATGAAATAATATATGAAGCACTGGGCTTCATACATTAGTAAATGTTTAGTAAATGGGGGGTCCTTTTTTTTTAATTACCAACATTGTTGCCATTGTACAATGCCACAAGGAGAGGCAATATAGCAGGGAGCAAGCTCTGGACTCAAAGAGAGTAAGAAGCATCACAGGGTGATGACATTTAAGTTCACCAACGTTTCATTCTTCTGGAAGACTTGTGAACCGTGGGTAAACATAGTCATCTGCTGCAACACTCGATCTCTTTGCAAAACTAGTTTTCACTTAGCTCTGAAAAGGAAGTCAAAGAAGGGAGTGGCTTTTCTGGGTGTGGTCCTCCAAAGCAAAAAGGGAAATTTGAAACAGCCAACTAGAGGATTCCTACTCAGCTTTGCAAACGGGTTGCTGCTCTGGCTGCTGCTGGCACTGCACTGGAATTGAATTAAAGGAGACAGTTCATTTATAAAAGGCTGTGCCTGTGGTAGGCAGTCTCCACACAGTCCTATAAAGTGGCTGCCAAAAGGGCTGTACAAAAGCACAAGAGAACACGGGTCATCAGGGAGATTCTGGGTCTGTGGGGACCCCTGTCCTTCACTGGGGAAAAGCAGCAGCTGTGGATTTGACCTTCCAGTCTCTCTCATTGGCATGCTGTTCTACTAAATCAGTCTCCTCTGTGAAATAGGACAGAGCTACCACCTACCAGCTATTATCTGCTTGGACACAGCCCCTCACTGACCCCCAGGGAGTGCCTTCACAAACCTTGACTGGTATCGAGCCCTTTGAAGTCAGCTACTTGAGCAAGGGGCTCGTTCAATGATTGGATTAAAGTCAATGAAATGAGGCCAATGTTCTGTGACAAGCCCCTCCCCTGTCTCCCTACCATGGTGGAAACTCCAAAAACACTAACCTCCAACTGGGGCCAGACTTTGAGTTTCTGTTTCAGTGTCAGGGGGATCTGTCAGTGTGACAACAGTACAGGTGGCTTGAGTAGACAAAGCCATTAAGGAAGTGTCTGCTTTGTACTGGTGGGGTTACCTGTAGTTGAAAGCCTTTGATGTTCTGTGCGTGTGTGTTCATGTGTGCAGGTGTGTATCTACATGTACATATGTCCGTGAAGAGACCAAAGGCCAACCTTGGTTGTTGTTCCTGTAATGACTGCTCACTGGGTGATTACTAGGAATTAATTCACTCGAGAAGATAATCAATAGATGGCCCACTGAGAGTGGTCCATTAACGTAGAACTACTCTTCTCTTCAGGTGTGATAAATAGTGTGTTTAAAGTATTCAATACTATAATAAAGGTTGTAATTAAGTGAGGCAACTTGGCATCTTAATAACTACATGCTTGAAAAGATTTAAACTTCAGACCGAGACATGGGGTAACATTCATAATGCCCCGAATGGGTTTCCTTTCTAGAGGAGAGAAAATAATGTTGGCAGACTTTTCTCCTGAGAAGGTGACAGAGCAGATCTGTCCCCAGATCTTTAGGGAGTTCCAAGTAGGAGGTGACTTTGAGTGCTGCCACTGCATCTTTTGTTCTCTGTATTTCCTGCTAGCTTAATTAGTACCATATTCCTAGTGGAAGAAGAAGGCAGAAGCAGGAACTAGAAGAAAGGCCTGGGGAATGCTGGCCAGAGCCTGGGTTGCCCCTGCAGTATGCAAATCACTTAGCAATATACAAAGGGCTTTGAAAGAATACAGTGGGGCTTCCCAGATCGAATCTTTTCCATTCAACTACTCATTATTAGAAATAGAAGGGGTTTCTACTATCATTTGTACTCTTCCCTCCCCATTCTTTGTGGAATTCATACACACGCACACACACACACACACACACACACACACACACACACACACACACGCACGCACACACACAATCTAATATCTTTGCTCCCTGTAGATTTTGAGTAAATGCTTTTTTTTTCCTAAGTGACCTTCAAATACCTGTTAAGATTACAAATCTTCTGTTCAGCAATTTATAAAAGAGACATATTCTGTTCATTTCTATTCCTTCCTGGTGATATAGATAAATGACTAGGCATTTGAAAATGGATGCTGACATGGTCAAGTACACTCCTAAGACTTGCCATTGTGAGTCTAAGATTCAGCAAAGGGAAGAAGAAACTGCATTTGTTAGCACACTTCTTTGTTTGTGAGCACACTGGCTTTGATCATAATTTGTGGACAGTGTTTATAGAAAACAAATATTAGCTAGATAATTTAGTCCTAGGAAGCATGTAAACCCCAGAGGCATAAAGTGAGCCTGTCAAAAAACAGCTGAAGTCTCTCTCTGCCACAGGCAATCACACTGCTAGAGTGACCTCCAACTGTGGCTATTCCTAGTTTTGTATGTTCTCAGAGCTATCTGGTAGAGATCACAGATTCAAGGATGAAACAGAACACAGTGGAAATTGTAGGGGATGTTTCTAAGCTTAAAACTGTCGTTAAAGTTTAGCTTCATGGTAGGTGAAACACCTTGGCTCATATGCTGGTAAGAGGACACGTGTTCATCAAGCCTGGCACTCTCCTTTCAAAGATACAGTGCTGAGTAAAGATGCAGAAAGCACTGGAGCCTAATTGGACCTTCTTCTAGCTTCTTACCATCCCTGAGATGATCCATGAAGAAGCCATGAGGGTGGCCAGTTCTGCTACTCCAGGCAAAGACAAACAGAACAAGTCCTTCACTACATACAAATGCTCAAGTCTTCCATTTTTACAGAAATGTATTGAATATGCAACATACATGAGCTGTTAGCTCTTTAATGCTAAAGAAGGGAAGAATAGGGACAGAACAAACAGCTTAGTGGGTGAAGGTGTCTGATGCCAAGCCTGACAGTGCAAGTTTGATTCCCGGAATTCACGTTGTGGAAGGCAAGAACAGACTCCTATGTGTACACACACACACACACACACACACACACACACACACACACACACACATACACGATAAAGGCAAAAAATAAAAATAATGAAAGAAGAGAGAACTAGAAAATCCAGAACCCAAAAAGAGGGTAGTAGAACCCAGAAATAAAAAAAAAGGGTCATGCATGATAACAAACACCTGTAACTAACACTAGGGAAGCAAGAAGATCGTAAGTTGGAAACCCATCTGGATTATTGACATGCATAGTTAGACCTTGTCTCAAAAAAAAAAAAAAAAGGATCCAGATCTGGAGGTTGAGGGGGTGGGTTGGAGCACTGGGAGTGAAGTAGTTAATTTGATGCTGCCTGCCCCCACCCCCATGGGGCAAGTAGAGAAGCATTAAACCATGGACAGAGATCCAGAGGCACTGACATGACTGGGTCACACCAAGCTTCTGTGGCTAGAGCCCAGGGTAAGAAAGAAATCAGCCCTGTCCGCTTGGGGGTTAGTGTCAAGCAAGGGAGATGGACTTTAATGAAATACTAATATAAGTGATTGCCCTCACTTGAATGACTGGACTAAGTGCAATGCAATCATCCTCCAAGAGCTTGGGCAGGCACAGGGTTCTTGGCAACCCTTCCTTTTAGAATTCACACTTAGTTTGAAGATGAAAGTGTATGCACAGAGTCAGAGGGAGTCGAAAAACCATCTGGTCCTCCTTCCCTTAGCTCACAGATGAGTGCACTGACACAAAGCCAGGGGGCAACTTGCCATGATCACAAGGCTTATGAGCCCACAGATACAACTTGAGGGTGTCTACCAGACCACAGACACGATGCAAATGTGTACCCTAACACACTGTAATTATACAACATGCATAAGTTCATTAGTGAAAATGAGGAAATGGAGAGATGGAACTTCTCAAGGCTCAGTGACAGCATTTGTTATTTTGGAAGGCTTTTCTGCATTGCATACAAACTTGAGCAATTCTGGGAATCCCCTTTAAACAAAATGATGAAGCTGCATAATAATGACCTGACTCAAGACAGCCAGGAAGTTGTACAATATTTACACAGTGGCCCTTGTGCAATTATTCTCCGAAGCCTGTGCTTTCCTGGGAAAACAGGTTTCTATGTCTCCAAATGATAGACCTTTGCTTTGGCCCAGCTCTTTCTTGGATACACAGAACTCTCATTCAGGCAAAGGATGAGGGGGAGGGTATCTCATTTCATTCAGGCTAGAACCAAAATAATTTAGAGGAAATGGGTACTAGTGGCTTCCCAGAGATTGACCAAAAACTATGGGACATACTTAGTGAGGAACTCACCTCCATCTAAGAGGGCTGATGTTCCCCAGTAGGCCATGACCCTCTAGGGGGCTTAATGTCTGCTTCTGTCAGAAAGGTCATTGTGATTTAGCCTAAGACTTTCCAGATGCTGTCCATTGCCCTGGGCAATCTGTACACACACTATCTGCTGAGGGTTCATGGCCTTTATTTGAATATTCTATTGCAACTGTGGCTAGAGTTGGATGATGAATTATACCCAGTGAAACCGATACTGACAGGGACTATTTGTGTAGTCAGTGTCAAAACTGTGAACATGTGTGAAGTAAAACTGAGTTTGGAGCACGTGCAAGGTCCTGGTTTGGATCCCACCACCACCAAAACCAAAACCAACACCCAAATCCTGTGACCTCAGGTGCCTTGTGTTTCAGCCCTATCTGGCTCTGCCTAGTGCAGCCTCCTGAACTCAGAATCCACTGCATGGAAACAGATCCTGGTCCTGCTGGGTTGAGGCAGCTGGAAGAAGAAGGTGCAAATGTTTGGGTGGTCTTTGGATTTCTGCCTCCAGTGTTCTGGAGTTCTGTTCTCCAGGGTTCTGTTCTCCAGTCCTCTGGAGCCTTTTGCTGTCACTAGGGGAATTAACCCAGGAAGGCAATCTTCTCCTAGTTCCTTTCTCACCTTTGCCTGAAGCAATTGATTTGTGATTTACAGGTTATCACAATACATTTGGCACAAGTAGGCTTCATCATTGGGTACTCATAGAGACAAAAAAAAAAGGCAGAAACATCTGGAATTTGCATGTTTTAACAATCATCTTGACTGAAGGGAGCCTGATACCAGGGACTTGTAATGTCTTACAGAAACATTTTTTTTTTTTTTTTTATAAAATGGGTACCCATTATAGTACCCAACTGGGAATGACCAACCTTAAAACAAAACAAAAAAGAAACAAAGTCTCTGGTGGTAGCAAAATTTATTCAGTACTAAACAAGAGAGTGAGATGCCAGCTTACCCATCCAAATATGGACCCCACACAAATGACCCTAGAACAAAGAACAGGTCTCTTAACTGTTGTAGAAGAAGTACTATTCCCGTGTGTGCATGTGTATGTATCTATCTTTCTGTCTGTCTCTGTGTGTGTGTGTCTCTCTCTCTCTGTCTCTACTGACAATGTGTTCTCTTAAGTAAACTTTCTTAAAAAAACTTCTCTATATCTTTTCTGGTATGGTATATACATTTACCCTCATGCCTCTAGCTTTTCACTATCATTCCTGGAATGATAACACTGTTTACTCTGTTGCAAAATCCAACATTGCTCAATGGCACCTTGCTACACTGAAGAGGGTCATGTAGCTAACCAGGGATACACAAACCTCAAATCTGAAAGATTTTTAAATGAGAAAAAGCATAACTTACTGAGTGTCTTGTGTAGAATTTATCTCTGTATTTTATTGTCTTTGAGCCATTTTACAAACCTATCACTTCTAGAAACTGATCATCATGCAAGGTTCTCTTGTGCATAAAAAGGAAATCAAATTATGCAATGAAATTGAATATTGCCCTGTGGGTATTCATCTATTCATCCCAACACTCAGGATTGCTTATATATGTGCTTGCTTTGAATTCTCATTTGAACCCAGTAGAGCATCTCACTGACTTGCTCATTAATTAATGCGTTAAATAAAATCTTTGACATTTGTTCATTTGATATTTGTCTGAGTGTCACGATTTAAACTATATAAAAATATTAGTCTTTAAACTAAAAGTAAGCTGTGTCTCAGACAATAGAGCTATAGAAGTATTTTTAAATATGAATAGCAATGATTAGAAAAGTAGGATGTCCTAAGAAGATGACTTCTCTACACTGCCTAAGGTGACAGCAGAGAGGACCATCAGCTAAAATAACATCACTAAAAGGAGTCTGTGAAACATTGGCTTCTAACAACAAAAGGTGCCAGTGAAACAGCCATGTCAGTGGACTGGGATGGCCACCTGGTTGGTACTTCTGCTGTCACTGCTCGAGTCTTGACAACATTCACTCAGATCAGTCAGTTTTCACAAGTCTAAACAAAACACTCCAACAGAAGACACGCTATGGATCACCTCCCATCCCAGAATTATAGGTCTGTTGCTTCTTGCTTGCCTGCCCACCAGCCCAACTTTGCTTCCTTATGGAGAAATATTTTAAATTCTCATTTTTGATTTGCATGTTCAAATCCAATGCTGACCTTCATTACACAAAAGCAAAAGGATTCTCACACTGTAACATCCTTTTTTATTTCTAAAGTAAGAATTTATGAAATTGTCTTAGCTGGCCTAAAAGTCCAGGGTTGACACTACAGGTGGGTGCCACTATGCCTGACTTATAATCCTATTTAATTATGTTGGATTTTATTTAATTTGATACATGCCAAAAATTAGATGTCATTGGTGAGTTGTGGGTTATTTTTTTAAAAAATTTATTATTTGCAAACTATTTACTTATTATCCCATAATAAAATTTAATAAGATTGATAACATGAGGCAAAAAATCTTCTAAAAGAGACAATTTGAATTTAGTCTGTTGAGGTAGCTTCTTTACTATGTGGCCTGCCTCAGTTAAGGACTTTCTTTTCTTTCTTTCTTTTTTTTTTTTTTGTTTCATTTAAAAAAAAAAAGTGGGCTTAATGAGAAACTTGGCACCAGGGAAATTCCCAAGAGTCCACAAGGATGACCCCAACTAAGACTCTAAGCAATAGTGGAGAGTCTACCTTAAATGCCCTTCCCCTATAATGAGATTGATGCCTACCTTAAATGCCATCCTAGAGCCTTCATTCAGTAGTTGATAGAAGCAGAAGCAGAGATTCACAACTAAGCACTGAGCCAAGTCCAGTTGTAGAGATGGAGGAGTGATGGACAAAGGGGTCAAGATCACGAAGGGGAAACCCACAGAAACAGCTGACTTGAGCAAGTAGAAGGTCAGGGACTCCAGACTGACAGCTGCATAAGACCTTCTAGGCCCCCTGAATGTGGGTGTCAGTTGGGAGGCCTAGGAAGTCTTTGGGGCCTCTGGCAGTGGAACCAGTATTTGTTCCTAATGCATGAATGGTCTTTGGGAGCCCTTTCACTATGGAGGAATAGTCTCTCAGCCTAGATACACAGGGGAGGGCCTCAGTCCTGCCCCAAATGATGTGACAGACTTTGGTGATCCCCCATGGGAGGCCTTACCCTCTCTGAGGAGTGTATGGAGGGGTGGGATGAGGAGATGGTAGGGAGTATGGGAGGATGGGAGGGAGAGGGAAGTGGGATTGGTATGTAAAACAAGATTGTTTTTAATTTAAATGAAATTTAAATTAAAGGATATAGCTGAAGAAGTGATTTCTGTTCAGGGTTATGGCTCTGGATCCAAAGTTTCTGAGACCGGTGCATGGGGCCCATGATCATGAGAATTAGCTTAGTGAAAACTCTTGGGATCTGTGTCCCAGGGGAATGACTGACACTGTGGCTCAGACTTTAAGATCCATCCACAATTTTTTCCAACCATGATATAATTCTTTTCAGAAAGTGTTGAGCCTTAAGTCTCTCTGCTGTGCCTACTGAAGGCAGAGATATCAAGACACTCGAATATTGCCAGATGCACTCGAAGATAAAGACTAGGGCTCTTTTTCAATTAATGCAAAATTTACTAAGATTAAGGCAATGGCCATTTTGACACAGACTGATATCTGAATTAAATGTAAGGATTAGCAACAGATAGAGAATCAGGCTGATTCTTCTATGAAAAGATAAGAGAAAAGACATTTTTGGAGGAAGGGACTAGATTTGAACAATACTTGTATGATAAATGGGCTGTAACTGAGGATCCAGTGAGAGCTTATGCCTATACAAACCAAAACTCTTGGGATGTCAGGAGGACAAAACTTAAACAGCCATTCACATGGGGACCAAGGAGCCTCAAGGGCAAAGGAAATAGACTGTGAATTCTGAGGATGACCACTGGCTCTCCAAGACCTCAGAGGTAAACAGTTTCCCTCTCTACACCTGTATATCGCCCACCTCCACTAGATTCGGGCAATTTACACAATAGAGCAATGTCCCCTCCAATTAGGAGCAGAACAACTGAGGCAAGAAATGATTTCTTTAAACATAGACGTTCAATGGTAGGTGCCAAGTTGGCCTTATTACAACCGGCTCCATAAATGAAGAGGGGAAGGGCTGTGTATCACAGTACAAGTAATAGTCACAACAGGAATAAGGGACACAAAACCATCCACAGGCACAAAATATCACTGCTGTGAAACTGGCAGCCTACCTTGAAAGAGGTTTGCTGTCTTTCACATCAGAGGCAGGCGTTCAATATGGAGAGAAGAAACTGACCACATGTTAGAAGTAATGGGCATTTCAGGGGAATGGATAGAAGGTATGTCCACAGAGACTCTGTTCGTCAAGGACCTCATCCTCCAGCCAGTGGGATGATAGACAAGAGCCATCTTTGACAGTAGCATAGTGTGCTACTTCTCCACAAGTTCTATGTCACAGTAGGTTTGGCCTGAACTTTCTGAGGGCATTCGAGACAGCTAGGGAGTTGGGAGCTATTTGGGACCAAGTCAAGTAGTCAGGGAGTTTCTCTTCTTTGAGTTCTCTTAGGAAAGCCACATTATGGTGAGGCCTGGACAAGCATCCTTTCAAACAGCGCTATGAGGACTCATTTGACTTGTGATGCTCTCATATTGTAATAAACCCATTATAAGACTAAAAATTACCATTAGTCAAAAATTTGTCTAATCTACTTAAGTTGTCAAGCATGTTTTAGGCACACACTACACTGTAGAGTGACAGTTGGCT
Source organism: Cricetulus griseus (assembly GCF_003668045.3). Classification (NCBI taxonomy): domain Eukaryota; kingdom Metazoa; phylum Chordata; class Mammalia; order Rodentia; family Cricetidae; genus Cricetulus; species Cricetulus griseus. The sequence continues at coordinate 41,209,955 of NC_048597.1, read as the reverse complement.
GTTTTCCTTCATCATCAAGAATCTGGCTGGGTACTGTAGCAATCCACTACCCCTGCATATAAGAGATTCTGACTATGTATCAGTGGACTAGAAAAAGATAAAAACTCCAAGTATGGTTTCTCCAAGAATGAAGATCATTTCTGGAAAATCCATAAAGGAAAAACACATTAAATCAATCAAACCACTGTAAGTCAAAAACTGTCTGCATTCTGTTGTCACCCCTTAACATATTGTTAGACATCTTTACAGTGGTCTCCCTATGGAGACATAGTCAGCCTAAAACTCACTATGTAGTCAAAGGATGGCCTCAAACTTGCAGCAATTCCCTTGCCTCTGGTTCCTAAGGTCTGAGATTATAGGTGGGACCTCCATCACCTGCCTCTGCTATCTGCTTCTATGCAAAAATATTGAAAAGATAAAGCAATATCATTTCTAGGAAGTAAAATTTGCCAATATGAAACTCATGAATGTTAAATACATTTTTACTTCTTGCCCAGTAATTTCAGCTTTAGAAACCCACCTTCAAGGAAATAATATTGAATGCAGTATCTAGGCATAAAGATGCTTCTTATCTTATTATTTATAAAGATAAAAAAGTGTCCATCAGTCTAAATGCACTATATCAGGAGTTTGAAATAGAAAATCTACAGTATGTTTGCAGTGGAACTATTAAAGTTATGAGTATAAACGGACTTTTGTGTTATTGGGATACATCCATCTATAACTTTTAAGAGGAAAATAAAGCAAGCTAGTAAATTTCACTGTTCAACGGAAATTCTCAGCTGTATAAAGGTGTGTGTATTATGCATGGAAATGGGAAATCAATGAAAAATTATCTCTGTGTGATATGATTATGGTTGAATTTTATTCCATTTCCTTTACTTTTTAATATTACAATTTATTGAAGTTTCTATAATGAGCAAGTAATTAATCTATAATCTAAAAATCAAATCTTGCATGTGCATTATCTGTTTTTTTTATAAATACTGGTGCATACACCCCTGCTTCCTTGAAGGAGCTCAGGCTTTGAGTAAGGGATGTCCTCATGTGTGACAAGCTCACTCTTCCGTGCGTGTGTGTGTGTGTGTGTGTGTGTGTGTGTGTGTGTGTGTGTGTGTGTTTTACATGTGTGAGCACCTGCATGCAAATGTGCCTGTGGAGGCCAGAAGCTGATGTCTGTCTTCCTGCATTGCTTCCCATAATGTTTTTAAGGTGACTCTCTCATTGAACCTCACCAATTTGGCAGGACTAGACAGTCAGGGCACTCCAGGGGTCGTCCTGCCACTGCCTGACCAGCACTATGATTGTAGGCTTGCACCCACCACACCCAGATTGTATTTTATTTACATGGTTTGTTAAGTTTATTATTGTATTTATTATTATCTTACCATTTATTTTATTTTTATGTACATGGTTTGCTCATTGTGTTTTACATGGATACTGGAGATCCAAACTATCAGTGGTCTTATGGATTTCCTTTTCTGGCTTGAAGAATAATCATAATGAATTTGTTCTAACCTTTATATTTCCTTTCTCTGCTTTTAAGAAAGTCTACCCCAAATACACACACACACACACACACACACACACACACCTCTACTTACAGTGGCCTGAGACCTTTGCAGTTTCTCCTTTTCTCTCTCTCTCATTTTTTACTGTCCTCACTATCAGTTTCCACTGGGGACTGGATGTCCATGCCATGAAGAGAGAAGTGAATAGGATGGAGGTGGAGGAGGGGACAGGGAGGTGACAGATTTCTTGGCAGGAGCAGAGCAGTGAGCTGAGCTGCTGATGGGGTTCAGGAAAGCTGGAAACCGGCCTGGGAGGCAGGTTGAAATCGCATGGATAAGAGGAGACAGGCCATTTGGAGCCCCAGTCGGCTACTCAGCAGGGAAAGCCAACATTCCAGAGAAGGCTCCCTGTAAGGAAGGCCCAGGGCCAAGGCGCAGGGGGACAGCCTGCTAGCCTCTCTCCATGCCAGCACACAGGAGCAGCACTGGTTGTTCTTCTCTGGCTGTGGGTTGAGGGAGCCATTTCCTCTCCCATATCCTGACTTTGGGTAACACAGAGGACACTGATTCCAATGCCTCAGGATTCTGCTCTTACGTAAGGAAGGCAGGCTGTGTGACAAGATTCCCAGTGACAGGCGCTGTGGAGTGCTGGGGACCATGGCTGGCTGACATGGCCGACACACTGGCATGCCAGCACTTTTGCCCTGCAGGTGTGAGGCTAAGGGTGGCAAGTCTTCCAGTTTTTCCAAAGAAGCTAAAAATCTGGAGGCGTTTTGAATTCTGAGGAGAGAAAAGAAATCAAAGAGGGGGATCTAGAGAAAGAGGAAGGTTTTAGTTTTTAAAGCATTGGCTTGTGAAGATAATTACTAAAGTAAAACTCAGTGTATGCCAAATGTAATGTCTGCTGGCTGGATTTAATTTGTGGACCAATGGTTTGAGATGATTTGAAATAAAACCATATAAGACTGTTTCCCCTGAAGTCTGTTTATGGCTCTACCAAATCCAGTGTCCACTGGAGAGACACACATTTAGTATCTATCATGTGTACAACATTCCTGGAAACACCATAAGGCATCTATGATAAATACTAAGTAATTTTCAGCCTTCTATGAGTTTAGAATATTGCTGAACCAGTTTACTTTCACTCAGGAAAGTTAGGTAAGCGAGCAATGCATAATTTGTTACCAAAACAGTGGATCTGATCAGATGTACGAAAACCTCCTTAAACGGAAAGAGGCAGGTAGCTGGGAAATGGTTCACTCAACAAAGTGGCTGCCACATGCCCGTATCCTTATAAAAAGCGTAGCATGGCAGCTTGTGCCTATAACCCCAGTACAGAGGGGTGGAGACAAGAAGATTCCTGAAACCTATTTGGCTAGCTAGCCTAGCCAAATGGATGAACTCCCAGATCAGTTAGTGATCTCAACTAAAAATAAATAAATAAATAAATAAATAAATAAATAAATAAATGTGGAGAGTGGTTGAGAAAGACACTTGGTGTCAACCTTGGACTTTCCACAAGCACATGCATATATGTATGTACATAATGTACACATACAATATGAATAGATACAACATACACACGTCATACATATAACACAAATATAATAATAATAATAATAATAATAATAATAATAATAATAGCAGATGGATAGGGCTTACTGACCAACCAGCCTAGCCTAGCACCCAGGTTTGGGACAAGACCCTGCCTCCAAAAGCAGAGTAGAGAGAAGTAGAGGAAGACATACAGTGTCAATTTCTATTGTGTAATGTCAACATGTGGGTAATTGCACCTGTATGTGTATGTTCACATGTACACATGCACATGTATGCAAATGCACACACACCGACTAAGCTCTATAGGCTTTTAGGCCTATAAAAGTCATGTAATAAAATCAGTGGTGAAGGAAATACCATGGGTGCTGCTCACCCTTATATCCTCAACACTTGGCACCTAGAAATGATGCTCAACAAGTATTCCTTGAATAAAAGGATAAAATTAATTAGTCTGGGAAGGGAAGAAGTCAGTCTTGTGAACTGAGACAGTGAGGAATTAGGCAAATATTTTCATTATAGACATGATGATATTCAACAAAGAGACAGTGAGTTCAAGGTTCTAAGAATTTGGTCACTAGGTCCCCATTGTTGCTAGGGAATGGGGTGTGCAATCAGTTCTCCCTGTAACCATATTATAGTTGACAAGCTATTTACCATCTCTGCTGAAATGTCTGCTGAACTTCCTAATGACCAATTAAGATTCCTCGACATTTTGATGCGGGAGAAAAGGGACCCAGACACTATGTTCATGTAATAGCCTATCTCATAATGAGCATGCTGATTCTCTCATCAGTGTTTTGGTTATTTGGTGACTAGCCCACTGTCTCCCTGGGCCAGGTGCCACTCTTTAAGTTCCTCCATCAGTTCTGATTCATTGACCCTTTACTCCTGCAGCTGTCACCATAGACTAAGAAACTGAAAGGAGTGGGGCAGGTAGGACACACAGCTGTAGGGCCAAGAGGAGGGCAATCCTGTTTGGTATGGCAAGTGAGCCTCAGAAAACAGAGGAATCAAAGCTAAAACTGTTGGTACTGTTGGTACATGCATGGAATTCCAGCATTTGGGAGGTAGACGTAGAGGGATAGCTAGCTCAAGTTCAGTCTGGGTTAAGTGAAGAAAACCCTGTCATAAAAGAACAAGGGCACAAGGGCACATGGAGACTGCCTAGTATATGCAGGGCTCCTTAGAGTGATCCTCTCTCTCTCTCTCTCTCTCTCTCTCTCTCTCTCTCTCTCACACACACACACACACACACACACACACACACACACACGGATGATAAGAGGTTGGTGATAAAATCTCTTTGCTCTATCAGAAAGTTTGTTTTGAAGGGAACTTAAGGTTTGTTAGGTGAAACTAAAAACCCAACTGTAGACTTTAGACTTTATCTGACATCTGATCAGGGAGAAACTCAAGTTCCCTATGGACTTAGATCATTTGATATTAAGAGGAAGGGCTTCTTTGCAATCTCATTATTGTTCAGAATTAACAAATCAATACTGGAAGACTTTGTGGAAGACAAAAAGGACCTTCCCAAAGACGTGAGCTGACTACAAGTGTCCTGTGCTGGATCTCTAGGAGACAATTGTGCAGTTCAAGAGCACAATGGCCCCCAATTAGCAGAACAAGCTCACACATGAAAACCACATTATGAGAAATGTCTTGGTGAAATCAGATCCAATCACTATTAATGGTCCTCTCTGCTGACCCTAGTTACCAGAAGCTGAGGATTCTGTTTTCATCATGGACATTTTCAACACAGGCATTTTACAAGCCCCCCATGAAGCCCTGGCATGCTAGGGTATAAGTTGTATCTATGTGATGCTCCAAAATTAAAAGGTAAGAGACAACTGGTTATAACAGCTGGGCTTCCTGGTCACTGTTTCATGAAGAATTCTGGATGATCAGCACAGACGGGTGTTCATAGGGTTCCTTGGACAGGCTAGGGAAATCTGTAGATGTCATAGATGCCTTGAACTGGAGTTTCCAAGGTGCAGTGAGCTCTGAACCCATTCATTAAAGAAAAAATGTGTCTAGAATTCTATTCATGAAGAAGACGAAAGTATAGAGGCTCTGCCTCATGTATGAGAGACTTCTGATAGACTTGTGCAGAGAAGGTGAAAAAGTTTAGTTTAAGGGGGAGCACAAGATTTAGTGATTTCAAATTTGCTTACATTATTTTTTATTACAAAGGGGAAGTAGTAACTGTGCAATGAAAAACCTGGTACATACCACCTTGATTAACCAATAGCAGTAGGACATCAGCTATGCTGAAAGACTGGGGTATCACAGCCTTGGGCAAATGGTGTTCCCATACAAATCCATATCTCTAACCTAATTATGAGAAATCATTATACACATTCCCTAAACAGAACGGTTTTTGCTAAATAACTGGCATATAAGTTTTTAAAAATCATTTCTTTTATATTTTGGGATTATATTTACAGCATTTCCCTCTCCCTTTCTTCCCTCCAAGCCTTGCTATATACTCCTCCTTTCTCCCCTTCAAATTCATAGCTTCCTTTTTCCTTATTTGTTGTTACATACACATATGCATGGAAGTTGAAGAAGACATTAAGATAAGGCTAAATACTATTTATTGTAGCAGAAACTGAAGACCCATGGAAACTAAGTGCAATGAATTATGTATCCTAAAATGTGTCTGTGTTTGGGGGAAGTGTCAACAAAGGGCATCAGCTGGAAGAATTAATGAAACAAAGAACAAGGATGATGGTTTACCCAGGTCTGGAAACAATTGAGTAGAGGCTAAATGTACTGCACAGCTTTTTTTTTTTTTTTTTTTATGAGATGTGTTTGAAGCGATTGTAAAATAAAGAAACAAAACATAATAAAATCTAACAGTGAACTGATAAGTCCATCAAAGTCTAAAATAGTTATTATCCTATCCATTTTAGTGAGTTCTGGAACAAGCCACTAGTAAAAGTCATTTTGTTTTAGCTCTTCGATCTACACAGACAGACAGGCTTTTGTCTCCACTTTCCATAGCTAACACACTTCCGTCTCTGGGAAGCTGCCATCTCTGTCCAAGCCCCAGGCTCTTTAGAACAGTGTAAAGACAGACTGGCTAGACTGCATATCTGCAGAAGGAACATGATCCCAGGAAATCACTGCAATTATTGTTATTATGGAGACAGAACTCCGTGTACCCCAGGCTGGTCTTGATCTGGCTGTGTAGGTAAGGATTTGAATTTTTGTCCTATTACCACTGCTTCTCAAGTGCCAGGATTACAAGTGCAAACCACCATCCTAGTCGATGCCATGCCATGGCTAGAAATTAGAACCTAGGGCTCCCTGTATCCTGGGCTGCATCCTCGGGCCCCACAGTTGTAGAAGGAGTTACAGGGACACTCTCATGCAATATTTGTGCTACTTACTACATGCCAAAGTCTAATCGCTTTTTTCCTGTACTAATTCATCGAACTCCCACTTATGAGGCCTTATGAGGTTAGGGACTACTATTGTCCCCATTTCACACACAAGGAAGCCAAGGCCAGAGGAAATCCAACATCCTGCCCAAGCGAGTCAGGGACAAAGCCAGATTTTGATCCCAGGAAGATTGATCTAACAGCCATCCCCCGAATAGCTCTGTCCAATCAGTTCTGCCTCATTACCCTGGTGAGTTATTAACCATGCAGGATTTGTACACACATGTCTAATCTGGGTTTTCTTCCCCATCTCTAAAAAGAGAGGACCAGGTGGAGGAGCCATCCTGGACTCAAGAGGGCCTGGAATCAAGGCTAGGTTTCTTCCACCCTTCTTCACAACACTGCAAAACAAACGAGTCCCCTAATAACATCAGAGAAGCCTGCCATCCCTGCTCTGTGTTTCCCAGGAGGAGAGACTGCAGCATCGGAGCCATGGCTATAAATATCAGAGTTAATGAGGGAGGACTCCTGGAGACCGAAATGTATCCATTTTACGGGTTTGTCATACATCAGGTTAATATGATTCTGACAAATAATTATATTGAAAACTGGACAGGGACCTCGAATGTTGCTGTTCCCTTTTGATTGTTACAGCGGAGTCTTCTGGCTAATTAAAAGGTGATGATACTGGCTCTGAAATGCAGAGCAAATCTATAACAATTTGTGATTTTTAGACAAAGGAGTGCGTGCACACACCCACCTTGGCATAGACTATATGACTGTCATTGTCTAATTTCCTTAACAAGCCGAGCAACTCCTTCATAGGGATGGTTGAGCAGTTAGACCTGGTGTAGATACCAAGGAGAGGGGAATAGAGGTGGAGGAATTGCTTTTGTGTCTTCTCTTTCCTTTTTAAAAGTAACATGGACTATTTCTGCCCCTCCTAGCATTCTTTGGTTGCCCGAAGTTCTTTATGCAGGCTTGAGGCCTCTTGGGTTTTCTCCTGTCTACCTTGACATGTTTGTTGATGATGTCCTTGTTCAACTCATGTTTAGGCAGTGATGGGGGTAGCATCACACCAATCAATTTACAAGGTCAGCCTTGTAAACACACATACAAGTAACATTTATTCAGGCTGAGCATGTTATATTTACAAATGTGTATATATGCATCTGCCTGTAACAACAATTATTGAAAACAGACAATGCATTTAAAAGAGAGTCAGGGGCGGGATAGGGGAAGGTTTAGGAGGAAAAAGAAGGGGAAAATGATGCAGTTGTATTAAATCTCAAAAACAAAAGAAAAAATTTAAAGTAGCATTGACTTTAAGGCTTTTCACGTGGAAGGATATATAGATTGGGTGAGTCCCGGAAATAGGTTTTCAGTCAGAACATGGCAGACCATGATGGTAGCGCCTTCTCTGACTTTAAAGATGACTTATTCTCTCTCGGGTTAATTACAGTGGCCTCTGAGAGGAAAAGATGTCTTACTGATGGAAAAAAAATGACATTCTGAAGCTGTGACATTTGCCATCATGTAATTGGGTTGCCCTGAAATCCTGGAGCTGTGTGGCAGGCTGGAGAGCAGGCACTTCCAGGAAAAGGCTGCCTAGAAGGTGACATCCAACTTTACAGGTCCCTCTTCATCCTCGGGGACTTCTCCCCAGCAGGACAGCTTGCTTACCCCACAAGGGCATCACACAAAGAGGACTTAAAGGGTCTAAAATTCAGACCTGCCTCACCTGGGCAAAGCTGAATCTTCAATAGTGACTATGATCCCATGCATGTCCAGGCCACTAGAAGCATGTAAGCAACTGTAAGTGTGTGGCGGTGGGAGAAATTGGAGTGTGGGGTTGAGGGTCAGAGGTCAGTAATGAAGGCATGTAGCAAATGGTACCTGGACAGAGTCCTGCAAGGCAACTAATTCTTTAGCTATGTTTTATTTTAAATATTGAAAATCAAGAGGGGGCTCCAATGAATTGAACTCAGGAAAGGGAATATAGATAAACTGGCATAGATTGTCTATGGACCGTAAAGCTTAAATTCGTACACTAGACTGGATCTCTGTGAACACTAAAAGTAGCTGGAACTTAGGGAATGTTCTAGGCGAGGAGAGGAGAAAACAGTGCAAAGTAGGTATAAAGTATTTGTGTGCAGGCACGTAGTATCCTCAGAGCCACTGTAGCTGTTCTGTGTCAGAAGCACACACAGCTGCCAGGTCTTTGTATAGCTATGAGGTGGTCACGAAGTGACAATTTTCTTCAGTGAAACCATGCCATGGCATCTGCAGACCCTGAAACACAAGCCACCTGAAACTGGATGAGGAACAAAGGCTCTGCAGGTCTGTGTAGTGTGCACAGTTTTCCAGAGGCAGCAATGCCCAGTCAGGGTCAGTGTGGCCGTGAGAGACATGGCTAATCCTAAAGTTCAGGACTTTCAATCTCTGAAATTTAATGATGGCTTTGGGCCTTATTAACATGTAAGAATATACCTTGGAGCCAATGATTATCTGTTGGATGACCCTGAATATGAGGAGACCATCTGTAACTCACCTTGCAGGGTACAGTATGAAGAGTCCTGGCCATGGAATGACATGATTCATCCTAAATTACCCTAAAAATCTGTATACAATTTGAGGAAAACGGCTGTGGATCCTGGGCCAGGATGATCCTTCCAGAAGAGGGTGGTTTTACTTAGAAGGGATCTACATATAAAACTGCTAAGATAGAATTTGTAAAATATCTAAGTTTTTTTCAGTTACTAAAAGTAAGTTAGCTAGTCTCACATTTATGTATGTGTACATGTGCACAGATGCATATTTCTTTCATATGTGCATATGTATACAAAAATATGTATGTAGTTAACAGACCTATACACAGAATCCATGGGACATTTGTGTCAGAGGCAAAGCCCATTTATGACTTTTCAGCAGGAACTCAAGGCAGAGAAACATCCTCCACAAGGCTCTGCAGTGAGGATAAGGGTACCAGGCATGCAGTTGAAATCGCTATTGGAGATCCCAGTTAATTAAGAAACTCTGATCTTATATAGGCCTTCGAGAGACCTGCACGTCCTCCCCACAGAGTAAAACATTATCTTTACTCTGAAATTTCATCTAATCCTTGGGTAGAGGAAAAGGAGGTTTTTATCTTTACTACTTTGAAGCATCTCCAGGGATGGAGATGTCTCCAAGCTTTACTATCCTGAACATCTCCTTATGCAAACAGATTAAATTTAGCTGGAAATGTTTTTGCTTAGAAGATCTTGATTGTGAATCGATGTAAGCTATTCATGGGGAATGGACTCCCTCATAATACCTGAATATAAAATAATATTTATCTCCTAATGTAGACCTCTTTAGATGTACACAAACCCTCAGGAATGTTTTATATTTTGAAGACTGGAAAAGCAGTGGAAAGTATTGTGGCCATTCCTCATATTTATCCCTCTACTATTGATGGTATATAAGAAATGACATTCTATTAAGGTGTTTAGGGACATGGTGTAGCTCTGGTGTTTAGGAACATGGTGACCAATAGCATGGGTGGTGTGCTGAAGAATGCTTGAGTGTTCCAAGAAGGAAGACAGTAGGGGAAAAACACCTACCTAGTGGATTTCTCAAAGGTATAAGGAAACATACAAACACATCCACAACAACAGGCTTCTTGACTCAGAGGAGTCATATATTGTAACACAAGGATGTGCTTGTTCACTCTAAAGTGTAATTGGTTGGTTGAGTTCTTCTTGACCTAGAGAGGGAGGCAGGACCATTCCAAAAAGATTAAGCTCCAAAGCCAGGTGTCTTAGAGTTTCTATTGTTGTGAAGGGACACCATAGCCATGGCAACTCTTATAAAGGAAAACATGAAATTGGGGCTTGCTCACAGTTCAGAGGCTTGGTCCATTCTCATACTGTGGGAAGCAGTGACAGACAGGCAGACATGGTGTTGGAGAGGTAGCTGAGAGTTCTACATCCGGGTGAGCAGGCAGCAGGAAGAGAGTAACACATTGGGTCTGGCTTGAGCATCTGAAACCTCAAAGCCCACCCCCAGTGATGTATTTCCTCCAACAAGGCCACACCACCAACAATGCCACTCCCTACGTGTCTATGGTGGCCATTTTCATTCAGACTACCACACTAGGAATGGCAGCTCACCACTGTAATCCTAGTACTCAGTAAGATGAGACAGGAGGATTACCCTGAATTTCAGACCCACCTAGGTTCCCGGCTAGCTGAGTTACAAGGCAAGAGCCTGTTTCAAACAAAACAAAACAAAACAGGATGGTACTAGGGCCCCAAAGATCTTGACTTTCATCTACCTTCCTTGGACTCAAATTCCTTTGACTTATTTGTACAGTGCTCCTTTGCTAACATCTCCCCAGATGATGCTCAAAGAAGGCAGAAGGGCTTGCTTCTCTGCAATGTGTGAGATCTCACCCCTGGAGTAAAGCCTCAGAGTAGCTTCTCAGAGTCTGCCCCTCTTGGCTGACCCTGTCAAGACCCTTCTGTTGTCACATCTTCCCAGTCTCTTCACCTCATCTAAACAGGAGGTGCATTGCCTCAGTCTCTACTTCAGGAGGTGAGAGGGAAACAATACTGTGAATAGATGCTCTTACTTGGATGTTTAGTGTAGGTCAAAGAACAAGTAACTGGTGGTTATTTCACGTGGTCGCCTAATGGTTCTTCCCGCCAAGGAAGTGATGTGGGGCACACACCCATTGTTCAAGTTCACTTGCTTTCACTTAGACCATGATCTCTGTTGCACATACAGACAATTCACAAGCATGGATCGCCAACCCCATCCTCCTTCCAGGCCCGAGTAACTGGACATCCATGTTTAGGTGTAACAAATGTCACAATCTGATGTCTCCAATGGACCCACCGTTTCTTTCATGGATCTTTTCTTTCCATAATTCCTAGGGTACATTTCCACTTCTTTCCAAATCTCCAAGAGACCCCAAGACCATCCTTAGCTGCTTTCTTCTCAATATCCAACCCCCAGGAGTTAGACATGTTAAATAGAATTTCTGTAACTGTCTTATCTGTTTCTTGCTGCCTTTGGCCCTTCTAACCTCTTATAATTTCTTCCTTGTTCTTAAGCAATGACCTCCATATAATTTTCCTCACTCTCATTTTCTCCCATCTTCAAAACTTTTAGAATCCATCAACATGACAATTACTACTGAAACACAAACATGATTAAACTGTTCTTCCCTGCCTTCTGTTGTCTTTAGACAACATGGCCCAAATGACCAACAAAAGTTACCCCATGGTTCTCAGAGCAGGTGGAATTTAGCTTTAAGGTTGTGCTCACAAATGCCTGGGAGGTGTACACATCCAGGTATGTGAGCCAGAGATGCTGACATTCTGAACTGGGAGATGGGGTTCTATCTGGGAGGAACCAGGCCGGTCAGAAAACAAGCAGATATGGAATTAGAAAACACTAGTTGGTCCCTGACCACTACTGCAGACTAATTTCTAGATACTGAAACTATCTCACCCTGTGGTTGACCTGTCTCAAACTTTGTGGCTCCTAGGGGTATTTGTGCTTCTGCCCTTTCTCCCCTCCCATTCTATGACCAGCCCCATACTCTAGGTTCCTAAGTTGCTTATGTCTCCCTATTCACCCTTGCAGATTTGGCTAAAACATTACAATCAGGGGTTTCCTCCTTGTCCCATCTGCAACTGTGTCTGTAGACTGGGCTTCAAAGACATCCTATACTTCCAGTAAGCGTATTTTACTCTTTCATTCTCATGAATCCCCTGTAGTATGCTGAGCCCTGAGGGGCAAGACAGGCCGTATCGGGTTCTGAAGTGTTTTGAAAACTATGGATGGGAAATCTTCAATTTTTGCTCAAGATTTCTTTTTAAAAAGAAAACAAACCATGGTTTCACTACATCAGCCAGCCTGGCCTCATTAAACTGTGATCCACCTATCTCAATGTCCCAATGTGCCACTGTGCCCAACTAGAAACATTTTTTTTTGAATCTTGGAATTAATATATCTGTTTTGTGAGAAGGTCAAATAGAGTAATAAGAGATACCATATAGCATACTGGAGTTGGAATCAAGAACCCACTTCTAAATGGTGGGGTGTGTCTTCAGTTCTGCCTCTGTGTGAAAGAGGTGGCAAAGAGATGCTGTTGCCTGATGTGCTCAGTATGGGAGCTCAAGTCTCATGTCTGCCACCTACTAGCTGTGCAACCTTGGGGCAGATTGCTTGACATCTCTGTGGCTCAGTTTATGCAACGCAAGAGAAGAAAAACTAAAGTTTATGCCACATGGGGCTTTAGGCAGTTAAATGAGACGAGACATCAAGTGCTTAAAGGAGACCACAAAGTCACTAATTACTATTATACGTTAATAATATTGTTATTAATGGAGAAAGTATTACAAAAGGGTATATATTAAAGGCATTGGCTCCTCTTAGCTATTACAACAATTATTAATATTTCTTGCTATGGTATTACTCAGGAAATGTTATATGCATACCACAATAATAGATTTATAGATTTTTGAAAGGAAATTGTGAGTATCTTACATTTTTAGCTACCAATGTGCTTTAGACAGTTGCTTATTAGCTTATGGAGCTCTAATGTCTTCTTCTATGGCTTCACTGGCCAGTAGCTTCATGATTTTATTTAATAGCTTCATTATTTGGGACTAGCCTTTACCCCATCATGGATGATCACTGCTGCTCACCATTGCAATCAAAGCTTTTGTTGAAGTTAGCACAGAATCTTCTCTCGCCACAAGCAGCACAATACTTCAGCCTATCCTCCAACCCCCATGACTTTGACTCTTCACACTCTTTTAGGCATTTCCAACATGGACAACTCATGGAACGGAGATGACAGTGGCATCTTGTCGCTACCCCAATTCTCCCTCAAAACCTCATCTCCAGGATGACATTCTGGTGTGCAGGCACTGAAGGCTTTCGCCTGTACAGGCTGAGCTGTCATCAGTAAATATTTCATGTGCCTGATTACTCCACAGTGAGCAACAGCATGAAAATATAATCTTGGAGATAGCTACAGGTAGGCAGGAGGGCATGTTTTCATCTTTCCAGAAGGGGAAATGATTTATAACTGTCAGAAATCTGATAAGAAGTTGACAAGTATATGAAATTGGTTATATAAATTATATAACATAAGTCATGATTCTATTTGCTTTGTGACAAGAAAACCTGGGTAATTTTTCATGATGGTATAAACTAAATACAAATGGGTAGAATATCTAAGTGGCTGTTCCCACTCAGTGCCTGAAAGCACCTGGCGTGCTTAAAGATGGACGCAGAACTGGAAACAGAGGAGGCAGAGTGGAGCGTGGGAACAAAAGGTCCGGAGGGAAGCAGCAGAGAAACATCAAAGAGAAATTTCCCTTGTGTCCTAGATTGCTTGAAGCTGCTTCTGCTTGGAGTGCTACAAGAGAAACTTCTAGCAAAGAGGCCAGAGAGAAAAAATCTATTTGTAAGCCTTTCAAGGGATAGACAGTGCTGCAAACTGACTGCGGCTCTTCTCAAATGTGCAGCCCACAGCCTCATCAGCACAAAAGCTGAGGTTATAACCCCACATGACCGAGGTTCTAGGATCCAGGTTTCTTTTAAGTGATAAAATTGCTTGAAATCATAAAATTCCCTTCTCGATAATTTGCTCGACGTAGCTATGTTTTACTGTCAATTGAAGAAACAAAGGCGGATGTCAGCACTAAATTCTTCATTTCTCGCCTGTAGGGATACAGAACAGTCATCATCCACTCACCTTAAGAGCACACCATTCCTCTGTATTTTGTGTATAACCTACCATTTTTCAGATTTTCTACTTCCATTCATCCAGTCATCCTTTTCTTCAGGGTTAGAAGAACCACCTGTTCATCTCTGCCTATTAATGCCATGTGCATTTTAAAGCCTAGAACACATTTTACTGATTCTGGCTGAGCCTCCACCCTAGACAGTTTTGCCCGTCAAGTGGGTCAGGTGATCCAGCAACCCCTGAGGCTAGGAATGGCCTGCACCTTTCATTGGATGAAGGCCGACACTTTCCCACTTATTTCTCTGCCTACACTAAGGCCTCGTGGAAGAGCTGACAGAAGAGCATTTCCATATAGTCTCTAGCAACCTTCCCTATAGCATTGTGACTTCATTTCTTGTTGTTTGTATTTTGCATGTAAGCTATTATCATTAACATTTATTACCGACCAAAGGCCACCGGTTTGGAGATGATATTATTGCCCTGATCCCATGTGGCTCATGGTGAACCACAGATCAGCAGCTCCAGCATCATTCAGTAGCTTGTTAGAAATGTAGTATTCAGGCCACAGCCAAGACCCACTGGACCAGAATGGGCTTGTTAGCCAGAAAGCCCAGAACGCTCCTACACACGTCAGTGTGGAGGCACTGCCATCTAGTGCAACACAGACCCTGGCTCCCTAAAAGGGACCATCCATCCTCTCTGTTCCAAAGGGCAATGTCTCCTAGCATTCTCCATGTAGTGAACATTTCCCTGCAACTCAAATCCAGGCATGTGGCCAAATCAAATGTGAATTCACTTAGTGGGAACCATGAGGCAGAATATTGGACATTGAGTTTTGCCGTTGCTATGTTTAACTCCTATTTCATAACCATTTTTTCTTTCTCTGAAGAGAGTGGAGAATTATTTTAAAATGGTCCACCGCCCCATCCAATTTTATCTTAGTCACAGAGGCTATGTAGCGATGATTTCTTAAAAAACAAGTCTTTCTGCTAAATCATTTCTTTTCCTTTTAAAAAAGGTTTGTTAACTTTTTCATTTTATGTGTATGAGTGTTTTGTCTGCATGTACATATGTGTACCACATGCATGCAAGAGCCTGTGAAGGCCAGAAAAGCTTCAGATGGGGGAACTGGAATTACAGGTCATTGTGAGCCTCTACGTAAACACTGGGAACCGAACCTGGTGCTCTTGACCACTGAGCCATCTTTCCTGCCATCCACTGTTTCTTTCTTTCTTTTTTTTCCCCTAAGATGCATTTGTTTATGATACATACAGTGTTCTGCTCCCATGCATACCTGCAGGCCAGAAAAGGGCACCAGGTCTCATTATAGATGGTTGTGAGCCACCATGTGGTTGCTGGGAATTGGACTCAGGACCTCTGGAAGAGTAGTCAGTGCTCTATAACCACTGAACTATCTCCCCACTTCTCCCTCCATGTTTCTTTTTAAAGACAAAAGATTCCCTCACAGACAGTTGTTGAGCTCTGCCCCCTTCTCCCTCTGCTTTTGTAGCTTAATCACCTCACTGCTGGAGCCGGACCATTCACCAACCCCCTCCTCAGCCCACAGTGCATGTTGCAGCACCTGCCTTTCCAGTACCACCGGCACATACCAGGCCATCTGTAATAGCAATTCCCGAACATGACCCGTACTACATACTTACTAGAAAGTACCAACTCCTTCAGAAGCAACATGGAGAAACAGTGGCGGCGCTAAAGCCTTGGCTTCCGGTTCCTGGCCTCTGGCTACCACACGTGATTCTATGGAGTTTGGGGGATGTCAATGACACCTGAACTGTGTGACCTGTAACCTCTGGATGTTTGCACACAGAATACTCCAGGTCACGTTCATATATGATGATTTTCTATTCTTCTCATGTTCTCTTTCAGAGTGCATGTGTGACACCTGTGTGAATCTCTCAGCAAGGGCAAACACCATCAACTGTTCTTGATGGAGAACTGCCTCCTCCATGGGCTTCATGGGGATCTCTGTGAAGATGAGTAGGATCGTGGAAATTCTCACTGTGGGTTTTGGAGGTAGTAGCTCAGGCGTGATCATTTAGCATCATCAGAAAGGCCAGGTGGGCTCAGGTTGAGTGACTGAGAAACATGCTGGGTATCTCTCAAGGAGGGGGAAATGCTGCAGAACCAGAGTTTTGGGGCTGGTCAGTGTGTTGACTTCCACTGTACCCCCAGAGAAGACACCTGTCTCTTCGTTGCCTCTGTTTTTCTTTTGTCACATGAACTGCTAAGTTAGCTCCAGGTCTGGTGGCTTGTGTTTGTGTTTCCCTGCCGTGTTGGGTTAGAACTTATTTTAAGTTTTTGCCGGGCGTTGGTGGCACATGCCTTTAATCCCAGCACTCAGGAGGCAGAGGCAGGCGGATCTCTGTGAGTTCGAGGCCAGCCTGGTCTACAGAGCGAGTGCCAGGATAGGCTTCAAAGCTACACAGAGAAACCCTGTCTCGAAAAAACAAAAAACAAAACAAACAAACAAAAAAATTTACAAGATAGCAAACAAGCAAGCAAAAAAGGAAGAAGGCAAAGTAACAAAATAACAGGGTGGTTTGTAGCCTGAAAAACCTGAAAGAGCTACCTACCCCATGGCCCTTTATGGGAAGTGTTGGCTGGATCCTAAAAGATGGGAGTACCTCACAGTTGCCACCAGTTCCAGCAGAAAGGTCCCCAGGGAGACATAAATATCCTTAAGACGATAAATGGCAAAAGATAAGAGAACTCCAACAGGTTTGACTTCTGTGAACCCCGGGACCCCTAGGGCAGTACATTTTTTTTTCCCTAAGAAAAAAGTAGGTTGCTATTACAAAAGTAAGCCCAATAAATACCCTGGAAGAAACGTATGTCAGGGCTTATGAGACAGCTCAATGGGTCTAGGGCTGGCTGTGCAAGGACAAGGACCTGAGTTCAGATCTCCAGCTCTCACATAAAACACTGGGTGTGGCGGTGTCTGTAGCACGGCTCTGAGACAGCCCTGGGAGTATAGAGATAAGGTGGATCCTGAGGGCTCACTGGCAAGCTCCAGTTTCGATGTAAGATCCTGTCTCAGAAAATGAGGTGGAGAGTGATAAAGATGCAGATAACAAACCACCTCAGGTCTCCACACATGAGTGCATGGATGTGCACACCTGTACACACATGGGCACACATTCAGACCTCCCCACGCAGACAGAAAATTAAGAGAAAACAACCATCAAGTTTTAAAAAGGAAAAAAACCATATGGATCACATGAAAGGGGAATGGGCAGTAGAAAAAAAATAGACTGAAAAATTGACCCGAAGGAGAATGGGAGAAATCCCAGAAATAAATCTACAGGAGTCTTGCCCATAAACGTCCTTGTCAACAGAGAGGGAGGGAAGAACTATCAAACCACAGACTGTAGGGAGGACGCTCACCTCCCGAACCCTCCTCACCTCCCACAGGACCCCTTTTTAACTCAACCAGGAACTGGAGGGAGAGTCCACATGGCCATATCCGGGCGCAGAGCTTGACGGAGAAGTGTTAGGAGTGGATCAGAATCAGTGAATGGTGAACATACAGGAAAAGAACTGGAGGAGGAAGGCTGACTGCACTCAGGATGGCTTCATAGCCACAGGAGCCATATGTGGTTTAACCCTCTGTCCTCAGCATCTTGGGGCTCGTGCGTGGGTGCCTGTGGGAGTCACGTGCATGTGCGCGCGTGTATGCATGCAGTGAGGGTATTGGGAATTGAACTCAAGGGTCATGCACACTAGGCAGATGCTCTATCATTGAGCTATGTCCCCTGCTCTGTCTTTGAATTATCTTTTCTAAATCTATTTTACATCTATTCATTTTGTGATTTTATGTGTATGGGTGCTGTGCCTGCGTGCGTGTATGTGTATCTTGTGGGAACTTGGTGTCCACAGAGGTTAGAAAATGGTGTCAGATCATTCGGGGCTGGAGTTAATAGATGGTTGTGAGCTGCCATGTAGGTACTGGGAAGTAAAGCAAGAGCAATAAGTGCTCTTTACCTCTGGGCTCCAGTACCAGAGTTCTTAATAACATTTGGAGAAAGGCAGATTTCTTCTGTTTCACTCGGCCCCACAATTTACATACCTCTCCTAATTTTATTCTTCGCACTGCGTTCAGCCAATGATTCTATCTCTTTTGATAGTCACCCCCCTCAGTATTTCCCTCTCAGGATTGAAGGGCACAAGGCATACATGAGTTAAGGGCTGGCTTTGCAAAGATAACTTCCTTCCTTTCCCTGGCCCCACCCTCTTTCATGCTCCTTCCCATTCTCTTTAGAAGATGACATCTGGGCAGCCACCCAGGATGGACGATCATGTACTAAAATGAGAAGTGCAATGGCTAAGTGACACAGCTGAGCAGGACATGAACCGATCATGAGGGAAGTTACACAGGGCAGGAGAGCCAATTCGTCATTGACTTGAGACTGTGAGACAGGAATTTAAAACACACCTTGATTTCTTGTTTGATTTATTAGGAACATGAAGTCCATAAATGTCCAAATCCTTGCCCAAGACCACCAGCTTGGTTAGCACCAGAGCTCTCCTTGAACCCAGGGCCTCTGGGGCCAAGGCCGATGAGTTGCTCACCAATTCTCACCTTGAGTATGGGTAAACACAAATGCAAGGCTTGGGAATTATTATCTATCTGTTATAACACAACCTGTCCTTTTGCAATTTGCTTTTTTCCCTCTTTTCTCAAAAAAAAGTGTATCTTTTTTTAATTCTTTCTTCCTCCACATATTGAATGCAAAGAATCAGGATTTTGTTGCTTTCTTAGGACAGACTAAGCATCAGACTGGCTTCGGGCTTTAGCTGAAGGGTCGAAAGCCATTGACTGGGGTTGAGATGCCCTAATACAGCCCAGCACCTAAGAGAAAGTGGCTGGAGATTTCATTTTCTCCACATAATGACAATAGTTTGAAAAGCTCCGTGTTCTGCGTTAAGGTGACATAACTCTATTCTTGTTGACCAAAGATTTTCTGCCTGCATAGATACCTAAAGGCTTTTTTGTAATTCTCATTGGGCTGCTTCTTTATTTTATTTTATTTTATTTTATTTTTGATGCAAAATTGCCTTATATCCTGGCAAGCTTTAATGCTTTAATCCAGTGAGGATGGTCTGTTTCTCCTGGCAACTCCAAGGCAGCAAGATGAACAGGGGTCAGCTGAGTAGTTTGAAGAGAAGCCTTGGAAATCGGTTAAACAAAGCTTGGAATTCTCTGAAGAGAGTTTAGTAAAGAGACTACAGTTTGAAGTGAATAGAAATGGTTTTGTTCACAGCTCTGCCTTGCTGTTGGATTCAAAGAATGTTCAGCCCCAGAAAAGAACATCAATGTCTTTTTTGAAAATTAAACACACAAACGCACACACGCACACACACACATATACATACACACACACTCACACAACCAAATGTCCTCTTCTGCTTCCCTCTGAGAACTGCTTAACTCCTTAACTGTAGAAAAGTTCACAATGCCTGAAAATAAATACGTACTTTGGTGCAAAGTGAGTGCTGCTTAGGAATAAAGATGTCATATTGTCATCTGTTCCTGGTGAAATGAATTACCAAGGACTTTGCTTCAGAAAGATAACAAAAGACCCCAGATGACTCTGCTGAGTGAGGTCACCAGGGCTGGGAGAAAGTTGGAAGGCAGGGGTCCTGTAGCAGGTCACTTCTTAGCTTTGTCACCAGCCAATTCTTGTGACCTCAGGCGAGACACTAAAGCTCTTTGTACTTTTGAAAATCAGGGATAATGCCTGCTGCCCACTTAACCTCAAAGGGATATGTGAAGATTTAGCCAATTAGAGTTTTCCAGTGGCTGGAAATCAATGGAGGAAGGCACCTCTATAAACATAAAGCATTTCTGTCATGCCCGTCCCTCCCTCCCTCCCTCTACCTCTCCCTCTACCTCCCTTCTGTCCCTGCTGCCAGTTCCTCTTTGAAAGTGTTGCTGTCCCAGGAGACTCAATGAGGTCTTGTTGTGGTTTTTCTTCTGGTTTCTATTGTGGAAATGGTTGGGTACTGTCTATTAGTAAATGATTTGTTAGAAATAATTCCTTTCTGTATTATAAGAGGCAGTTTCCAAATCAAACATTCTATGCTGTCAATAAGGCACACCAGGAATGTTTTCCTTTGTGTTTACAGTTAACATCCTGAAAAAAAAAGGAGAAACCCATTGTAACCAAATAGTAAGTATAGTTCAGAAATATTTGCCCATTAGGGACTCAAAGCTAATGAGGTTTTAAGATAAAATCAATTCAAAGCCCTTGTTATAATCCTTAAAGAAATTCTTCTTTTAACCAACACTATGATGGTATTTATAGTTCATAAACATTGCCTCTCTGTTGGTTATAGCTACCTGTAAAATACATAATGCATAATATCATCATCTGATAGTCATTTTCCAGTTGAGAAAATTGAGAATCGGAGATGTTAAGTGATTTGCTCAGCATAATTTAGCTAATGAGTGGCAAAGACAAGACTGACTCTACATTTCTTTATCTTCTGATTCCAAGCAGAGTAAATTTCCTGGTGTGCCTTGCTGCTCTCTATGACTGGGACCCAAATGCTGTCTAAGTCCAACTCCTGCTGCCTTGGTATCCTGGCCCTCACTTCACAGACCATTTGGATTTAAACAATATATTTACTCTTATACAAGACCCTGTTGGTGAGTCTAGAGCAGGATGCTCTTTCAGAAGGCCGCTGGCAGTGTGTCTGAGGGCAGAGCTTGCTCTAGCTCTGTTTTCTGGCCTCCATGATGTAAACTGCTCTACTCTGCCATGCCCCGACCCTGCCAAGATGGACTGATACCTCAGACAACATGAGCCAAAATAAACATTTTTTCTCTTTAAGTTGTTTCTCTCAGGGATTGGTCATGGTGCTGAAAAAACTAATGTACAATACCACACCCTGACCCAGAAGGGAGAGAGGTTGACAGTTAGTTAGCAATACATGGATGATGGACTCCATGTCTGTGCAATGAGGCCTCTATTTGAACCTGAAGGACAGAGTTCAACAGACATCTTGATGTCTGGTCACATCTAAGTTTCTAGAGGGTGTGGCACTGAGGGGAAATTAGAACTCTGTTTACCATCTCAAGTGTCTTATTTCTTCCATTTGCACCTAGCCATTCACCTGTATCTTTTTGAATAAACTGACAAAAACGTAAGATTTCCCCCAAGTTTGGTGAGCTGCTCTAAACTCAAAGAGCAGCCTGTGAGGATTCCCACTTATGATCTATGCCAGAAGCTAAAAACCTGGGATTTGCAATTAGTTTCCACAGCCTGTGTAACTGGATCATCAACCCATGGTTTCTCTGTTGGTTACTGAGCCAAAGACTAGGAAAATCACATTGAATTGGTGTTCTCCGATACATAAAGTTGTTTACTCGGGTTGAGATCAGTATAGTTTATATTTATCTGTCCAAGAGCTGTGTTAACACTTGTTTCTCAAAATACAGTGACCACTCTTGACATTCCTGGCAACTATGTGTGTGTCACTTCTAGGAAAGAAGAAGCAGGTATTTCAGATGTTTTGAAAAGGCCCTTCCAGGTACTTTATCCACAGAGACACTCTTGTGTAAAGTGAGACTCAGCTCCCAGAAAACCAGCTGGAAAGTAAAGGTTGGGATCATCAGCACATGACAGCATACATGTCAACTTCCTCTCAAGGACTGTGACATAGATCAACTAAACAGAGAAAAGCAGAGGTTCCGTGAAAATACAGTATTTTACAAGAGTGTGATCTTGTGTTTCTTCAATATTTATTGGTGTGTATTTCTGTGTGAGTGTATGGTGTGTGTGTGTGTGTGTGTGTGTGTGTGTGTGTGTGTGTGTGTGTGTGTGTCCACAGAGATCAGCTGAAGTCATTAGATCTCCTGGAACTGGAGTTACAGGCAGTTGTGAGTCACCTGATATGGATGCTGGGAACCGAACTCAGGTCCTTTAGAAGAGCAACAAGTATTCTTAGTCACTGAGCCATCTCTCCAACAGCATGATGTTGTATTTTAAATAGGATAGGAAATTTGGTGACAGACAATAGATGTTTGAGCATGTCTGGGTATTGTGTTTATGGCAGAGGACAAAGAATTGTATATTGCTTCTCCTACCACCAGGAAGCACAGTACCAGATAAGCCTCTTTAGGTTATACATGTAGCAAACTATATAACTGGTAACAGTGCTCTTAAGATCTTTATTACTATGCTCAAAATACACCTTAAAAGCCTAGGAAGATCTCACAATCAAAATGCTCAATGATCATCATCCCCACCCTCTATAAAGGTCAGGGAAGTCTGTACATGACTGTAATCCCAGAGCTGCAGAGGTGGAGACAGGAAGATCCTTGGGGCTCACTGACCAGCTTATCTAGTTCATCTGATAACCAAGTACGTCTGCCACATCTCTGTGAGACCCCATCTCAAAATAGATAAATAAAAAAGTAGAGAGTGGTTGAGGAAAGTGGGTGCTGTTGACTGCTGATATCATTTGGGAACGTCTAGTTTGAATATCATAGGTGTGTATAGCCAGTACCTGGGCTTAGGTCCTGGAGGGCTGGAGGAAGGATAGGGGTAGTTAGAGCTGTGCAGACTCATCGTCCTCTCCCTTCTCCTCATTGACCTCATCATCTTTCCTTTCCATATATTCTGGAAGTTGGGCTTCCTCACAACATGGTGACTATATTCCAAAAGCAGTCATGCCCCCAGAAGGCTCAAAGCCATATATTCTTTCATAGCTTCATCTAAAATAAAAATATTTCAAGACTTTGAGGTCTGTATTTTTCAAGATCACAATCCCAATTAGCCTCAAATAAACATAAGCTTTCTTGTCCTCGACTAGGATGATTTTAAACTTACCAAGACTTTTTAGACAAACTCTTAGATGCACAGAATAGAAACTCATTCATGTCAGCAAAGGATGCCAGAAAAAAACAGTTAAAGACTGGAAGGATAGCTGCTCCTCAGCTGAAGGTGGGGCTGTTGTCTGTCAATCAGGGAGTCTCCCCACTGCTCCTGAGTCCATCAGACTTCCCTCTCCTCTCCCTGTCACTTTATACTCCCTGCTCCTTCCCCATTTTCTGTTATCCCTGTGTCCTTTCCCTGTCACCTCTACTGACTCCATTTTTCTTCTTGGCTCAGCTTCCTGGTCTTCCCTTGACTTATCATCTACCTATGTTAAGACATATAAACATAGGCCCTGACTTTGCCCTATTCTTTAGGAATATGCTAGTGTCAATTCCCAAGAAAGGGGCAGTTTGCTTTATTCAAAGAAGATCGTATCATCTGTGTTTAAGTCTCATCCCTTTTTTTAAAAATATTTTTATTATTCTTTAGCAGTCACTCTTGTGAAACAAATGAAGAGACAGTCAAGCAACAACAAACTCAGGCCCAGCAATTCAAACCTGAAAGAAAAGGTTGGGCATTTGCCTGAGCAGAAGACACAATGCTCTAAGAAGAAAATGGAATATTCTATTTCAATACACGTGCAAATATATCTAGAAATTCGTATTTCTCCAAATCAATATATCAACATCTTTGGTGATTACTGTGGTGGACTATGACTCCAAGGTGGATGCTGTGTTTCCATAGCACTTCCTTCAACCTTCATTACTGCTCAACCACAAGCCTGCTGTCTCAGGACCTCCAAGAGTTAAGCCTGAATCAGCTTGTAAGCAATTAGCCATTCAAATGAAGGCGGTGCTGTTTTCTATCTTAGCATTGTACTGCTTTTCTTCTGCATCCTTTTCAAAAGTGGGAAAACTCAGGAATTAGTCTTTGTTTAATAATAAAGGTTTGAGAATGTCTCTGTTTCTGTGTGTGCTATCTACTACAGTCTATATTTGAAAATTGCACTGTAAATGCTCTGTGGGTTTTTTTTTTTTTTCCCCTCACTCATTTCAGTCCCTCACAATGTCACATTCTTCATTAATTCCTATTTTTCCAACACATACTGCACGGTTGCCAAGTTATTGACTAATTTATTTCATAACTTGGAATGAAAAGAAAAAGACCCAAATAAGCAAACAAGTAAACAAAAATGAAGCTTCAGGGGCCTTTGGTACCTATTCCCACACCAGTAGGCTAAGACGGCGGCCTCTCTGGCACAATAGCAGCTGTCTCATCTGGTATTTTGATGGAATTTGGATTTTTAAGATTCTTTAATTTTTGAAACAGGGTCCCACTTTGGAGACAATCTGGAACTCACTAGGCAATGCAGACTAGCCTCAAAATCGTAATCCTCCTGCCTCAGCCACCTGATTTCTGGGATTTACAGGCATGTGTCATTATATCAGGCTTTGATGTGAATGTTTTAATTTGAGATTTTAAGGGATCTGGCATGAACTTTCTCTTGTTTCTAAGAAGTTAAGAAGCCAGAAAATACTAAATCCAATTATAGAAGATATTTAATTTCCCTTTGGGTGTATGACACAACAATTATCTCTCTGTGCGTGTGTGTGTGTTTTGTTTTTTTTTTTTTTTAAATAAAATCCTAACACAGAACTTTCTGGGTTCATACCAGATAAAGCCCTCAGGAAAAGATGCCATAGTTGGCATCATGTCCTGACATTCATGCATGATTCAGCACCTCTAGACAACGATTTGGGGCAATCTGTTTTTCCATCCAAGCCAGACTCTCATCTCAATAGAAGCTGCAGGAATCAGAATCCCAGCTTTCACAGATGGCTGCCTCCTGGACCACCCATCACCTAGAGACATCCAGAGGCTGCCGAGGCGGGTGCTTTACATCTTTCCAGTGGCATCAGAGAGCTCAGGGATCCAGGTGATTGATGCCTCCTTTCTTGTCCTTTAGCTGCTTTTGCATCAGTTGCTAGTGCCTGGGTTTATATGTATGATTGGGCTGAGAATGCCTGGGTCAACCACCCACAGATTGTATCAAAAATAATCGATCCTGCTTGACTGTCTTAACATTTTGGCTATTTTAGTTGTTAAGGCAACCAGATCTGATGAAGTGTTCACTCATCAATTTGATGTTCAGTAATCGTCTGTCATGATTTTGGAGTTGGGGGGGAGGGGATAAAAATCAGCTGTCAAAATAGTCAATCCAAAACAGTCAATCCTGTCACAAGTTTCTCCCTGACACCAGAGACAGCGCCTCCTCCGCCCACTATTTCTTTTCTCCCACCTCCTCTCTTTGGATGTTTCCCTCCCACAAACAGCTTCTCTGCCTCTGCGGCAGGGATCTTGATGAGCAGAGGCGAAAAGAGGCATTTTAGGTTTCCCCTGGCTTATATTTTCCTAAAAGGGTTCTCCTTCCTTTGCTTTGATACTGATTTACTTTTTTTTTTTACTAGCAAAGAGTCCCCAAAATATAGGTATATTGTAGACACAACATGTTTTGTCTTAAAGGGGGGATTTACAAAGACACGCCCTTCACTTTCTCTTTCAAGATGCATTTTGCTTTTGAGGGTGCATGGTTCCAAAGCCAGGGAGAGGCAGTTTGGCTTGCACAATCCCTTCCTGTCCCTGAGCCTGCTCCAACATCCTTGGAACAGAAGGGCTCTGAATCTGGCCTTGGTGTGAGATGGGGCTGGCTTTCCAAGTTGAGAAATGTGTTAGTAATTACTTTTTATTGCTGTGTCCATTTGACTTTCCAGATTCACCCTTCCTGGTTGAACTGAGTTGTTGTATTGCTCCACTTAGTTACCCCTACCTCAGCCTGACTGCTAATTTAACCCTGGCTCTATTTCTCCAGAAACATTTGACCTTGTGCAAGAATTTGGCATGGACTTCTCTCCGCCCACTTCCCAATAAGAGCAGCACTGGTCTGAAATCATTAGCATGAGCAGGCAGCGCTTCAGACTGCTGCCCGCCAGCACTGGGCTCCAGCTGGTACAACAGTAGCCCCCTTTTCTGGGCAAAAGGGCAGTGGCCACCGTTTGCCAGGAGACCTTGTCCAACATTTTGCTTCAAGATGGTGCTGCCAGCATTGTGGACTGAGCCAATTAGCTCTTTCAGTTGATAAAATGTATAGTGGGAAAAGGTAGACTCAATGGATCATCCGTAGTTTATTTCGAACACTTTTGTTGATTTTTTTTTCCCAATGAAGAAAGATGCTTTGCATTAATTAAGAATCTGGAAAGGGTCATAAGGAAACTAGGAGTTGCTTAACCTACTTAAGAGAACAATCTTTGCAATCATGCCCATGTCTTTCTTTCCGTTCATAAGCTGATTACACACCACTTTTATCTCCTCATTAATTAAGAAGCCAAGGACAAATACTGGGCATGATTTCATAGCTGAAATATTGTCATACAAGTTATTACAAATAATACAACTTCAGGTCTTTAAAAAGCAACCCATATGTCTTAGTTATGGTTTCTATTGTTGTGAGGAGACAACATGACCACAGCAATTCTTGTAAAGGAACTCATTTAATTGGGGCTGGCTTACAGTTATGAGGTTAGTCCATTATCAGCATGGTGAGAAGCGTGGTGGCACGCATGCAGACTCTCAGCTAGAGAAGGAGTTGAGAGTTCCACATCTTGGTCTGCAAGCAACAGGAAGGAAACACTGTGCATTGGGCATAGCTTGAACATATTTAAAACCCAAAGCCCACCCCCACAGCAACACACGTCCTCCAACAAGGACATACCTACTCCAACAAGGCCACACCTCCTAATAGTGCTACTTTCTATTAGCCAAACATTCAAACACGTGAGTCTATGGGGGCCATACCTATTCAAACCACCACACCATAGTTTCATGTTTTCTTCCACTCAGCTCCCTGAATAATTTGGGTCTCACAGAATATGTCTGTGAATATATGTACTTAGAGTTTATAGAATACAACTTTATAAAGTACATTTGTTTATAGGGACTTGGCACAGAACTAGACATGGACTAGGTAAAGATGTAGCAGAAACAGTAGCCTGTAACCTTGATTCTAGGCATATACAGTACAGTCACTGCAATCCAGTGCATAAGGGGGTATATACACTACAAAATAGTAGATAATCCTTTCCATTCATCTCCTTATTGGGCAGGGGATAGAAATCTATATGAGGTAGTAACTGTATAGGTTGAAGGGATAAGGCTTCCATCTGGGTTACTTTTGTGCCAGGGTGACAGAGTACTTACAAGAAACCACTTGAGAAAGGAGAGGTTTGTTTAGGCTCACAGTTTCTGAGAGCTTTCCTGCCATTTTTGCAGGACTGCACAATGGGGAGCTCTACTGCCTGTGGCAGTAGAAGAAGGTAGCAGTGTTGCTCACATCTTGGTAGATCAGGAAGCAGAAAAGCAGATCTGAACCAAGGAATAACCTCTTAAAGTTTCTACACCCTTCAAAATAGCTCCATTAGCTAGAAAGAAGTGCTTTCTTTCTAGAAAGCTAGAAACACATAGCTAGAAACACAGGCTTGTGGGGGACCATAACACTCCCTGTGTATTAGAAAAGAACAATCTAGAGCTCCCATATTTTCTTCTTATTATGCGAATTAGAAACGAGGACTACTTTTCTAATAGTGAGATACCCCCACCCCTTGCCCTGCTCTGGAGGACCTTCTCCTTAATTTAGCGAAAATGTTCAATATTAAAGTACATGACTATAGCAAAGAGTAGTTGGTATAGGGAGAGCATATGGCTTATTTTTTAGGATTGGTATTATTTTTCTTAAGATTTGGGGAAATCATTTCATCTCCCTGAATCTTGCTACCATCATCTGAAAATGGAGGATGCTAACGTCTGCCTTAATTAGTTGCTGCAAGATCCATACACACCAATGCAACCTCAGCAGTCCCTGAAATACCTCAAAACAAGCACACCATTTGCTCTATGGTATCTGACAGTTTACCCATCAGATCTCTTTCAACCTTTGCTTCTACCTGTTATGAAAATAATGATAATTGATGGTTATGCTAATAGCCCTAGGTTCCCCACAGGCTCTGTGTCATTGCAGAGAGATCCGCACGTTCCACACAGAATTAATGTCATGTGTAACCAACTATGTTCTACTTCTTCAAAAATTCATTATCGGTGAACCTTGATTTGATGAAAAGAAAAATACCCAGTTAACAAAGCCGTATTTTCCAGGTTATTAAGCATAAAGGGAAATTTGAGGAATGGTTTTGCCCAAAATACTAACTTGAGCTCTGAAGATTTGAATAAATGCCTCAAGGTCTTCCTTCTATTCTAAACTTTGATAATAAGTAGAAAAAGATACTAAGAATTATTAATATGTAGAAAACTGAAACCCATGCCGTATAGTT
This sequence comes from Cricetulus griseus, assembly GCF_003668045.3. Lineage (NCBI taxonomy): Eukaryota > Metazoa > Chordata > Mammalia > Rodentia > Cricetidae > Cricetulus > Cricetulus griseus. Next base: position 41,181,527 of record NC_048597.1, on the reverse strand, counting down.
CTCAGGGGAAAAAGATTATAATTGGCTCTTAAAATGATTGACTACAATGTGCTTTTATTTTAAGTGTGTCAATGGAAAATATCAAATACATAGAAAATAATTTTTAAAAACGCAAACTTTGAAACTGCGTTATTAGACTTTCAATGCTGTGATAGGATATATGACATGAACATATTCAGAGGAATAGACTTTTTTTTAACCTATAGTTTCAAAGGCTTCTGCCTATGATGGCAAGGAAAGCATGGCATAGTAGAGTAGATTACATCACAGTGGTTGGGAAGCAGAGAGAGGGGACCCTGTGCTATTTGGCCTCTTCCCATCTGGCTCCAGCCTATCTCTGCAGCTCATATTCAGGGTTTCTCTCTCAGTTAATCCTCTCTAGAAATGGCCTCACCAATGCAACCAATCTGGCTTTACTAGTCTTCTAGCTGCTTCTCAGTCCATAGTTGACAATCATGTTTCACGATCACAAATACCTATCACCTATACTTTTAGATGTATTAACATTTTGCTGTATTTTCTTGTGCATGTGTTCTTTTAAGAAAAAGAAGATAAAGTTCAATTTCTATACCCATCCCCTATTCCATTCCATCCTTAACTCCCCCCACCACACACATAAGGGCAACTATTATTATGAAGTTGATCATAAGCCTTATGACAGTGTAGACACCCATGACAGTGTGTACAATGATTTGGTGAGGATTTAGGCTTTACCCAAGTAAAAACATGTAATATATAGCTTACTCAACTTATCTGCTTCAACCAAAATTTTGCATTCCAAAAATGCAATTAGCACAAAGTTTATTCAATTCATCATTTACCCCTATGGGCATCAAGGATTTCCTAGATTATAGGAAACCACATGTTCTAGTTTAGTAGTTAGTGCCGACTTACTTCCAAAATCACTGCAATGAATTATGTGCCTATCAGCATGCATATTGTCATACAATAATAGTCATGGACTTGCCTTTCTGATATACTGGTTGTTCCTAATCTGGGACCATTTTTACATAATGATTTGTAAGGAATAAATATTATATTTGTGTTACCATGATAGTTATATGTATTGAAAATATTTCCCCTAGTATTTACACTGTAGATTTGATTAGTTCATGTATCATGAATTCCTTTAGCTTGAATGTGGTTGATTTTCCTCTCTTGAAGGTGTAGACAGCCTTGGCTTTAGAGCTAGAATGCCTCACCAGGCCTCCATCTTTTATGAAAACAGGAATGATCACTGCCTCATAGTGTTTTCATGAGAATCCTGTGAGTTAGTACATATCATATACTCAGAATGTCTTTAAATATGTAGGATAGCACAACAAATATTGGCTTAATATGCTTACCATGATGCTCCTTTACAGCTTGGACTTTTCATGTCTTATGAAAGAAATGTTTCTTGTGCCTGTATAAAAATATTCTCTTAAATATTTTATTACAAGTTTCAAATTTTTGTCCCTGCATGGATTCAACTAGAATTATTTCTAAGTGTGGTCTCTGTAGGAAGTCTATTTTTTCTCACATGGATAGTCATTTTTAGCAACATTCATTGATAGCTTGTGCTTTCCTCACAATGTACCTCTGTCATGGATTCCATGGCTTCCAGAGGAATGTTTGTCAACACCATACTGCCTTTTAATTACAACAGCTTTTAAAATGTATCTACAGATATGATCATTAAAAGTCTCAAAATGTTTCTATATGGGTCCATATGGGATTTATTTCTAAGTGTGCTGTGTGTAAAAAAAAAAAAAATCCATTTTTTTCTTACAAAGCCATTTTTAGCAGAGTTTATTGGAATCTTAGCTTCCTCTCACAATGCATGCATGACTGAGTAGTTGCCAACTCTATTCCAGTGGCTTGTCATCACCATATTTCTTCATTCACTGTGGCTTTGTACTACACCCGTGGAGGTACTAATGGGAGCCTTCCCTTGTTGCTGTTCTTCAGAATTTCCTTAGCTTTCCTTTTAGGATCAGCTTGTGACATTTGGGAGAAAACCCTGTTAGTTCACTTTAGACTTGAGAAAGGTTTGATCTCCAGGCTGGATTTCAACCTGAGAAAGTTTTATTTGCACCAGATGTTGGGAAATATGGTATGCAGGAAGAATTCTGGAATGAGATTTGAAGATCCAGGTTAAAATATGTGTGTGAGCTCCCTTAGACAAGCCAATTCATGAGTGTGGGCTTTAGCTTTACCATCTGCAGAGTAGGCGAGGCCATGATCTTACAGTGACATACCCAGAGCAGTACAGGAATGATCTCCAGGAAGGCTGCCTCCTCCTCCACCCCTGGAGTTCACTATAATCAGAACTAGAATCTGAATCTCTGAGAATGAAGGTCAGAAGTCTGATTAACAAGGTGTTCAAGAGATCAGGATGCCTGGTTTGATAGCTAAATGAATGTGTCAATTTGCCATTGGAAATTAGACAATAGTGCCCCAATAGTTGGTCAAGTGTTTTCCTAGATAGCTCTTTGAAGGGATTTTCTTTTTAAAATAAAAGATGAATTTTTATCATTTTATTTATTTATTTATTTATTTATTTATTTATTTATTTATTTTGGTTTTTCGAGACAGGGTTTCTCTGTGGGTTTGGAGGCTGTCCTGGAACTAGCTCTTATAGACCAGGCTGGTCTCGAACTCACAGAGATCCACCTGCCTCTGCCTCCCGAGTGCTGGGATTAAAGGTGTGCGCCACCAACGCCTGGCTATCATTTTATTTTTAAAGATTTATTTTCATTGTCTTTATATTACATCTGTATATGTATATACGTGTGTGTCTATATGGGCATGAGTGTAAATGCCTGAAGAGTACAGTAGAAGGTGACAGATTCCCTGGAGCTGCAGTTACAGGTAGATGTGAGACACCCAACCTGGGTGCTGGGAATTGAACTCGGGTTCAGTTGAACTTGCAAGAGCAATGCTGTCTCTGAACTACTGAGCCATCTCTGCAGCCCCAAAAGATGAACTTTTAAATCAGCCAACTTTGAGTAAAGTAGATTAGTCTCCATAATGTGGGTGATTTTCAGCCAATTAGTGAAGACTTGACTAGAAAGAAAGAGCAATGTCTCCTGGGTAAAAGGAATCCTGCCAGCCACAGATTTGGAGTTAAACTGAAGGTTGGCCTGGGTCTCCAGTCCACAGTGCAGACTTTGGAGTTGCCATTCTCCATAATCACTCAAGCCAATTCTAATCTATTAGCATAAATCTCTTGATAGATGATAGGCTAAAAAGCAGGTAGATTAATAGAGAGGTGGATACAGGATAGAGATGGCTACAGACATCCTGGCAACTCAGCCTCTCTGGAGAGCCTTGTCTAATAGAGGAGGCAACATCTGGATGCTCACCTCCCAATGTTCCTGACACAATCCTGTCTTGTATGACTTATCCCGATGCACCCTTTTGTAGAGGAGCAACATCTATGGTCTAGTTGACAAAATGTCCACTTTGAAATGTTTTCCTATTTAAGAGAACACCATAAAGAATGTAGACTGTTTATGCTGATTGGGAAAGTTCAAGAGAGCAGAAATTTTATTTTCACAATGAGTTCAGTTAAGTGTTCATTTTAAATAAGGAGCTCACCTGGTAATTTGTTTGTAAATTTTTATATATTTGACAGCACACGTGTCAATGGGAGACTGGAATGTTAGTGCTAAATACCCCATTAAAGCTGACTCATAAATGAAATATTTCTGAAATAAAAATGTCAGAAAAATATAACCTTCCTTTAGCTAAGTATTTAATTTATCTATAAAATTTTTAAGATTTTTTTTTAACAAAGTGAGGCCATAGCCATGGGTATAGATATAAGCCCTGATTCCTCAATGACTTAGTCCCCAAAAGTGCTTCCTAGGAGAGATTAGGTGAGAAATTCCACTGCATTAACCAGTACTCTTCAGAGGGAGGGGGAGGGGGCAGGAGACAGAGAGAGAGAGAGAGAGAGAGAGAGAGAGAGAGAGAGAGAGAGAGAGATGCAGAATGAGAGATTAATTTTTAAAGACTATTTCATGCCTGAAAACTCCCTTATGCAGTCATGAGAGTTGGGAAGCCCCATAACATGTCATCTGCAAGCAAGAAAATAAGAGAATTGAGTCTGAAGGCAGGACGGAGGTGTGGGTACTGATCTACACCCACTATCTGAAGCTCTGCTGTCCCCCAAACAGAAGACTCACCACCCAGCTCAAGAAAAGTAAGTTTGTCTTTCCTCTGCCATTTAGATCCATTCTGCCACCTCCCATAGATCGTAGGATGCAGAGTGGTGAGTGTTGCCCCTCTTTGCTCAGTCTACTGATTCAGAGGTCACTCTCAGACACATCCAGAAATAATATTTTACAAGGTATCTGTGCACCCAACAGCCCAATTACGTAGCCATGGACAATTCGCCATCACGCTCATATCCAAATAAAAAAGGATAAAAATTGACTATATATGGCTCTAGATTTTTATGAACAAATATTCAGCAAGTGAGAAGTCAGCACAGGGGATGTATGGTTAAATCATGTCTGTCATGTGAACATCTTGAGACAGTAAAATGCACTGTGTGTAACATAGGTCTAAATTCCCACACGGCAGGCCATTGTCCACTTACGCGCCTACCAGGTCTGGTGTATATAATTTCAAGTGTACAAGCTGACTATAGCCAGAGGGATTTTGCTAACTTGAACTCAATAACAGATCGTGCCTTAGCCAGTAACCGATAGACTCAGAAAGCGGGTGGGGAATCATCTGTGGAATCAACAGATCCATTTCCTCACTGTGTGAAGCACAAAGCACACAAAACCAAGACAGCTTGTAACAACCGGGAGAGTCGGCACAGAGAAAGCTAATCTTCTCACGTGAGGTATAAGCTTGAACACACAGACACTTACAACCTTTTATCTTGACTGAAAAGTCTTTGGTGTTTTCAAATGGCTTTGGGATGTCTGAGGCTGAACCTGAACCTTCGGAGAAATTTCACAGCTCGACTCTCCTTTGAGGTTGAGGAGTCTGCGAGGAGTCCATGGGGGAGGCACACGAACGTGGCATGAATATTTATAAGTGAGAATGCACTGGAAGAGCTTGAGGAACTTCTGTCCCTGGCTGTCTACAGACAAGAGAAATATTCAAGGGACATTATTGACATAACTGTGATTTAAGCTTCTGATATTTAAAGATCTATAATTGCTTTCTACATTTAATTTTCTTGATTTTTATACAAGTATATATTCTATTTGAGCATATTTCTCCCCATACCACCTTACTCCCCTTTTTGCACCCTTTCTCCCTCCTTAGTCACTTGTCCCCTAGACATTTTTACGTCTATTCTCATGTCATATATACATACATAATTTTGTGATTGTATTTAAAATCTAGGGTTCCACAAATGACCATATTTGTCTAAGAATGTCTTAATCTGCTTAATAGTATTGTTTCAAGCTTCACCCATTTTCTTGCAAATGGCATAACTTTTATTGTAATAAATAAAAGTTTCCAATATCTTTATTTTGCATATGTGTGTTCTCATATATACATAGATGCATGTGTGGGTATTTGGAGACCTTAAGTAGCAGGTGTCCTCTGCAATCACTTTCTTCTTTATTTATGAGGTAGGGTCTCTCACTGCACTGAGAGTTTGCCATTGGTGGCTAGTCTAGCTACCATGTTTAACCCAGGGATCTCTTTTCTCTGTCTTCCAAGTGCGGCTGGATAGTCAGCCACTATGCCTGTCTTGTTTTTTACACGGGAGCTGGGAATCTCAACTCCAATTCAGTTCCCATGCTTTCTACAAAGTACTTTATCCACTGAGGCATCTTCTCAATGCCTTTTTCCAGTATCTAGACGGGGAATTTCGGATATGTACCCCCTTCTCCTTGCCTTAATCCTGTGTCCTTTTAGGAACCCAATGAAAAAACTTAGTCTTGAATTTTTTAGCCACTGCTCTTCAAAAGGAAGCCAGCCCAGTCAACTTATATCAGACATGCATATGCATATGTCATTAAAATACACCCCCCCATTAAGATTCTCCCAGAGCACAACCCATACGAGCATTTTAATTTTCTAACCAAAATCTAGTTCGGCCTTTATTCTGCAAAGCGGATTTGTTTGTGTTTCCAAGCTCAATCACAGTCTCTTTCTAAAACCTATTGAGAAGCAGAGCCACACAGCCAGAAATGACTCTGCTCTAATTTCCTTATTAGAAACTCGTCACAGCTGGCAGCTTGATGTGACCGCTCCCACGGCCACGTTCCAGCAACATGTTCTTAACCCCCTTTCCGGATTCTGTTCCTCCTTTTTTTCCTTCTTGCTCCAAGCATACAAAAACCAGTTCAGAGAGGAATAAATTCTGACACGGTTGCCAAGACTTGGGTGAAAGACGACTGCCATCTTCAAGTCATCACGGATAGACCAAAATTGGGCTGTTCATAATACAGGCAGGTAAAGAAGGTAGTGTACACAAAACACACAATGACAAGAGAGATGTCTTAGGATTCAGATAAAAGGTTGATGACCCCAAATGACTTGCAGAGATGATATTTTCTAGAAATGGAATCAAAATAAAGCACAATGCCAATCAGGCATACAGGAAAACTTATTTTACCACCGTTTTCTGGAGCATATATATATATATATGTGTGTGTGTGTGTGTGTGTGTGTGTGTGTGTATGTATGTATGTATGTATATATCACAGGTAAACCAGTCTTTAGGACATCATAAGATATGTCTTTTCAGGATAATTTAAACATTCTCTGATGAGGCCGGCCCTTGAAGTATTTCAGTGTCTGTATCGGGTGAAGTCTTATCCTTTCAGGCTGGTGCAAATGATTTTTTACGAAGCTTTCTTTAGAGTCGCACCAGTTTCTGACATAACACAGCCATTTGTTTTATAGAGTATTATAGATTTCACTGCTACAAGCCGAGGCTGCTGCAAGAACTGTGAAGATGCTCCCATTTCCCTTTAATGGTGGTTAAAGTCATGCTATATCAAAAGGGTCACCTCCATAATAGATTTTTCAATTGCCCAGAGACCTCGCCGACCATCTCTCTCAAATTAAACTGAATTGAGAGGCAACTTGTTCTACTAATAAGGAAAGGTCAGATAAATTTGTAGCATTGGTCACTCAGCACTGCTCTTGTTGCCTCCAAGAGTCTGGGGGTAGTGAGGATCAGGCAGAGTGGCATGTTTCAGACCTCAAAGATAGAACATTAATTTGAATCAGGCAATTCCACCCTTCCTTAAAGACATATAAGGTTTCTTATGGCCCTCTAATCTGGTAAAAACTCTTCACTCACGCTTCCGAATTTCTTTGAAGTTCCTCCACTTTTCTCTGTCACATCACTCAAATGCACCTCCTCAATGATTACCTTGAAGGTACACATTGTGTTTATATTTTGTTGTTATGGATTATGCTGGTTTTGGCAAATTAGTAGTTGTAGATTATCCTTCAATAACCATGATATCAATATCACTGAGTAGTTAGCCAGGTTTTCGTTGCCAGGCATGGTATTTTTAAGTACTATTTAGAGAGCTGTTGTTTACCACCAAGATACGTGTGCCATTGCTGAAATCATAGGGTTATTGTGCCATAATGGTCATTGATGTGGTTCATAGATGGCATAGCTAGGAAGGGCTGTTGGTTGTCTCCCTCCTTTGGAAGTTTGCATAGCATCTTCTGGTACCAACAGAGCTATTTTCTTGTGAGATTGTCTCCTAGTGACAGCAGGAGCTATACCAGTAAAGTCTTACCACACGATCACCTAGACATGAATTGAACAAGGATGACACCACTAACATGCCAAAATGGACCAGAAAAGCCCCATGAGCTCTCAAACCTACACAAAGAACCACAGGCAACTGAATAAAACTGGGAGCAGGAGAGGCGATCCCTCCAGAGAAGAGCACAACTATTGGCTGTACAGTGCCAAACAACACCTCCAAAATACATACAACATTATATGGGCTCAACAGGTTATTTTTTAGTAATATATGTATATACAAATATATACAAGCATGCAATAACCATTGAGAAAAAAAGAGGCCATGAACTTGAAGGAGAACAGAAAGGGGTTTGAGGGAGAAGGGAAGGAAGAAACATTGTAACATTGTAATTAAATTACAATCTCAAAAGTAAGCATTTTTTAATTAAAAAATATGGCAAACACAGGAAAAAAGATACACATTGTGAATTGTGTACTCAATAGTTTGTCTATCCAATATTTACCCACTTTCCCTCATTCTTTCTTACCAATTTATTCAAGGTCCAGCTGTCCAATCTAAAACAGCTTTCAGGGACAGGGATATAGTTCAGTTGGTAGAATACCTGCCTAGCATGCATGGAGCCCTGGAGCAGATCCCCAGAAACACATAAATCGGGCATAGTGGTGCACACCTGTGACCCAAGCACTTATGTGGTGGAGAGAGGAGAATCATGAGTTCAAGGTCACCCTCTGCCATGTATTAAACTCAAGGTCACTGTTGGCTACATGAATCCATTTCAAAACATATATTAAAACAAAGTTTTCCACACAACCAAGAATGGCTATACAACCCACTTTGGGTCACCATGTTTAAAAATGGAATTATAGTATATATATGCTGTCTAGGAAAACCTCCTTTATTTTAGAAGGAACTTGTCTACCATATGCTTTGACTTCTTAATCTTGGTCTTTACCTTTCTGTTTTATCTAGTCTGGGACTTAAACTTAGCATTTGAAGTGGAGCAGAACTTTTACTGTGTTAAGGAGCTCTTAATGCCAAGATGATGACTAAGCAAGAAAAGACTCTGGGCCTACAACCCCACAGAACTGAGGTAACAAAGAGGACCCTAAGAGAGACATACAAGGATCTGCCTAGGAAGGCAAAAATGACAAGATCTCCTTAGTAAATTGGGAGTGGGAGGGGGTGGGGGAGGGTGGGAAGGTAGAAGGGAAGAAGAGTGGGGGAAAATGTATAGCTCAATTTTTTTAAAAATTACAAATAAATAAATTAGTTAATTATTTAATAAGCCTGGGCCTTAATGACATTGTGGGCTTACTCAATGGTAAGGTCCTGTCTAACTTTGATCTTCCATGGCATAAGACTAGTGACCTCATTCCCTAGTTGAGGCATTATTTTTTGTGTTTGATTGCTCACAGCTGAAAATGCATTATGAACAGTACATCCTTTTAACCAGTGCAGAGATTCATGAACAATAAACTTGTCTGGAATATTTCCTGTCCAAATGTACAACCCCAACCCACCTAGATCAGCCATGGTCATCTCAGAGAAACAGAACAACAACAAGAAGAACAACACATACACTTTACAAACTTTTTTGATAATTTCATATATAAGTACTGTATTTGTATTGAAGGGACCAGCTTCCCATTTTGGCAGCCATAATAGAGGAACCTGCACTTGCCTGACCTTGTCTTGGTCACTAAGGTCAGATGCCTGCCGCTTTCAGCAGCCATAACAGCTGAACACGTGCTTGTCTGACCTTGTCTTAGTCACTAGGAAGTCAGATGCCTGCCTTGTGGCAAGGAACCAATCAGAAGTTAACTGGTGGTGCTACACTTTACAGCTCTGGGTGTGCTTTACAGACAAGCGTACAGCAATGACACACAGAGTATAGCAACCACCCTGGGAGGGCCTATGGGCCATAACAACCAGTTGACCAATCAACACAGGGCAAACCCTCCAAGCCTGGAGACACGCCAATCCTGAGCCTGTGTGTACCCCTAGACACGCCCCTTATGCTGCCCTATAAGATCTCTATGCAGACGGTTCAAGCTGTCTTTCCTAGCCATCCACCATGGTGGATGGATGGAAGGCCAGAGCTAACATGGGGTTAGCTCATTAAACAACTATAATAAAGCTTTGTGCTGTTTGCATCAAGCTTTCGACTCCGCATGGTGATTGGGGTGAACGAGGTCCTGGACTAAGACTCTGGAGGCTTGAGCTTCCAGGGGGTCTTACAGTATGATTTCCACTCCTTCCTCCCTTTTGTCCAACCAACTCCTTTCCTGTTCCTCCCCCACTCCCTCTCAAACTCCTTATGTATCAGTGTATGCACACACACACACACACACACACACACACACACACACACACACACACACACACGCACACACACACACACAGAAAATAATCTTCTGAGTCTATTTGGTTTTGCTCACATGCGTAGATGTTTAAGACTGAGACTTGGGATTCAACAACCTATGAGGAGTTTATCCTGAAGAAGACTGGTTCTTGTTCTCTTAGCAGCCCTTGATTGCCTACAGCTCTTAATCCAAGGTTGGGGTATTTTCCCAGCTCTTACTGGCATGTCAGTTTGTGTTGTCGTTGTCATTATGCAGGTCTTTTCTTTCTTTCTTCCTTTCTTTCTTTCTTTCTTTCTTTCTTTTTTTTTTTTGAGACCATATTTGGATATTTCCTGGGTGCAGATTCCCTGTCATTTAAAGCATTCATTCACAGCAGATGTACTATTCCTCTGGCTCCTCCTCTTCATCCATGATGCTCCTTGAGCCTTAGGTGTAGAGGTTGTATTATAGATTTATCATTTGGGGTTGGGGACCCCATGTTAATTGTTTTTTGGATTTCAACTAACTATGGCTTTCTGTAATGGTATCTGTCTGCAATAAGAAGAAATTTTTTTGATGAAGGGTAAGAGCTATACCTGTGGGCATAAGGAAAAGTATTCAGTTAAAATAATGCTTTAGGAAAGTGATGGTAGTGGGTTTCCTCTAGGATCCATGAACTCATCAACTATGAGTAGTTGGCTAGGTTTATAGTACCAGCAGGAGTTCACTCCCATTGAGTGGACCCTAAGTCACAGATAGCTGTTGGTGACTCTCAAGATGTAAGTGCCACTAAGGCACCCTTAGGGATATCTTGCCGTATCATTGTTGAGGTTCACAGGCTTTACAGCTGGTAAGAACTACTGATTGCGTCTCTCCCTTGGCAGTTTTTATAGCATGGTCAGTTACTGTGAAAGCTACACTTCAGGGAGGAGACATCCAGGTCAGTTCTAGCTCGATTCCTCCAAGTCACACAGGCAATTCTTAAATAGATAATTTCATTTGATTATAAAGGCTGAGAAGTCACAAGATCTTCAGGCAAGCATTGCCAATGCTGCATTCCCATCCAAGTCAGAAGGTGTGAGAATCTGGGGAGCTGATGGTACATGTTGTAGTCTGGAAACAATGAAGGACTGGTGTCTCAGATCAAGTGGTCTGGCACAAGGAATTCCCTCTTAGCCATGTTGTACTATTTGGCTTCTCAAAGGTTTGGATGGCAACCCCATCCCACCCCCAAACACAGAGCAAAGTCTACCAGTTTAGTGTTAAGATTATCCAGAAGCATCCTCACAGACATACAGTTTTGGCTTGGATCTGAAATGCCTCTCAAAGAGCCGGGTTGAAGTTTGGTCCTCTATGCACTAGGGATAACCCAAAGATGGGTTTGTGTTTTAATGGCCTGTTGGCAGGTGGTGGAGCTTCAAACAGTGGAGCCTAACTGGATGAAGCAAGTCCCTGAAGATGAGGTTTTGTTCCTGGTCCTTTCCTTGCTTGTCCTCTGCTCTCTCCACCATGAGCTAAGCAGCTTTAGCCCACCATGTATTCCCTGCCATGGTGTTCTGTCTCAACAGAAGTGTAGACATCAACCATGGACCCTGAAACCATGAGTCAAAATAAACTTCCCTTCCTTAAGTGGTTTCTCCTGGCTATTTTACCACAGTGATATTTAACTGCTTACTATGCATACCCAGGAAAACATTTGATCAAATACCTGGCCACAACATGGCCCAAGTTGACATAAAATTAACGTTTAGCACCACCTATAACTTCTCTTACATTCATACTTGATGGACAAAGTACACAGGGAAACCCAAAGTGTTATTGACAGCACACTTAGAAATGTAATAGAAAAGGAAAAGTGATGCTTTTCTTTAAAAGTTCATGGAGGCTAATTATATTCCTGTCTCCTTAGGATGACTTAATTCTTAAGAGGTAGGATGGCCCATTGGTTCCGTGATTGACCCAGGCCAGAGATGTTATTCCCTTGACCATGAGGAGTTTCCCTTTGATGCCCTTTAGTGCCACTCTAACCATCTTGGGCTGCTTTATTCTGAGTGCTTGCCTACGGCATCTTGACTCTTGTCTATCCTGTGCACTTGTTCTGGTCTGTCTTTAAAGTGCTTATGCTAGAATTTTGTCTAAGAAAAACCCAAAAAACTGTAAGTAGTGATTTGATGGAGTAATCTATTAATCTATCAGTAAAAATGATAGACAATGATTATATTTTTAATATATAATATAAACAAAATATATTTCTACACATGTATAATACACACACACACACACACACACACACAATAGGAAAATATTATTGACCTCCACTTGGTTTGTAAGTATGCAACCCCTGCATATTCAGTATCTCAAGAAGAAAATTGCAGCCCTATAATGCTGTCTGTACTCTATGCATAAGTAAGTGTGTATGCCTTTACACACACACACACACACACACACACACACACACACACACACACACACTCATTCAGTAGCTGATGGCTTTCACAGCCTTAAATTTTATCTACCTGAGTGTTATCTGTGCTGGTTTTGAAGCTCTCGGATGACAGGCAGCAATTTTATTGAGTTCACTTGACATCCCAGCATTACTCATCAGCTGAGCTTAAACAGCACTCTCCACTAACATTAACTCCCTGTGTATTTTTACCCTTTAACTAAGGTCTCAGAGACCAGAAGCACAGGCGTAGCCCGGGAGCTTGTTAGAAATGCAAATCAGAAAACTTTCTCGGAACTACTGAATCTAAATCTGCATTTTAATAAGGTCCCAAGTGCTTCTCCTATACACATGGAAGTTTTGGAAGCCCTGATAGAGAACAGTGATTCCAAACTTAGTGAGCATCCAGATTTCACTGTTGGAAGCCTTTTTGAAACAACAACACAAACAAAACCCTAGGTCCCACCCTCAAATTTTCAGTTTTGCATTATTGAGGTGGAGCCTGAAAATTTGCATGTCTAACAAGTTGGAAATCATGCCAGTACTGCTGGGTTTGGGGCTACTCTTTGGGGAACTTCTCATTTAAAGAATAAGAGAAGCAGAATTGCTAAAATCTCTGTGGCTTAATAACCAGAGGTCTGGAAATTTCCCTTCTATTCTGTGTGACCTTGAGGAGGTCTTTTTTTGCTGCCTCTTTTTCTCATAGGTAAATGAAAGGATGTGAAGAATAAGCCAAGCCCAGCACTCTTGTTCTCAGCATCTGTTTGCATGTCTCCTTCTCCCCGCCGCACTGTCAGCACCTGGAAATCAGACATCTCATTTTAATTATCATTCCATCCCCAATGAGACCCTAGAAGTCTCTTGGTTGAATGAGTGAATAAATGAGCAAATAAAGAAGTGAATCCAAACTTCAGATGATGGTTATAAAAATACCTTTAAATGAAAGGTGTTTTTATTATCCTTGTGCAGGGTAAGTCTACTTGTGTAGACTGTGGACGAGCTGCATTACTCTTGTTTCAAGGACACTGATAACAATACCAGCAACTAAGATGCCTGTGGTGACAATATAAGACTAGATGCAAAATGCAATAATAGTAAATAAACCATACTCAAAATATTGAATCCAATGCTTATGGAACTTGTGACAGTAGGAAGCCTATTTTCATCAGTCTAGAGGATTGAAGCAATAAACAAGCCCAAGATCATTCAAATTTTCCAGGAAACTGCCAACTGACATCTGTTTGTGGGGATCTGTTGTCTGGATGAGTCAGAGGGCTTCAGGAGAAAGAATATTGCAAGTTTAAGCTTAGCAATTGAGTCTGTTTGTCCTTATCCCACTCTCTCTCTCTCTCTCTCTCTCTCTCTCTCTCTCTCTCTCTCTCTCTCTGTGTGTGTGTGTGTGTGTGTGTGTGTGTGTGTGTGAATACATAGTGGTACACACATACATGGAGGCCAGAGGACCAGGTTGGGTGTCTTTCCTTAGGGCCCACCTTATTTTTTGAGACTATAGTGGCTGCCAAACAAGCCATACATTGTATGTCCACCTTTGCTGTACTGACATTGAGATAACTAAGCAAAAGTCACACACAGAAACTGAGCTTTCTTTTGAGGAAAAATGACTCAGAAAGGAATAATGACAGGGACAGGGAGAGAGTACCTGTACCTGTATCCCAGCCCTATCTTCATCAAACTCCCTTTGGTTCCTCACATGACCCTAAGACACAATTCCAAGCTTTGTAGAAACCATGCCTGATCTTTCTAATATTTGTCAATGCAAAAACAGTACTCTTGCTGGGTGTTGGTGGCACATGCCTTTAATCAAAGCACTTGGGAGGCAGAGGCAGATGGATCTCTGTGAATTCCAGGCCAGCCTGGTCTCCAGAGTGAGTGACAGGACAGGCTCCAAAGCTACACAGAGAAACCCTGTCTTGAAAAACCAAAACAAATAAAAAAAAGTACTCTCACCATAAATGGACTAAGAGGCAGTTTATTCTGAAGCCAAATGGGAATGACCATGGCCTGGCAACATAGATTGAGGTCACCCCAAATTCCATGCTCCAACATAGAAGCAGTTTAAGGACATTTTCATAGTAACAGCACAAAGCAATCATAAATCAAGACACTTAGTAAATCTATTGGCAGAAACATTATACGGGAAGGTTGAAACAAACTGGAAAACCTCTCCTACAGGCCTTGGATGCTATTGGACAATATTCTTAGCTTTCTAGTTTGTTGGAAAACTAATACTCTGAACATTCCAAATGATTTACCTGAGGGTCACAAAGCTGTCAGGTCAGGTACAAAGAACAGAGTAAATACATGGCTTTCAAGAGAGCTAAAGACAGCCCAACATATCTTGGCTCTGGAATGTCAACATTCTGAATTATCAACAGTCATTGAAGTTCTCATCAGTTGCTGAGCCTTCTACAAGTTTCTATTTGAAGGAGTAGCTTCCATCTGGGAACTTTCATTCACACACTCATTCCCTAGATCCCTCTACTTCAAAGAGACTCAACCTGGTTTGCAGTCTTTTCCTTCCCAGAGACCAGATGTACAAGGTAGCATCCTGGAAACACTCCCAATTTCTCTGTCATCTTGGAAGGCTTTCCCATAGACCACAGCCTTACCATGACTAATGGCGATAAAAGCAAGACACAAACGTCTCTATCGGTGCCAAGGAGTAGAGCTTGCAGAAAGGGTGACTTGATCAACAGCTCTCTATAGGAAAGCAGGAACAGACTGGGATGAGGGGCTGAGAATACCATTTCACTGAAAAGGAGTTGGTGCCTTGGTACCTACGAACCCAAGTCTGCATCTTTAAGTTTTCATTTCCCTCTGCCTTGTACATCTGCTGCCTACTTGCTTATATTGTTGGATTTCTTTTTCTCTTTCTTTCAAAGAAAAATTCAGCTTACAACTGGGCCACAATGCAGTGGGGTTTGATTAATGTTTGGGAAGAAGTTTGAGTTTCTCTGATGAAAAGCATTGGCTGCCACTCAGAATCCTTCAGCTTTTCTAGTGTTTGTCGAGGTTAAAAAGTGGGATAAAATTCAACCGATCTGAAGCACTGTTGATGGCTGAATTTTCACTTCATATGTTAAAGAAAATAGCACATCACCATCACTAAGTTCTCAAATGCTAAACCATCATCCGAAATACCTGGAGAAGGAGAATAAGAAGACTATAAATCCCAGAAAACTGGATATCAGATTCCAACCAACAAATAATTATGAGGGCAGTTGTGGATTCCTGAGCGATATGCCAATAGAGTCACTTAGAAGCAGTACCTGTGTTTTAGGGAATGAATTCGGGAGGCTGAGTACAGCTACTACTGCTTTAATTTGCATTTGAGATCAACAACTCTAAAGAACAGAACATTTATGTGGAGTCAAAGGTGGGTGTAGCACATATAAACACCCATATATTTACATATGCAAATTAGCATAAACTTTTGATAGGCTGTCGGAGCTGAAGAAGCCCCAAGGAGATGGATGTGTAAGGAGTGAGTGAATGTCAAAAATCAGTGCCTCCAACCTGTGGGAAACTGATCTTCATGTCAGATTCAGAATGGCAATGCCTTCCTCTGGTCCAGGCGCAGGCGTTTACTAAGGATGTGCAAAGCTAGCAACTGCAGTTTCATCTGCCTAGATGTGTATAGCTAGAAACTGCCTGTGCATTCCTCCCACTGAGACTAGCTAATTCCTCTCACCTGTGCTATTCCTAATAAACACACAGAGGTTCTGGGTTCTTGCAGCAGCTTGTGCCACTCCATCAGAAAGCACACAGCCTGCCCGACTCCAGTGTTTCTCTGTAAGTGTATGCTGTTCCTTTGCTGTGTCTGCTTCCGCAGTCCCTTGCTGCCCTTGGTCATGTTAAGGTGCCAAGCTGTGCAGGGCATCACTGTAGGCTTCAAATTATTTTGATTGGCTTTTCCTTCCCTCTGATGACACCAAAATGTCATAATTTCCAGGCTTAAAGCAACTCCGAGAGATACTGGAAGCACTTCCTCAAAGCATACTTACTCTTGAAGGCACAATCCCCACAGCTTTGGTGAGCTGGTCTCTAGACCCAGATTGTTAGAGCTAAAGGACCAGATAATGAGATGAGGGGATGGACAGATGCCCTTCTACCCACAGTGAGGATACAGAGTGGATAACACCTGCCCACAGTGAGCCATCTAATCCATAAGTAAGAAAATCAAAACTTGTCATCCACCTGTGTTCTGTTTAGAGAACTGTCCTGGATTTGTGTCCTGTTAAGATAGCTACTGGGCAAGGGCACATTCACCACATTGCTGCCAACTGGCATATGGTATGGATGTTCAGGAGCACTGTCAGGAAATGTTGAGTTTCTCCAAGGACCAGTTAGCCACAGCTCTCAGTCCTGCAGTTCAGAACCTTGATAGGATATATAGGTTCTGGGTTGACATCTTCACTTTCTAGCCTATTGCTGGTTAAATAACCTTGAGCCACATACTCATTGTTCCCAAGCCTCAGTTTTCTTATCTGTAAAATATGAGTTATAACTGGACTTATCTCAACGAACTGCTAAGAGAACAGCATGAGACCGAACAAGGAAAGTACTTACCACATGCGTAGGCAAGCACAGAAGACTTGACTGTCACACTGTCCTCTTCCACTTGTGTCTCTTGTTAGGGACCAAAATAGTTCCATTATGGAATGTCTTAATGTCCAGCCTCCAGTTTCAGTAAACAGGATCACCCAGGAACTCCGGCCCACTATTGTACTGCTAAAGTGAGCAGGTCTGCTATTGTATAGCATAGCCTCAGTGTAGAAGGCCTCCTAGTTTGCATCTCTACAGGACTAAGCATTTGAATAGGCCTGCACCTGGGAGGGAGGTTAGGGGTGTAAGTTACAAGTGAGGAGAGAGAGTTAGGAGCTACAGGGCAGAGAGGGGTCAGAAGGAGAAAAAATGACCTCGTGGCTATGGAAGCATGGTTAGAAAGGAGCCAAGAAAATGCTGAATAAACAAGAGACTCTAGTTTTGCATCATGGAACCAAGAGCTCTCTAAAGAAGACAAGATGCCCATGTTTGGTCTTTATCTCCGTTGGGTTGCTAGGAGCTTTCAAGTTCACACTCCCCCACTCAGGCCAAACCTCATGGCTTCTGTGGCTTGGGGCTGAGACGGGCCTGGCCTTGACAGCCTCTTTCTCCTCCTCTTCTTTTATTTATTTTGCAACAGGGTCTTGCTGTACAGCTCAGGCTGGCCTTGAACTTACAGCAATCCTCCTGACTCATATCTCATTTCTAAAATTAGCAAAGTAAGTGCCTCGGAGAGAAGTATAAAAGCCAACTATTGGCAGGATAGAAAGTTTGCTGAAAGAAAAGAAAAACAATGCTATACCTAGTCCATATGGAGTACATCATGCCTCCCATTGTTTCTTACTCTCAAAAAGTTCTAGGGCCAGCAAGATGACTCAGTGATGAAAATATCTGCAGTCAAGACCCATCACTTGATAGGTTTGACCCCCTATAACCCACATGGTAGAAGGAGAGAGCAACTTCTGCAAGCTCTGACCTACACATTGCATGCATGGGCACACAGTGTAATACATGCTTCTTTTCCCAAATAAATAAATAATTATGTTTATTTTAAGTTCTATGGGTGATGGGAAGATGACTCAATTGGTAAAGCACCTGTTATAAAAGAATAAAGATCTGGGTTCAGCTTCTTAGTACCCAAATAAAGTCAGGTATGGTGGCATGTTATCTGTGGCTCAGAGCTGTAAGGGGAGGTAGAAGCAAGGGTATCCAAGCAGCTCACCGGCCAGTCAGTCTGGCCAAACAGTGAGCTCCAGGTTCAGTCAAATTGAAAATTAATTGAGGAAGACACCTGTGTTGTAGAATATTTAACTATGTATAAAGATGTGTTACATTTGTTTTGGTGTGGAATATTACCTTAACTGTATAAAGGTGTGTTACATTTGTTTTGGTGTGGAATATTACCGTAACTGTATAAAGGTGTGTTAGATTTGTTTTTCTGTGGAATATTACCTTAACTGTATAAAGGTGTGTTACATTTGTTTCTGCTGCATTTGTTTAATTATGTAAAAATGTGTTGCATTTGTTTCACCTTGCCTGCCTAAGGCAACTGATGGGTCTAATAAAAATCAGAATGGTCAATGGCTAGGCAGGAAAGGGATAGGCAGGGCTGGCAGACAGAGAGAATAAACAGGAGGGGGGATCTGAAAATGGGAAAGAATGAAAGAGAGAGAAGAGAATGAGAAAGAGAGGGACACACCAGGGGACAACCAGGCAGCTGCCAGACAAACAGACACTAGAAGCAGTGAAAGTAAGATATATAGAAGAAAGGTAAAGAGCCCTGAGGCAAAAGGTAGATAAAGAGAAACAGGTTAATTTAAGTTAAAAGAGCTAGAAAGAAATAAAAATGAGACAGAGCATTCATAATATTAATTGTCCATGCTTTGGGAGCTCATTGGTAGCCCAAAAGAAAAGTCCTGGTACACACCTGATTGGTCCCTGACCTCCAAATGCACACATATGCAAGCACACTTGTATGCATACATCTACACATCCACATAAACAAATGAGCATATATCACACACACAGAGTTCTATGAGGTATTATATTATTATGTTTTATGGACCAGGAAAGCTCAGAAGAAGTTGGAATTGGGATGTACATTGAGGTCTGTTTGATCCTTGTTCATTCCTCTCTGTCACTCTGTCTCCATGTGTGAGACCAGACTCTTATTTCCTGGGTTACACACTTCATATTAGGTATAGGAGTCTTAGAACAAATCAAAATATTCCAGAGCTACCATTACAAGGGAGATTTAATTATATCATAGAGGTACCCACAGGACTTTCACATTCCGGCTGCGATCCCAATATTAAAATGTTTCTTTCTAGCAAAGGCAGGGAAATATGGCTCTTTTCACAGCCATAACATAGCAGAGAATACTAATAGAGGAGAGAAACGCATACGGGGCACACAGGGCAGAGTTCTAAGCAGACAGAGTCGAAGTGTCATGTAAACAAACCCAGAGAGAGGCATTTCTTGGCAATTAGAAGCAGGTATTTTGCAGAATGTGTTGGGGGAGCCAGTCACCATAGAAATCAACAGAAAAGGCTGCATTTAAAGGGAAACATGAGAAATTTCATGAACGGTGGTACAGCATAATCCCCACATAGCAAGCAGGGTGCACAAGCATCCATCGTTCTGGCATAGGCTGCCCCTGGCAAAAACAGTGTGACATCTTCGGTAAGGGGCAACAGATCTGACACAGAGAACTTCCAGCCCCATGGAAGCCGCAATTATCCCTCTAATCACAGAGGGGACTCAGGTTTCACACTACCACATCCATCCTGTGTTCCTTGCAGTCCACACCATCCATGCTGAGGTTGAAGTTTATTGTGTGGATTTGAAATGAGACCACTGAGTTTGGATCCCATCTTCACCAGTTACCAGCAATGTGACCTTGGGAGAGTTCCCTAATCTCTCTGAGGGCCTCAGTTTCCTTATATGTAAAATCTGTCAAAAGTTTACAGGCACACCATCTGTCGGGTGAGTTAACTAAGTCTGTGTCTGTATTAATGTGTCCTCATAGCTGTGGCTGAACACCCGATAGAGATAACTTAAAGGTTTTATTTTGAATCATAGTTCAGCGGTTACCATCCTCTGTGACAGGAAGGGTGGCTGTGGCTTCCTTCTCCTTATGCAGTTCTGTGGTACTGCACCCTGTGGTATGGCTTGTTAGCATCTTAGAGAATCAAAAAGCAGAGAGCCCAACTAGAACCAGCAGATACCCTCTTCACAGCCCTGTCCCCAGCAACCTAGCTCCTCCAGCTAGCCCATGGTCTAAGGACTCTACAACCCCTCCGACAGGGCCACCAGCTAGGCTGTGTTTATACATATGAACATATAAAACGTCTTTTCACATCCAAACCATAACAGCATTAGATGAAGCTGGAAATATTATTTGTATATAGTGAGAGCTCGATAAATCTGAGGATTTTTTTTTTTTTTTTTTTTGTGTGTGTGACCTCAAAAGGTGATAGGAGGTATTACAAATGCCTGGTATTCTTTCATATTTGAAGTAATTTCATTCACTGCTGTGGTAGAAATTTTTTTATCAAGTCCTAGGTTAACCCATCCAAGTATCATATGCCTGTAACTGACCAGATAAACCCAAGCTGGCTATTTCTCTAATTACGTTTTATTGTATCAATGTTTTTCTGCATGTATGTCTCTACACAGAGTGTGTGCCTGGTGCCTGCAGAAGCCATTAAAGGGTGTCAGGTCCCCTGGAACTGAAGTTACCGATGGTTGTGAGCTGCCCTATAGGTGCTGGGAATTGAATGTAGGTCACCTGCAACACTGGGTGCTGGGAATAAAACATAGGTCATCGTAACCACTGAGTCCCACAACCTGATCTTTGCCACCAAGATTGGAGCTCACGGGACAGGCAAGCAGAAAAGTGTTCCTACCCCCACATATCAAGCAGAAATCTCTTCTAAAAGACTTTTATCTGATGTCTCTAGTAGAATCCACAGTATGAGATGATGTTAGAGCGTTTTCTGATGCCTCTGGTAGTTGCAGGGCACAAAACACAAAGCCGGAGTCAGCATTTTCATCTGAGAAATCACTTGGCTTAAAGGCCACCGTGGTGTCTCTATGGCACTTGATCCACTCCCCCAGACCTTCTGAAATTCTCCCTACAGAGGTACGCACTGGTGTACAATGTCTTAGAGGACAGATCCCTAAGAATAACCCTCCCAAAAGACACTTTAAAAAATAGAATTAATTCTAATAGGCGAAGTCACGGGAAGTAAGAGCAGAGGAAAGAAGGAGGAGACGGACTTCCCACCTGCGTCATCAGTCAGGATTCAGAGTGAGTTTCCCACAGGCAGCCCTATGATAGGTAATTTACATGGTCTGCATTAAGTAATAAAGCAGCTGCAGGCAAAGAAACCCTTACTTACAGAAATATTGTGCTGCCACTGCCTTAGTGAAGCAGAGAACGAAAGGTGCAATGCAACCCCCAGGAAAATGTGGACGGGGTCCAGGAACAGGGCCAGGTTAAAATGCCTCCATCTTCATCCTAGCGATACTGAAATGATTAAGAGACAAAGAGAGAGTTGGCACCCCAAGGTCCATGATAAATAAAAAATAAACATCGTGTTAGATGACAGATAAAGCACCAGCAGAAAGTGTGTTGTTCCAAGCCTTCTCCATAAACTCAGGATGGAATCATCAACCCAGAGACAAATGTATCCATGATAAGGGCCAGTGAGATGGTGCAGTGAGTAAAAGCACTTACTGCCAAGCCTGAGGACCTGAGTTCAATCCCCAGGACCCAAATGAGCAAGTTGTTGTCTGACCTCTACACACATGGAGTGCCACAGCCCCAACCCCCAAACACACAAATAAGTGTAACTTCCAAAGAGCATTTTAAAGAGCATCCATGTTACTAAATAGCCTAGTGTCAAGTTTGCTTGCGTTTCCATTCCAGAGACGCGCCAATGTCTCTCCCGCCATGTTTGTATGCTTGTGAGGTTGCTTTGGTGATCTTGAGTGACACAGACCAGCAATGCAACTGAACCAAATCAAATAGGAAGTATCCTCAGTCAAACCTCACTCAGAACCATTATCACACGGGAAGAGATAGCAGCATGGTCAGCCAGCCGTCACTCAGACAGAGTGTCTGTCACTCAGCCAGACTATCGAGTCCCTAGAGAAGATTTTGAAAGGTACTGTCTGGCTCCAGTGAAAACCCAATTTAAAGTCGTTACCAGATGACCAGACTTGGAGCCTCTCGACTTGTCCCAAATGCCGAGAACCTGATGGCTTTAAGACTTGATTTTGACATGACTATCAACCATGTTGATTATTCCTGGCAGGACACAGCAAAGGGAAATTTATGCATGTCTTCCTTTGGATGTAATGAAACATTCCATGAACTGAAAACCTTGGAACCCAATTATAAAAACCAAATTGCTATTTTACTCACGGAGATAAAATAGCTATGGTCTCATCAACCTTGCCCTTTGTAATTTACCTTATCTCACAGATTCCTGAAAATGGGGAACACATTTGTTGTATTTGGGGATTTGTTGGTGGCAAGTAACAGAAACTCAATTTAGCCAAAGAAAACAGGGCAGAATGGGGTGAGGGGTTACTATAAGGTTATAATACAGGTTCACTGGGATTATGCCCAGGATAAACAAATCCGACACTTCGGTAGATCTCGTCCTCTCTGCTACCACTCCTCCCTCCCTGGGGTCACCTGCACACCCTGCTCTGAGCCTCCTCCATTTCCAATATAGAGTCATGTGATTAGATACCAGAAGTGCCCTGTTGTCAGGGTCTAAAGTGAGGGGCAGATTGCTTGATAGAAGGTGCAAGCAAAGTGTCGACCCCAAACAATGTATTATACCCATCCATTCTGTCCATCTGTCACCTAGTGAGACTGAGGTGCAGTTAGAAGGACTGAGTCAGGCAGCTAGCAAGAGGCTCTGCACCTTCAGAAAATTAGAGTTGCATTCAGTCACTTTCAGCTTGGAATCCTGAAGCTCACTTGCTGTTGGATCACTGGCAGAGTATTTAATCTTCATGCTTCAATTTCCTCACCATCAAAATAGGCTCATGTCAAAGGTTTGTTTTTAGGCTTAAATTGAATGAGATCATTTATTGAACTCCTCTAATTCAGTGCCTGGGATATGGCAGCACACACGAAGCTAATAGCCTCTCTCTGACCTTAGAAACCATGTCTTCGCCTGCATCTCAGTCTCATCTCTGAGCGACACAGTCTTCTGCAGTTCATCCCCTGTCAGTGAGCAGCCACTCCCAGACTGTCAGCTCCTCAGGGACCATGTCTCATTTCTTTTGCATCCTACCCTGGGCTGGCCAAGCACATTGGTAGTCTTTTCAGATTCCTGTGGAATTAAACTGGCTGAATGAGTTCACATGGCGCTTCTCTTCCAGGCAAATCCCCTAGGATCATGCACCATTTTTTTTTGTTTTCATTGTATCTTCCCCTGCCTGTTTCTCTGGGGGCAGCAGCGTATTTTTCCCCTCACTCTCCCTTCTCTCTTTCTCTCATGCAGCTCCACCTGGAGGCCAGTGGCTTGAGTTTGTCAAAGAAGACAAATTCATCCCCACAGAAAAATGACCCATTCCCAAACAACACTTTTGATTCCAGATGGCTCCAAATGAATGGATGGAACTGGAACTCCGAGGTCTCATATTTCTTTGTTGTGTTTCCATAAGTTTTCTGTGTTAGGGGTAGGAGATAACATGGAAATCAGAACATCATTCCATCGAATAGGAAAACTGTTAGTGTGCTAATGTTGGTCATCTCACACTCCTTCCAAAGTTACATGAAATGTGCAGGTCAAACCAAGGCACTCAGAATTCCCTTAGACACATTGCCAGCTTTGAAGGCAGATACAGCATTCCATGCATTGACGATAGGAAAGGAAACAGAAGGGAATTCATATCTGACAAATACTACCAGGTGTCTGCATTGAATGATACACTTTCCATACAATATCTCTCATTTCCCAAGCACCATTGCAAGGTTTGCTAATATTACTCCAATTTTATAGATGAAAATTACCAAAGTTAATTGACTCTGGCTATGCAATTAGAAAGGTGATGTACTGGAAACCAACAAAGGGGCTTATTGACAACATACCAGATCAGTCTTGCTTCCCCAAACTGCAGTTTTTCAAACTTCACAAAATGCAGTTTAACCACCATTGACTGAAATAAAAGCCTGGTCACCAAGGTGTCTGGATGAGAAAAAAGAAAGGGAAGTCTTGGTTACAAGCCAACCCACTGGGTTGACCATCACTGAAACAGAAACATTTGTGACGGTTTGAAGCAACTGAAAGAACATTCTAGAATGCTTGAATTACTTGATACATGGATCAAACAGGACTCTGCCCTTGCATGGTCCTTGACAAGTTATTCAAACTTGGTAAGTGCCCATTTCCTCACTTGCTTAAAAAGACAAATACCATATACTGTTACCTCCTAATACTATTGTAAAGATCAATTGCAAAAGTTTATGTGACATGCCCCTGTTGGGGAAGCTGTAGTCACGTCTGCTTAGGGGCTGCCTACAGGTGTGCCTGACCACGCCTGTGTGGTCAGAGTGACCTAGAGTGAGAGGCAGTCAGGTGGCTGGTTTCGTTTTCAGCTTGCTGTACAGACTGCTGCCCGTCCACTGGCTAGGTTGCTCTGTAAGTAAGGCTTTTTCCCTATTAAAATCCCTTGTATTTCTACTTGGCTCTGTATTAGTAATTTCCCACATTATGCCCCTTGCTTAGGAGTGTGCCTGGCTCATAGCACTGTCTGAGCTATCAATAGTGGATAATTTTAAGGAAATAGGGACATTTTAGTCACTGGAATTGCTGTAAGGATGGCCAGTAGACAGCCTCTCTCAAAAAGAGACAATTCCCACCTAAGGCCACACAGATGCCCAGGGTCTAGGCAGCATCCTGAGGCCATGTTGGTGTCTGATGGCCATGTTGCTTCCAGGGCCATGCCATGAGTGGCCCTGCTGCCACCTGGGACCATGGTGTCATCTGGGCCAGGGCTGCTGCTGAGGGCCATGTCTGGGTCCACGGCCCTACTGCAGCTAGGGTTTGTGTTGACGTTTGTGGATCCTGATACCATTGGAGGCAATGGATGCCAGGGTTCTAGGCTGCCATCAGGGGCCATGTTGGTGTCTGAGGGTCTAATTGTCACGGGAGGCAGGGGATGCAGATCTGAGTGGCCTTCACTGCCACCTGGGGTCAAGGCGACATCTAAGCCCAGCCTGTTAATGAGAACCATGTCTGGTCCATGGTCCTACCACAGCCAGAGTATGTCCATGGACCATGGTACCACCAAATGCCATACCCGGGGTCTGGGCCAAAATCTGTGGCTATATTGGTGTCTGAGGGCCATGCCAGTCTGAGTGACCTAAACAGTCACATGGGGCCATGGTGTCATCTGGGCTTGGACTGTTGCCGTGGGCCATGTCTGGCTCCATGGCCCAACATCAGCCAGGGTCTGAGCTGATGTCCATGGTACCTGTTATCACAGGAGGTCATAGGAACCATGCATGTTGAAATCTGAGGGCCGTTCTGAGCCAGCCCTGCCCCTCACTGGCTGTGGGATAGCTGGTTCTGCCCCTCGATGGATGCTGCAGTGGGTGGGAGAGCTGGCCTCAACCCCCATGGAAGAGCTCACCCCCATACTCAGGAGAGATGGTTCCATCCATCACCAGAGATGGGAGAACTGGCCTAGGAAAGCTGACTCTGCCTCTCACCTGAGGGGGCAGTGCCAGTGGCCCAGACCAACCAGTCCAGCTACCTCCCAGACCCACAATCTGGGCCTTGCATTGGCCCACCCTAACATCTGCTCCGTCTATGAGGGTTTGCTGGAGGGTGCAAACGGACTGGTCCTGCAGACTAATAGCAGTGGGATCTCCATGACTTGGGCAGATATCCGAGGGGTTTCAGTGAGGGTCTAGTGATGATAGTGTACCAGAGACCTTGAACCAGACCAATGACTCATTGCAGTGAACATTTTGTGGGTGGGGATGATTGGGCAAAAGAAGTATAGTGAGTGACACACTGCAGAGCCAGATGCCACTAGGATAAATGAAGAAGTGTTGGAAAGATGAAGGGTAAGGCCGTTTTTTGTTGTTGTGGTTGTTTTTAATTAACTTTGGGGGGCACACTGCAGGGCTATAGGGCAGATATGGAGGGACTGGGGGGTAGCAGGATGTGGGTGCATGATGTCAAGTTTCCAAAGCATCAATCCTGAGAATATAAAGACAGACTGCTTCCCATTGGTTCTAAACACTGCTCTCACTTGTTTATGATGTTAAATTGCTTAGCAACCCCTCCTCTTGGCTTGAGCAGAGACATCAAATTTCAATTAAGAACAGAAAAGCATAGAATATCACAAATCTTAAAGAAATCTATCACAGAGTCCTCCTTGTTGCCTAACTTCCCTAGTGGTGTGGATTGTAGGCTGGTAATCTTTTGCTCTACATACATGGTCCCCCAGAGAAGGGCAAAGGGACAAGATCTCCTGAGCAAATTGGGAGCATGGGGGGAGGGGAGAGGGAGCTAGGATAATGAGAAGGGGAGATGAGGAGGAGTGAGGAAGACATGAGGGAGCAGGAAGATTGTGTAGGGGGAAGAACAGAGGAGAGCAAGATAAGAGAGATACCACCAGAGAGGGAGCCATTATAGGTTTACAGAGAAATCAGGCACTAGGGAAATGTCCAGAGATCTACAAGGATGACATCAACTAACAATCTAAGCAACAGAGGAGAAGCTACCTTAAATGCCCTCCCCTGATTATGAGATTGATGACTGACTCATATGCCATCCTAGAGTCTTCATCCAGCAGCTGGTGGTAGTAGAAGCAGACACCCACAACTAATCACTGAACTGGAATCTGAACTGGAATCCGGT
This sequence comes from Cricetulus griseus, assembly GCF_003668045.3. Taxonomy (NCBI): domain Eukaryota; kingdom Metazoa; phylum Chordata; class Mammalia; order Rodentia; family Cricetidae; genus Cricetulus; species Cricetulus griseus. Next base: position 41,154,583 of record NC_048597.1, on the reverse strand, counting down.
TGCAGAAAGGGAGGAGTGATGAGCAAAGGGGTCATGACCAGGCTGGTGAAACCCACAGAAACATCTGACCTGAACAAGGGGGAGCTCTTGGTCCCCACACTGATCCCTGGGGAAACTGGCATGGAACTGATCCATAACCCATGAATGTGAGTGTCACTGAGGAGGCCTCTTGTAGTAGATCAGTACTTATCCCTAGCATAGGGATGGACTTTGGGAGCCCATTTCACATGGAGGGATACTCTCTCGGCCTAGACACACAGGGGAGGGCCTAGACCCTATCCCAAAGGACATGACAGATTCTGAAGATCCTCCCCATGGGAGGCCTCACTCTCACTCTGGAGCAGAAAGGGTAGGGAATAGGTAGGGTGTTAGTGGGGGGCAGGGGAGGAGAGAAGGGAGAGGGAACTGGGATTGACATGTAAAAAACAATCTTGTTTCTAATTTAAATAAAAAATGGAGGAAGAAAAGAGAAAAATCACAGAAAAGAAATCTATCACCTAGAAGATTAAACACGAAAATACTTTTTGTGTAACGTATCTTCTCATGATTTTCCTTTCCTACACATTTTAATTGTTTTTCCACCTCTCCTGAGAGGTGAAGGTTGCCCCCAGTAACAGGGTAGGAAGGACTGAGTCTCTCTGTTCATCCGGAATCTTGTACTTTTGCCTCCCTTCCTTTTGCCTTCTGGACTAGTTTCATAATCATGGGCCGGAAGACTTGACAGTGACAAACTCCGTATAAAAAGGAATAAAAAAAAATCACTTTTCTGTTTTTAAAAACAAGAGCCCGGCTCTTATTTCAGTTACTCTGTAATTCATAAGCCTACAATTCTCCTAGTCCTGAAACTCCATCAGCTATAAATATTTCCCTACCCAGGGTCAGAGTCTTCTATTTCTGTAGCCTTCCTACCTTCCACACCATCACGCTGTATACCTCATCCATAACTGTCTGCACATTAGGTCTTATTGCCAATGGCTTTTAAATCCTGTTTTCAAACAAGGTGGGGACAAGCAGGCGTTTGAGTTAATGGCTGACTCGGGATGGACTCAGTCTACATTTTCCAGAGGAGTCTCTGAAGGCAGGCCACCTGTAGCAGTCCTGCTACAGCCAGGATTCCAGAATTTCTCCCTACCTCCTGCATAGACAAGTTCCTGCCATACTGCATTCTCTATCTTTCTGTCCCTTGCTCTTCTTTTTGTCCTCTTGAAAAGGGGGACTTGGATCCGGTGACCTACCTCACAATTGGTCTCAGTTTCTAGGCTTATTAGTTTCCAGCCTTGAATATTTCACTTTTTCAAAGCTGTATTTGTCTGTTTACCCAAGAAAGTATATGTGCTTTTGGAGGATGCCAAAATCTGTTTGTGCTGTAAAAGAGACTGATCTTTGTAACACAGCCCACAGGGACTTTCAATCCTGGCTAGAGTGTAGGTGGACATTGCCTGCTAACATATACATTACAGCAAAAGAGAAGGAAAAAGCAGTAAGTTGCAAACATCATGGAAGATTCAAAACTCAAATCGGAAGGCTTGAAGGATCAACTAGTTGCTTTCCAGAGTAAAGTTGCTTATTTAGAGTAGCGACCAAAGACTAGATTCAGGCCAAGCAAATGAATGGATGAGAGGCCAGAAAAAGATTTGGTCATGGCAGAGGAGTGGCATGATGGGCTAGAAAATAGAAGAGTGCAAAAATATGCTGCTCTCTCCCCTGTGTTTGGTGTGGAGGAAGGCTTAGCTAGGCTGAGCCAGAAAGACAGAATGAAATCTCCCATAATCTGAAGTGCTTAAAAATGAAATCCCACGAGAAATATGAGTTGGAAATACAAATGCAAAACAATTCTCCTCGAACCATATGCCAGACCGTGAGCCATTGTGGAGTAGAGCTTCATGGTATAGAATCTTAAAACACCCAAAGAGTGGAACTTTGAGAGCCCAAGAGACAGGGTCCTGCTAGATTTCCCATTAAAGGCCCCGAAGTGACCTCGGCAAAGCCAGAGTTCGCCCAGGGATGCCCTCAGACTCACCCCAAACTTTAAACCAATCTCAGACAGAGCATAACCTCTGCTGTCTGTGCTCTAGAGGTAAGGAAAGCCTTGCTAATGAGATTTCATTTGGTTTTCATACCCGATACCTGCAACCCAACTCTGATCCGTTGGCTCCATTGGCATGAAATGAGAACTAAAGGTGTGGTCCATAATCAAGAGTTTAAAGCAGACAAGAGAGCACTTGCTGGCTTTCCTGGAGGACCCCAACTCAATTCCCAGCACCCACATGGGGGCCCACAGCCATCTGTAACTCCAGTTCCAGGGCATCTGATGCCCTCTTCTGGTGGGCGCCAGACATACATGGTGGTTCACAGACATACATGCAGACAAAACACTCATACTCATTAAAACTAATTAAGTTTTAAAAGTAATTAATAAAAATCAAGCAATAGAGGCTAAGGAAGTGTCTCAGTGGGCATATGTGCATGCTGTTAAAGTGAGAAGACATGTGTTCAAATCCCAACAGTCACTGAGCAGTCGGGCATGGCTGAATTCCTCTAACCTCAGTGTTCTGGGCTAGAGAGAGAGAAAGGTAGAGCTCACTGGTGAGCCAGCCCACTCAAAATGGTGATCATGTGGTTCAATGAGAGACCCTATCTCCAAAACTAAGATGGAGAATGATAGAGGAAGACAACTGATGTCATTCTCGGCCTACATGCGTGTGCACACACAATAAACCACATACATGCACACACACACACACTCACACACACACACGCACACACACACACACACACACACTCACACACACACCAGTACAAATAGGCATACTTATACCCCAAATACATGAACTAAGAGAAAACCACTTTAAAATAATTAAGATTATCATTTTTAAAGAAAAAAAGGGGGGAACTAATAGGTTCAAAGATTAAGAATTTCAAACAAGAATGCAAGTGGGTAAAACTCATACTGCATTTGAAACACACCAATTCTAACATCAAGAACTCATTGAAAGAGCCTAATGGCTTGTGAAACATTTAACTCAGAGAAAGGCAAGAACAAGTTTCATTGTGTTTTGAGACAGGATGTCACTATGTAACCCAAGCTGGTCTCCAGTTCACAACCTTTCTGCCGCAGCACATGGGAGGAAGAGGCAGGAGGATCTGGACTTCAGAGATATCTTGAGCTAAATAGTGAGGTTGAGGTCAGCCTGGAAGATAGACATTATTGAGAAAGAGGGGCAAGTTGTGGAGAGGGAGGAGGAGGAAGAAGAGAAGGAAGAGAACAAATTTAACATGATCCATCTTTAATCGTTTCTAGATTATTTATGAGGCATCTATTTTGAGATTTGATATCATTATCTAGAAAGCAATAAGATATGTGCTTTGGTGAAGAGGCACCTTGGAAGTGAATGTGTAATTTCAAACATTTGAATTTAATCATGGCATAATCCTCATCTCTAATAGAAAAGCAGTCCTACTTCTCTGATAGTCAGTGTGAGAACAAAATAGACTGAAGGAAAAGCATATGGCAATGACTGGTGAGCCCACAATAAACGGTGGTTATCATTAACACTCGCCAGCATCACTCCCCTCCCCAGGCTCTCTTGGGAGCCACTCTCCCACTGTGGCAGCAACTTAGGTGGTAGAGTGACATTAGCTTTTAATTCCAGCTTTGTCTGTTGTGAATCTGCAACTTTGAGTAAGCTCTTTAAATTCCCTATGCTTTACTTCTCTCCTCTTTAAGATGCTAGCATTGTGAAGGTTCTGGGAAGCCACTGGTGAAAGTGCTTGGCTAATGCCTGGAATAGAGTGAGTACACTCCCACACATTTCCAGAGGCTATGGAAGTGAGATGATGCCAGCCACTCATTCTAAGGCCTCTGGTGATTTCCCATTCTTCTTAGAGGAAAATCCAAGTTTTCTTTAGTATCATCTGCAGTATGGCCCAGATTCATCAGATCCTTGGTCTCACAGCCTGGTTGGGACTGTCTTGCATACTCTTACTAGGCACACGGGCTCCCCACTTCCTCGAGTACACTGCCAGTTGGGGCATGGCAGTCACAGAGTCATTGCCCTTGTACAAGCCACCTTCCAGGGAGCTCTTTCCTCTTCAATCACCCACTCCCAGCCCTTGCTCCTTTACTATTGGGGCCCGCTGTTGTTATTCATAGGGACATTCACTCCTCTCTAATGTCTCACTACTCCACCCAAGTTCATCTCTTGTCTCCCTTCCTCATCTTATTTTTCTCCATAACAAAAATATCGATTTAACATTCTTTGCTATTTTAATTTTGTGTACATTTATTGTATACCTTCTCCCACCCCAGTCAAAGTTCATAAAGTGGTGATTTTTTAAAAATTTTTGACCACTGTTGCAATGCTAATCATCTAGGCAACTACCAAAACATATATTAAACACTCAAAACTTTATTTGAAAGTTGTTCACTATGGTTATTTATTTATTCCATCATTCTCTTCCCTTTCTCCATTTTTACAGATCATTAGAGTATTGACCTGTGTTGGAACTCAATATATACTGTAGCTTAGTCATCACTTCCTCAAGAAAGTAACCTCTGACGTTTCTGAACTACGCCAATCTCTTGTTTCACACTCTCATCACATGGAAGCCTGTTTCAAGTTAATGTTTTCTGCTAGAGCCAAATCAGTAGACATTCAGTCTATTTTTGCTTGCCTCTGTATTCCTAAACTTAGTACAATGCTTGGAATGTAAAATACACTCAACGAATAAATGCATGAGTGAATGAATGATTCAAATAGGCTTTAATTTGTTTGGTCTATAGCAAAACTAATTTTGTCCATCACTTGTCCTCTTCCATTGTTCTGTGATTGTGGCTTTGTTAAAACTGACAAGATCTGGCATCGTGTGTGCCGTCTCCTCACAGGCTGACATTCTGAGCTGTGAGTTAGTGAGCTTTAACCAGTGTGTGTTGAACATACCCATTGGTGTATGTTCAGAATGAAGATTAAAAGAGCAATCAGTTGTCAGCGAACAAAAATCCACTTAATATGGCTCAGATTTGTGAAAATATCTAATTAATATGATACACTAAAATCATACCATAAGGAGGATCTGAAAGATTAGTCTAGTGGGGAAAAGAATGAAGCAATACAGAGGCATTCTTCCTGGGGATGGGGAGATGGTAGAGCCGTTGTGTGACTAAGAGGAAGGAAGAGCCATTTATTGGGAGCCTGGCATGTGCTAGACCCCATTGAAAATATTTTGAATTTATAATTCTATTTGAACCAGAAATGTGGTTGTGGAGGGAAGATATTGGCAAATGCTGGTGTGAAAGTATTTGAGATTAGCAAGCTATAGCCCCTGCTGCTTCATTTTAGTTGTGGAAGCTTGAGCAGGTCAGTTAATGCCTCTAGCTTCTGTTCCTACATACCAGTGCATATGAAGATCAAATGAAATAACAAATATGGTAATATCCTTTGAAAATACTGTGAACAAGTATTCAAGTGTGAGTGAGAGAGGGGCAGGGATGAGAAGGGAGGGAGAGAGAGAGAGAGAGAGAGAGAGAGAGAGAGAGAGAGAGATCAAAGTAACAATCTATCCCTTTAGGCATCAATATTCATTTCATTTTCCCTGGTAAAAGGTCAGACCTGGGACAAGGTCACATTGAGTCAACTTATTATCCATTTACTTACTGCAATTTTTAATCCAACAAATATATTAAACACCTGTAATGTGCCAGACTCCATAAGGCTGTAGAAAATGAAATGAACTAAATATGATCCCGCCTTGTGGAGTTCACACTTGAGAGGAGGAAGCATATGGGCACAAAAATAAATTTAAAATTCAAAGCAGAATACTCAGAATATTACAAGCAGCTTTTATAAGCCAGTTATAGGAAATTATATTCAGTAATTCACTTAACAAGCACCTGTTGAACACTAACTATGAACCAGGCATTATCCCAGAACCCAAAGAGAGGGCAGTCAACAGGGAAGACATGGGGCTTTTACTCTAACGTGTGAGGGCAAATCAGAATTCCATTGGTAGATCATTGCTGTGTTGAACTAAAATAGAGCTGAACTGACAACATGGTTCACCCTATAAAGGCACCTGTCCATGGAGACTTGAATTTGATCCATAGATCCATAGAGTAGAAGGAGAAAAGAAACTCCCACAAGTTCTCCTTGAATCTATCACACACACACACACACACACACACACACACACACACACACACACAAATAAGTAAATGTAAAATGAAGTATTGTGAAATAAAACAAGGCAATATGGCTAACAAGTGTTAGTGGGCAGAAGGCTCTGATACACAATCTGAGATCAGAATGATACTAGGCACACTTGAGCTTCTCTAAAACCCAAGATCATTTACAGAGAGTAGAAGAGGGGCTGGGACTGGACGAAGCATCGGGTAAGTTTGTGCCCCACAAAGAAATAATTAGAATGTGCTATGCCGGCACAGGACCGAAACATTCTCTGAGAGGCACAGGCCAGGCAGGAGCCAGATGACACATGTAGATGTGACTTTCCTTGTGTCTATGACCAGATGCAAAGGCAACTTAAGGAAGTATTCACCCCAATACTATTTGAAGTATCACTATTTGAAGGATATTGTCCACCATGGCAGGGAAAGCATGTGGAAGGGAGCGTGAGGTGAGAATTCACATTGTGTCCTCAGGAAGAAAAGAGAGAAGGTTAGTACTCAATTCCTTTTCCCCTGTCCCCTCCCTCCCCTCCACAAACACACAACTTTGGGCTTTTATTTACATCTATCGTTTGTCAGTTTTAAAAATATTTAATTATTTATGTATATGAGTGTGTCTTGTGTGGGTGTATGTGCAATAAATTTACGTGCCAGAGGCATCAGATCCCCCTGGAGCTGGAGGTCCAGGAGATTGTGAGTCACCCAACATGGGCCTGGGAACTGACCTGGCTCCCCTACAAGAACAGGAAGCCCTCATAACTGCTGAGCCATTTCTCCAGCCTCCCTGTTTTCCCCTTTTGATTCAGTCAGAGACTCCAATCCATGGATTAATGCTATCTATATATATGATCCATCTCAGTGCCTCAGCTAAACCTCTGGAAACACACGCGTCCAGGGGTCATTTGCCTTCCAGGTCATTCTGAACCCAGGCAAGATGCCAGTGAAGAGAAGAAGCTAGGCTACATTCTGGCTGAGGGAAAGAACTTGGTCTAACCAAGACTCTGTGAGAAGCCTAGGTAGGCTTTAAAAAGGAGAAGAGGAAGTATCTGATTTGCATTTTAAAAGAGCAGTCTGGTTGCAACAGTGGCCAGTAAGGAACCTCATTGGGGAAAGATGAACGTAGGAATTGCAAACAAGATATTTTGGGCATACAGGTGAAAGATAATGAATGGTGACTGGTCCCTAAGAGAGGAGCGGTGTAGATGGTGAGAAAGGGACAGATGCAGAATGTTTTGGAGGGATGCCAACAAGAAGTGGAAGAGGAGGAGAGACTATTTCTAAATAAAGAATGCAACAGTTCCTATCTTTAGTTCAAACCCCTTTTATGTCAAATGATACAGCAGCTAATAGATCGATTCTAAAAATATATCTAATGTACAAGTACACTAGTATTAAAATTCTTTGGACCCTTAAAGTTTTTCCATCATAAAAATAGTACATGCTTGTGAAAGAAAATTATCAGAGACAGAAAAACAAAAATAAAGAAGTAAATCCGTAGGATATGCAATGCACATCTCTAAAGCAAGAATTTTCTTTTAAAAAAATGTGATTTGATCTTGCATTGTGGGGGTGCCAGATAAAATTTTATCTCTTTTTCGGTAGCATATTTCAAAGACTGCAATTTAACCACATTAACACAATAGCTGCTGTAGATCTGTTTCGTATTTCAGAGGGGCCTTCCCAAGGGCCAGTCGGAGCTAATGGAGCACAGATTCAGCTCAGCCAGACCTCAAGAACTACACTAGCCTGCTACACAAATCGATTCCCATTTGTGTTTTGATGATGATGATACAGGATGAGGAGGAGGAGAAGGAGGAGGAGGAGGAGAAGGAGGAGGAGGAGGAGGAGAAAGAGGAGGAGGAGAAAGAGGAGGCGGGGAGGAGGAGGAGGAGAAAGAGGAGGAGGAGGAGAAAGAGGAGGAGGGGAGGAGGAGGGGAACCGCAGCTATTGACAACAATAATTGCTTGAGCAAAGACTGAATAATTCAAGACAGTGGGGAAGCAAGTTTGGAAACCTTTGTCAAAGGGCAGTGAAGCCTGTGGTTAGAATACAGCTGATGTCCGCCCTGTTTCAGCAGGAGGGCCCTCGAGTTCTGTTATTTTTAATGTACCCCCCGCCCCTTTCCCGCGCCCGGTCCACTTTTTGGCCCTGCCAATTTAAAAACTAGGATGCTGTCAATCGCTCTACTAGGGGTTTGGCGGGAGTGATTGGTTAGGGAACACGGCAAGGGCACAGTCCTGAGCATAAAGGAGAGCCACAGGCTAAGCGGGTCCTCCCTCTGCTCAGCAACGTCCCGTCCCAGGCTAGTGAGGTCTTGGCGACCCAGAGAGCTGTAAAGTGCCAGGATCCAGCTCCGCGCAGCATCCTCACCCCCGCTGCGCGCAGTAATGGATCTCTCCGTCCTAAAAGAGGAAGATAATGCCTGGTTTAGCTTATAAATAGATGGTTGTAATGCTCTCCCTGCGAAGCATTGATTGAGACAGCCAAGCTGACTATTGATCTAATTTTAACTTACATTTTAGCCCTCACGCTCCCGCCTTCCTGTTGGTGCTCCCGGGAGTGATGAGCGCTGCCCAGTGTGACCGCTAGAGGGCGGGCTTTTTGTCTTCCTGGCTTCACAGGTCTGGCCTCTGTTTATGCAGACTAAACAATGCTGGCCTTCATTGAATCTGGAAAATAGGAGTTTGATTTTCTTCGCTGGGATGACCTCATCACTCATGAAAGTCAGAGAAAAGCGGAGAACTGGATGACAGGCAGCGGGAGGGAAATAAAGCTTGCTGTTCACCTCCTCCCGTTCCACCGCCTACACAGAGCACCAGGGACGTGCTTCCTACACAAGCCCACGCTGAATAGGAAGGGCAGTTCTTGGTGTCCTGGCGCTGGGTGTGTAGCAACTTCTATGTAAAAGGTTTATATCACCTTTGCAATGCCTTCACTGAGCTGTCACTAAACGCCAATATGTGGGTGGCCTCCAGGAAAATGACTTAATTTAAAAATATTATTACTTCAGACCAGCCTGGACTAGAAACTGAGATCCTACCTCAAAAGAGCAAAACCCAACAATATGCCCACTATATGTATGCATGTTATTTCTAAACATGATTCATATTGTCAAAGTTTAATGAGTACCAGCAATTTCACACTACCGGTTTAGAAAGCTGGTTTTAATAGGGCTGGGAATTAAAGCCTATCACTTTTTGTTTCTTTCTTACCTGCTCAGTGGTGGAGAATTAGATAGAGTATACGTGGAGGGTGGGCAGAAAACAGAATACATAACTCTCCAGACACACACACACACACACACACACACACACACACACACACACACAGCCATGATTTGGATTTGCCTTTCCTGATTGAGTAAAACATTATTAGTAAGTGCTACTGATTGCCAAGCATCTGTTGCAGGTCAGGCATTGCACTACCCATTATAATTACATTCATTACCTCATTAAATCCTCAAGAAAACCTATCAGATTCTATTATTAACTCATTTTAGAGCTTAAGAAACAGGCTACAGTCTTTGCCTGAAGTCAAGTACCTAGAAAGGAATTGAGTCTTTGCCGTCTCTGCCAGGGATTGTCTAGATCAGACTAGCCTATGCGCATGCCCGGGAGGGATTTTATTTTTTTTTCTTCATTAGGATAATCAGCATGGGAAGACTCAGCCCACTGAATTTGGTTCTATTCTGTGGGTTTGTGTCCTGGCCTGTGTTAGAGTCAGGCAAGCAAGCATCCATGAATCTATTTCTCTCTGCTCTAGCCTGTGGATGCACTCTGCCTAGCTGCTTCATACTCCTGCCGCATGACGTCCCCAGAAATAAGCCTTTTCTCTCATAAGTTATTCATTATCAAGATATTTTGCGGTGGCAACTGAAACAAGACAGATATTAGCAAGATTAAAGGACATTTGGGCTGGGCTCCTTTCTCAGAACCAACAACATCAAAAGCAAAGGACTGGAAGCGCTGTGTCATGTCTCTGGTCCTGGTGTGACACCCTGAAATGCTGGGAAAGTTGTTAGTGGATAACTATGCAAACCTTATAAGATTGTTATGTAGCTGGAAATCTTCTAATAAAGTGCAAGGCTGCCAGTCAAAGGATTAACCACATTAACCAGGCATGGTGGCACCTATGATCCAGCTCTCAAGAGGAGACAGCAAGAGGACCAGAAGTTTAAGGTCATCCTCAGCTACATAATGAGTTCTAATTTGAAGCCAGCCAGGATACACAAGACCTTGTCTAAATGAACTAGAACAAGGACATACACCCCAATGCTCACTCCTGTAAGAGTTGAGCCTGTCAATCACCTGGACAGAAAAAATGTCCCTTAGGAAAGCTTTCCCAAGGGCTTAGGAACTAAGCCTACCTAAAGTTTGTGAAGTTGCCTCTATGCCCATTGTGCACTCTTACCTCTTGAAAGTGATTCTTTTCTCTGGAATAAACTGTCTGTCTTCTACCCGAAACTGTGTATCTCCTTTGAATTCTCTCCATGGAGGTCACAAGAGAAGTCCAGAGTGAGACCCTGATGGTGGTGTAAATTTCTTGAGACATGCTGTGGTGGTTTGAAAGAAAACGCCTCCCAAAAGGGATGGCACTATTAGAAGGTATGGCCTTGTTGAAGGAAGTGTGTCACTTTTGCTCAAGCTTCCCTCATTGTGATGGTCAGTCAACTTCCTATTGCCTGCAAGCCAAGATACAGCCACCACCACATCTGCCTGGACGCCATCATGCTCCCGGCTACGACGATAATGGACTGAACCTCTAAAACTGTAAGCAAGTCAGCCCAATTAAAAGTTTTCTTTATAGGAGTTGCCTTGGTCGTAGTGTCTCTTCCCAGCAATGAAAACCATAAGACAGAAGTCTACCGTTGGAAACTCTGCATGCCTAAGCAGAAAAGTGTGCGTGTGAAGAAAAGATGGCGGCTTTCTAACAAGAGTCACCCAGGCCAGACCTAGCCCTTCATAGGGAAAACTCTTCAAAGGAAAAAACTATAGCAGGCATTATCACAAGAAGCACTGTCCATGAAAATAGTTTGATAGTGTAGAAATAATGTCACTGAAAAGAGAGGAATTTCCCTCACTTCTCTATTCCGCCAACAAAAATATGCTTACGGTGAACTGGCCATTTTGGTGGAAGAGGAATATGGTGTTAAGTCAGAGTGTACCAGCTCCTCAGAGAACCACATGACGGAAACCGCTTGCCATTATCATTTGTGATGAAAATACAAGGTTTGGAAGAAGGAGCTAAGAGGGGCTAGTCTGAGGCAATGACGTTCAAACGGGGAGCTATGGCATGTATAGGAGCTAGCAGGTCAGGGTGGGAGCTAGCAGGTCAGGCAGGGTAGAGCTAGCCCACCATGGAGCAATGTGAAATAGCCTTAAGGAGCAAATAGTGTTGGAAGGATGGCGAATGAATGGGAGAGGAGGCTGGACAACTCACACGGGGTAAACCAGAGTGAAATGCACATCTTCAGTGCAGTTAGAAATCTTTTAGAATGTAGACAATGGAACAAAGTAAGGGATTCATGCTTTAGGAAGGTTGCTTCTTCTGAAGTCCGGAGAATACTTGGGGGATGGGGCCTGGAGAGTCTTCCAGGGAGTTAATACAATCTCTGTTCAATGGGAGGTGATGGGGGCTGGATTAAGTGGCATGCTGGAGATAGAGAAAAGTGGGTTGACCACCTTCAGTGTCTGGGGATGTGTCAGTGTGACTGATAAGCAGGTAGGCTCATATGCCTTTTCTGGCTTGAGGAACTGTATTGAGGAGATACTGTATTTTAATCTAGACAGCACCAAAAGAAGAAACAAATTGAGCCACCTTCTCATTCAAAGAGAGAGGGTTGCTGACCACCCAGACAGAAAGAATTCAAAAGTAAGTGTTGAATGGTTTGCCATACTTTATTGAAACTAATTTTTTTTTGGAGCCAGACATAATGGCAAATATTTAAAATCCTAATACTTGGTGAGCAGAGGCAGGAGTTCAAAGTCAGCCTCTTCTCATTGTGAATTTCAGGACAGCTTTGGCTACACAAAACCCTGTCTCATTCATTCTAAACTCTACACACATGGGAAGCAACCCCCTTTTGTTGTAGTTACTAAAAGTGTCTCCACAGCCAAAAGGTAAATATTTATACTGTGGTGAATAGGTTAGGATATGAAGACAACAACAAGAGGCAGGCAGATCTCTGTGAGTTTGAGGCCAGTGTGGCATACAAAACAAGTTCTGGGACAGCCAGAGCTACACAGAGAAACTTTGTCTCAGAAAACCAGAAAGAAAGAAAGAAAGAAAGAAAGAAAGAAAGAAAGAAAGAAAGAAAGAAAGAAAGAAAGAAAGAGGGAGGGAGGGAGGGAGGGAGGGAGGGAGGGAGGGACAACAATAGTGGTATATTTCCTTGTTATGTTAGTTTGAATGAGCAATGCCCCTCCACACACACACAATCTTGGGCATTTGAACATTTGGGTCCCAGTTGGTGGAGCTATTTGAGAAAGGTGAAGAGGCATAGGTTGCTGAAGGAAGGATATCCCTGAGGACAGCTTTGCGAGTTTAAATCCTTGAGCCACTTACACAGAAAGTTTATCTCTACTTTGTGTGTAAAGGACATGAGCTCCCAGCTTCCTACTCTCCCCATCACTCCTGTTGCCTTCCCTATGTGATGGACTCTCTTCCCTCTGGAACCAAATACACTCTTCTATAACCTGCCTTGGTCATTGTGTTTTACTATACCAACAGAAAAGCAATGAATACACTTGCTTTTGGTAAGAAACCTGGAGACTATAGTCTCCAGAGGAACCCAAAGCTCTTCTAGCTGTAACTCTCTGTCTTTGAATAGAACTCACAACACTGAAGTTGACAGTCCTACATTCAAAGTGAATCACATTATTAGAGTTGGAAAGGATCACATCACACCTATTACCAAACTAACACTCAGAGGCCTAGAGTGCCTTGCCCAGGGTCACACAGTGAGTTGTAACTAAAGAGAAGGGAGAACCAGGTCTCTATGTCCTGCTTCCTCTTATGAACTAAACCATCTCTCTTAGACACAGAAGGCTTCTTCAGAAGGAGCTACTATGATATCTAGACATCTAGGGAATAACAAGGATTTCTCATCCATACACAGAAATACATACCAGAATGGCACTTTATCGAATTCTTCCCAAGGTTGGTGCTGGTCCTGAACATGGGTATTAATTTGGACATGGTCTTTCTAGGATGGGGCTAGTGTATGGTTTGTCACTACGACAGTTAATGGATGAAGCATCCTCTGAGAGTCATCGACTTAATTAGCAGTGACATCAACAAGCAAGAACATTCACATCCTGGAATGTCAATACTAACAAAGGAAAGAGACACCCAGCCACTTCGAGCATTAGCAGACTATCCCCGACTTGCTGAGGGAAAGGATGGCAGTTGCTTTCCAGATACTGGAAGCAAATGAATTATTAAGAATGCTCCTGTTTTTATGCTTTTCAGCCTGCTTATCTGGCTTTAGCAAGCTGCTCATCAATGGGAAAACATTTCTTTAATGATGAAGAGTTTAGGACGGCCCATTCTTCTCCTGGTTATCTCGGTAGCCTTCAACACGCTGGAACATCACCAGGGTGCTTTCCATCTCTGGATGGGCACAAACAGCTCATCTTTTATTGCTGTTGTTGTGGGTAGAGTCTGAATTTAGCTCCCTGACACTAATTAGGGAAAGAAGATGAAGGAAACATCTGTGTTGAGGCAAACAGGATGTTTGCCTTTTCCTACTGTTTGGATTAATATGGTTTCCTTCCAGTTTCTTCCTTCAGTTAGGAGTTGTGTTTCCCCTTGCAGACGCTTGCACATGTACCAGCCTCCCACTCTCCTGCTGTGGAGCGAGAGGGGCTGCAGGTTGATGCAAGCTTTGATCAAATGCAGCCCAACATGAAGTTGTGAGCTCACTTAAAACATTATGAGGGCTTTGCTATGTGGTTCTTGAACACAAGCTCTGTACATGACAATACTATATTGTACTATCGAAAAGCTGGACATCCCTAGACCTTACGCTATCCTCTGCCCTACTCTGAGGGCATGCTGGGACAAGTGGGCAAGATGTGACCTTAGCATAAAAACAACCTTATGTCCACTCCAAGTGACATAAAAAGTGCCACTCATAAACTCCAGAACATTATCATCTATGACAATATTTTTTTTCTGGAGACAGGATCTCACTATGTAATCCTGGCTGGCCTCAAACTCTGTCTCCCAAGTACTGGGATTAAAGATATGCACCACCACACCTGGCAACAAATTGTTTTTGACAAACCCCACAGCTAGTTCGAACAGTATGTCATATCATTGCACTTGGGATTTACAACTGTTCTTTGTTCTCATCTTCAAGATAAAGCGAGTGATTAACAGATTCCACCACATGGGCCTCCCCACTGGTCAAGTGTACTGTTTCATATTCCAAGCACGGGTTCCTTCGTGAGGAGGCAGTTCATATGTGTAAGAGCAAACTAACTCAAGCCTTAAGGCAAACTAAGTGGAATACGATATGCAGAAATACAAAAAGCAGGCTCAGAAGATGATTTAGCAGTTCAATCACTGGCTGTACAAACAAGAAGACCACAGTTTGGATCCCCGGAACCCACATAAATGACAGCAGGCGCAGCATCCCACCTGAAAGTCCAGCCTTGTAAGGCAAAAATAAGGGATCTCTGGAGCAAGCTGGCTGGCAAGACTAACCACATTCTCACCAGCCAGATCAGTGGGCTCTGGGTTTGATGGAGTCCCCTTGCCTCACTGAATCAAGTGAAAGAGCAATAAAGGATGGTTCCCAACATCAACTTCCCTTTCACAAGCACCACATCTGCACCTTGCATACATAAGAACCCTCGCAAATGAAAATACACATACCTGTACACACATGCAGCACAATACATATGTAAAGGAAGAATATTAAAAGAAATACTAAAATACTCAGCTTGTGATGACACCATTAATAAGGACATTAATATGACTACATTTACCAAGGCAGTTAGCACTGTGTGACTCAGTTTCCTCTGCTTTAAAATGGGGGGAGGGGAATACTTCAAGGGATTATGAGTATATGCAGAGCACTGTGAATGCTGCCTGCTGTGTGGTCTCTCCACACAGGCCGAGTCCACTCTTACTATGATCACTCTGTGGGCGTGGTCATTTCTGCAGCTCAGCTAAGATTAAGCTTCAATTTTGTTGTTGTTGTTAATATGAAGGACATTTAAGAGAGACATATATGGTCCCCCGGAGAAGGGGAAAGGGACACGATCTCCTGAGTACATTGAGAACATTGGGGAAGGGGAGAGGGAGCTAGGAGAATGAGAAGGGGAGAAGAGGAGGGGTGAGGAGGACATGAGGGAGCAGGAAGGTTGAGGTGGGGGAAGAACAGAGGAGAGCAAGATAAGAGATACCAACAGAGAGGGAGCCATTATAGGTTTACAGAGAAATCAGGCACTAGGGAAATGTCCAGAGATAGACGAGGATGACACCAACTAACCATTTAAGCGACAGTGGAGAGGCTACCTTAAATGGCCTCCCCTGATAATGAGATTGATGACTGACTTATATGCCATCCTATTGCCTTCATCTAGTAGCTGATAGAAGTAGAAGCAGACACCCACAACTAAACCCTGAATTGAACTGGAATCCAGTTGCAGAGAAGGAGGAGTGATGAGCAAAGGGGTCAAGACCAGGCTGGTGAAACCCACAGAAACAGCTGACCTGAACACTGGGGAGCTCTTGGCCCCCAGACTGATAAGTGGGAAACCAGAATGGAACTGATCAAGAGCCCATGAATGTGTGTGTCAGTGAGGAGGCCTTGGAAATCTAAGGGACCTCTTGTAGTGGATCAGTACTTATCCCTAGCATAGAAATGGACTTTGGGAGCCCATTTCACATAGAGGGATAATCCCTGAGCCTAGACACACAGGGGAGGGCCTAGACCCTATCCCAAAGGATATGACAGACTCTGAAGACCCCTATGGAAGGCCTCACCCTCCTTGGGGAGCAGAAATGGTAGGGGATAGGTAGGATGTTAGTTAGTGGGGGGAAGGGGAGCAGGGGAGGGAACTGGGATTGACATGTAAAACAATCATGTTTCTAATTTAAATAAAAAATGGGGGGAAAAGCTTTAATATTGTTAATAATGCCAATTTGACTAGCTCTAAATGTATCCTAATTGTAATGATCATTTTTTTTTTCATCTCATGATGGAGCCAGAGTAGATGTATAAATAAACAGGAAATTATCCTTTAAAGACTGCTGGTTTCTAGCAGATGTGTAAATTGGTACACACCTTGTAAATGGTGTTAAAAAGCCTAAAACACAAATGTCCTCTGCCCCAGTGATTTCCCAACTGTGAATTTATCTTATGGGAACACTCAGGATGGTGTGAAAAGATGTGCATAAGATTCTTCATCAACTTTATTTAGAATATGGGGGAAAAGAGACTTAATATTCAACAATAAGTGACTAGCTAGGATATATATATGCATTCCTGTGGTGGAACATTGCATAGACATTAAATATTGTGTTATAGAAGAACATATCATGACAGACAAATGTACACAGTACACCAACCAGTAAAATCCACTACAAAATACTATACATGCATAAGTAAAGCAGTTGGTTTGTGATATATCAATGCAATTTTTTAATGTGTGTGGTGTGTATGTGTGTGTAGTATATGCCACACACATGTGTGGGTGCCCACAGAGGCCAGAAGTGAACATCTGATCCCTTTGAGTTGGAGCCACTGGCACTTGTAAGATGCCTGATATGGGTGTAGAGAACAGAACTCAGGTCCTAGGGGAAGAGCATCTATCTGGTGCTCTTAACTGCTGAGCCATCTTTCCAAGCCCCATTAATGCAAAAATTTTAAATGAAACTTAATATATTCTCAAAACTTCTCTAAACCTAATCTACTCAGGGCATGCATCTTAACCATCTTTCTAAGCCATGGTCTGGTTCAGTGATTCTTTTGGTAATTCAATGTTGGTTTTTAAAGTTTTCATCACTCTGTGAATGTTCTGTCAAAATACAATGTTATTACATTGGTCACAGTTTGTAGTCTCAAGCTTTCCCAAACCAACACTGCCTATACACCTTTGTTCGTTGCAAGGAAGAGTGGCGAATCCTCCTTCTCAGAGAAAATGAGTTGTGGGGAGCTGGCCCTGTCTTCTTCCATGTCATTTTATTCCTATGGCTTCTGTTGCTGGTCTCCCTGTGGCTGTGTGTGATTTCCAGAGCCTGTATTTAGCTCCACAAGACAGCCCCCGCTGAGCATTTCTTTCCCATTGAGAAGCAGCTGTGCATCCTGATGGCCCCCTCCTTGGATGCTGTATTCCCAGCGAGCCTCTCCTGTGAGCCCAGAAAACCAGGGAAGGCTGTCCACTCTGCTCCTTCGCAAGTGTGCTGTAGGATCACTTTATACCACACCCGCATAAATCATTAGACCAAACCTTTTGCCTTCTGAAATAACCTGAGGATCAGGCATCTACAAAACATGATGAGCACATCAGAGGAGATGGAATAGGATACAATAGGATGACACAAGAGGGTGTGGCTGAAAGGCCATGAAGCAGCAGGAGGACAAGTTGGTCATTCCTGAGGCATCTCAGAGAGCCATCTTTAGAGCCCTTAAGGACTCCTTCCTTTAAGAAAAATCAGTTTCGTTAAAATATATTTACATAATATAAAATGCTCCTTTATAAATGTGTCATTGATAGTATTAATAAATTCATTTAGTGCCAGGTGGTGGTGACACACGCCTTTACTCCCAGCACTTGGGAGGCAGTCAGGCAGATCTCTGTGGGTTCAAGGCCAGCTACAAAGCTACACAGAGAAACCCTGTCTCAAAAAAAAAAAAAACATCATTTAGTGACATAGTCATCACACTTCATTGGAAAAAAAAAACTGCCCTCTGGCCCCTCTGAAGGTAATAGCTGGTCCCTTGAGTGGGCACTGGGGCTTGGCTTTCTGTCCTGTATAATAGAGTTTGTATTTGCTAACATTCCATTAAGTGTTGTGATGGAGTGTGCTGTCCTCTGTCTCACTAAGCATGTCCTGAGATTCATCCATGTTGTTGCTGTTTGTTCTCTCTCATTGGTGAGTAGCATTCTGTTGTACAAGCATGCCCCAGCTCCACAGTTGCTTCCCTGTGTATGTGGTGATGGACACTTGGGTTGTTGTTTTATCTTTAGAAACACTGGTTATTAAAAAGACATCTTCCATGAGCATCCATGTACACTTCTTTATGTGAAAGTGTATTCAACTGTCTCTTGAATAAATACATAGGAATATAATAACTGGCTCCTATGATATTATACATAGGATTTCATGAAATGACTGAACTATTTTTTTTTCAGGGGGAAATTCTACTGGTTTTCATCTTCACAGGAAGGGTATAAAAATCCCAGCTCTAAGTCCTTGCCATCAGTCTATAATGTGAATGTTTCTTAGGAGTCTAGAGTATCCTCTGATATTTTTTCTTACATTTTCCTGAGGATTAATGATGTCAAACATCTTTTCATATGATTATTAGGTCTTCTAGACACAAACTGATTAATAAAGTAGTAAAGACTGCAAAGAGTTACTATATACTATACACTAAGTTTCCCATTTACCACAGCTAATAAGCTGATATTGATGTATTTATTAAGTAAAGCTTTGCTGCATTCTGATTTCCTTTCTTTTTACATAATGTCACTCCCTACTCCATAGCCACCAGGGCCCCATCTACGCTATCAATAAACACAGTTACTGAATTTCCTTAGAGTCCCTAAGGCAGCGTTGAGTTTCTCACAATCTCCCTGCTTTTGATTACTTCGGATTTCAAGAACAGTCGTCAGGCATTTTATAGAATAGCTCACTGGAGGTCAGCTGATGTCTGTCATGTGACTAGTCTAGGATTGGGGGCTTTGTGGAGGAAGAGCTTAATAGTAAACACAATTCCCATCAATCATGTCAAGGGCACATGCTGTCAACATGACTTATTACTGTGGCTGTTGACCTTGATTTCATGGATACATCGATCAGGTCTTTCTACTCAGAAATCACTCTTGTTTTCTCATTTTCTATCCTATACCCTTGGAAGGATGTCACTATCATAGGCACCTTTAAACAATGAGGAGCCTCAAGACAGTCTAGTCAAATAAATTGCTTCAAATACTTTTGTATGCTAGATTTGTCTATCTATCCCATTGATGTATTTATTAATTTCTTGATATCACTTTGGACAGTAAATACTGATTGTTTTATGTAGTTTGGGTTACAAAACAATACTTCCCTATATATTTTGTTCTTTATTCCATCTCTCACAATTATAAGTTCTTTCTAATTAGCATCTGTGTTCATTTGACACATCCTCAACTAGTGTATGTGTGCGTGTGTGTGTGTGTGTGTGTGTGTGTGTGTGTGTGTGTGTGTGTGTGTGTGTGTGTGTGTCAGCATTTATTTACCTTCTAGAATCACTGGATAAGCTTGGCTCAGATTGAATATTCTTCACTCCACCTCTTGAACAAACTTTCTATGGAGAGTCCCAATTCCTTCTATGGGACAATGTTAGGAGAAACCAAAATGTAGGCATCTTGGTGTCCTTGTTGCCTCTGAGTATTCTGTGACCTATTTTTAAATAAATCATTTGCCTTATCATAGTTAACTTATAAGATGGTGTTTGATTTTGTTTCTACTTCTGGACACATGTTCTCTAATATGCAAGCATGGAGAATAGCTCTTTGTGCTAAGGTAGAGTTAATCAAGGGATTGGATATAGAAGACTTTTTAAAAATTGCATTCCTTAACTTCCCAATG
Source organism: Cricetulus griseus (assembly GCF_003668045.3). Lineage (NCBI taxonomy): Eukaryota > Metazoa > Chordata > Mammalia > Rodentia > Cricetidae > Cricetulus > Cricetulus griseus. The sequence continues at coordinate 41,134,590 of NC_048597.1, read as the reverse complement.
CTTGCACTGTTATTTTGGTGGGAAGCTTTGCCCCATTCCCACTACTCTTGGAGGAGGAATGTCGCTCCCAGCCCTTGCTGTTTCTCCACAGATGAGCAGCAGTGTGGGCAGAATGACTGGAGAGATGCTTGGGGGGAATGCTGGCTTGGAGACTGACACCACAAAGGATGTGACGGCAATGAAATCTGAAATGAAAAGAGTGTGATTATTTTCCATGACATTGAAAAAATCAATGTCAAGTATGGCTTCTGCTTTTAGACTAAAAGCAGAAAGGGACTCATATTTGGAGATAGGTGTGTAGCCACCCACAGCCTGGAACAGGATGAATGTTGGTATTAAAGCCTTGGCACTTTTAAGTTCCTCTGATGGCTGAAATTTTAGTTGCATTTTCTCAAAATATAGCAGTAAGCCAAAATACTCATTTCCACACCAACTGATGTCTACTATGTGCAGGCAAAGAATTATGGGAAGAAAAAGAGATGAAAATGTAATCTCCTTGCTCTACGAGCTTATGGTTTGTTACAATAAGCCTGAGATTTTTAATTATGCATCTGAATTAGTGAATCTTCTCATATCAATATATGCAGTATGCATATACTTAATGTTGATATGTTTTCAAGCATGCTTTAAATACCACAGGCACCGTCTCTGAGAGCAGAAATTGTAATAGGATGAAGTAAGGAAGCATATAAATAGCAGTTCTAATATTTTTCTTTCTGTAATCCAGTGGATCACCCTGGCTCCAGCTTGGGTTACTGGCATGCCTCTGTTGAACTGTCAGTAAATTAAAGTGTATGCCACAAAAAGTTTTTTTTTTTTTTAATGGAGACTAGAGATACTGCATCAAAATGAAAACCTCCTCCCCAGTTTTTTTGTTTGTTTTGTTTTTGTTTTTGTTTTGTGTGTGTGTATTTGCGGGGAGGGTTCTTTTAGTTTTAAATAAGAACAGCATACGCTGGACTAAATTTCAGGAAATTCGGAGACCTCAATTCTTCCAAGGTCATTGTCTCTATTACACAGACCATCTTATTCCCAGAAGACTAAAGTACCTCCAAGTTCCCAACTGCTTACCATACTGCTTCAGAGACCACATTTGAGAACCCCTAACCGACAGAAAGGAGTGGCTATTCTGATTTGTTTATCAGGACATTGTGTTGGCCTGAAATTTGAGTCACTCCAAAATTCATACACCGACTCCTAATTCCAGTACAATGGTGTCAAGAGTTGGGGTCTTTGGAAAGTAATGAGATCATAAGGCTCTGTCCTCATGAATGTGATGTTTGCACTTATATGACTACTTTCCCACTTTGTAAGAACACAACTAGAGGGCAACAACTTTGGAGCAGAGAGAAGACCCTCACCAGTTACCAGATCTACTAGCAACTTGGTCTTGGACTTCAGAGCTTAGGGAATTGTAAGCATAAACGTATAAACCATGCTGTCTATGGTATTTTGTTACAATAGTCTCAAGGGATTAAGTCAAACTCCCTGGAAGAGTGAAGCAGTTGACCTGGGGTGGGCCACGGGCACTTGTGTTTATTAAAAGCTTCCCAGGAGACTGAAATCCGCAGTCAGAGTTATGAGGAATGCCCTATATTTGTAGCTTTCCCTGTGGCCATGACAAACTTCTGTTAGACCTCAACTGGTTGGAGTGATGGCTTCTCAAAGCCTGAAGCTCATTGCAGAATAAAATCCTGTCCTTCCCTGAGTACAAATGGCATCTATTACTCCATAAGGAACTCTTAAAGGCTTCTGTTGCCCAATATTCCCAAAGCAAAACCAAGAGAAGACAACTTCCTTGCCTACCTTTCAGCTCCCAACTCCAACTACTAGCTAAGGATACAGCATGAAGCAGGCTATGACCTAATTATAGAAAGTAAATTCAATATCATGAAAATCAGTGTGAACTGGAATCATCTAATTAACGGTATCACTTCACTATAATTATTTTGCAAACTCAGCTTTATTAAAAAAAAAGTCAAATGAGACTAAAAAAACATTTTGAATTTATCTTCTTTTTTTTTGAGGATGCTATGAAAATGTGTATTTTAAGAAAAAAGGAAACCTAGACAATATGAACATAAAGATACAAAGTTGATTTAAAAATAGGATTTATCTTTTTAAAAATCATCTTGACCAGGCATTGGGAGAGCACGCCTTTAACCCCAGCACTCGAGAGGCAGAGGCAGGTAGATCTCAGTGAGTTCCAGGACAGGTTCCAAAGCAATACAGAGAAACCCTGTCTCGAAAAACTCTCCCCCAAAATCATCTTGATTGTTCGTATGCTTTTGCTAAAAAGTCCTGTGCCATGCAAACAATAAGAATTTGTTTGTATGCTATGCCTCTATTCTAAGATAACTTGCTAAACATGGCCCCCTCCTTGCACACATCCATTTTTCTCTTTCACTAAGGCAAGCAAACTTTGGACCAGACATGATCCAAATCCATGCTGTTTGAGCTTTTAGAAAGGTAATATAATGCGTGAACAGTCCCTTACATGACTCTGGAAGCAGGGTCTGGGGCAGATCCTCATTAGTACCCAGAAGTGAACATGTGAATTCTAATGATATGCAGAAGAGCTATAAATAACCTGTGTCAAACCAGTTCACTTTTGCCACCAAAAGAGTTTGGCACAAAATGATTTTTTAATGGAACGCTTTTTTTCCCAGGGATTTGGAGAGTTAGAAATATCAGGAAAAGGGCTTTTCAAATTATGCTGAAAATAATTTTTAACAAGAGGATTTAAACCAAAGGCAGTTTTGAATCGTCTATTCATGAATTAAAACATCCTGTTGATATGTACAATAATGATTTGTTCCTTGATGGGACAAAATGGAGATCTGCTATCATTCAATAATAGACTTCAGTGTGTACCTTTCTATATCTATATAGTAAACACATATCTATATAGTAAACATTTTCAAAATATGCTTCCATTAGGTTATCTTGTATATGACTGGGTATCCATAATGAATTAAGAAAAGACATTTAAGTCACAAGTTACATACTTTTTCCATATGACTAAATAAACTTTAATATACAAAAATATGAATTATGTTGTTATAATAGTGTTTGCATATACTTAATGATAATTGGCTAATGAGTTAAACATCTTAATATATATTTATTAAAAAGCGCTAATGCAAAATAATGATGAATTTTTTCACATTTCCAAAAAATGTATTTTTCTTTTCTGAAACATGTTGGAAAACTTATATTAAAATTAAGAAGCTGAAGATTCTTAGTTTGGGTCATCCTGGGAATTTTGATAGTGTCAGGTTTCTCATTAAACACATAATGGCTCCCTCTATTAAGTATATCTCTTTCCTTGCTCTCCTCTGTCCTTCCCTCAACTTAACTTCCTGATCCCTCATGTTCTCCCCACTCTCCTTCTCCCCTCCTATTTATTCTACCTTTCTTCCCCTCCCCCTATGCTCCCAATTTACTCAGGAGATCTTGTCCCTTTCCTCTTCTTGAGGGAATCCATGCATGTCTCTCTTAGGTTCCTCCTTGTTTACTAGCTTCTCTGGGATTGTGAATTGTAGGCTGGTTATCCTTTGCTTTATGTCTAATATACTCTTATAAGTGAGTACATACCATGTTGGTCTTTCTGTGTCTGGGTTACCTCACTCAGGATGGTTTCTTCTAGTTCCATCCATTTGCCTGCAAATTTCAAGATTCCATTGGTTTTTCCCACTGAATAGTACTCCATTGTGTAAATTACGTTTTCTTTATCAATTCTTTGGTTGAGGGCCATCTAGGTTACTTCCAAGTTCTGGCTATTACAAATAATGCTGCTATGAACATAGTTGAACAGATGTCCATGTGGTATGAATGTGCATCCTTTGGGTATATGCCTAAAGAATGGAATTGCTGCATCTTGAGGTAGACTGATTCCCATTTTCCTGAGAAACCACCATACTGATTTCCAAAGTGGCTGTATGAGTTTGCACTCGCACCTTAAATTCCCTTCCCCTACAATGAGATTGGTAACTACCTTATATGCCATCATAGAGCCTTCATCCTGTAGCTGATAGAAGCAGAAGCAGAGATCCACAGCTAAGCACTGAGCTGATTTCCTGGAATCCAGTTGTAGAGAGAGAGGTGTAATGAGCAAAGGGGTCAGACCATGCTGGAAAAACCCACAGAAACAGCTGACCTGAGCAAGTGGGAGCTAATTGACCCCAGTCTGACAGCTGGGGAACCTGCATAAGATGGATCCAGGCCCTCTGAACATGGATTCCATTTTGGGGGCTTAGGCAGTCTATGAGGCTGCTGGCAGTAGAACCAGTATTTATTCCTAGTGCATGAACAGGCTTTTGGAGCCCATTCCCTATGGAGGGATACTCTTTTAGCCTAGATGTGACAGACTTTGATGATTCCCCCATGGGAGGTCTCACTCTCTCTGAGGAGTCAATTGGGGGTGGGATGGGGAGATGGTAGGGGCATGGGAGGATGGGAGGGAACTTGGATTGGTATACAAAGCAAGATTGTTTTTAATTTAAGTGAAAAATTAAGAAGCTAAGAACTATCTAATAAACAATACATTTCAAATAAATATCTTATAAAATGAAAATCTAATTTCAGAAAAAACAACTCCCTTTATTAAACATATTTATAGTAATTTGCTAACACCTTTTTCTTTTTTAATTTCATGCATGTTTTCTTGGTCTGACTAGGTCCTGCAGCCCTTCTCTGTCCCCAAAGAAACCCTCAGACGCTATAGTAGTTATAAAGCTGTTGGCCATTGCCTATCGTTTCTTATAGGCTAGCCCTTACTTAATTATTAACCCATAACTACTAATCTATGTATTTCCTCTTAGCCTTATCTTACCAGAGAAAAGTCCAAGGACCTCTTACTCCTCTGGCATCCTACATCTAGACTGTTCAGCATCTCCACAGAGAAGAGAAGAGAGCAATTTTCTGTTTGTCCCTGCTTATATTCTGGCCAATCAGCCAATCAGTATTTTATTCATTCACCAATAAGAAAAGCATATACACAGAAGGCCTTCCCCCGTCATATATACATGTTAGTTGGTAGATGCATGGGCGGCTGGGTACATGTACACTTCCATGGTGTATGCATGTGGAGGCCAGAATACAACCTCTAGTATCATCCTCAGACAAAATTGTCTATTCCTTTGTCACAGGATCTGCCATTGGCCTGAATCTGACCAATTAAGCTAGACTGAGCCATAAGGAGCTTCCTGTCTCTGCTTCCCCAGCTTTAAGCAAGCACACACCACCATGCCCAGCACAGTTACTTGAGTACTGTCATTGAACTCGGGTTGTATCCTTGCAAGGCAAATGCTTCACCAACTGACCTTTCTCTCTAGCCCCAAATATCCACAATTTAACTGCCTATGGAAAGAACCAGTATCATAATTCTTGCATGTTGCGTCTAGCTCTACATATGTACAGTTTTGCATATGTACACATTTAAGTACCACTAGAACTGTTCAACAATGCAAAGTGCTTCTTGGCTACCATGTGCAAAAACTGTGACTGCCATATTATTCATGAGCCCTTCTGGGTGGTAAATTAGATGGAGCACAGAGGGAAGCTGGCAAGTAGAAATTCAGCCCTACTGGGAAGGATTCTTTGTTGCAAAAATCGATTGCATTTTTGCAATCTGGGGGAAAAATGAATGGTCAATTAATTTTCATTTTCTTTTATCAATATTTCAAGACTCAGATCCTCCCACTCCCTGTGCCCATGGCTCCTCATAGCATTCAGATGTACTGTTGATGCAGGACAAGACCTGGAGAGAAATATATCCCTGGGGCTTGAATCTCTTCAGAAGAAAAGAGACTTCAGTGCTCAGTGGTCCTGTAACATTAAGGATAAGATACACCAGTGTGCCAAAAGGACTCTGAAGTATTTATGGCATGCAGAGCTTTCTAATGGAAAGTCAAACCAATAGTCAAAATGGAAGAATTAGTGTATGTCAGACAACCCAAGTAAATATCTGCCCATTCAAATTTTCAAAAACCTTAATGAAGGAGAATCTCAACCAAAATTACTCCTACTTAGATAACATTTTGTCCTGGATGCTTGCTATGGTGTGGTTGTGATTTGAGTGTGTCTGGGGCTAAATGGTGATGGGATCTTTAAGAGATAAGGCTCTGCAGGGTGGCATTAAGGGCATTGTCCTCAGGAATTGAGTAGTTTCTGTGAGACTTCAGTTAGATCTGTGACACTGGCTCCTCATCAGTCTGTCTTTGTATCTCAACAAGTGATCTCTCACACTTCCATATGCTCCTGTCACCATGAAACCATCCATAGTAAGGTCTGTACCCAAGTGAAGTCAAGGCCGTTGTCACACCCCTAGATCTCCAAAATGAAATAATCTTCTTTTCTTTATACATCATTCAGCCTCTGGTGCTTTACTTCAGCTGTGGAAAACTAATAGTTCTGTGTTAGGGGTCAGCAAACCATAGCCACAGAGTGAATTCTACCCACTGACATAGGATGGTGCTCAGCTTTGTTGTTTTGGTTTTGCATTTGTGGTGTGTGTGGGGGGAGGGGGTTGTAAGTTTGAGGGAAATTTGCAATAGACAGTTATTTCCTTCCACCCCAAAATGGATCAAACACATGTTATCAGGTTTGGAGGCAGATGCCTCCACAGGCCAAGACATCTTGCCAGACGTGTTGTCAGTTTTACCAGAGCACAGCCTCCCTTTGATTTATATGTTGTCTATGCCCACTCCATGCTACAATGGCAGAACTGAGGATCTGCAAAGGCAGAAATAATGTCTTCTCTTACTCTTTGTAAAAATGTTGCTCTGTCTTATGTCTATCTAAAATTATACACAATTACCTTTTGATTACAGCCTCAGGAGAGTTAGAAACCCACTGGCCAGTGTCATCTCTGCAGGCAACTTCATATGAGAGCTTTTACATATCCACTCTCCAAATGAAACCCAGGTGAGGACGTAGCTCAGTTGCTAGTGTGCTTGTATAACACACACAAGGCCCTGGTTTCAATTCCTAGTACCATACAAACTAGGTGTGTAGTGGTGCACACTTGTAATTCCAGCACTCAGGAGGTAGAGGCAGGACAATCAGAAGTTCAAAGTCACCCTCAGCTATATAGACAGTTCAAGGCCAGCCTGAGCTATATGAGACCTATATCTGAGTGAGTGAGTGAGTGGACAAATGGATATCTACAATAAAATCTAATTATCTAGTGGGGAGTATACTTCAGTGGTAGACCACAAAGCAAAGTGTGAGAACGTGAATTCAATTTGCAGCACTAAAAAAAAAAAAAAAAATTAAATAACTCTTTTTTTCTAATCCCCTCGGTTTAATCTCTCCTTTATCTGGGATTAAAATTTACAATTCCCACATATGCTTCATTGCTAAACAGGTTCACAGCTCAGCAATACATATGCAAAAGTCTAAACTGTCGGTCACGAGCTATTCAGAAATTCTGGAACATTCCAAGCTTTCTTCCTAACCAAAGGCCCTTAGACATGACAGTGAAATGCTTCCAGATTCCTCATGGGCTTTAGAAGTTTTTCACTTTTCTAACCCCATAAATTCTGAATGCTGTTGATCTTCAGAAATGCTTGGGCACACTTGGTGGCAAGGACACTGCAGCTATAGCAAAAGCTTTCAATAAAATGCAAATTGAGTTTTAGTGAAAGCCATGGAGCAATCAGAAAAATTCATTCTTTCTGCCCGACCTAAGAAAGCTTTACTTTTTTTTTTCTTTTTCCATGGTCAAGTCTCTCAACAGAAATGCCAAAGCAATGGAGAATGGCTATGAGAGCTGTAAAGAATGGTCCTAGCCTGGAGGTGGCTATCCTAACTCAAGGGCAATGTGGGTTACTGGAGAACTCGGTTGCTCAAGGCTAGCTAAAACTATGTTTGTCTTTATGGGTGAGTGGAGAGGTCTAATGGGAAGGTGGTCATGTCTGGACTTGCTTGCTGCTTCAGCCACCCATGCCTTCCTAAGCTTCTCTCTCTAAGCCTAATCTATAAAAGGAAGACTGGCACCTTTGCAAGTCACTGTGAAGATATATGATGGGGCTTACAGTGTACAGTGTTTGATAAATGTTAGTGTTCATGACTGTTATCATTTGCAGGGCACCACGTAGCAACATACTCGATGAATAAGAGTATCAGAGAGTGGAGTGAGATGCCAGACCACAGGAACTCTGGAATAGTCTATGTGGCTGCCACTTCTTAACCCCCTCTATTTTATATGTAATATAAATATGTAAGTCATATTACAACCTACATCCCACTCCATTTTCTTTTCTTCATCCGCATACAGGAAATAAAAAGGGCCTAGTAACAAATTATAGATGCCCTTGAAGAAATTCTGACCAAAAACCAGTAAAGACCTAGGCCACTGAGCATCTGTATGTTTCTAGCATTCTGGCTGGACTGTATCCTGAGTCAAAAAAAAAAAAAAGTCCAATTTCCATAGCTTCCATAAAACAAAGGATTTAAAATTGAAGTCAGGGCTTTATTGGCTTCTGCCCTGATTCCCTGTAAGCTGAGATGCCTTTGGTTTAATGTTTGAGGTCAGGGCCTCAATATGGGACATATCCTGTTCATCTTTCTCTGAAAGATCAGGAAGGAACCAAAGGCCATGGATGCTGTGCTTCCCAGGAGACCAGATCAGCAGCAACATACTTACTCACAGCAAGACTGGTGTCTGGCAGAGTTTGAGAAGTGAGAAGTGCCCTTTGGGACTTGGGAGAGAAGTGAGGACAGGACTGGTTCCTTAGTTTGCTAGCACAGCCGTCACAAAGTCTTACAAACTAGGCAGCTTAAGATACCGGGGTATATCATCTCCCAGCTCCTGAGACCAAAGTGCCTGTGCCATCATAATCATCAGAAACCAGCAGGGCACAACTTGCCTGGCCTGTTCTGGGTTTGGCTGTGCTCATGCACCACTCATTCTCTTGCTCTGCTGGCACGGCTGTCTTCCCTGTGTCCTTCCATCATCTTCTTTGTGTCTCTCCTCTTAGAAGGACCCCTGTCACACTGGATAATGGCTTGCCCAACTCCAGAATGACCACTCACTTTGACTATGTCTGCAAAGATCCTACCTATTTCCAAATAAAATCATATTCATGTGTTCTAAGAGTTAGGATTTTTATGTATGTTTTTGCAGCCATAATTTAAACTATAACAAGTAATGAGAGAATGGGAGACTGTGGGTGCTGAGAACGTGTGTCCCAACTCTCTGGTCAACTCTCCTACTCCCCCATTCCCTTTCCACCCATCACCCTTCCCTCTTCTGTGATTCCTACCTAGGTTTCAGGTGGGGTTTCCCTGTGGCTGAGGGATTTGGGACACAATGACCACTGAGAATCAATAAGCTCAGGATCTGTATGGGAATATGGCAATAGGGGTTGACCCAAGACCTTGCACAAGCTAGGCAAGGCAAGCACTTCACCACTGAGCCAAGAATCTGCTTTTAAAAAATAGACCTGTTCTAAAGATTACAGAGTTCAGTGAAGACACAGGTTTTGTACTGTGATCAGACATTTTCACCACATGTTGATTTCTCAAACAATCCTTCTAGAGTTCAAGAGTTCAGATATGGACAAAGAGTTGAGAAGAGGAGGCTCAAGGAATTCATTATAGGCTAAAGAAGCAAGTGTGGGGAGAAAAAGTAGAAGAAGATGAGTATCAAAGGAAATACAACTTCTCCCCATGTTCAACCACCACTGGCTGGCTCTGAATATTGGACTTTACATGTAGAAGCAATGAGAAATGGGTGATGTCAGACAGAAGGACAGCATTCCCTCCTTCTCATACCAATCAGCAAAGTGGGCCAGAAAGACAAGGGCTGGGATCTCCACTGCTCCAAGACATAAACTGGCCCCCTCAATCAACACCATTCTCTAGGAAGACCTCATTCCTTAATGTGGAAGCATGAGAGTGGATACAAATGATCGGAAAGGTTCCATCTTCCTACCAGAGTAAAGACAGATACAAGGGGTACCTCGCTAGGGCGAAGCATTGGTGTGCTCCACTTGGTGTTGCAGGCAGACACTGCTGATCTCTCTGCACATTCTGGCTACTTATTTATTTATTTGTTTGTTTATTATTATTATTATCATTTGCCTATCTTTTAATAAAAAATTATAATTTCACATATCAATCCCTTCTCCCTCTCCCCCTCCCGCCAGTTTGTTTATTGTTTTAACAACGTTGCAGATCAAGCCCAGGTCCTGTGCATGCTAGACAAACATTTTATCAGTGAACCAGTGAACCCCATTCCCAGCAGATTCTCTGCACATGTTGAGTTGCAGAATTGGCAGAGCTCTAGAAAAGCAAGAGTGAGGACAAAGCCATCTACACAGCCCAAACACTGCTCCTTTATGACAACCAAGGACGCTCTGTGACTTAGAAGTCAATGAATAGGGTAAAGTAAAAAAAAAAAAAAAAAAGCAATTGAACTAGAATGATTAAATTAATTTTCACAAGTTACCAAGTTATAAGAAATAGAATTGGTCCCTTTGTGTGTTTCCCAAGAACCTCTTAGGAAGACCTTGGTCTTCCATATGTTTGAAGGATGCTTAAGTCTGTGTTCTTCTGCTTTGTTTCAATATTGCTGAAGGAGCTAGCCTACTGCAAGGCTGGCGGCTGTTTAGTAGACAAGAAATACACAGCTGAGCAAAGCCATGCTGTTCTAGGAAAAGCAGTAGAAAATGAGCCTAGACCCTGCATTGCTCGAAGACGGTTAATACTGAAGTTCCCAGTAGACAGACAAAGAGTTCCACTGAGGAAAGGGCCACAGAAGGGAATGGCACAGGGTTTGTCTGTTTCACACAGTGTGAGCAGATACATGGAGGCCTGAGCATCACCTGCTCTACCATCTCCCAACATCTTAGGTTTGCACGACTAAATTCTTTCCTTCCAAAACTATATTACATGCAAATATTGTCCCTATGAAAGGTAGCTCCTTGGCAACATTCCCAGATTTTATTATGTCCTTTCTTGATGAATTGACCTAAAGCTCCAAGGGCTTCAATCTGGTCTGTGGATACACATGTGATACACTAAAAAGAAAAGTTCTTCTGTCCATCAGCTCTGTGGGTCCCAGAAAGCAGGCTGCAATAGGACGACTGACTCTGGACATAGCTTTGGGCTGTCCCAAAGGGAAGTAACCAAGAGAAAATCAATTTGTTGGCAAAGAATCATCTATGAGACACACTGCTCAGTTAAAACTTCTAAAAGGCAAGGTTTAGGTTTTATGATTTAAGGACTTTCTATTTTTTTTCTTTTACAACTTGGAAGAAATTTTTTCACAAGGAGTTTGTGCCAAAGATGATGTTACTGGGGATATTAAGATTGACTTACAGGCATGCCTTGGAAAGGATTTCCTCTGCCTGCTTTAACATGCTTAAAGCAGGTCTGGCGCCAGGGCTTGGGACTGTCCTTTCTTGCTAGTAGTTAATTCTCTTCTCCTGGTCTTGCAGCTCTCATCCTTTCTGTACTGTCACCTTTAGATGGATTGCTCTGTCTCCTTCCTATTAAAACTTGGTTTAACCCTCAATTTTATCACCATGCTTTGTCGCTGTTGTTACTGAGACAGGGTCTCATGTATCTCAAGCCAACCTCAAACTCACTGTGTAGTAAGTGGATCTTGAACTTGCGATCTCCAGCCTTCACCTCTAAAATGCTGGGATTCCTGCATTTGCACTACCCACTACAGAGCTTCTTGAATAGTAGACAAGCACTCCATCAACTGAACCAATTTCTCAGGTCCTCACCATGTAGTCTAGAGTCTACTTTTTGATAATAAAGCCAAGAACAAAAGGACTGGTTTATAGGGCTAGTGTGAAGTACATGTGAGATCAAGTCATTAAACACAGAAGTTAAATATTATAGGTTTTTGAAGATCTACCAATGAATAATTGAAATATCTCTTCTTCTCTTTTTAAAAGACGGTCACAAAACATAGTGGGAATTGTGAATTCTTGGCTCAGATAGACATGAATATGAACCAAACTCCTACCTTTTGCTTGAAGGGGGGTTGGATAAGCTGGGCATCTTCTGAGCTGCACCCCCATTTGGTGTGAACATAAATTAGAAAGCCAAAGCATCCCTGTAAGGAATAGACACAATTCTTAAATCCTAAGGCTTCTGAGAGGACCAAAACATCATCATACACATCAAACTATGCTCTAAAGATGTCCTGTGTTCCTATGGATATGAGGAACTGAATATTAGCTATGATGGAGTGTGGTATAAGACATGGGGAAGAAAGACCTAGACAGACGGAGCACAACAGGATCATGAAATAAAGAGCCGACAAAAAGCAAAGTTGGATTCTTTCTCACTTTAAATTGAGGCCCTGACTTTCATGACTGGGCACCAACATTGAAAGAAAGACTAAGGTCACAGGGGATACAATGGGAGACAATGACACTTGAATAGGATAGTGAAGGCGCTGTCAAACAACTACAGTATAGTGGTATTTAGGAACAGCTTGAAAACAGGCGATGCTATGATGCTATCAATTCAAAAGCTTGGGAACCAGGAAGTAGAGGAGCACTCATTGCCTTAGAGTCTTTCAGCCAGTAATATTTAAACTTTTGTCTGATCATGCTTCTGCTCTGGGTAAACCACAATGGGAAGACACAGGGAAGACACACACCCAGGAGCCTGGAGCAGAGCTAGGCTGAGCTACAAGCCTCCTTAGCAAAGCAGTAATGTGGGTTGTGCTTGGTCAATCAGATCTCTGTGTTAAAGTAGTCCTGTTAATTCAGTGTGAAAGTACTCTTGCCCCCAAGCATCCAATCTTTTCGAATGCAAATCTGCAAGCCACTGATCATAGGCGATACAGATGTCATAAGAATCAGTCATATTACATCAGCAAAGCCAAGAAAACAGCCCAGTGTCTTTGCAGGGAAATAACAAGTAAGAGAGGTGGTGGATGGAATTACAAATGGAAAGGATGCGAGAGACATTCAACATTCCAAATTGAGCATTATGGTTTTTGTTTATTCAGGAAGCTTTGATGAATACTTAAATTGTTTCTAACTTTTCATTTTAGATAGTAATGCTATGATAAATATTTTATTATATATACACATCTTTGTACACATATACTTCCTTTTCCTGGAAGAAACTGCTAAAAATTAACTTCCTTTGTGTGAAGTACATACACATTTTTTTAAAGCATGGCAAATATTGGTCTTATTTCTATTTTATTTGATTCAACAAATATCTATTATTGAGTCACTGAAGTGTAATTCTAGCTCCTCTGGTCTCCTTCAATAATCCAACTAGAGATATAAAAGAAGAAGAGGTCATAATAACATAACATTCCAGAGGAAGTTTGGGATGGTCCAGAAAGTCTTCACAGATTCTGAGTCCTTGGTGAGAGACAAGAAAGACTCTCAGAGCTGAGGAAAGCCAGCGTGGAGAAAGTAAACATGTCACAAATGGAAACACAACAAAATATGGTTTAATTAACAGCGTTTTAGCTTTTTATCATGCCCAGTTGTCAATGATTCAAAATCGGAGATTCCCTGTGAAAATCTGTATTTCTAATTCATCCCAATAAGAGGAAAACATAGCAACTCAGTCTTTCATGCATCCAGTTAAGTAGAGTTGAAAATATCTCTGGCATTTAGATGAGGCTTGTTGTCTCCAGTGGGATGTTACCCCTCATGTATTCCTGGTCCCTGTAAAGCTATCCTAGTGTCAAGCATGAGAAAGATCCTGCCCCCAAAACATGAGTGAACCATTCAGTGACTGGAGTGATCACACCTAGAAACAGTGTGAGATGGTGCTGAAAGCATAAAACTGGAATTAGACTGTGGTAGATCTTCCTGACTGTCTCTAAACAGTCCCTACACCCTGGGAAGTGTGTTTGATAAGGTCCTACTTGTCTCTGCTCCAGCCACACCCTTCAAGGAGCCATATGTTCTGCTGGAACACTTGTCTCGTCTTATAGATCACTTACATTCAGAACCCTGGAATTTGATGCCTTCAAGGCTTTACAAGACTTCTGGTGTCAGAGCAGGAGTCTTCCTTTTCGTCTACCTATTAAGCCTACATCCCTACATCCAGAAGAGCCTGGAACCTGAGCCTAGGGAGTTGAGAACAAAGTTAAATGCTAGCTGAACACTTTTAGACACACTTCCTTGGCCCCTTATAGTGGGGTGAAATTGGAAGTGAGAAGAGGAACAAGCCAGGGACCTTATTTGTGCTTTATTCTGGTCCTATAAACTGTGGCAGTGCCACAGTGAGGAGGGTAAGAAAGGCTTATTTTAGCATACCTATAGAACATGTACTGATTCACATGAGATGCAGGCTGGCAGGGAGCAGGTTAGGCTCTTATGGAAACATGCAAAAGAGGCAAGGAATGAATCAGCCAGGGATGGGATGGAATCAGAAACTTAGGAACAGTCAAGCACCACTAACTTGCATGCGGACAGTCTCCACATTTCAAAGATCAGAGCCTTATCCAAAGATTTCCAGGATGTCTTCTAGCTAATATTTCTAGTTGTAAATCAAAGGAAGCCAGTTATAAACAACAATGGTGGTTTACATTTAAAAAGCAGTTAAAAATGTTTAAAAATAATAAAAATAAAAAGTTAGGGTGGCCATAAAGTGTTCTTTTAGGAGGGAGTGCCAGTGAGGTGGCTGCACCAGAGAACACTTCAATAACAAGAGGTACTGGAAGCTGGTAGGGGAAAACTAAGCGTGAAATTACAGTGATGGAACAAGGAAATTTCAGCAAAGGACCTGGAAAGATGGGGGTGCTGTTAAATTAAAGGGGGAAGGCAGGGGAGTTCTTCTGCTATTCTTCTGCTATCAGTCCAAAATATGTGTGCTTAAAGAATGAATAGGAAGTAATTGATTTGAAATAGAAAAGCATTAAAGCTTGGAAATATGGAAACATGAGAAATAACCCTGAATTAAATGTTTGAAATGATTTTTGAGGCATTCTTTGGTTCACGTAAGTCACTTGAACAAAACATTTTAATATTAAGAAAATTTTTGAATGGAAATATCTCTACAGGTTGGAAGCAAATGGTATGAAAACAGCTGGGAAATGCTAAAATGTGTCTCTGGTCCTGATGTAGGCACTGATTCTGATCAGTGGAGAACTGCCATGTTGTCAATACTAGCGCTCCCTACTTTTCCTAAGTCAGGTTTGCTAGGTGTAGCTACTGAGGACATTTCTCTAAAGGGTGCCTGGATGAGGACATAGCCAGCACAGGGGTTATGTGGAGCACCAGCTGGTAAGGCCCAGCTGGGTGGAGCAGGCGAATAACCACTCGCCAGTCACCTTCTGCCAAGAAACATGTCATACAATGAGGGAACACACACTTTCACCAAACTGAAACCCTGAAAGGCCATGTAACAACTCCGAACAGAGAATGTTAAACATTCAGTTCACAGTCATGGGACTTTCAAATAGGTTTCTTTTGTTCCACCAAAACCAAGAGATTTGGGACAACTCATTCAGTTCCTCTATGGATGAGTTTATTTCCTCATCCATAAAATGGGGCTATATTGATATGCAATTGAACTGTAATTCATTGTAATACTAATAGAAAGAGACACTAATGCTTTTTCTTGGGTAAACTGAAATATCTTTGTGGTGACATGGTATATAGTTCTGGAAATGAGCACAATGTGACAAAAACAAGATCTCAAAGCCATGCTGGGTTTTGGCTTCTTTATTCCTCAATTGTCTTGTCTGTAAAATGTTGGCAAGTAAAAATGCTACTTTATAAGGTTGCTTTGGAAATTGAACAAGCAACTACAAACACTCAGAAGGCAGGAACAGGTGGGTCTCTGTGAGTTCAGTGCCATCCTGGTCTACATAGCAAATTCCTGGTCCACCAGGGATACACAGTGAGACCCTGTCTGAAAAAGAAAAAAAAGTGACTTTCTAAAATCATTTATTACAGTACCCAGTACTGGCAACACAGTAATATAAATATTAGAATTTTCTGAGCTTTTCTTTCATTTATTCTTGCTCTGTGATTTTTCTACAATGATTAAACATTGATTTTACAAATGTGCAAAACCAAAATTCTCTTAGTAACATGAATTCTTAATAATTGGCAGACAATTTAATTAATTTCTATTCTATGCAGAAATAAAATAATTAAGACAGTTAAAGCAACACATCAGAGAACAATGGCCGTAAGCTTTCAGCTGCTCCATTTGGAAACAGGAAGGCTCTTAGGGCCAAGGTGTCTGCATTTGCATGCATTTTCTGCTATTATTTTTATCTCTCAGTTTGCCCAGCAGTGGGAACCTGAGATCCTGCCTTCCGTGTTGCTTTGTTTGCAGCCAGCTCTGTAAATGCAACATCAGTATCCAACTGTCAGGGGTGGAGGGTAATCTTGCACAGCTGCCCAAGCTGTGCAGAGCTTTCTACAGAAAACGTAAGAAGATAGTCACTGCTGCTCCACTCACCACAGGCAAATGGATGCAAAATGGCTAGAATAACAGAAGCTCCTGTCAACCACTCATCTCTGTGGACAATCAACCCTCCTGAGACCAGGCACCTCTGCCACATGCAAACTCACCTTGTTCTCCAAGGACCAGGTGTCTCTTGCCTGGGGTATGAGGCCAAGGAGTGCCATTTGCTGTTTTATCAAGGATAGCCAGCTGAGTGAGCAAGGCTAATACTGAAAAAAAATTATTTGGATTGTTCATTTCCCTGGGAAGTTTCCTATTACTGCTCAAGGGGAATGAGGAAATAGTGTAAGCCTACTCAGTACACACACACACACACACACACACACACACACACACACACAAACACACTATGCTTTAGGTCAAATTATCATCAAGGAGCCAGTAGGAGATCTCTTAAAATGGGCTGCTGCAATCACGCTTTCAATCCAGCCACTACACTTGGCAGGTAATTGCAAGCCAGGAGCGAGCCACAAATACCATTAAATACAGACATTATCGTTCCCAACGCCCACGAGCACCATTGTAATAATGAGCTACCAATACACCCAAATTCCCTGATCACATGAGCTATATATATTTCACAAGAATTTCCAAAGTCCAGACTGACAGAGAAATTCTCCAAGCTGTAACATTTCTTTAGAGACTTGATGGATTTTGAGGGATACAGTTAGTTGACATAAGACAAAAACGGTGATGGGTTTATGGTAAATGTGGAGAAGAGGGAAGTTGTTCTTGTGTGCTTTGGCTCTTTCTCTCACAGTTTCTTTCATTTTCTAGGGAGTCTATTATTATGGCTCTCTAGGCCTAATTGGCAAGCAGAAATAAATAAATCACGGGCACTCGCCCAAGCATTTTTAGGGAATTTATAGTTGAAATTGTGTATATATTGATCAAAAACGGGCACCCTGCCGCAGTGGATGAGGTCCCTGGCAGGCAGACCTCAGAATACTGAGCAAAATGATAATACTATCAACTGTAGAATCACTGAACATTTCAGCACATATCACAAATAAAGCATCACAATTTCTATAAGAGGAAATTATTCCTGATAGAGCCACCAGACTGCTTGGAGGTAGGTAGGTGCCAAAACAGGAGATTTTAGGAAACTCAGTTTATCTTCATTCTTTTAAATCCTTCAACAAAATTTTGTTTCCAGGGTAATTTCAACATGGTCGATCTGAGTCACAGTGGGAACCCACTGGAGTAAATGCTCATCAGCCGTAAGCATCAAGGGGCTGGGAAGACGGCTCAGTGGAAAAAATACTTGCTAAACTATGTGGGGATGGAGTTAAGATCCCTAGCACCCACAATCTGTAGACATCTGTCTTCAAACCCATGATGAGTGTAGTCTTCACCCCTCATAAAGGAAACTTCTTTCTGTGAAAGATAGAGACCACTACCAAAACCCCACAACCAATCCAAATGCAGAGTCATGGAGTCCCATCCTAACGGACCATCTGCAAAACACTCCCACACAAAGACTCAGGGAACATTGCAGAAGAAGGGGGGGGGAGATGGTAAGAGCCAGAAGATCAGGAAGTTTGCTTTGACATGTGTCTTCTAGTAATGATAGAAGCCACACCCATAAAGTCTCACTAACATGGCTGCCCAAACATGAACTGCACAAGAAGGACACTAAGTGGACAAGCCAAAGTGGACAGGGAGAAGCCCAGGAGGCCTCAACCCTAAAGAACTATAGGTGAGTGAAGAAAGCCTGGGTTGAGAGAGGTAGCCTTCTCCAGGGAAAAACATACCAATTGGTTGTTCAGTGCCAAATGGTCAATCCTGAAAATATACAGATAAGTACCATATGTACCAAGCAGTTCATAGTTAGGAGTGTGCGTACATACATGCATGCATGCAATAATAACTAATGAAATAAGAGGCCATGAATTTGAGGAAGAGTGGGAAGAATTGGAGGGGAGAAAGGGGAAATAATCTTAAATAATCTCAAAAATAAATAAATTTAAATAAATTTTAAGAAGAGCTCAAGAACCCATATAAATGCCAGGTTATATGACAACCCACCCTAGAAGCCCATAATTCAGGAATCCCTGCAGCAAACTGGCTGCCTAGACATGTCAAATTGCCAAGCTCTTGGTTCAAGTGAAAGACTGTCGTGATACACAGGTGGAGAACAATTAAGACAACTTCTGTTGACCTCTGGCCTCCTCATGGATATATACACACTTGTATGTGCATTCACACACATCCACATAATACAGACATGCAAACACACATACATCGGTTCATATACCTGAGAGGAAAATAGATCATGGGGACAAGTGTTTTCCTGCATAAAGAATCATAAGTATTATGGTCACCAGGAAAATGTGCTATTTAGCATATGTCCTGAATGATGGGAAGAAGGACACAATGAAGGAACAGCTTCAGGACCACAGAGGCTTTGATGATATAATGGAATGCTGAGAGAAACAATTGAGTCGGATATTTGAGTTTCAGAATGAGAACACAGAGAAAATGTATTTAAGGAAGAAAAATAAGAACAAAAATTGCCTCCAAAATTGTTGCTCCTGACAGGATTCATCTAAATAATAAATATGCAGAGTCTTTTGTGTAGAGTACAAATATGCAAAATTCTAAAAAAGGGAAAACTTTGCATCATAAAAAACTCCCCCAAATGTACAATGAATGTGCTGCTGAAGTCAAAAGGGAGATGCCATTCCCATTATCAGTAGAATGATAACTGAAGACAAAACAGAAAGTACTCTTCAGCCTTTGCATGAAATAACGTGTGTGCCCATCTAGAAAAGGCTTCAGGGTGGGGCATGAAGAACTGCAGTGAGACAGCTCAACAGGGGAAATGTGTTGGGAGGATAGACAACCTGATCCACACCCGAAGATAGACATAGCTTGCACATGGACAAGAGGAATCTAATGCTTGTTCAATGAAATTCCAAGAGCTACGAGAAAGTTTCTGTGGCCTTAACCTCTCTCTGTAAATAATCTAATTATATATATATATATATATATATATATATATATGTGTGTGTGTGTGTGTGTGTGTGTGTGTGTGTGTGTGTATAAATGATACAGTATAAATTTTCAAGTTTTACTTTCATATCTTCATTTCATTATTTTGTTCTTTGAGTTTAACACCCACAGTCAATGTTCCCCAAAATAACTCTTTCAATGGAAAGTAACAATTCCTAAACCAAAGCCCATGGAGAATGATTTCTTCTCATTAACTTGATCTTGCACAGCAAGCCATTTCCTTCTATGAAATCACCCCCTTCATTGCTCCTGCACTAGCTCCCAGATTTCTTTTCTGCTTTGGAATACTTCCTTCCACTCCACTGACTCCTCTCTTGATGTATAACTGCCAGTTAAGACATCTGAGCCTCACATAAAAAAAAACTCATAAAAAATAGGGGGGAAAGGGGGCTGGAGAGATTGCTTAGTGGTTAAGAGCAGTCGTTGCTCTTCCAGAGGACCTGGGTTCATTTCCCAGGACCCACATGACAGCTCACAACAGATTCTAGGGAATCTGACACCCTCACATAGACATACATGCAGGCCAAACAACAATGAACAGATCCTGGTCTTTTAGATAATGAGCTCTGATCATGTAAAACACCTCTAAAATCAAGCCCAAGATTTACCTTGTACCCCAACTTACTCCTCCTCAGTTTCTGTCCCAAAGGCTCATTCTGGGTCTAGAGACATGACAGAAGGGCATTGCTTCTCTAGGCTGGTCCAAGCCCACACCAGTGTGAACAAGGGTTTCAGAGAAGATGAGGCTCCACCCTTCCTCTACAGGGTGCATGCAGGGTGTGCAGATTAGCATCTACTCATAGCAAGTGGTTTGTCACCTTTGTGTCACTCAGACAAAGCTGAAGATTCAGAATCATAATTTCTATACCTATTCAAGCATCACCTTCCATCAATTTTATGAGCAGGAGAATGCCTTCCCCTAGCAAACTGGCCCTTAATTAATGTAGCATATATCAGAAAAGCTTTGTTGCTCTCATAATATTCTGAGAAATAAGAGACTCAGTAATTCACACATTTTCTACCCTTGGCCCAGTAGATGACTCAGAAGCTGTGGAGTAATGACGTGCAAACTCTATAGCCACAATTCACAAGACCTTTTGTAGCTGACAGTAAAATGCCTCCTGTGTTCTGTATAGCCATGTTTGGTCACCAAGAGTGCAACCTCTGGTGTTTTTTCAGTGTGTGTACCTGCTGCACACTGTAACATACCCCTCTGCATACCACAGCTCTCAGGGTCTTCCTTTCTTCTCCCTAGTGCACTCTTCCTCATTTTTTCAGAACCACTCTGACATATTTCTTCTAATCTTTGGCTCACTCTCTTTCTCTCTGCATCTGCCATGGAGGGAAGAATTACCACCCCTCTCATCTGTGGTCCCAAGGTTCCTTCTGCAGAAGGTAAGTATATCTCTCTCCTGCCAGTCAGTGGATATTTTTACATGACTCCCACTCACATGCAATGCAAACATTGTGGGTAGCCTTCCCCTTAAGAAGGAGAGCCTGACTCCTTTCTCTTTGAATGTGGGTTGGAACTGATGACTAGTCAGCTTCAAGGGACTAAATAAAGTAGAAGGTTTGGTACAAGAGTTCCCTGACTAGATGTTTAGAAAGCAGCAGACTGGTGGCATCCTTCCCATGTGCCTGCTCTCTTGTGCATTGTTTGCTGACTTCTGCATCTGAGAGGACATTTTTGTTCCCTCCATAGAGGAGCACATGGAGCTGAGTTGCCCTGTCAATGGCAGATGAATGAGCCACCTACAAAGCAGACCCTGCTGTCGTGCCCTGTTCCCTGTAAGTGGATAAAAGACCCAACTGAGGAGTACTTGGCTTGCTGACCTCAGAACTCTTAGCAGATAGCAAATGATGTTTTTAGCTGTTGAGCTTTGAGGTCATTTGTTTGCAGCCAAAAGAAACTAATATATGATTGGGGCAGGGGGAGGGGGCAGGGAGGTAGTTCAGCAGGTAAAGTTATTGCCTGAGTCTGATCCTCAAAACCAATGTTTTTGTTTGTTTGTTTGTTTATAGTCAGGCATGTGTAATCACAGCACTGGAGACAGGGAGACAGATGGAGCCCTGGGACCCACTCTTCAGTCGTGGGGCCCATTCTTCAATTCCAGGCCCACTCTTCAGCCATTCTAACCTGAATTTAAAGGCCACGGAGAGTCCATGTTTCAAAATAAAAATGGACAGAACCTGGGAAATGGCACTCAGGGTTGTCCTCCACACCACGTGTGTGACTGCACACATAAAGATACACACACATGAACACACACACATGAACACACACACACACACACACACACACACACACACAACTAATACTGATTTGAGACAACTGCAGAATATTAGAAATTAGATCACCACCCCTCAGCAATTCTATAGAAAAGATAACCTTAAAGCCAGAAAAGGAAGTGATATTTATTAAGACAGAAAGTAAATTTATGGACCTCATTAAGCCACAAAGTATGATGGATTGAGCATATATCTAGGTTTAAGACAGGCTCAGCTACATTTATTGATGATAATCACTTATTTGCTCATTCAAGAATCTCTCTCCAACACCTATTTGGTGTCAACCATTGATCCCGATGATGACATGGTACTTGGCCATTAAAGAAAATGGCTTATGCTTGGAGGAAGCATCTGGTGCCTCAGAGGATGTAATGGCAGACGTAGTGTCGTCCTTCAAACCACACCAGAGTGCCCCCAGAATTCAAGGATTTTGAGTTCATTGCTCACTGACTACTAAGTGAAAAATCCATCACTTTAAGTCTCCAGACTGAAGTAAAGCTCTTTTGATAAGTGTGCACCCTACATACAGTGTTCCAGAAGTCAATACAAAGATGCAAATCACATGCTAGTGCAACTGAAACCCTAGCCATGCTTTTCCCACCCAGAAATTTTTAGACACTTTAACAGGAAACTTGCAACACAGATGGAAAACAAGTTTCCTTCAAGTTAAGTCAGAAAAAAACAAAAACAAAACAAACAAACAAACAAACAAACAAAAAAACGAGAGGGAGCTGGAAACCTCAAAGATCATAAAAGCTGTGTCAGAGATACACTAAGGACCCAGGATAGACTAATGCTTGCAAATGTTTTCATAGTGCTTTTAAGGAACCCACAATTAAGGTGTTGAAGGTTGTTCTCATTCTCACATACCCATACACACACACCCTCATGGAGAAATCAATCCCCTCATTAGAAAAAAGGAGTGGTAGGTATATACAATGATTTCTATGCCCCAGGAAGGCACAGTATGGCTTGTATAAATGCAACTTCCCCTCAAGTCAAGTCAATATAACCTGTGCAAAGATATAATTTGCCACACCTCTGAGAGCTTGCAGACAGCAACACTTCCCCGGGAGCCTGCCACTTCGACAAACCCCAAACAGAGATGTGCAAAAAAAAAATCCTTGCAACTGAACAAAGGCAATATGTTTTCTTTTATGGAGCTGAAGAGAGGATTTGTACGTCACTCCTGCCATCCCTTAACTAAGGATACAAGCATTGTGTGCACACTTGGAATCATAGCATTGTGTTTTGGGTTAGCCAGGTTTCCTAAAAGATTCATGTAGAGCTCTGAAGCTTTAGCCTGGCCAAAGTCATTGTGGGTCCTCTATTCCCAGTACCAACTCACAATTAGTGCCAGAATAATTTAAAGCCACTGTCATCTAGTCCAAATAATTAGGAAACTGTACCCAGACAAAAGGAAAAGGTATGTTTCCTTTTGATTAAGGATTAAGAATTTAATCAGGGTTTTTGTTTGTTTGTTTGTTTTTCTGGTTATTTATTCATTTATTTATTTGTCTTATTTTATTAATCCTTGGACATTTTAGTGAAGTTTGTTTTGATCATATTCATGCTCTCCCCAACCTCCTCCAAGATCTACTCCCATCCTTACCAACCCAACTTTGTGTCTTCTTTTTTTCTTGCTTAAATCACAAAGTCTGATTTGTGCTCCCATATATTCTGGGATGTGTAGCCTTACCCTGGCGTGATCTGCCAGGGGCTACACTCATAAAGAACACTGGCTCTCCCAGGTGCTACACATTGCCAATAGCTTCTAAGCTAAGGGTGGGAACTTCATGCCCACCTCCCCTTTCTCCATGCTAGTTTCATCTCCCTTGAGCTCACACAAGCCTTGGGCATGCTATCACAACCACTGTGAGTTCAATTGTCCTACGGTGTCCAGAAAACATTCTTGTAGTCATCCACGGCCTCTGTCCTTTACACTCTTCCCACCACCCTTCCACAACAATGCCTGAGCCTCTGGGATTTAATGTAGATGTCCCATTTACAGCGGGACATTCTACATTTTCTTAGCTCTGCACCATAAACAGCTGTGTGTTTCTGTATAGAACCAGAATCTCATATAACTTCCCCAAAAGAGAGCAGTTCTCAAGGTATATTCCCTGAACCAATAATATCAGCATTAGCTGAGAACTTGTGAGATAGTAATTTTTTGTTCATTGTTTTATTAATTTATTTTTTACATTCCAATCCCAGTTCCCCCTCTCTCCTTTCCTCCCACTTCCTCCACTCCCCCCTCCCATCTGCTCCATGGAGAGGGTAAGGCCTCCAATAGGAAGTCTACTAAGTCTGTCCCATCATCTAGCTGAGGCAGGACCAAGGCATCTCTCTACCCCCCAACACCCCAGTGTGTAGGCTGGGCAAGGTATCTCTTCATATAGAATGGGCTCCTCTAAGCCAGTTTGTGCATTAGCGTTAGATCTTGAGCCCACTGTCAGTGGCCTCATATATTGTCCCATCACACCATTGTCACCTATATTAAGAGAGACTAGTTTGGTCTTATGCAGGGTCTCCATTTGTCAGACCTGAGTCAGTGATCTCTCACTAGCTGGGGCCAGCTGATTCTGTGGGTTTCCCTATCATGGTCTTGATTCCTTTGTTCATATTTTTGCTCCTTCCTCACTTGGATTGTACTCCAGGAGCTTGGCCCATTGGTTAGTTGTGGATTTCTGCCGTCAGATAGGAATTTTTCAGACTCTTAATTGTACATATTTCAAAACAGCATCTTGTATACAATAACTATCTACATTTTATTTGTCGTTTTAAAAATACAAAAACAAACAAAAGCCCAATAAAGGAAGGTTTCAGATCTGATACAGAAACTCAGGGTTTTGTCTAGGCCATCAGCATTTAAAAATTTTCCCAATGGTCCTGGTGTCACAGCCTTAGAAATATAAGCCATGCATGATACCACAGGTGAGCATTTGCAAGACAATTTGAATAACAGGTGATCTTGATTGTTTTAACAATTATATAGTAATTATGCTTCTATACTTTCAGAGGAAAATTTATGGCTCTCTTTCCACCTAGATTTTTTCAGAAACTGTGAATAAAACCCAAGAAAAAGTTAGCCTTAAGTATTAGGGTAACTGTAGCCACAGTGTCTGTGCGCCCTAGATCCAGTAATCTTAAACTTTCTTCTTTTGTTTGTTTTTTACATGTGGTCTTGTAATGTAGACCCTGCTGTTCTTCAACTTGCATCAATTCTCCTGCCTCAGTCTCCCAAGTGCTAGGGTTATAGGTGTTTACCACCATGCTCAGCTTGATGCTTAATCTTAATAACACAGCATTAAGAATAAGTAAAGTTTATCGTGTTTCAGATGAGGTTAATCTGATGGTGTGTTGACAACAGTAACTGTGTTCAAGCTGCATAAACACCCGGTGGCCACACAGTGGAAGGTGGTGGTACAACAGCCACATCCGGATACCACAGAATAGTAGAATCTGGACAAAGGTAGCAGAGGACCATGGTATAATGATGTCATTTCTTGCTGTCACTCCAATATTTTGCTTAAAAAAAACATTGGCTTCCTTCATAATTCAAGAGGAAGAGGAGGGATGGCTTCTTTTTCAGGAGCCTCTCCTTCAAGAAGGCTTACTCAGCTGTTAAGACAACGATAGTTCTAGGATTCTGATTAACCAGTCAGGGACCTAAGTAACTCACATGTTCTCTTAGAGGCTAGGAGGCAAAACTGCCAGGGCATGAAATCTCCACAAATCAAGTATTTCATTGTCTAGACATGCTAGCTTGTTCCACTGGTGCTATAAACTCTGGGAAATCAGCCTGTAATTTCTTTCATCATAACCACTCAATTATAGCTCTAAAGGTGATTTTTTTCTTTATGTTTTGTGTGTTTTTTTTACAATCATATATTTCAATAGTAAACAATACATGACCAAAAATGAACGGTACACATGCATAGAAAAAATGGTTCTGAGGTCTTTTGAGATGCCAGAAAATGTATTAGATAATTATCATTGGATTTCCCTTTCATTATTTTTCCTTGAGAGAAGGTTCCAACAATTATTGTGTGGGTAATTATTATAAATAAATGGAGTTGTTTGTTGAGTAGTTGTGTAAGTTTGTGGAAATGAGAGATGCAGCCAGACTGGTGAAAAGGCTTCAAGGAAGACACGGAAGCCCAATTAAAAAAAAAAATCTCATGCAGTTCAAAATCTTATCACCTCACTGTTTTTTGAAATAGCCCGAAAGCCTAAACAGACAAAATAATATTCAAACTCTTGGTTTGTCTCCCTCAGTAGCACTGGGTGCTCCTAAGTGCTGGCTCCAGAATGCCCCAATTCTTAGACAACAAACCTACTTTAGCTTTTGTGTTTGTATTAGTGGAGTTCATCCCAGTAGTTTCTGAAAGAACTTGCTTTGTATCTTGTTCTCACATACTGGGTGACTCTCTCACTTATTAATTCAACAACTATTCAGAGCCTCTCACCCTATTCCAGACGGGCCTTTTACTATAAGTTCTGAAAGAGAAAAATGATTTGCTTCCCCAACTCTTTCAGAAAGGCATGGTCACATGATGTGGATATTCCCAAGAAGCCAAACAGTAAAGCTTTCCCAGAAACACTGTGGTTTGAATGAGAATGGTCCTGTAAACTCATGTATTTGAATGTTTGGGTCCCAGTTAATTGACTGTTCCGGAAGATAAGATGTGGCCTTATTGGAGGAGGTGTGGACTTATTAGAGGAGGTGTGTCACTGAGGGTGAGAATTATGGCTTCAAAAGTCTACAGGACTCTCTCCCTCCCTCCGTTTCTTCCCTATCTCCCTTTCCCCTCTTTGCTTTGAACTCATGGGTGTATAAAATAATCAGATTTCTCCCTCTCCTTCCCCTCTCTCCTTCTACCCCTCTCTCCCTGCAACTTGTGGGCCTGTGGGCCCTCTGAAGCTGTAAGCAAGCCCCCAATTAAATGCTTTCTCTTACAAGCTGCCTCTGATGTGCTGTCTCTTAACAGCAAGACCAACATAAAGCATACAAAGGTCTCTTTCTGTTGTGTTTAGTTTTTTGGATATTTTTCCCTCTGCCCTCTCTTTTATGCTTAAATACTGGTGTTTGAACATGATGTTCCCATTATGAGGCACCTCTGTGACTTACACCTAACAACTTGAGGGCAAAGATTGATGGTGTTCAGAATGGAAAAAAAGGAAAAGGGTGGGAAGATTCTCGCTCTCATGTGTCATTTCCAATATGGAATAATCTGCCTTGAACTCATGGGTGTATAAAATAATCAGATTTCTCTGTTCATTATGATGAGTGTCTATTACTTACAACCCAAGTTATTCAAAATTCAAATAGAAGTCATAAATCAAAAGTTGTGTTTTGGCTTTTCTTTTTTTTTTAATTTTTAGAAAATGCCAATCCTAAAAGGTAGAAAGTTGAGCACTGATTTTCATTTTAAAGACATTGCAAACAAATTAGAGGGAAAAGTACTTTTGCCAACCAATTTGCATCTATCAGAATGTTTAATTCAGCTTTCTTATAAATAACAATAATTGCATAATTATTGCTTTATAGTAATAGTAGTAATTATGACCATAAATGAAAATCCAAGACACAGGAATGTTACTATAACACTACATTCAAAGTTGCTTGATGATGGGGGGAGCCAGGAGACTGGCAGTTTCTCTGAGGGAAATAAATGACTCTACTCTCCTCACCCAAAAAGCCCCTCTCCCACACTCTTGCTGCCTTTGTCCTAAGACTCTACAGTATCTTTCAATACATATAGTATCTTACCTTTTGTATAAGTATGTTCATAATCACTGGCAATATAGTGAATATACCATCAGCAGATTATATTTGTTTACAGATCTGTCTTCTCAGATTGAGTTCTTGCAGACAGGAAGCATGGACCTGAGGAGTTATCTTCATGGACTAAGATACTGTAGTAGTTTGAATGTAATTGGCTGCCATAAGCCCATAGGGACTGGCACTATTGAGAGTTATGGCTTTGTTGGAGTAGATATGGCCTTGTTGGAAAAAGTATGTCACTGTGGGGATGAGCTTTGAGATCTCATATATGCTCAAGCCATGCCCAGTGTCTCAGTTCACTTCCTGCTGCCTTCGGAGCAAGATGTAAGAACTCTCAACTCCTTCTCCAGCACCATGTCTGCCTGCATGCTGCCATGCTTTCCACTGTGGTGATAATGGACTAAACCTCTGAAACTGTAAGTGAGCCAACCCAATTAAATGTTTCCTTTATAAGAGTTCCAGTGGTCATGGTGTCTCTTCACAGCAATAGAAACCCTAAGACAGGTAACCAAACTCTATCTCCCTGGTACATGTTGAGAAAGACTTAAATTTCTATTAGAAAAAAATATTTTTATAACCATTACTCTCAGGATCTTTACAACAAAGAAATAAATCAAAATAAGGATCAATGGGGCCCTTAAAACTTAAAATACAAAATAAGAATGACAAAGATAAGAAACTAGTAATAGTACTTTTTAAATTATTTCCAGCCTTTAAGGGGAGGGAGAGGGAGAAGGGATTGACATCTGACAAAGCTTGTTCCTAATTTGAACCAGTAAAATTAAATAAAAATTTTAAAAAATGATAACATAGACAAATGGAGTGTTGATCACCTATAATTTCAGGACAAAGGAAGCTTAAAAAAATATCACAAGTTCAAGGACAACCTGGCTACATAGTGAGTTCAAAACCATCCTGGATTATGTAGTGATATCTTGTCTCAAATACATATATATGACATAATAACATGTTTTTAATAAGACTGTAAGTAGAAATTTGCAGTGGTACAGATTCTAAAAACTCTTGGCACACTAAGGAGATCTCACAGATGCAATTTGTTATTATCGATTATAAAAATACCACTAGTGAGAACATAAGATATACTGTCCAAACACAATCTTAGTTTTAAAAAGTGGGGGAGGACTAACACACACACACACACACACACACACACACACACACACACACACACACACTTGTAAATATAGTAACAGCTGAGCTCATAGAGTGTGTTGCTTAAGATCACTTATTCTACTTCTTAAAAACAAACAAAACCTGGATAGCATTTTTACCTCAGTGGTCATAAGAAAAGAACGGGAAGCTATACCCTTTACTTAGAAAATGTACTTCTTAAAAACATTTATCCCTGAAAACAACAGTGATTTAGGAGCAAAACTG
Source organism: Cricetulus griseus (assembly GCF_003668045.3). Lineage (NCBI taxonomy): Eukaryota > Metazoa > Chordata > Mammalia > Rodentia > Cricetidae > Cricetulus > Cricetulus griseus. Next base: position 41,105,675 of record NC_048597.1, on the reverse strand, counting down.
TTGAAACAATCCTTAAGTCGAGTAGTATATAAAAGCAATTACAGGGGGTAACACATTCTATGCTGTATGGGGAAAGTGTATAAAAATGTCACATTGCTGGCAATAAAATGACTATCAACTTCATCTTCATGACGAGTCAGGAAATGAAAGGTCACACTAGAGTCTGTGCTTTGAGGAACTGAATGTGCTCTGTCAGTTAAAGACATTGTAGGTCATTGCTGTTTCCCAGAAAGAATACGGGAGAAACATTCACACAAAAGTTGTTGCCTCAGAACACTCTTTCCAGTGTGCTTTCATGAAGGACAATTAAAAGCAGATTGCATCTGTTCTCACACATCTCTCAGCTTGGGAAGGAGCTACACACCATGACAGTGTGGTGACATATCTCTGTCTTTCTCCTTCATGCTTTCTGTACATGTACTTCCCTGTGGCATTTCCCCATCCTCTACAAGGTGGCAAGCTTTTCACTGTAGGCCCCACTTGCAATTCTTTACCTTCTCTTCTCTTGTCTTTTCCTCCCAATGTTCACCTACCCTGAACTCCATTCTCTTAGCTGATGCTGAGTGTTTCTCACTAATAAACTCAAAATGTACCATCCACCCTAGAAGATGAGAGAATGGCACAGAGCATGTCTATCAAGGCCAATAGAGGAAAACTGTAGGCTTTTGGGTAGTTCTTCAATTAAGAATCCTCGCCTAGGTACTGAAGCCCCTCTTCAATCAACTAAACCTTGACCTTGCAGTCTCATCAGCTAATTCCTCTAAAAACACTAGACTGTGGAGTGTGATGCTATAGACTGGAATGGAGATGATCCGTGAGTGAATTGATCTTCCATTGTTGCATTACAAAAACCACAAATGCTGTTAAAAACAGTGTCTATTTATTAGCCCACAGTTCTATAAGTTCAAAGCCTGGGTGGTCCAACCAAGTTCTCCACTCAGTATCTTCAAAGCCAAAATCAAGGAGTCAGTGGTATTAGGCTCTTATTTGGGCCCTCTTGAGGAAAGAACTGCTCAGAACTCATTCAAATTGTTGTGAAATTCTGTTCCTTATTGCTGAAACTGAGACCTTGATATCCTATGTTTCTGTCACTTAGGAACCACAGTCAGATCATAGAGGCCACTCTCTGGTCCTTGTCAGCAGGCCTCCTTAATCTTTACAACATAGTACCTCCTTCAAATCTGTGGCGGCTAGTCTTGGTTGTCAACTTGGCTACATCTGGGATAACCTAAAACCCAAATGACTTGGCACATCTGTGAGAAATTGTTTTTCTTAATTAAACCATGCAATGTCCATTCTCTCCCAGGCCTCAATCTCCCCAACTTCCTCTTTTGCTAGCAGCTAGGGCCAAGTCCCTGTAAAAACTGGACTTGGTGATTAAGTTAGGCCATATGAATAATGTATCAGTAGATGAATTCCTAGTCTCACCTGTAAAATTATCTTCTGTCTTGTAATGGTGACAATTTCATGAGCAACACTGGGGGTCAGGATGTGAGGGGAGTCTTACAGTTTTCTTTACCACAAATCTTACAGAAATATGCTCATACACTTTCACAGAAGTCTCCATTTTTGCCTTTTATGAGAGGTGATTTATAAACATGTCTCTTTTATCTCTAATAGAAAAATAACTCCCTAAGAACAGAAATGTTTTCTCCTCGATAAATTATTCTTTGCAACAAAGTTGAGAGAATTGAAACAGTAAAACACAAAGTGCTAAATACATTATGTCAAATCAGGCAGCAAAGATGTATGTTGGAATTTAGGCAGGGGTTGCTGACAGTTGAATATTACAGAGTTGAAAACTGAGTTAAGGACAAAGCTTGAAACATTTACAAAAGATATAGAAAGTGTTGAGTTGGGAAACTGAATTTGATCTCAGTGGAAAACTACAACTAGGAGCCTTCCAAGAGCAGAGAAGTGAAAATAAGTTGGAGTTTGTCATAGCCTAGGGCTCAGACACTGGTATTGCCCTGTAGACCACTGGACAACCAAGCCCATATCTCCTTCCATTCCCAGGCCATGTTCCTTGCCAGCCTAACCCAAGTTAACAATCTTCTGATTATCCTAAGTTTATAACCAAGTAATACAGCAAGATCATATGGTACCTGCTGCTTTTATTGGACAACCAATTGTACAAGCCACAAAGATATAAATTTGAAAGGAGCTGATCTTCATTGGGAAGTTGTTTATTAGCTGCTGTGTTACTTCATGAACACTTTATCCATTTTAAGATGTTGGAAAGAGATAACAGAATCAACTTTATTAAAGTTATAAGCCTGAATTATTAAATTTATAAGGGTTTGATATAGATTGCAAATATCTTGCATGTTAGATTTATAAGGTTGGAATATTAGGTGTTTCAGATATTTAGAGAATACGTTTATTAAAATGGTAATGATAGTTTAGAACATCAAGGAAGTCTCTAAATAGTGTTAATGTTTAAAGGACTTAAATCCATCAAAATTTAAAGCTAATTGAACATTAATTAAATAACAAATGAAGTGTTTATACTTGTTCAAACCAAAATATTAAGATTTGAAAATATATTAGTAAGGCTTACAAGTTAAAAATACTTACAAAATTAGGTTATAAAATATATGTCTTTCATCAGTTGAGTATAAATGCAGATAAGAGAAGCTATAATTATAATCTTCTATACAAAAAAGAGAAAAACCCACCTAGCACCGTGTGGACACAAATAGCTCAATTGACATCGCTAAGCAATACAGAGTAGCATAGCTGAAATGATGCTAGCTCATAATAGCAGCCACTAGTTACATGCCAGCTACATTCCAGCTCTGTGACATGTTTGGTCATCTGTTTGCTTTTCAAAATAAGAAATAACTAAAATAGCTTTCTCAGTGAATGTGTGTTGAACTCAACTGATAACCCTTTCAAGATCTGAAACGATCCTTCCACACACTAACAGAGTTCTTCCAGAAATGGTAATGGAAACCTGAAGTCAAGCTGTGTTAGTAATCATGGTAACCAGGAACATCCACAAAATAACAGGCGAATTTGGGAGTTTGGGTAAGTCAAGAACTCCAGAGATAGACAAAGTGAATCATTTGGACCTTCCTTTAAAAGAGGATGGGCTATTGGCTGTCAGATACTAGCGATCCGGGTCCAGCATGTAGAGCTGAGATGCAATGCCAACCTTCCTGAGAGCTGAGCACAGTAGAACTTGGCACTGCTACCTGAAGTGGCATCCTTCAACCAGCAATCCATCCTAGAGCCCTCTTTGGGATCTGGTAAAACTAGAATTTGCATCAGAGCCTGTGCCTCCCTGTCTACCATGCATCAAGGAGGCAGCAAGACTTCAAGGTCTCATGTTTCCACTCCTGTATGCTTCCTTTGCCTTTTCCATAGATACCATTCCAGTGAAGCTTGAACTCTGGTAACCCCATTTTCCTACCTGCTCACCCAAATGTGTGAGTACTTGAGCAAAGCTTGGTGGACAGAGACCCCGATGGTCCAAAGCCCACTTTCCTTCTGTGTCTCCACTGAGCCTTCCCAGGATCAAGCAACCCTAAAGCTGTCACTCTTCAAGATTACAACATGGTCACTATATTAACCAGCACTATTGCTCCCTCATTTGCTATTAATGGGAGAGGGAGCAACTTCCTCTTAATAGAGGGGGTTATTTCCTTCACAAGGTGCCCATCTTCTCTCTGGGATAGATCAGAATGCTGCCCTAAGCACTGTACCTGAGAACTATCACTTGAGTGGCCTATCATCAAAGCAAATGGAGACAGAGAATGAATTCTGGGAAGGTGACCCCACATTTACAGGTGAACCTCATGCCATTTCTCTTGAGTAAATGAATGTGTTCATATTCCCCAGACAGAAAAATTTTGAAATTACCTCCTACAGATGCCCAGTGGTATGAGCAATTCTCTAACATGAGAATACTGTAGAGTTTGCAAAAAACAGTGCTGGCCTCCAGTGCAGGGTCCTTACTGTATAATTAACCACTGTTCCTGAACCATTAGCAAATACCACATCTGTCCATTGACTCTAGTCCTTAGTCATCATCTACACTTACCTGTTGTTATTCTGTAGTCTTCTGGAGTAGCCAGTATGCCTTGATTTACTTTCTTCCTCAAGAATACTACATGCATTTGGACTCTTTCCAGTTACCTTATTAAATGTGCACGTAAGTTAAGGTTCTTACTTCCAGATTAAAGTGGTAAGTTTCCTGGAACAACATTCAACCTCACACCATAAAATTAAGCCCCAGGGGACATCTCTGTTACCTGCAATGTGCATCAAGAGTGACACATAACACGTTAACAATATGAACAGCAGAGGCCAAAAGTTATCCCTGGGATTTTGCCACTGAAATTTCTAGAACCTAGAAGCTACATTGCCTCTGCACAAGAATTATGAGAATAGACTCTACAGAACTCTTTCTCCTCCAAGACATCAATTTCCAAGTGAACCATGAGGCAAGTGTATGCTATAGGCAAAAATCTATACCCTGAACTAATGCCCTGGCTGCAAGGGAATAGGAGACTTGCTGTCTATGGTTTCAGCTCCTGGGTTGGGGCTCGAGCTCTGCTCAAAGGTGGAAGATTCGATCAGCTGCATTCCATTTGTTTTTGTTTCTGCTAGAAAGACTTTATCAGAGCTTTCCTCATTTTTTAATAGTGCTAGAGGAATGTTTCTCAACCTGTGAGGTCAAAACCCCTTTGGAGTCAAACGACCTTTTTATAGGGGTCACCTAAGACCATCTTGCATATCAGATATTGACATCATGATTCATAACATTAGCAAAATTATAGTTATGAAGTAACAATGGCAATAATTTTATGGTTGGGGGTCACCACAGCATGAGGAACTGTATTAAAGGGTCACAGCATTAGGAAAGTTGAGAACCACTGTCCGAGAGACTGAACCCAGGACCTAGAATATGCTACACGCATAATGTACCATGTTTCCAATCCTTAACCCCTACATTCTATGCATACAGAATACACTAGTACTCGGGGACCAAGCATCAGTCACAACTGTCGATACCCCCTCTCATCTTGGATGTCTTTCAGGAAGCTGGTTACCATGTTAATAATAACATTTGCATTCCTTTGTGGTTTCATTAGTAAGACAAAAGTGCATTGCTTTATTAATGTTAAACCCACAGACTTTATACAGAGTAGCTGCCACTATTATCTCACTATTCCTACAAACATTTATCTTGGAAAGATTAAATTCCACCCAGCAAATGTTTATTCTGCATATAATAAATGCAAGGCCTGGTGCTAGGCACTGGCGATGACAAATTTGCCTCAGATTGTCACTGGGATGATTATTTAGTTTGTATTTTAATTCTTTCATCAAAGAAAAATTAGGTATTAACTATTCATGATCTACTTTTATATTTCACTGTCAATTTCTCATTATTTTCAATTCTATGGAAGAGCTCCCAAACCTCCACAGTGCAGTTTTAGAGGTTAATCTTTGCTACAGTTTCTCTTTTGTTCATGTTATGAATATCATTTTGGAATCCAAGGCAGTATATATGTGAATAGAAAATGCAACTGTTAAAGATGTTAATTATTCATATACTAAAGTTATTACTATTGTTATTGTGACAAAGGAATGTTAGAAAAATCACAAATGTATGGATGTATTTGAGTGGGCAGACATGTTATGCCTGCCCTGGTGCGAACATGGTATTTAGTATGCATTAACAGCAGAGAGGTCTTATGAAGAATCATTCATCAGCGCTGCTTACATGCAGAGCATGGCACAATCCTATACAATTTGAACTGCATGAAAACGTAAAGGTCAGGACTCATCTTGAACTGAATTCTGAATTAACTCACATGTCTTCTTTCTGGGCTCATGTTCTCCTCAATTGATTCCATAATGGGTTTCATGTTATGCTTTAATCTGTCGATTTCTGCATCTGAAACTAAGTATTTATCACACTTGTTCTGAGGGGTGAGGAGGTCACGCCCTTTACTTCTGCTTCCAATGCAGACATTGGCTGGATGGAGGTAGAGAGGAAGACACAGTTAAGACTGCAGGCTCTCCAGGAAAATAACCTGGTCTATCCCCACTGGCAGAGTAATTTCAGACAATTACATAATGTCTGTATGTCTTAGCTTTCATCTCTAAATTGAGCTAACAGCGATAATTTCCACAAATGACTGCTTGTGAGGAATATGCGTACATACATATGCATGTATGTGAATGTGTGTGAATATATATAATCTTCACACAGAATCTCACTGTGTAGCCAAGTCTGGTCCCAAATGAGTGATCCTTCTGCCTCAGCCTCCTGTGTGCTGGGATTACAAGCAATATGCTACCAAGCCAGGCTGTCAAGTGCACATTTAAAACCCTTTGTCTGTTAAGTTGACAATGGCAGTTTCAGGTATTCCCCATGACAGGAAGAGGAGGAGGAGGAGGAGGAGGAGGAGGAGGAGGAGGAGGCCATACACAATTTTCAACACCTTTCTTCATTATTGCCCCCAAACTATAAATAACCCAAATACCCATCAACTGTTGAACAACTAAATAAAATATGCTGCACTATGAAAATTTCTCAGCATTAAATAGGAGTAAACAATCAATGTAATAATGTCAGTGAACACAGAGGAAAGCATTGCTCTTTGAGAGGTTGGTTTTGAAATATAACACGTCATGTGATCCCATGTACATACCACTCTGGCAAAGGCAGAGCTGTAAGAAGCAGTGCTAGATCTGTGGCTGCCGGAGTCTGGGGGGATGGGCTGGAATATGACCACAAAGGACACAGGGAACTTTGGGGGATAAATGGAATTGTCCTATATTTGTACTGCATTGTGCTTGCATTATTGTATACCCATCAAAAGTCAGAGAATCAACACTTACAGAGGTGATTTTCATCATCTGTAAATTATATCTCAGCCATCTGATGAAACCAATGTGGATGCTACTAAATAATGATTTTTAAAACCCTCACTAGAAACAGTGAGGTATCTGATCAGGCTAAGAAAGCATTTGTCACCAAACCTGATGACCTGAAGTCAGGCCTTCAGACCTACATCATGAAAGGATGGAACCCATCTCCCACCAGCTATCCAATGGCAATCCCATTTCCATCCTTGTTTCCCAGGTTAGGGACAGATCCAATTCTTATTAAACCTAAGGTGAGTGTTTGCCTGATAATCCAGCGTTTAAGAAAGTGCAAGCTTTAGGTGGATGCTATCACAGCATTTATTATCTCAAAGAGTACTTCTGTTGGTCAGATGAGAGTGAGATATTTACTGGGCTGTGTGAAGCCAAGGCTGGGGGAGACCATAGTGGCAAAGCCATCCAGAAGTCACCAGGATCTGTTTCCACTTATCAGAATTATGCATCCAGGAGCTTGATTTTCAAGACGCCCTCTGGTGTAGTACTAGGGTTACAGGTCACTGGTTTACATTGGCTAATATCAGACACACCACTGCTTAAACTTTAATCATGCCTATCACTCAGCATGATTATACAGACCACTTGGATAGGCACAGTTCTGAGCACTAGTCTGGCCATCATGTTTTCTGTCTGATGATATATCTAAAGGGAAAAGCTTCCTTGGTGGCTCAGAGCAGGAAAAAGTTGGTCCCACAAGATCTATTATTCAGCTCATAGGGAAAGTCCCATAAATCATTCCTTTTTTTTCCGTAATTCACCAGATGCAAAGTGAACACCAATAGATGAGCACTGATAAATCCTGTTGGCAACTGTCTCCATGATTCTGGTCTTCACATCTGGTACCCTACCATTAGCACAATTAGCTTTCCTGATTATGCTAACATCTGTTCCTTCCTCCTTTTATTGAGTTTAGTTCCAGAGTCACCATCACACCCTTGCAGTTACGACCTGTGTGACTTCTGCATGTGCTTAACCTCATCTTGCATCCTTTCACTAGCTTACTAACCAAGAGCATTTTGACCAAAGTTTAGTGTTGTGAGACAATCATGTTATTATTAACTCACCAGATGTGGAAGTTGGCTGGGCTTACTAAACAGTTTCCTTTTAAGATGTTTCCATAGTTGCAGTTGGATAACAGTTAGGTGGTACCTGATCATTCTGAACGTTGTTCTTTGCATGTCTAGTCCATGGGCTGGAAAGATTCTAACATCTGAGATCTCAAGATTCTAGGCGCCAAGCTGTGTGGTTCCTCTACTTGGAACCTATAGCAGCATCAAGGTAAGAGGACAACTTAAAGACAGTTCAGGGGTCCAAAGTGAAAGAAAGCAAGGAGAAAAATCCACCCTGTTTCTAATCTAGCATCTGGTGTCTTATAGGATTATTTCTACCATATTCTATTCACGAAACCAGACATGAAGTGCTCCAGGTCCAAGGAAAATGGAGACATTGATCTGTGTCTTGACAAGAGTGTGACAGAGAACTAAGGGAATGTCTGGATACAGAAATATCATTACAACCAGTTTTGGAAAACAACCTACCACAAAAAGCCTATCACAAAAATCATAGTCATTAGTGCTCATGCTCACAGAGGTATGTTAGCACTATAAAGAAGGGGGAGTGGACCTGAGTGGACCTTAGTGCATGGACACTTTCTCTTCACAAGTGAGTGTAGTTCAGGAGACTAGGGTGCTGGACCATCGGTAGCCATGAATCCCACAGAATCTTATACATGAATGCCTTGTACAAGCTACCCTATGGTCCTCTAAAAGCTGCCTAAATATCTTTATCTAAATGCATCATTTACTAATCTCTTTTCTTGCTAATTAATTAGTGTTTCGTTGGTTGTGTTTCACAGAACTAGAAAGCCCTGTTTCTTTAAGAGTACAATTCAATGGTTTATAGTGTAGTCACAGAGTTTTGCAGCCACAACCACCACAATCAATTTTCTTGCATTTTATTGCACCCAAAATAACCAATACCCATTAGCAGTCACTCTTCATTTCTCCCCAGCCCTGGGCAACCACTAACCTACTTTCTATCTCTATATATTCTCCAATGACAGACATTTCATATGAATGGAATCGTGCAATAGGTGGCCGTAAATGCTTTCTGGCCTTTTGGCTAAGACCAAGTGTAATATGTAATCTTTTGTGAATGGTTTCTTTTACTTAACATAATATTTTCAGTGTATTCATAGGGTAGCTTATGAGCGCTTCATTCTTTTTTTCATTTCCAAGCAAAATTCTGGGGAATGAACAGCCCACATTTTGTTTATCCATTTCTCAGATGATGAACATTCAGGTTGCTCTACCTTTTAGCTATTATCAGAATGATGTTCCAGGCATTCGTGTACAAGATTCTGTGGGAATTCATGTGTTTATTTCTCTTAGGCATCTACCTAGGAGAATTGCTAGGTCATGTGCTAAATCTATATTTAACCTTTTCAGAAACTGCCAGGCTGTTTCTCAAGGTGCCTATTACACTCCCACAAGCAATGTCTAAGTGTTCCATTTCCCTACATCCTCATCAGCACTTATTTGTCTTTTTGATTATAGCCATCTTAAGGGTGTGAAGTAGCAATCATTTTTACTTCAAAATGCTCATATAATATCTTACTTTTATTTGTATGCATTTTCAATGTGCACAAAACACCTCCCATCAACTTTTTTTTCAATGGGCATGTGAGACACATACTATTTCCTATAAAAGTCAAAATGATTAAACAAACTCTCTAAGGTCTTGTAGCCAATAAATGACACAGCCAGACCATTCCTTACCTCAGTCTTCTAATGCAAACTCCTGTGCACAGATTTTATTCTCTTCAAATTCTCTCATGACTTTATCATCCCTCTGGATTTTAGAGACAAATACCAATGAGGGAAACACATAATTGTGATCAATAATAATCACAACTATTCTTTCTTCATATTTTGCCACTGGAGGATCAGCTACACATTTGGCTGTCTTTCAGTCTAACACCAGCAGGAACTTGATGAGGAAGCTGCTTGTTGTGTGGTCATATTGCATGGCATGATTATAACTCTACGCTGCTCTGGTTAGAGTGAGTGCCACTTTCAGTTCCCATACCCATGGAGGGAAACCATTATATTAGATCATTGGATGCACCATAATACCCTCAGTCCAGTTTCTTCCATAAGTCCTATTAAAATGTCCCTAGACTGGCATCTTGATGGCAGCCCACTTCTGGAATCATAGGCAGACATCAATTTAGAGAGGGGATCAGGTACAGTCTTTCAACTCCTAGCCTCTGGCCACATCAGCCACAGAACGCTCTCAAGGAAATCCACCTAGTTCCTCAGTAAAAGGAGTGTGTAAAGAAGAAAAGGAGAGATAGCAAATAGCACGGCTCATTCCTCTGGCCTGCGCATGTGCAGAAAGGTGGACAATAGCCCAGGTAAAGTTAAAGTAGGAATAAACTAGCATGTTGATCCCCATAGTCCCCCTCCTCAGACCCCTTTCCCTAATCTGTGGGTCAACATGAAACAGGAGAAGAGCAAGGGTCCCTGAAATGCATGGAGCCCTTTTTCCTCAGGGATGCTTAGTTCAGAGAACTTGAGTGTCAGACAGACCAACAGTCAGTAGAGTTGCCCCAGACAGTGGTTTGGGGGTCCTCTGTCTTTTGAACCTGAGGAATGAATTTCACATACAACAGAGGGTGAGTTGAGAAAGGGAATTTGTTGTAGGATCATAGGTTGGACTAAGAGAAAGAGAGAAAGCAGAACCTCTGTGTAGCAGAAGCGGGTCCCAGAAGTGGAAGACCACTGACCTGGTAGACTAGGGACTTCTTACATGGCTAATGACAGAAATGAGGGTACAGCTTGGGGAGATGATCTGTTTAGCCAAGTTGGCCTACCCAAAAGTTGTCCAGGAGTCTCTCAATTTTGAGCACATACATCCTTCATGTAATAGTTTCCAGGCAACAGGGATCACCTAGGTTGCATAGAAAGAGAAGAGAGGAAACAAGAATCCAAAACAGGAATCATAGCCCTTTTCTTGGCATCTCTAGCCTTCCACTGGGATAGAGTCAGACATTCCCAGCTTCCACTGAGAGCCAAAGTGTCTGTCCCCAGACTGCCTGGCCAGTATATATCCCCTTTTCTCATCAATAATCTAACATACTTTTTAAAGAATTCAGCTTGTCTTTGTTAATTCTCTATGGCTGTGATGAGAGTCTGTGACCAACAGGAAGGAAGAGTTTGTTGAAGCTCATGGTTCCAGAGGGTGAGTCCATGACCATCATGGTGGGGAGCACGGCAGTAGGCAGGAAGATATGGTGCTGGGGCAGTAGCTGAGGGATTATATCCTGATCTACAAGCACAAGGCAGAGAAAGGGAGAGGGTGCTGACTGGAATGGCATGTGCTTATGAAACCTCAAAGTCCACTCCAAATGGCACATCTCCTCCAACAAGGCCACACCTCCTAACCTTTCCCAAACATTTCTACCAACCCAGGGACCAATCATTCTAATATATGAACCTATGGGAGGACATTTTAATGCAACCTACCACACGGGTGTTGCTCTAAGTGCAAGATGGCCATCTGCTTCATATGGTAGTGGTCTTAAATCACCGCCCAGCATTTCTGGACCTTCAACTGTTAGACCCCTAGAAAAACTCAGGTATCCAGGGTCCCAGGCCATGACCTCAGTCACCCCAATCACCAGGCAGATTCGAGAGCTTGATGCAAACTGCATGAGGCTTTATTGTTTTTTGTTTTTGTTTTTTTTTTTTTTTTTTAACGAGCTAACCCCATGTTAGCTCGGGTCTTTCACGCCATGGCGGATGGCTAGCAAAGACACCTCAAACCGGCTGCCAAGCGATCTTGTAAAAGGGCAGCGTAAGGGGAGTGTCTAGGGGTATGCACAGGCTCACGATTGGTGTGCCTCCAGGCTTGGAGGGCTTGCCCTGTGTTGATTGGCCAATTGGTTGTTATGGCCCATAGGCCCTCCCAGGGTGGTTACTATGCTCCATGCGACATTGCTGTACACTTGTCCGTAAAGCACACCCAGTGCCGTAAAGCATAGCACCACCAACTAACTTCTGATTGGTTCCTTGCCATGAGGCAGGGATCTGACTTTCTAGTGACTAGAACAAGGTCAAACAAGCATGTGTTCAGCTGTTATGGCTGCCAAAATGGGGAGCCAGTCCCTTCACAACGTTACTAGAATCCCTTCTTCTTCCAAGAAAATGTTTCCAAGAAAGCCTCCTGCCTTCTTGCCCGCTGTGTTTGTGGGTGCTGAAGTGCAAGCCAATGCAGATGTCTTTTTGTCTCTGTCCAGACAGTTTCCATACTCAGATAGATGTTCATGGTGACTGGGTCTCACACTCCTCACTGCCCTAGTCTCCACCCTTCCAATCCTGCCTTCTGTTTCCAATGTTGCTTCTCCTTCTGTCTCTAATGGGCTCCAGAGAACTTTCTCTACGTCCTTATTGGGTTGTCTAAAAGTGAACCCTTCTAAGTACTCAGTTTTCTTTTCTTTTTGAGATAGGGTTTCTCTGTGTAGCCCTGGTTGTCCTGGAACCCTCTCTGTAGACCAAGCTGGGCAGAGGTCTGCCTGCCTCTGCCACCCCAGTGCTGGATTAAAGGCATTTTCTATGTGACTGCCTTCAAGGAAGATTTAAGGCCTAGTAGGTAGTATGCAGAATAATCAGAAAGCTGTTCCCATAGTTCCAAACTTGGTGCCTTCTGAAAGGGGTCAGAATGTGATTCCTCAAAAATATGACAAAAGGGTTATTTTGAGCTGAAGATAATGGGAAATCAACTGTGAACAAGAGTACTTGACAAGAACCACACCTCCCATTGAATCTTCTGTACGGACAATTAACAGATTAGATCTTCAGTCTTTCTGGAGAGTTTGGAATGTTACAAATCCAAAGGCCAATTATTTGGGGCCAATCATCAGCTTCCTTTAATAACCATATATTGTTCTCCTCTGTAGGTGATGAAACATGTCTGTGACAATTAAGTAAATCCTTTGGAATGTACAAACATAGCCTCATTCCTACCATCCCAAAGGCTAAGAACACCCTCAGACAGCACCAGAAACCTGTAGCTGAGATCCCCCACTTTACTGCACCCTGCCTACAGGATGTCTCTGCCTATGTATTTGAAAAAGTACCTTGCTTTGTTCTTTGTTCTGTTTCATGAAATTGATAACACATCAAACATGAAACTGGGGATAACCAAAGTTATCCTAGTGCTCCTAAATGGTAGTCACTCATATTTGGCTTCAAAATTAATATCTCTTATCCTCTTTGGGGCAAGATTTGTGTTTTTGCATTGACCCCCAGTTCCAAGGCTTTTCTTATGGACTAAAAGGTAGACTTTGATGCCGACCCTCACACCTGGAAGTCTTAATGCAAGGGAAATCTTAATTCAAGGGACTCCAGCTGCGGGTTCTACAGTCCTCTTGACTTGCTCTATCTTGAAGCATGAAAGTAGAGACTATCTACTTCTCAAAGAAGACAAGTGAAGCAAGTGAAGACACCGCAGCCATCAAGAGTACCATATTTTATGTTGATATAGATGAGATTAAGAGATTAATAGAGACAGAGAAATCACATATTTGTCTCTTCCACTGTGTCTTTTACAGCACCAGTTCAATTGAATTCATTTAGTCCACAAAGATTCAATTTGGAGACAATGAAACTCTCTGGCCCGTTTAATTCATCCTGCATCACACTATTTACAGGAACTATGTATTAGAGAATGAAGCTGCAGCTCAGAGATGGAGCATTTTATTACATTGATGTCAGCAGACAGAGGCTCACATTCATCAACCCTTCATGGACCTACCTTTTGAGACAGTGAAGGATGGCAGGACGCTGAGTGACTCACACCTTTGCATGTGCTCCTTAATTTTCTCTAGTCTTTGAAAGTATGCCACTAAGCTTCACAGGTCCCACTTTTGCCAGGTTTTCAGGAAGGCTTGTGGATCTAAGAGATGTGATTTGAAGAAAGGATACCCAACTGTTAGTAGTAGGAACAACTACTTGGTAAGCCCCATTGCTGGTCCAGCACAGGAGGCTGCTTAATGGGGTCTCCTTGTAAATAAGATGCCCTAACCTGGCTTGCAGCCATCTTTTCTTGAATTCTGTACTAAAATGTAAACTGTTCCTCCCACCAGCAAATTACACTATTATTCAGACCAGGTAAGCCAGTTAAGTGGCAATCTCAGAATCACACAGATTCCTGAAAAAAATTACCTCCCTCTCTTAATGACACATAGAATAGAATTGTTGGTTTTTGTTTTTGTGTTTTCTTGTCACTTCATTCTTTTCACCTGCTGAGAGTTGAGGATTCTTAGGACAGATAAAGGAATATATCTGCCTGGAGCCTATCACAAAGAGACATTCACAGTGGTTAGCTCACATCACCAACAGTAACTGTACTTTAATTGATCTCCATTGCTTAAATCCACAGTTACTTTTGATTGCCATATGTTTACAGCATGAGGAGAGTCTAAGTAATTCCACAAAGGAAGATGACTATTATTCAGGCCCATGTTTGAAAAATTAAATATGCTCTCTGAATTATGCACAAATGATACCACAGCAAAGCTAGTTGCTCCCAGAATGGTCATCGTCAGTTATAATATATTGACAGGAAAAGAAACATCTACAATATAGCTTTAGTTGAATGACTTGGGAATTTCTCATAGGTAACATTTATGAAAATTCCTATTTAGCCCTGGTTTAAGTCATCATTAACAGATACAAAGAGAAAATTAAAAAGAAGAAAGAAACAGCAACCCTTTCTTTTCGTGGTAGCAAGGGAAACCATTCCTCTCAACAGTTAAGCTTGAAGAATTCCTTTACATATTAAGTTACTCAAAATGCATTTGCTGAACTCTCAAATGTAGATGCTAGAAGTTAAAAGCAATGCAAGCTTTCTGGAAAATTGGTGCCTTCTATGAAAGCTGAAAATATATGAAATTTGTTGTCTTGGTTTACTTTTCTGTTGCTGTGACAAAATACTCTGACAAATGTATCTTTAGGGTGAAAGGGTTTGCTTTAGCTCACAGTTCAAGTATAGTCCATCACAGCAGGGAAGTCAAGACAGTGGGCATTTGAAGCACCCTCGCATAGCTCAATTCATCTGTAGGATGAATTTTAGTTAGTGTTAATAATAAAAACTCAGAGACAGATATTGGGGTTCAAGCTGAAGATCACAAAAGCAAAGCAACCAGTCACTAGAAAGTTCGTACTTCTACCAAGGCAGGAGCAATCCTGTCTCAGCATGACTGCTGACTGAATACACTGTACTCCTGACTCCAGCCATCTTATATTCCTTTTTAGTGCTGGAATTAAAGGTGTGCACCACCACCACCCAGCTTCTGTGAATAACTAGTGTGGCTGCTGGGATTAAAGGTGTGGGCCACTACTGCCTAGCTAGCTCCGTGTTCTGGTCTTCAGGCAAGCTTTATTTGTTAGATCATAAGCAAAATATCACCACAACCATTGAAAACAGGGAGAAGTGAAGGTATGTATTCTGCTGAGCTCTCTTTCTCCATTTATGCTGACCAAGACCAAGACTCAGCCAGGGAATGGAGCCACTCACAGCAAGTGGGTCTTCTCCTCCACCCAATGACACAATCAAAGTAACCCCCAAATGACATGGTCAGATGTCAATCTCCCAGATGATCCTAGATTCTGTCAAATTGACAACACAACCTTCATATCTATAACCCATTAACTTGTCCTAGCCATGAAAATATATACGCAAAAAAAAAAAAACCCAAAACCAAAACACATTGTCTAAAACAAAATGAAAAAGCCATTTGGTTAAGATGGCCTCTATACCTAGAGTGGCAGCATAAGTAACCCCGAAGCCTGCCTTGATGTAAATAATAAAGCAAAACTTCCACTGTACCCAATCGGAACCCACCAGGGAAACTCTTTACAGGGACTGTCCACTTTAAAACTCCACTTGTTTTGGGTGCGTATGTGTATGTGTGTGGGGGGGGGTTGTTTTCATTTGTTTGTCTTACTTTGAGAAGTACCCTACAAAAACTGTCCCTTAAGTGTCTTCTATGAGGATCATAGACTGCTGTCCGCTCAAATACACTCTTGAAGTTTTTGATGTGTCTAATGGTTTGTAAAAGGAAGTTCACAGCAGTACTGCTCACAATGGCCCCACACCAGAAACCTAAATGCACAACAACAGGAGAATAATTAAACTGTGGAGTATTTATATGATAGAATGCTCTCAGGTTAGAAGTTTAATTATATTTGCATACCTCAAATGCTTGAACACATCTTACAAATGCAAGCTTTGTAAAAGAAAAAATTGAAAATAATGTAAGTTTATTGTTCTGCTTCTATAAAGGTCCCAAACCAGGCAAAGGTACTGTACGACAGTAGAAGTCAGGATGGGTGCTAGCTTTGGGGCAGTGGGTATAATTGCAAGAGATAATAGGGCTTCTTGGCTGTTATAATCTTTCCATTCTTTGATATGTTTTGGTCACCATAGCATATTCACTATTAAAAATTAACTGAACCATTCAAGCACAATTCATGCAACTTTCTGGATTTGATAATGCTTAATAAAAATGGCATAATAAATTGAAACAATTGAGTACATGCTGGTCCCGAGGAACAGAAGAGCACACTATATTGACACGGTTTTTGTCCTCTGGGTCCCAATAGCCTAGAGGGGGAAATAGATATTGAGAATATGGTTGTAAGCAATGACAAAGACAAGCTGTCACAGGGTAGTTCTGCACCAGGAGCCTTAAAGCAAGGCAATAATAGACTAGGTAGAAATTAGGATAAATTTCCAAGGGAGGGAAATGCCTTCTGATGTTGAAACAGTAGCTAGAAATTAAGATAGTTTGATGAAGAGGGTATTGTTGCTGGATATAGGTATATAAAGAAACCCCTTAAGTCTCAGAAAAGGAACCAAAGGAATACATGTGTTTCTTAATAATGAAATCATAAAATTTCTAGTTCAGAATTGAGGTTATCCAAGTGTGATGATTAGCAATGAATGTCAACTTGACAGAATCTCAATCACCTTCAGAGACAAGCCTCTGGCTATGCAAGAGAAGCATGATCTCAATTAGGTTAATTAAGGTTGGGAGATAAACCATGACTGTTGGTGGCATCATTCCATGGACTGAGATCCTGAACTTAATAAAAAGAAGAGAGTGTGCCGAGTAACAGCATCCGTGGCTCTCTGCTTCCTTGGTGCAGACGCAGTGTAGCCGGCTGCCTCAACTCCTGCTGCTGTGATTTCCCTGCCATGATGAACTGTAACCTAAAACTGTGAGCTGAGATAGCCCCTTTCCTCCTAAAGTTACTTCTGTTGGGGTATTTTGCCAGAGCCACAGAAAAAATAATTAATCCTTCATGCAAACCCAATCCAGGAAATTCATTTGCCTGCAACCTAAGTGAGAAAGCAGTCACAAAATACAGTTTTGAAAGGCTGAAGAACTGATTAGAGGAGCATAGTGCTCCTCCAGGGACTCGATTCAATTCCTAGCATTCACAGCACGTGGCTCACAACTGCCTGTGGCTCCAGATCCAGGGGAGTCTGATGCTTCTGGCCTCAAAGGGCACTTTCACGCATGTGCCCATACACACATCTACATAATTTGAAATTTGAAAATGTATAATATGCATATGCACACATGTATAATCTCTTAGTAATCCTGAGTATTTTATCTCTGAGTCAACTCATTTTGAAAGGTACACAGAGCATAGGCAAGGATAGCTTTTGCAGCAGACACTAGAAGGAAGGGCTGATTTTCCTTCTTAGTGTGTTTAACAAAAACAGATTTTTTTTTAAGCCAGGCAGTGATGATGCACAGCTTTCATCCCAACACTCGGAAGACAGAGGCAGAGACAGACAAATCTCTGTGAATTTAAGGCCAGCCTGATCTACAGAGTGAGTTCCAAGGGATACACAGAGAAAACCTGTCTTGAAAAACCAAAACCAAAACAAATAAACAAACAAAGAAAAAACCCACTTCAGTATTAGGCTGCAATATTCCAACACCCAAGGGTTTTTGGAGTGGAGTTGAAAAGAGTTGCACCCCTCCCCCATGCCTTTTTTCAGTCACTAACCTCAATTAATCAAAATATTTGGGAAAGAAATACTTAATTCTTCACACGCATAGTCTCTTCTCCCATAAGACTTTGGGCACTGAGGTAAATTAAGTTCCAGAAACTGACCGTTTAGGCATTCCATCCCATAGTTCTTCAAAGTAACTGTACAGATTTAACTTCAATATGCTCCTGGGACAAAGCTCCATTATTTTACAAGAGCAAATTACACACAAAGAGAGAGGCAAAATTTGTGAAATCCTTTCTCTGAGGAAAAACTCACAAACTGGAGTCTCCAGATAAGGCAGAGGCAGGAAGGAGGGGTTTAAAAAGCTAATCTGGGTCAGCCAGAGTGTAGCTCCATGCTGCCTGGGATGTGAGTGACCACAGTTACAGAAGGAGCTCAGAACAAGACAGGCTTTATCCTGATGACACAGGAGAAGCTGAAACAACCAGCATCCACTGAGGTCAGCAAATCTGTTGGAAGTCTACACCTGTTATTTTCCTAAGGGCCTCATGACTTGGCTGACTGGCTTAGTCTGGACCAGTAAGGTTCAGGAGTCACAAGTCCCATCAGCTTATCTTTTTATGAAAAATTGTTGGAATAGCCAGGAAACCCTCCATTTAACAAATGCCTAGAAATGCCCAACCATAAATGAATAGCATTTTAAATTTGCATCACAGATTACTACAAAACAAAATAAATTTCCAACAGCCAAAACCAGAAACCCAGAGGAACAGAAGCATGGAGTGTGGCTGCAACAGCTGTAGAGCCAGAATAGG
The DNA here is from genome assembly GCF_003668045.3 of Cricetulus griseus. Taxonomy (NCBI): domain Eukaryota; kingdom Metazoa; phylum Chordata; class Mammalia; order Rodentia; family Cricetidae; genus Cricetulus; species Cricetulus griseus. The sequence goes on along the minus strand of NC_048597.1, from coordinate 41,086,926 downwards.
GCCTGTCCTATTACCTAGGTACCTTCTTTTATGTGAATCCAGAATCCTTGAAAGAGACTATGAAAAGTCTGGAGTCAAGGAGCTGGAGCAATGGCTCAGCTGTTAAGAGCACTTGCTCTTAGAGAGAGGACCCAGGATTATTCCCCAGTACCCACCTGGCAGCTCACAACCATCTGTTATCTTTAGTTGCAGGGGATATGGCGCCCTCTTCTGGCCTCTGATGGCACCAAGCATACACCCAGTGCACTAACCAGTGTGTAGATCATATTAAATATAAACAATAAATCTTTTTGTTGTTGTTTGTTTGTTTGTTGAGACAGGGTTTCTCTGTGGCTTTGGAGGCTGTTCTGGAACTAGCTCTTGTAGACCAGGCTGGTCTCGAACTCACAGAGATCCTCCTGCCTCTGCCTCCCGGGTGCTGGGATTAAAGGCATGCACCACCAACACCCGGCTAACAATAAATCTTAAAAGAAAAAAGATTCTTGTAGTATCTACGAAATGGAATCTTGTAACTTGGGAGGATGTTAACATTTGTTGCAAACATACATTGCAAACTCAAGGAAAATGATTTCAAAAAGTTTTAGATATAATTAATAAGCTAAGAGTGAAGAAAAATAGCTTCCATAGAAAATGTTTAATTTGGGCTGACATGATGATTCCTATCAGGCCTGGTAAACTGAGCTCAATCTCGTAGAGGGAGTGAAACAGCATCTGCAATCTGTTGACCTACACATGTATTATGGTCATGCTCACACAAGACACAGAGACAAAGAGACACCACACATATACACACACACATTAAATAAGTAGTAAGCTATATACACATTTTCATAAAACAGAGAAGGCAAAAAAGATGAGGAAAACATTAAAAAGCAATGTAAAAGAGAAAAGGCAGTTTCAAATATGTCAGATAATAACCCAAATATTATACTATACATATAATAGTCATAAATTTCTGATAAGCATATACATATTTATATAACTATATCAATTGTCCAAGTGGATTTAAAAAAACTCAGCTACATTTTATAGCAGAAACTCACTTTAAATATGAAGATTCAGAATAAGTTAAAAAGCAAAGGGACAGAGAATGACACAATGTCTTATTACTAGCCAAAGGAAACAGAGCTATGATCCTTAGCCAAGGCTGACTTCAGAACAAAAAAATCAGTATGTACTTATTATTATTATTTTAAATGAGAAAAATACCAGAATAAATAATTAAACATAGTTTTCTCAAAAACTGGGTCCATTATGACATTAGTTATACCATTTGATTCTTAGTTACACACATATATAAATCAAGTATAAATTAAATTATGTAACTTTGGTACATTAGTATATAAGTGAGGTCTATTCATATAATTTACCCTCTCAGACTAAAATAGAAAAACCATATGATCTTTGATGTAACAAATATCACACGGAAAAATTCATCTTTCATGACAGAAACTCTTAGCTAAATAAAAAAAAACTTTTTAAATGTGTAACAGAAACTAGGGAAAACAATAGAAGATATAATTCTTTTTTCCTGTATTTTTCTTTTATTGAAATCAATTTTTATGCAATATTTTCTGATTATGGTTCCTCTCCTGAAATTCTTCTGAGATCTTCCCCACCTCCTCTCCCATCTGAATCCACACCCTTTCTGTCTCTTTAGAAAACAGACAGGCCTCTAAATCATAATAATAAAACAAAAACAAACTAGAATAGGACAAAACTAACAAACAGAAGGAAAAGAGAAAGAAAAAGCACACGAAACACAGAGACAATGGGTTCATTCTCACAGGAATCCCATGAAAACACAAACCAGAAGAAGCCTGTGAACCCATAACAGTGGCCATACCCTCTTAGGGCGTGGCTTCAAGTGCAGACAGAGGGAAAAGGAAAGTTCTCTCTCTCTCTCTCTCTCTCTCTCTCTCTCTCTCTCTCTCTCTCTCTCTCTCTCTCTCTCTCTCTCTCTCTCTCTCCTCTCCTCCTCCCTCCCTCTCCTCTCTCTCTCTCTCTCTCTCTCTCTGTCTCTCTCTGTCTCTCTCTCTCTCTCTCTCTCTCTCTCTCTCTCTCTCTCTCTCTCTCTCTTTCGTCTCTTGGATCACGGATCGGATTGGAAGGGCAGAGACAGGCTGTGGTGGTTCTTTATTGTTCTGTGTAGATTGTTCCCCAATAAAACACCCATTTATCATTTATCTTGGGTCTAGTGAAATCATTACATCCACACCTTCACCAGAGTGTATACACAAAGGGCCTGTAAGGGGGAAAAATCCCTGACAAAACATTATGAGACAAAGAGCCTCCAAAGATACCACTGAGTTCATCTTGTGTTTCCATCTACTGCTAGGCATGCAGCCTGCCCTGAAAAGTGAGACTCCATTGGAGAGAATTAATTCCTTATTTTTGAGTGGTTAAAAATTGGAGATACCTTTGGGGTTAGGGATGGGAGTTTGTACACATTTCTACTCTCAGAGCTGGAACCCCGTCTGGGGCAGACGGTGCAGGCTCTGTGTATACTGCCAGTCTGTGAGCTCATATGTACACCGGCAGTGCCGTGTTTAGAACGCCTTGTTTCCATGGTGTCCTCTGTTCTTACAATCTTTGTAATCTCCTCCTCTATGGGGTTCCCTGAGCCCTGGGGAGGGGGCGGGGGGATTTGATGTATGTGTCCCATTCAGGACTGAGTGTTCCAAGATCTCTCACTCTCTGTATACTATCTGGCTGGGAGTTTCTGTATTTGTTCTCATCTGCTGTAGGAGGAAGCTTCTCTGACGCTGGCTGAGCAAGGCTGATCTATGAGTACAGCATAATGTCATTAAGAGTCATTTTATTGCTGTGTTCCTTTAGCAGAACAGTAGTATCTGGTTTTCCCCTAGGTCCCTGGCCTCATCTGCTTTCAGGTTCTTGGCCACCATAACAGTGTCAGGGATGGGTTCCATCTCATGGAGTGGGCCTCAAGTCCAAAGCAGATAGGATTCTTAAAAGTGAATTATTAGAAGCACTTTCCACATGATCGGAAGGATGCCAAGGGTTTCTACGGCAGATTTTATTGAATATTATGCCCGGGGGTCCTAAACAGTGCAAGAAAATAAAAGACAAAATTTACAAAGTTTGGAGAGAGGAAAAAAAAATGTCTGGCTCTTTGCAGGTAACATGATTGCTTCCAAATGGAATGTGAGCGAGTCTATAGAAAATATCCTAAAGCAAGTAAGAAATACCAGCAAGGACACAAAATTACCCCAGTAAAACTGTTCTTATTCTTACAGGCCAGTGACCAATGAGACAAGTGGCTTCTAGACACCATGACGATGAGTAGAGAAACTCGAGATGTGCAGGGGAAAGCCTACACAAAATATGCAACGTCTTTACCGGCATCTCAAAAGCTCACCCAAATAAATGGAGAAATAAACCAAATTCGTGAACAATATCTACCAATAGTATGGTGAACAAATAATTTGGCTTATTTAAAACTGAATATGTAATACTAAAATTAACAAGTTATACATGTGTCAGCATGGATAGAAGCATGCTAAATATTGAAAGCACAGGACAGAACTCATGATATTACAAAATTTGTCACTTTAAACATGCAAAACTACATTGCTTATGAATATGTATGCAGGGTAGATATAAATATTAAGTGTGACATGGCCATTCCCTCTAGAGTAGGGGACAGGACAGTGTTTCTCTAATTTTACATATAATAATGGCTTGTAGAGCTCAGGGGGTACTAATGGCGGCCTCCCTAGATTTCTCATTTAATTAGCATGAGATGAGAATTGGGTAAGGGGAGTTTGAAGTCTCTCCAGGTGGTTCTAAAATGTAGCAATGTCTGGGAACCACTAGTGAGAGCGAGCAGTTACACAGGTAGCTTCAACTCTGTTGACGAATTTCTATTTCCTAACTTAAGCACTGATGGAATACTTTGAATACTGGGGAAAAAGTTAAGATATATGGATGAAGATATGCAGTATGTGGGTATTTATGGTGTTTTCTGTTTCTGCTTCTTTGGACGTTTAGAAAGGAGAAAAGGAAGACAGAAAAGGGGGGGGGAGAGTGGAGAGTCTGTTCCCCGAGTGGGGGAACACCCATACCAATGCTAGCTGTAGCTATTCAGAACATATCCTACCCAGTGCCTTTATTCACCTGGTACTTGTTTATCAACATTGGGACCACATCCAGACCACAGAGGGAAGGCTCAGAATGTTGACCTTGTGAATTGATCTTTGTACTACAGCAACAGCAAGCAGTAGGGTAGAGAGTAGTAGGTAGCCACAGCTAAATGGCTACACATTTAGTGGTACATTAATAAAATTGTCTCTGAGTTCAAATAACACCTTGTGAACTACAGTGTTCAAGGCATAACAATAGGTTCAGACTCATCCTAAAACATCACACATATAAGGCAAAACATACTCTAACACATTTGTGGTAACTTGCCAAATAGACTGTCTGAATTCAAGGCAACAGCATCATGATAACAAGTGGAAATCAGTAGAGTTAAATGACAGGACATGGTTTGAGAGCCATGGCAGTGACTACTTAGTGCCAAGATAGAGATGGTGTTGTACATACAATGCCAGGGAAAAGAAATAAAAGAAGGTTAACACAACTCTCAGGACAAAACTCCATTCTCTAGTGAACACTGCCCTATTCGTCTCTACTTAGGTAGAGAACAGTGCTGTTGGGCCAAGCAGTCGATCTCAGCTTTGACCATAAATGAAAATCCTCTGCATAGAATTCTTTAGATGTTAGTGTCCCTTGCATATAACCCAATCTGACTGTATAAGAATATAAACTGGCAGTGAGGATAGATAATTACAGGCCTGAACATTTGAAACTTTCCAATTTAGTAATTAGTAAAATAATTATTTTTAAGTTGTTGAAGACTTTTCTTCAAACCCAATTAAAGCAAACCAATTAAGCAGGTGAACATTGGCTGGGCTGGCTTGGCAAGATTGAGGGGCAGGTGTTGAGGCAGGGAAGAAGTTGAGTAGGTCAAAGGTCACCATATGCTTATGGTTCCTGCTTTCTTTTTCTTTTTCTTTTTCTTTCTTTCTTTTTTTTTCTTTCTTTCTTTTTCTTTTTCTTTTTTTTTTTTTTTGCTCCCCAAGGCCTTGATTGGCTCTGGACTTGCTGGAGCCATAATTTATATCTTCTCATTGGAAAATCGGAAACATCTCATTTGGAAAAACAGAAAGTAAAACCTGGAAGTTGATCATTGATGTCTAAGAGTAGATTCCTGCAGGCAAAGAAAAACTATAAACTCTTTTATCAAGGGCTGCCAGTGTGGGGTTATCTCTCCCCACTGGTTTCAATATGGAGGGAAGGAAAGTGACCAGAGAAGCACTTGGGGGTCCCACTGTCACACCCAATGCTCCTCCAATCAGCTACTCCCTAAGCTCACTCTTCCATGTGGAGAACACTTAGACTGTTGGTTTGTTTGGTTTGTTTTTTTTTAAGACATTAGCTTAAGCTGTTTATGACTGTTGCTGTTTAATGATTCATTTATGATAATTAATGTATTAATTCTTTGTACTCATTCCCTCAAGCAATTCTGTGAAGGGTATAATTTTAAAAATTCAACAAATATAAATAACAAGCTGTTACTGTCCAAGCAGTATTATTTAAGTGCTATTTCGTGAATTATAATATTTCAATTCTATTAACTTAAAAGGATTAGCTTCTAAGGGATTGTTGTCTTCTGATCCTATTTCATGTTAATTACTCCTTGGATGCTAATAGCAGCAGAGTTTGCACTGGGTCTTCATTCATAATGAAAATGAGAGTGTAAAGAGAAAGGTTAGAGTACTTCAGTTCAATTAAATTCAACAGCTGCATGTGCAGTGTCTTCTATGTGCTGAGAACAGGACAGATTTAGAGGTTCAGGGATCCCAGCCAGTTGTCCAAGGCATGGGAATGGGTTTCATGAGGTCCTAGCTCCAACATACCACCTATCTAATATGTTGGTTACTTTCCTGTTGTTGTGATACAATGTCATAGCTAAAAGCAAGACTTCCTATAGAAGAAAAGGGATATTTGAATTTATGGTTCTAGAGGGAGTGTCCATAATGGCAGGAAAATACATCAGCAAGTTGTCAAAACCAAACGCTGGCCAATCACCTTCTTACCTTCTTGTCCTTATATGGAAAACAGCAGAAAGTGGAGCAAGGTTGTAAAATCTCAAAGCCTCTAGCAAGGCTGCTCAAGGTTCCTTAACATCCCCAAGCAGTGCCACCAACTGGGACCAGGTGTTCAAATACCTATGGGGGTATTTTTCATTGAAACTGTAACACCCACCATACACCAGGTCCAAACGGATTACCATGTATCTTCATGACAGTGGTAGGGGGTAAAAATCCCAACCTCTATTTTATAGATGGGGAAAGACTAAGAAGAGTTAAGTGATTTGTCCATAGATACCAGCTAGTATTTGACAAACCCAGACTTTGACTCCAGCATGACTTTCTAGGAAATTTTCATAATAGATTGTATTGACTGTCAATAAATGGCGACACAGACAATGTTGGTCTTTAGTCTCCCTGCCACCCTGGCTTGATAAGATCTGATTTCTCCATGGGAGCTTTTCTCCATTACCTACATCTCTTTCAGCAACTTCTTGGCCATTTTCCAAATCAATAGTCCATATAGACCATGGCTGTGCAACAAGCTTCCAATGAGAGGCGTGTATGTCTGTACTGTGTGATATGGTAAGCACTGGCCAAGTGCATCTGCCAGTTATGGCTAGCATGCCTGAGGCAATAATCTATTTCCTTTCTTAAAGTTTAAGTGGCTACAAAGCCAGGGTCTGTCGTCTTGGAAAGTAAATCACTCTAAACCAGTGATTCTCAACCTTCCTGATGCTGAGACCCTTTAATACAGTTCCTCATGTTGTGGTGATCCCCAACTATGAAATTATTTCATTGCTACCTCATAACTGTAATTCAGCTACTGTTATGAATTGTAATGAAAATATCTGATATGCTGGATATATGATATGAGACCCCTGTGTGGGTTGCAAACCACAAGCTGAGAACCGCTGCTCTAAATCATTCTCTATGTTCAGTGTCTAAACTGTCTTTCTCCATTTTTTTGCTTCCAGAGCCTGTTCTGCTAGGACAGTCACTTACTGTATCTGATGGGTTGATTCTGATTAATTTGTATGTGTAACCTCCCAGAATAGATAGTTGCATTTGAGCAGAGGCCTTCCGGACATGAAAATGTAAATTTTCAGATGCTTTGGCAGGCCACTAGGGGAGATGTTTTTGATCAAAAGAATCTTTAAATCTCATTAATCCTGTAATGTGTGTACAGCCAGATGTTAGTCCCATATAATGTTTTTTGTCACATTCCTCCTTTATGATAATCAGGCAGTTTGTGTCACATAGATCTCAGATGTTTCGGAGATTTTTTTCTGATTATTTTCCCCAGAGTACATCTCATTCTGTTTCCTGGGAACTCTCTGTACTGAAGGCTGATGCTCACTGGAGCCTCTGGTTTCCTCAAATGTACACTGCCAAGTTCAAGGAGAAAGTCCAGCCTGTCCATCACGGGTGACTAGTGGCTGGACCATCCTTTTGAAGACACAGCAGCCTTTCCAACACCACATTTTTCCTGAGTTGCAAGATGGAAGACTTTTAAGGTTTCAAAATTGAAGGCTTTCAAGGCACAAAATTGCGGAGGAACCAAGTGTAGGGCTGGGACACAAAAGCAGACAATAAAGGCTGACCTCAAGCAATCAAAGGACTTGGAGGCAAGGTGAACCAGAAAAATCAAACCAGGTTTCAAAGTAGAAACACCCAACATCAAATAAGACAGCTCCAATAATGGCCCAAGTCAAGGGCCCCACCATCCTGTACCAAGGGCAGTGTGTAAAAGCTGATTTTGAGGGTACCTTTGCCTTCTGGAAAGACCTGGTTGTGACTAACCCTAAAGCTGGATCAGACCTGAGGATTTGGGTGGCCAGCTTTGTTCTCAAATGCATTCCTTCCTGCATTGCACAAATTCAGCCCTGATCCCTAAACACAAGCATAGAGTGTAGATCGTTCCCTTATAAACAAGGGGAAAAGAAGAAAATAACCCAGCAGAGCTCCTAAACAAGTACCTATAAATTATTACTCAACAGCAGAGTCCTTGTCGGGACTTAGGGAAAAGAATCCCTGTAGATATCCCCCTGTGTTTATTCTCAGACATGTTTTAATTCTTTCATTCACCATCAGTGGCCCTTCCCCCAGGTTACTCCCATAAAAGCACCATGTATCTCAATCCTTATTGAAATATGAGACCTCTCTCCCAGAAAAACACTAAGGTTTCCATTCCATTCTGTCAGATATGGCTCTTCTGATACCTGGCGCCTCTCCCTTCAGGTACATGAAACATGACAACATTAAGAAGGTAGATCTGAAGGGCTGTGATTTTGAAATGAAAATAATAGTAATTTAGGTAAGTAAAATAAAGCATCCTTTAAAGAAGGTTTGCAACTATTAATTTTCTGTCTTTGAAGATTACATTCCGGAGTGTCACTGCAGACTTTGGATTTAAGGCTGTGTCTCCCATGGACCCTTATTGAGCCCTGGAAAAAGTGACTCCTGCTTGCTCTCTTTGGGTTTCTTTCTGCATACATGTTAGAGGGAGCTTATTCTCCCTGATGTAGCCTTTCTGATTTGACAGAAAAGTGTAGGATACATTCACTCAAGCAAGGAAAACAGAAATTGAGGTCTGTTTGTATTTCTTGAGGCTATAAGCCTCTTAAGCAGGTACCGCATCCCCTCCTTTACAAACTTCCCCAATAGCATCTAATGTCTGCATCTCATTAATCAATTCGTTAGCTTTATTAGAGTTGTGATGGTGGCTGGTGACAGTGACCTCACTAGGTAGAACTGCCCAGGGCTTCCAAGTTGAAAGAATCCCTTCTGGTACAGAGGCGGGAATGCTCATCACAGAACCCAATCATGGACTCTTGCATTTCTTGGTTCCTTCTTGGCCAGTCCTGCAAAAGATCCTTCCCAGAACCTACAGCATCAGCAGGTTCAATACCCAGGAAGGGAGGAGACTGGGGCAGGAACAAGTTTCCATGATGTTGTGACCAGTGGCTGTAGAATACTGGTGTTAGAAAGTTATTGGATTATTGCTTTTCAGTTCATCACACAATTTGGATGCACATATGAGTACACAATTATACGTATTCATATGTGTGCCTGATTTTATAGATATGCTCTAACATACATACTTTCAAGTCAGAGGACAGTATTCTCAGAAACGATGACTTTTCTGAATATGGGGGCCTAGATCTGTGTACTTGTGAATGAAGGACAGAGGTCAACCATAGGTGCTACTCCTCAGCAACATGACACCTTGTTTTATGAGATAAGGTCTCTCACTGGGACCTGGGGCTCACCAATTAGGATGGCTGGGGAGTGAGCCCCCCAAATCCATCTGTGTGCATCTACCAGGTGCTAGGATTACAAGCAGGCAACCATGTTGGCTTTTACACAGGTGTGGAAGATCAGATTCCTGTTCTGGTGCCTGCCTGGCAAATACTTTACCAAGCACACTATTACCCCAGTCCCAGAGATGGTGATTATTTAAGATCCGGTAGTTTCAAATCTATAATTTCTGGAATTCAAATGAGTCCGTCCCCCACCATTTTCTCACTTCTTTTCAAGATCTTTGAGCTCCAGTCACCACTCAGGGGCTGCCCTTCTTGCACTAACAACGCCTACTGCTGTCTCAGAGCCAAGCACAGAGGAGATTTCATTTCCACACCTCAGAGAGTTTATTTTGCTGTTTACAGAAGCCACTTCCTGCCCCCAGTTTTCTCATAACAATTCTTCAGAAGGAGGAGAGTTGCCATGAGACAAGCTGTTAAGCAAAGGGATTTAGTTGTGCTCGTGTTTCTTGGTTTTATATTCACTGTTTAATTTTTCCAGTGCAGTGTACAATTAACATTTGAATCTGCCTGGCTGTGAAGAAATAAGAGATTACAGTTATTACTGGAAATAATTCATTTTTGTGTCTTCTCACATCCAGGGAGACTAATCCGTACAAGTTCATCTAACATTCTCTTCGCCATGACAGTCTACTCCAACATGGATGTCTCCTGTTGTGGGGTTTTACTATACACAAGTGCACTCACCTGCTGCTTCTTACATTTTGGTCAAAGGGGAAAATAATCTCATCCAGGACAGAAACAGAATTGTATACAATTTTTTAGAAGTCGGTTCAGCATCTAAAATCAGATACATAAATATTCCAGAAATATTTGCTAAATTGACACTAGAAGCAAATAGTAAACGGAAACCCATGAATCATGGTACATATTATCTTTGACCAAGACTTCAAATAATTAGGCAGGCAGTAGTGGTGCCTGCCTTTAATCCCAGGACTTGAGAGGCAAAGGCAGGTGATCTCTGTGAGTTCAAGGCCAGCCTGGTCTACAAAGCTACACAAAGAAACCCTGTGTTGAAAAAAAACAAAAAAGAATTCAAATAATTTCGTATCTTGTCTTAAATCGTCAAGACCCTATCTAACTTTGGCACTTTGAATTCAACCACATATTTTTAAAATATATCTTCACCCAAACCAGAATGTCTGGACTTTGAAGGAAATTATTTCATGTAGTTGTAGACAGCTAAAGAGTAGGTTGTTTGTTTTCAATATGCAAAAATAAATAAATAAAGCCCAGATTTTTCCCATTTGGAAACAGTGAGACAACCCCCTCAGCTCACAAATCTATCTGTAGATATAAACTGAGGACCAGGTGTGGTGTTGTATACCATCAGTTCCAGCACTTAGAAGGTTGAGCTAACAGCATCAGCAGTTTAAGGGCAGCCTGGCCTATATAAGCAAGAATCAACCTAAAAAATTACACAGATGAAGTGCCTGATGACTGGTCATTCTAGACCACTGTCGTTTTTCTGAGTTTTAATTTTTCATGTCAGACTCCCGGCCCAGAAGTCAGTAGCCTTTTCCTGGTACTTTCTTGGGACTTCTGCTCTGTGGTTGCCATTGGCAAACTTCCCTGTCCCCCATGGAGTCCACTAGGGTATAGCACGTGCTCTTTATCCTCATGCTACAAGTCTCTTGTTTCCCACCCTTTATCTCAGTACTCGAAATAATTTAACCAGGAATTACATTTTACCCCTTCTAGAGATGAAATAGCTTTTGAATGAGTAATTAATTAATGTTAATCAATTAGTTCAAAGAACTTGAAATGAATGTGTGGTGTAATGTAGATGAATGTTCTTCCCCCTACTATTTCTTATTCTCCCAGCCCTCACACCACTCACTGGAGGTTTCTTTGTATCCTCCCAAAGTTATTGTATGCATAAAAGTGGAAATGTATCATGGTGGTCTTAATCCCCACTTATTTTAAAAGGATAAAAAAGAGTCAGTGTGCTGGCCTTAGTTTCTGTCTCCACGGGAAGAATTTGATGTTCAACTTTCCTCCATTTTTCTTAACTGTTTTCCTAAGTAAGGAGAAGCCAGAAAAATCATTCTAGATCTTGGCCTGTGTTCCTACCCAGCTAGTCTCTTGGCCAAGTGATGCTTAGACTCTACAGTAGATGATGAACTAAGGAGCACCAAGAGGACTAATAATTGAACTTTTACCTGTTGATTCAAATTAGATGTGATAAAGGCAAGGGAAAGAAAAGATTTGAGATCCAGAATCTCTTACATTCAAGATCTTCTTGCCAGTTTGCAATTAAATTCCTGCTGTTCTTCATTAAATAAGATCAAAATCTGTTCCTTCCCGTTGGGAGAGGCATGTGTTACTACTGGTGGTGGTGGGATGTTTGGAATACTGTAGTTCTGCCTCAGTTAGCTCCTGGGGATTGGGGATTAGACAGAAAAAAGAAAAAGATAGTCATTCAGCCCTTAGAAAACACCTAGTGGAAGAGGGATCCAAATGAAAATGCAAATGGATACAAATCTGGGTTAAAAGTATTTGTAAGGATAAATCTTTCCGCCAAGCTGCCCGGGCCTCGCTGCCACATGGGCACCCGAAATTACACACAGAAAATAATATTAGGTACAATGCTGCTGGCCAATGGCTAGGATTTCTTATCTGCTATCTCTGTTTTAAGTATCAACCATAATTATTAATCTATATATTTTATAAAGACTTATCTGGCTGAGGATGGTGGCGGCATGCCTCCTCTCCTGTCGGGCTCACATGGCGGCTCCAGAGAAGAGAGCAGGAGGAAGAGGAAGAGAGCAATTTCCTGCCTGTCCCTGCTTATAGTCTGAGTCTGCCTGCTATGTCACTTACTGCCTGGATCACAAGACTTCTCTTTACTACATTTCCCAGAATCCTCCTAGACTCCTAGTCCTGCCTATCCTGCTTCCTCGTTGGCCAACAGTGCTTTATTCAACAACCAATAAGACATAGACAGAAGGACATTCCCCATCAAGTATTAATGACTTTTCTTCCCCAGAAGCCTACATAACACCTTACTAGTAGACGGGAAGTAAGCTTCCAGGTCAGTACCTGTTTGATTTGTGTGTCCAGGTAGGGTCTCACAAATGAGTACTGATAGACAACCTTAAGTGATGGCAAAAATACTGGCTGACTATGTGTGCCCGTGAGTGCTATAGTGGAATGAATGTTATGGAAGTAGCCAACTGCTTTTAAAAATTGAACTTAAGGCCTGCTCCAGAGGAGGAAATTCACTTTGTCCTGTAAATCTGACCAAGAATCTGTGGTTGAGGAGCTCATCTGCTCTAGGAGAGGACCTACTACTATTTTTGCTAAATGGATACTGTATCAAACTGCCTTCTAATTAGTTAATCTCTATACCCATAGATTAGTGTATGTTCTATTACTGTTTAGAGACACAGTGATCATAGTGACACTTATAAAGGAAAGCATTTAGTAGGAAATTGATTGCAATCTTAGAAGTTTAGTCCATTATCATCATTACAGGGAGTGTGGTGGCAAGCAAGCAGAGACATGGTGCTGGAGAAGTAGCTTGGCATCTAGATTGGAAAGCAGCAAGAAGACTAGGAGCCATTGCACCTGGCATGGCCTTTTGAAACCTCAAAGCCCACCCCCAGTGACACACTTCCACCAACAACACCATGCCTACTACAACAAGGCCATGCCTAATCTTCAAGTCGTGCCACTCCCCGATGCCCAAGCATTCAAATCTATGAGCATAGAAGGGTCATTCTCATTCAAACTACAGTGCAGCTCTCAGGTCTCATCTGAGAAGCTTCTTTTTGTGGTGGGCAGCAGTTAGTATAGAGAATGGCCAAAGTGCAGAGACTGAGTGTCTATGGAGCATCAGACCTAACTAGGACATTTACATCACACCCTCTCTTCCTAAGGCTCAAGGAGCACAGTGTTAGAGGAGGTGGAAAATTTGGGGGATGACTGCTGCAAAACAGTATCTTCTGGGCAGGACAGACCACTGTACTCATAAATTCACAGCAGCTGGGGTTGCTTGAACAATACCTGTACAAGACCAAACCAGTCAGCACTCCAGCATGGGAGGGGCAGTTAAGCTATGGCAAAAACAACTTCAAGAAGGAAGGCTTTATTTTGACTCATGCTTGAGAATACAGACCATTATAGCTGCAAAGGCATCCTGGCTAGGAAGGCACAATGGTGAGAGTGTTTCTAACTGTAGTTACGTGAGCAAGAGATAGCTTCATACATTACATCCAAATTCAGGAAGCAGAGAGGGATGAATATTGATGCACAACTCACATTCACCTTTTAAAAATTTTATGTATTGATTTCTATATGTATGAGTGTTTTGCCTACATATATGTCTACATAACCGTGCTTGTCTGGTGCCCACAGAAACCAGAAGAGGACATTAGATACCTTAGGACAGGAGTTGCAGATGCTTGTGGGCTACCGTGTGTGCTTTGAATTGAACCCAGATCCTCTAGAGGAATAATAATGCTCTCAACCACCTAGCTAGCCATCTCTCAAGCTCCGCATTCTCCTTTTTATGCAGTCCTATGCACCAGCCATAGTGCCACCCACATTCAGAATAAGTCTTCTCTCAATTAGAGCTCTCTAGAAACTACCTCACAGTCATACCTAGAGGTGTGCTTCTTAGATTATTGTAAATCTAGACAATTTTACAGTGTTAATTGATCATCAGTGATGCTCCATGTATTTACAAGAACTTCCCTTTTGTGAATTAAAGGCCCTATCTCATATAATCATCATGTTGAGGATAGATTTCAACTAATGAGCTTCTGGGGGCACAATGTGCAATGTGTTGTGGCTTCACAGTGGCTAAGAGCATAAGCACTGAGATAAGACTCCATAGGTTAGTATTTCTCAGAATTGTCTTGTGAGTCTTGCGGCATTGGGTGGTTATTTATTCTTTGTCCTTCATTTTGCTCATTTATAACTTTAAATGAAGTAGTACCCACAAATTCTTTTGATAATTAAACTACATAAATGAACAATTGAATGCTAAGCATAGTATAAAGAATAGTTAGCTTACACATTTGTCTTCTTGTTATTGATTTTTCTTTCCCTTCTGGAAGGTAGTCTCTGGGTGAACATGGTTCTCTTTGTTCATTGCTATTACCCCAGCACCTAGAACACTCCCTGTATTTCTCCAGGAACACATTTGTCCACTGTCTGTTGAATAGATGTACACAGAATGACACATGAATTAGTCATAGTGTGTTCAAGCCACTGTAGGCCAGACAGTTCTCTGCAGACACATAAGAACACCATTTTCCTAGCACGGTCCCCAAAACACAGTAGATACTCAGCAAATATTAATGTCTTGCCCTTCCCATCGTTAGCCACAAATCTCTTGCATGAAAAAGAGACCTTTTGGCAATATCTGTTCTAGGGTTTGAAGACAGTGACAAATATAAGTACAAATATCAGCAACAGCGATCTCTCTCTCTCAGACATGCACAGATACAGGCTTGCTTTGAACAATGGCAGTCACGACTATCTCAAAGCGACTCACGCAAAACAATCTTCTGGTTATCATGCACATCTACAGATATTGGAATTCAACTCTTTGTAGAGTTTACATCCTTAGCCAGAAATTCCTATTTGTAGTCACTGACATCATCAAATAACAAATAGGAACTTGACATTTTCAATATGAGAAATTTGTTATGTCTATCTTTTTTTTTCTGTGGAAGAAAAGTTTAAACCATTTCTAGTAAGGAGAACATTATATGGCAAGGGAAAAATTGCTTGGGCTCATTGGCTAATTTTCCTTTAATAAATGAGAATAAGGTGATTTTAAGTGTTTTATTTTTATGAGTATGTGTCAGATGTAGACACATACTGTAGACAGAGTTGTGCTACAGAAGTTGTGAGCTGCCCAGGTCCGGTAGAAGATCAGTAAGTGCTCTTAGCTGAGGAGCCATTCTCCGCCCTCCTGGGGGATTATTAAATACACCAATGAGAAATTCTCTGTGTTTCATCTAACTGACACAAAAATATATAGGAAAGGTATTGGCTGAGAAATAAGGAAGCTGAGTTTTAATACGCACAACTCCTCTCCATTTGGCTTTGTGATCTGAACAATAAGCACTATTCCTACATGTATAGAACGACATCCCAACAGGTGCTTAAGTATTCCTGGTGCCATCTTTTAGGGGAGAACCCTAACCCTAACAGCTCAGAATGGATGAACCTATCAGGGGAAATGGTTCCCTGATTTGACTCAATGCAAAACATAATAGAGGATAAATCATAGGTGGCCTTTTTCCTGGAAATGCTTACTAATGCAGAAATATTTCAAACAGTGTGGGCAGGTGGGTCAAACTTCTGAAGCAAATCAGTCCTTTGTCCCATATTTTGATTGTTAAAAATGCACTATTTAGTTTCTTTTAAGAACACTTCAAAAACAATATGTTAAACAAGATATGGGATTTTTTTAATGCCAGGAAAGAGAAGTGGTACTTGGTAGAAGAAGATGGCCGCAGGATGGATTGGAAAGGCCTGAGAAGTGCTGGTCCATTGAGATTGGATGCACCAGCTGCGTGATGCTGAACAAGCCCCTTGGTTACAGCCCATTCTAGATGCCTACTCTATGTTGTGGGATGACAGTCTTCCTGACCACCTTACACAGTTTAGGAGAAGATGCATTTTATTTTTTTCAACTCTTGGAAATGTGTTGACATAGTAAAATCTTCAACTGCATGTTCAATTGTTTTACCCTGCACACAGTGAGGTGTGAATAAGTAATACTACAGGTGGCATAAATCCTAGGCACAACCAGGTGTAGAAAAAGCTAGTGTATGTTTTTAACACTAACGTATTTCACGCTTCAAAGCTGAATCTCAGTCACCCTTGTTCTTTCTTCCTACAGAGTTCTGGGGATGCAGAGAACCTGAGTGTGGGGGTGCCTAGTTGCCAGAGGCATCTATCTGCATGGATGCCTGCTGGGCACCCACACTTCCTCAGTTGTTGACCCTCAGAGGTTGCCAGGAACACGCCATTCTTCTAACTGGCCTCTATGAACCCCACAGCACTCCCTGTGATGTTTGTACCTCTTCGAAAGACAGGAAGTTTTGGTGAGGCTATCTGAGGCCCTGCTTCCTATAGTCACTGTGAAGTCTTTCTCTGGCATCATCTTGACCCTGAGCTCGATCAACTGTTCTCCTCTGACACCCTAGGCTAGCTAATTACTAACATTGGGTTTTTTGCTCTCTGCTTGCCTCACCTGTTCTGAGGAACTCCTTCATCCCTTCCAATATCCAGAGGAGCCCTGATTTCCCTGCAATTCCCTATCAGTTATATTTTGCCTCGTTTTAATTTCCCTCTAAGCCCTTATCCTTCGCTCTGAGGTCCTAGGTCAATTGTGTTCACTGTCCCTCACTTAGCTCCACTGTCACATCCTCCCTGGCAACAGTGAGCACAGAATTACCTGGACACCCAATGGAACTGAGACCACAGTGGGAAACACTGACAGAGGTGGGAGGCACCATTAATATTTTATAAAAGTTCACATTTTAAAATTCTGCTGCTTCTCCCAACAAAAAGAATGACTATGTGGAAATAGATCTGGATTAGTTGAGCTTGAAACAGCCCACCTAGGGAAAAAAGAAACAACAAACAAAACGGGAGATTTCAAGAAATGGGAAACGAAAAGGAATAAATAAAACATGCTCTCCATAACACTAACACAGTTGGTTTGAGCCTTATTGTATGCATAGCAAGCAAAATTGTCATGTGACACTCCTCCAGGTCCTTCTCTGAGGCAGGTGAAGGGCTGGTGGAATGCAATTATCTCCTGCCCTCCAGTCTTCAGTAGACTTTGGGTTAGCATCCTGGGTGGCAGCCTTAGAGTAGCCACACCTGCGGAAGCTGAAGCATCAGGCAGCCTCTTCTACAGACTCTGCCTCCCAGCCCCCTGTGCTCCTGGTAACCTGTCAGGCTGCATTTTCAATTACTGTCTTTGAAATATGTTCAGGTGGACCTAATAAATCAATGAATGCAATGAGCTGGGAATGAGGCGATGGCAGTTGTGCAGCCTCCCTTGGGATAATTGGTGAGACCATAGGGTGCAGAAAATTCAAGCCTGAAAAAAGAATCACCGCTCTCAATAAAGGGAGGATGAGGAGTGAGCCATTGCTTCCATTAACATGCACAAAATTTAAATAGTGTCTCTGTTCTTCTTGGTATCCATCAACTTTTTTTTTATGCTCTGAAACATCTAAATATTTATTAACTCCATTTTACAGAATTTACTGTTGTCCCAGTCGGTAAAGACACAGATGCATTTTAAAAATATGACATGTAGCCAGGCAGTGGTGGTGCACGCCTTTAATCCCAGCACTCAGAAGGCAGAAACAGGTGGGATCTGTGAGCTTGAGATCAGCCTGGTCTACATTTAAAATAGTTAGTAAATAAGTGTTTTTTTTTTTTTAAGGTAGAAGCTACTATGATTAGTAAAGTAACCCAAGTAACCCAAGAAAAGTGGTTATTATATGAAGACCCCCCAGTCTACTGGTTTGCACTGGTGTTGTCCATCAGATGCCCCTGGCATTGTCTCATGCAGAAGAACAGTCCTTAACATCCAGGGAATTGCCATTTGGACTGATTTACCTGACCAGGGAAGCCAGACACATTAGCGATGTCCCAGGTTTCCTGCCCTTGCACTAACATGACATCAGAAAGATAGTTTGTCCCATAAAGGAAAGAAAGGAGATCCAAACCTGACTCCAGTCTCTCGGCAAGTTACCTGGGCACTATCCCACAGAGTGGCTGGATTAGATGTTAGGGATGGGTGGGAACAAGATAGAAACATTGGCTCTCCCCCTATCAGAGACTGCCTCACTCTTGAATGATAGAGAATGAAATTGGGGCTGGAGAGATGGCTCAGGAATCAAAAGCACTGCTGCTCTTGTGAGGACACAGGTCAGTTCCCAGCACCACATGGTGGTTTGCAACCATCTGTAAGTCCAATCCCAGGAGACCCAATGCCCCCTTCTGATCTCTACGGACACTGCAGACATGTGGTGTACATAGACTAATGTAGGCTCACACAAATGCACATAATTTTTGTAATCTTTAAAAATAATAAAATAGCATTTTTCTTGGAATGGCATTTCCCTTTCTTATCTGTAAAGTGCTGAGAGACAGATCAGCAGGCTATTCTGACAGATTTCTGCACCCACAGTCTGGAAGTGCCTTTCTTTGCACTAAAATAGACTCTCTCTTCATCCCTTTCTCCACCATCCCTTTCTCCATCATCATCACCATTTCCTTCATCATCATCATGCTTTGTTACTCAGTTAACACAGTCTTTAGAAATTTTTGGAAACACAATATTGGAGGAAGATCCAACAAAGGAACATAATTTGAAAATCCGTCCTCTACAGAGATCCACTTCTCCCAGAGAATCTGGACCTCTGCCAATTTGTGCAGTTACTTGGTTTTTCAAAGGTCTTGAGCAAATCACATTTCATATGTTCATGTACATTGAAATGCTGTAGGTTTGTGTCTGCTGCCTTTGTATTGCCATTCAGGGCACTGCCTTTCCCTTTTAAAATGATTCAGGGTGGGAAAAAAATGGACGAGGTCTTTAAAGCTATTCAACAGCCCATGACAAGCGCAAACTTTGAACTATGGATGCTGTATTTCCCCTCCCACACCTGCAAATAGTCTGCTAGCCTCAGTCCTTATCAGTGCTCTCCATTCATAATTAGAACGCAGTAAAAGGGGGGGTGACACAAACAACGAAGAATTAGCATGGCTGCTGCACTGTGAACACAGCAGGTAACAGATGCACATGCAAACAGCAAGCCTTTTGCAAAGCCTCTGTTGGCTCTGACTTGCATTGTCCACTGTTTTCCCTTGTGCTGGGCTACTGTCGTCTACATGGGATGGGAAAATGTCCATATCTCTAAGACTAAACTGGGTGCCTTGTGGTGCCATTTGCATGGGACAACTTTCAGTTGTGTGACTGTTCCGTAACCTAGCAAACATCTGCATAATTATAATTTTTTAAACAAAAATAAATTGCTAGCAAAAATTCTGCCTTAGGGCTGGAGAGATGGCTCAGGGGTTAAGAGCACTGGCTGGTCTTCCAGATGAACCCAGGTTCAATTCCCAGCACCTACATGGTAGCTCACAACTGTCTATAACTCCAGTTCCAGGGGATCTGACACCTTTATGCCAATGAACATAAAAGAAAGTTAAATTATGAAAAAAGAAAAAAAGATTAGTAAAAATAATAAATTCTGCCTTATAATCTGGTTACTTTGTTTTTGTTTTGTTTTGTTTAGCACAGGCCTTTTCTGTCCATAAATATAGTAACAGTTGTTGATGAATATCAAATATCCCATTGTCTTCACAGAGTAAAGTCGTTTAAAGAATTCGTACATCTTTGGGGTGCTGCCAACTTCTTCTACAGTTGGAGCTTCTGGTCCCCAGCCACCCCCCCACCCCGTTTCAACCATAGCAGCAATGGATGTGTTATGAAAGGCCAGACTTGACTCATGATGCCAGCCTACCCCAAGTAGCACAAGAGCTTCCCCAATACTAAAGAGCCTGAACGAAAAAGGAACGAAGGAGAATCAATCCCTACTTCCAGGCAGCCAGCAGTCACCGGAAAGCAGAGCTTGTCATTTCTCCAGTCCTTCCAGAAGGAAACTGGAAGAGGCCTTGGAACAAGGGCCAAAAGGGTTGGTGGAGGGAACCCCAGCAGCTGAGCACCCATTAAATCTTTGTCGTCTCCCCTACTCTCTTCTTCTGCCTCCTGGGGTCACCCCAGAAATGAACCAAACCAGACTGTGAGACATAAGGACACAGGAGAGGTCCCCAAATGTGTTCCTCTGCCATGCACTCAACTACTTCCTACAGATAAATCCCCAGGAAAAGGCACCGGAGGATCAAAGCCAAGCAAATGTTTGGCTTTGCAGAGCGTCTAAATGTAGGAGATCGATTTGATTCGATTTGCTTTGCCTGTTGAATCCTCGAGTTATTATGAATGGTCCCCTCCATCCAGAAACAAAACTTGGACACTAACTTCCTCAGTGTCAAGCTACCCTCTCCCTGGGTCTTGTCAGTCTCCGCTGTTTGCTGTTCAGAAATCACGATGAGAAAGTCACTGAAATGTGCACCCCGTGTCTCCCAAAGAGACATGTATTTATTGCCTGGTAGTTATTAAGAAAGCAACGATGTTGGTGCTGAAAAGACTACTTATGGGGAAAGTAAGCAATAAGGAAAACATTCACTCATAATTGAATACACAAGGAAATAAAACCAGCCTCAAAGAAAAAATGTCCTTTTCACCAACAGTTCCATCCTCATATCACCAGAGCTCTTAATTATTTTGCTTTTGGAGACAGAGTTTAACATCCCTGGCTATCCTGGAACGCACTCTATAGACCATGCTGGCCTTAAACTCATAGAAATCTACCTGCCTCTGCCTCCCAAGTGCTGAGATAAAAGGTGTGAGCTACCCCCGCCGGGCTACCCAACATCAGTGATAAGAAATGTGTAAGGAATGGCTCCGAGTAGCACAAAAGAGACCGCAGGCATACACACTCCTACATGCTCTTGCTGAGATCCTTGTGTTAGCCACAGCCTCTCCACAAGGAGGAGCATATGTTTGTGTGTATGATTTATATAAACATGGATGTGATTATATTTTTAATGAGTTAACTATTCATAAATCCTAGGTATTTAAAGAAGCAATGCACCTCCCTGACATCTCCTCACTGGAAGTCTATTTTTAAATAGCACATAAAACCTTTCTCCTGGCAAACATTTGCAGAGTCCACCCTCTTGGGTTGCTTCCCTTCAAAAAAATAAATAAATAAAATAAAAAAAATAAAAAAGGAAAACTTTGGCTGTTTGCCATCAACATCAATAACTGAAGCAAAGGCATTCCGACTGCTATTTATTCTGTCATAATTACTATTACCCAACTTGCATGATTACAGCATTTGTAATTTTGTTGATACCGGCAGCATTATGGACACACATCCACACATGGACACTTGTGCCTTGGAGGGTTATAATTTAAACATGTCTGGGGAAGGGTCCGCTTCCCATGGTCTGTCTTACCATTTGCTTCACCAAGGGCTTCCTTGAAACATTGCCACCATCCTCACTGCTCGGCATCTCTGTGGCTGTCTCCATTGCCCTTCATACAGTCTGGGCTGTGCTTTGTATTCAAAAGGTAATCCCTTGATGGTGTATGGACCTAGTGATGTCCTAGTTTCTTGAATGTTCTCACAGCAGAGTCATTGGGTTGTGAAGGCCTTTTCTATTTCTGTTTCAGCAGCAATAGATTGGTCCTTTTGTCTTTTGTCAAAAGTCTTACTGAGAAAATTCTTGTACTTTTAGATTCTTCATTAAAAAAAAAAAACTGTTGTATTTGGGTTTTTTGTTGTTGTAGTTGTTGTTATTGGTTTTGATTCTGCCTAAAGGTATATTCTGGCCCCCATTCAAAATGCACCCACATCACAGAAGGAATCTGCTTTTACTGTGTAACTTTAGTTTTCAGAATGTATTACACAGTCATCTTGCTGGAGAGAAGTCTCCTCCAGAGCATCGTGCTGCAGTCTTCCCCAGAGCACACTCCCTCGCTCAGGCAAGACGCATTTGCTTAAATGAATAATGGAGAACACCGAAACTGAACACTTCCTGGTTTTCAGCTATCTGCTGGGATTCCTGGAAGAGCTTCTTTTGTTGGTGCTAACAGAAACCTTTATTAATCTGGAACCAAAAAACCATCCAGCTCACAGCAGCTGTCCTGTGAAATATGTTCTTTTCTATTATTATTATCATCATATTTTTACATATCAATACCAGTTCCCACTCCCTCCCCTCCTCCTTGTCCCCCCACTTTCCCCACCCCACCCCCCCATCTGCTCCTCACAGAGGGTAAGGCCTTACATAGGGAGTCAACGAAATCTGTCCCATCACCATGTTGAAGCAGGACCAAGTGTTGAGCCCTCCCCACTGTGTCTAGGCTGAGCAAGCTATCTTTCCATAGGGAATGGGCTCCAAAAAGCCAGTTTACTCACTGGGGATAGATCCTGGTCCCACTACCAATGACCCCACAAACTCCATCTCCTGCATTCAGGGTGCCTAGTTTGTTTCTATGCAGGTTCCCCAGCTGTCAGCCTGGAATCAGTGAACTGCTACTAGCTTGGGTCAGCTGTTTCTGTGGGTTTCTCCATCGTGGTCTTATTCCCTTTGCTCAATGATTGCTCCTCCCTCTCTCTGACTAGACTCTGGGAGCTCAACCTAGTTGTTAGTTGTGGATCTCTGCCTCTGCTTCCACCAGTTACAGTATGAAGGGGCTATGCTGGCAATTACGGTAGCCCTCACTCTGACTACAGGAGAAGCCTAGTTCAGTCCACCTATCCACTATTGCTTAGAGTTTTATCTGGGGTCATCCTTGTTTATTCCTGGGAATTCCCCTCGTGCCAGGTTTCTTGCTAATCCCATAATGGCTCCCTCTATTGAGATATTTCTTTCCTTGTTCTCCCTCTCTGTCCTTTCCCTAACTTGACCATACCATTCCCTCATGTTCTCTTCCTCCCCCCTCTTCTTTTCCCCTCTTTCTCCTTCCACCCTCTCCCTTCCCTCTCACACTCCCGACTTACTCAGGAGATCTTGTCTATTTCTCCTTCCTAGGCAGATCTACGTATGTCTCTCTTCGGGTCCTCTTTGTTACCTAGCTTCTCTGGGGTTGTGAACTGTAGGCTGGTTATCCTTTGGGGAAGCATGTTCTTAACAGTTCACTGGTACATGACATGAATGTCTTAGCTGATATGTGTATTAAACCTCACTTGATTTGGGGCTGAAGAGATGGCTCAGCAGTTAAGAGCACTGGGTAATATTCCAGAGGATCCTGGTTCAATTCTCAGCACCTATATGGCTGCTCACAACTGTCTGTAACTCCTGTTCCAGGGGATCTGACACCCTCACACAGACATATAAGCAGGCAAAATGCCAATGTACATAAAATAAATAAACCTTAAACAAAAACTCATTTGGTTTACCTCAAAGTGAGTTTTTTGAACTTAAAATTAATAACATGACTGTTGAGAGCTCAGTGTGATTCTTTTCTAATATTTTTCTGCTCACATTCATAGATGGTGACCCCTTCAACCTGAATAACAGAAATTCTGTTTCATCGATCACTTCTCTTGGGGATATACAAAAGATATACAAAAGTCACCTTAGGACTGAACAGCAGCCTTATAGGTCCTTCATGTACATATTCTGTCTTCTGTTTTGGGGGGTGTTTATGGGATTCTTGTGCATGTGAACATGCAACATGCGTGTCTGTGTGTCTATATGCATTTCATGTGCTTTTCCTTTGGCTCTTTTCCTTGTTTGATTGATTTGCCTTATTCTAATTTGTTTTCATTTATCTTATCTTACTTTATTTTTATTCGTTAGGTTCCTGTTTGTTTTTTAATGAGAGAAAGGGTGTAGATCTAAATGGGAGAGAAGTTGGAGAATGTTAGGGGGAAGAGAAAGTGTAATCAGAACGTACTGTATTTTTGTTAAAAAAAAAAAACTTATTTTCAATAGAAGAAAAAAACTCAGATAATACCAACAACAACAAAAAGACCAAAGAGCAGATGCTTTTAAATGAAGATAAAACAAACATGATCAAAAAAGATCTTATACCTACCATTATTTCAAAATATTTATTTGTTGTTAGAAGAGAAGCCTGAACCTTTAGGCCAGATCCCATCTCCTGAATCAGGACATGTCTCCCTGCAGATATCCCTGGGACAGAGAGTAAAGAAGTTGTCTGTACTATGACTTGACAGGTCTCAATTTGTGGTACCTGGCTCCTCCATGCTCCTTGTCACACACACTATTCTGAACCAAATCATATGATGAGAAACTTCCCATGGCCCTAAGACATAAAAATTCAGAGTTTTCTTTGCTCTGGGAATTGTTCCAGGACTCCTCAGAGGGACTCCTGGGAGATTGTTTGGAAGGATACTCTTGGAAGAGGCTACTCTGGTCCCCCCACCCTGTCCCCTTTGTGTAGGGAGACGTTGTAGCCCCGCCTCCTAGTAGCCCCTAGTAGGTGTGCCTGGCCAAGCCCGTGAGGGCGTGGTCAGGGGAGGTCAAAGATGACGCAGGGTCAATTCTTAAGGGACCGCACACATGTGGAAGCTCCTTCTCTCTGGCCACACTAGCTTGCTACCTCCGAGCACGCTCTGGCTTGTATTTGGGCTGGT
This sequence comes from Cricetulus griseus, assembly GCF_003668045.3. Lineage (NCBI taxonomy): Eukaryota > Metazoa > Chordata > Mammalia > Rodentia > Cricetidae > Cricetulus > Cricetulus griseus. The sequence goes on along the minus strand of NC_048597.1, from coordinate 41,062,266 downwards.
GTTTATCTGAATAAAGAAATCTTAGCCTTACGGACTATGGATCATCTTTGAGCGCACACATCACGTAATACTCAACATCTCTCTGTTTCCCCATCTCACTCTCTCCTTCTTACTTTTAATGAAGATTCCCTCTCCAGGATTTGAAGAGAAGCCACATCTCCCCCTTTGAGTGCCCATTGTGTTTGGATCTCCACACACTGTATTGTTTCTGTGCTTCCCCCAATGTACTGCATGGTGCAGTCATAGCCCTGAGGCCCATTCATTCTAATAAGCCTCACTGAAGGGAGGTGCATCATCCTAGCCTCCAAACGACCACTGCTGCTCATCTTTATTTCATTTCTTACACCAAAAATACTTTCTGAGCAAATTGATCCTTTGATTATCCTCTGAATTTATTGCCAGTTAAATCTATGTTCTTTCTGACCATCCCGACATCCTGGGGCTATTTGTAGATACTGCATGCAAATAATGAGGCAAATTCATCGCCCAGCTGCCTGCACAGACCTGATGTAAGAAACAAAAGAATTGGTGGGTATTTGGCATTGTGGTTTTACTTGAAAAGGATAAAGAACATTCTGCCCTGTTGCGGAACTTATTTGCAGCATGAGTTAATCTTCTTAACAAATAAAATCAATCATTCCACTTTCCTCGGCCCTGTAGGGAATGAAGATCCGTCTAGGTTACTCCAGAGCATTTTCAAGTTCTGAAAACTTGAGATTCTTTCACTAATTGTTACAAATTGTCAAGTGGAAAGATCTGATCCCTGCCCCCCACACAGACCTTGAGGCTACCTAAACTATACAAAGGCTTTCTATGGAGCCTAGGAACTTGGATGAATTAAGCAATTTCTGGAATCTCAGTGGTTGCTCAGGATTCCTGTGGAAGAACTGCCATCAGGTCACAACTGTGAATTGCATTTAATTCTGTGCTTATTCCAGCTGAAGACCCTAAGACTTGACATAAGGATAAATGACATAGCGATAAACGATTATTATCGTCAATGTTGTCCATCCCATAGAAAACTGGTTACAGAACTCCTTGTGAAAGCCAAAGCTGCAGACTTCAAGTCTCCAAAATGAAATAGTATTTGTGTGTCACCTCTACATACCTTCCTGTATACTCAAAATCAGCTGTAGATCATTTATAATACCAAACACATGACAAATGCTTTATAAATAGTTGCTGGTTGCTCTATGGTGTTGTTTAGAGAATGACAAGGTGAAAAAGTGTCAGAGCTGACAGATAGGCTGAGGCAAGGGTCCTGTTTCAGGCCAAGTGGGCTACAGAGTGAGACCTTGTGTAAAAAAAGAAAAAAGAAAAAAGAAAAAGAAACAGATCATGGGGAGGAAAGGAAGGGAGAGAGAAAGAGAGAACCTAAATATATTCAGCATATAAAATTGGTTTTTTTTCCAAATATGTTTGATCCTTGGTCAGTTTAATAAAGAAATTTAGAACCCAGAGATAACAGAAGACCAGCTGAGCATTCAAGAACCTTCCAGACTGTGAGCATGACTGAAGACTAGGCAAAACTCTTACTGTGAGACACACACCACTCCTTTCTTTTAATCTTCTCTCAATATCTGGTGGATGCTTACTCTTAGTGCAGCTCTTCCTCAAATCCAAGTGGCCCCCAAAGAGATTTGATCATACATTTCGATGCCTAATTAAGGCGCAGCCCAACCGGAAAGCTGACAGCTCAGGCTGCTTTTTCTTTGCTGGTTGAATTTGGTGGCTCTGGAGAGTCACATGTGCCCTTTGCCTCATGGACTTCAGAACGGGCTGCCAAGAGGACTGTGAAATCCTCATGTCCCCAAATACCCAAGCCAGGAGAGACAACCATGTGACCAAGATGGCTTATGAAGGCAAAGGTAACTTGTAAATGAGAGCCCCTAACCCATGCCAGACTTCTTCTATTCCTTAGCAGTATGAGAAAAGCATAAGTGATAGACATAATTTTCCATAATTTAAATGTATTCCATTTTAACTATCTGGTATATCTGCAGTACATCTTCATTTATTTGTAATCCCAAATTCTTGCTAGTAGCTAAAAATTCATTTTCACTTGCTTCATCTTGGAAAAAAATAAAAAAATTAGTGTCCCATTATCAATCTTAATTTCTTTTTTAAAGTTTTAATGGGCCTTGAAATCTAAAGTTCTGGGAACCATTGGTCTAGATAATCTTCATTCAGCTGCTTGTTCTTAGGTCACATAAAGAAAAAATGACTTTCCCCACAGGCTAAGGAAGATAAAAGATCAACTAAAATTCATTGTGCACACATTATGTTAATGGCTCATATGTATGAATCCTTTGAGTTAATGTCTTGCAGCAATCCTAAGACAAAGATGCCCAGCTACAAGGAGAGAGTGGCACCAGTTGTGATACTGGCCAAGTGTTTCTAGGATTTTGACCTTTTAATCCAAAGAACGGAAAAGAAGGACTCAGCAGATTTGCAGAAGAAACAATGTAACCCTTCTTAGAGGAAAGTAACAATGCAGGTTGTATAGATTGACAGAGAGCTGTGTAAGTAAGACCATTCAGGGTTCTGATCTTTGTGTGGGCTTCCTTTCATGGGGTTCCAGAGAAGGAGGGATTGGTTACTCAGGTGTGTAGATTGAGTATGTCTCTATTTTGATAGATATATTAGGTCATACATTCACTCTTTGTTCCTACCGGGCATGTCCATTTCCACATGCATCTGCTTTTAATCATTTGCACACCCACTTTTGCACAGGCATGAGATGATAAATAAGGGATTCTGCCTAAAAGGTAGCTGGAAAACACAGTTTTGCCTATGGAGGCCACTTTGTTGTTGTAGTTCCTTTTTATTTATTCGTTTAAATTTCATTTTGCATTGCAACCACAATTCTCCATCTCACCCTGCCTCCCACCTCCTTCACCTCCCAGCTCACACTCAGTCCACTCCTCCTCAGGGTAAGGGCTCCCATGAGGAGGCAACAAAGTCTGGCAGAATAGGTTGGGGCAGGGCCTAGCCCCTCTCCCATGCATTAAGGCTGAGCATGGCATCCCACCATAGGGAATGGGCTCTAACAAGCTAGGTCATGCACCAGGTTGGTATCGTGGTCCTACTGCCAGGGGATCCTCAGATAGGCCAAGCTTCACAGCTGTCTCCCACATATGGAGGGCCTAGTTCAGTCCCTTGGAGTCTCCACAGTTGTAGGTCTAGAGTTCATGAGTTTCCACGAGCTTGGTTCAGCTGTCTCTGTAGATGTCATCATGATCTTGACCTCCCTTGTTCATATATTCCCTCCTCCCTCTCTTTGCCTGGATTCCTGGAGCTCGGCCTTGTGCTAGTTTGTGGAACTCTGCATCTGGTTCCATCAATTACTGGGTAAAGGTTCTATGATGATGGTTGGGGTGTTCACCAATCTAATTATAGGGGTAGGCCAGTTTGGGCATCCTCTCCACTACTGCTAGGAGTCTTAGCTGGGGTCATCCTTGTGGATTCTTGGGAATTACCCTAGCACCAGGTTTCTCCCTAACCTCATAGTGGCTCTCTCTGTTAAGATATCCCTTTCATTGCTCTTCCACGGCATCCCTCCTCCTTTCCACCCTCCCATTCCCACCCCTCCCCCTCACTCCTTGCTCCTCCCCCCATTTATCCAGTAGATCTGATCTAATTTCCCTTCCCAGGCAGTTATGGAGGTCATTTTTATTCAAACGAAGAACACACCCTCCTAAGAAAATAAGCAATAAATGGTGTTCACAGGGAGGTTGCACTTGAAAACATTTAACCTTTTAAATTTCATTTCCAGGACACCTAGGCTGGAGTAGCAGCTGAATGTGGCGTGGTGATACAAACAAGCAAATAGACACATCAACTGGATATTAGAAGCACCAGTGGAATTTTGAGATGTGCAGAGCACCTCCAATAAGGCAGGTGAGACTTCAATGCCTGCCTCAGAGTTAATCACAGACCATTTGTCCGGCTGTCAATCTCCTCAGCTCAACAATCCAGTCCTACCCGCTGACTTTCACATGTTATCTGTGTCATACTTGTGATTTGTAAAATCAGTTCTGCATATGCCAGAGAACTAAATGGGGTGGGAATAGGAATTAGCATTGAGAGAGCGGTGAAGGATAATTACGGAATGGGGGGGGGGAGACTTTGCTTTTGATTGAAATACTTTAACTTTTATTCTGAATCCAAAATCAAGGGCAAGATGTTAACTATACCCTAGGCCTGTTTGGAACTACAGGCCTTGAATCTGAACCCTAAGCTGGGTGAGTGAAGTTGTCACTTTTATGCTATTTTTCACAGACAGCATAAGATAGCTTTCTAGAGTTTAAAATCATTTTCTTTTCCTGCAGGAATAATAGAGGGAGGGATAAGTCACTTTGACTTGGATACAATAAGGAGATTAAATCACTTTTAAGTTACCAAAGGTAGTTTTGCTTTTATGGGAATGGAATAGGAGGGCCTAGGATCCCTAGAGATAATCAGTTAGCTGCTATATATTAGATTGTGTCCCCCTCAGAATACAAAGGTCCTGATCCCCTGGTGTTTGGAGATGACACCTTTAGGGGACAATTATATTTAGAAGAAATCATAATTGTGGGGCCCTCAAAAGGATTAGTATGTTCACAGGAAAAGAGGATCTACAGTTCTCTACAGTTCTCTTTCTCTCCCACCATCCCTCTCCATCCTCTCTCTCTCTCTCTCTCTCTCTCTCTCTCTCTCTCTCTCTCTCTCTCACACACACACACACACACACACACACTCATACACACTCACTCACACACACTCATACATATACACTCACACACTTGCTCTTTTACTCTCTGTCTCTCTCTGTCTCTGTCTCTCTTCTCTCTCTCTCTCTCTCTCTCTCTCTCACCACACACACACACACAGAGAGAGAGAGAGAGAGAGAGAGAGAGAGAGAGAGAGAGAGAGAGATTGCCGTCAAGCCAAGAAGACTGGCCTCATCGGAAACTAATCATACTGGCACCTCTCCTTAGCCTCCCAGCCTCCTGAAAAAGAACCTGAATCTTCACACGACCCAGCCCCTGGCAATTGAGTTAAAGCAGCCAGAGCTGAGGCTGAGTCACATGGCTGCTCTTCAGCCTGTGAATACATCACTCGATTTCAGTGGCAAGCAGTTGTAACCAGGACTTTGTGTTTGCTCTTTGAAAGGCAGTAAGTACAGGCTCTTGAGACACTTGAGTGTTTGGAGAATAATGGAGTATGGGGAGACCATATTGGAATAGACACCAGTAAGATTCTGGCTCAGTGCCTGTGAAGCTGCACCCCAGCAAGTCAAGTCAACAGTGCCATCTCTCCCGACCACTGGCACCATGAAAGCATTTGGTCCACCTCGGAAAGATGGACATTGGGCCAGTGATGGCTTATCCTGGTGTGAGTGGGTCAGTCTGGAGCCTAACAGCCAAAAGCCAGGAGTCAGCAACAAAGCCAGTGGCAGTGTGAGGACAGCCAGAGCATTTACAATTAGATGTGGCTGGCTCCTTACATGCCCTGTGTTGCCTGCAGCATGGGACAATTCAATGGCAGAGAAGTCTAAAGGGAAATAACAATTTGTTTCTCATTTGGCATTGGGATTCCTTGCTGCTTTGTGGTTTTTCACTTGGAGTTAAAGTGTTCCCAGATTTGGGCTCTGAGCTTACCTAGTGGTTATAAAAGACAGAAATAGGGAAACATGACTTCTTTTGACCTAATAATTTTCGACTTTGAGTTCTGGGAAATCCATAGAAAGGCAGTACTACTTGATGCCTAGGAACAGGGGCCTGTGGGCCTGGAACCTAATCACCTAGCTGTAAACTCCAGCTCTGCCAGTTTCCAGCTGTGTGACAAGCAGCAAACTCATCTCTCTCTCTCTCTCTCTCTCTCTCTCTCTCTCTCTCTCTCTCTCCTCTCTCTCTTTCCTCATTTGTCACATGAATGTCACTACAATGTCTTTCTTCAGGAATGATGGTATTATGTAAAGAACTTGGAACTGTGCCTATGCAATTTATTGTTATTCCAAAGACTCACAAGTACATTCCTGAGATCACAAAGCCTATAGTCAGAGATGTAGCTCAGTGGTAGAGTCCTTGTCTAGCATATATGAGTCACTGGGTTAGATCCCCAGAACTTAAAGAGAAAAATGTCCATTAGAGTCATCGCCAAATGGTCCAGGGGCCTCAGAACTACTCCAGTTCTGCCATTGGAAGTCCTACATGCAGTCATACTAGGTGATATTAGTTTACAGTGATGAAGATAAAGTCACATGAAGGGTTATTTGTGGCACAAATAATAAAAACTCAGATTTAGATTTTGGGGTTCAAGCTGAAGATCAGAAAAGCAAAGCAGCCAGCCACTAGAGAGTTCTTACCTCTACCAAGACTAAGACCAAAGAGGGGCAATTCTGTCCTCAGAGTGACTGCAGACTGCAATGGTCTCCACCAAAACTCACACTGTCCAGAGACTGCACTGAGCCTTATAGTCCTCTCTAGTGCTGGTATTAAAGGCATGTCATCGAAAGTGCTGGGATCAAAGGTGTGAGCTCTGTTTCTCTTTTAGATTGATTCACTCTCATGTAGCCCAAGGTGGCCTTTAACTCACAGAGATCCATCTGCCTCTGTGTCCTGACTGCTGGGATTAAAGGTGTAGCCACCACTGCCTGTCCTCTATGGCTAACTAGTGGCTTAGTTCTGAACTAGGTGTGTGGCTAACTAGTGGCTTATCTCTGCACTCTGATCTTCAGGTAAGCTTTATTTGTGAGAGTGCAAACAAAATATCACCACAATTATCAGCTGAACAAGGCCCTTACTGTAGAAGAGATGTTCACTTGGAAGGATGTAAAGTTGAACTGAACACAAGACTCCCAACACAGGCACTCCAGATGTGAACATAAATTGGTTTGGTGTGTCTATATAATCCCTAGCACAGTGTGGGTTTGGCGGTCAGGAATTTTCCAGGCATCCTTTGAGTCCTCTGGGGGAACTGAAACTGCACAGCTGTGGTCTTTGTGAACCTGTTCTCATGAGCTGAAAGTCTGTCCTGATATTTACAGAATGCAAGTCTGAATAATCATCTAAGATTGCATTTGCAGATCATTCAGCTCCAAGGAGCCTGGTGTTCTTGGCAGTCATTATTTAATTAATCCCACACTGTCTCTGGGCAGAACAAGCAGGCAGGTGTGATCATCTCTGTTTTCGCACATGATATGACTTGGAGGGGTGCCTGCTTCGGAGGGGCCTTGGCAAGACAAACTCCACTATGAGAGTGGGTTGCGTTCACTTCCTATTCTTACCAGCGGGTCTTAGATTTGGTGAGGCTCTAGGGTTACCCTAAGTAAGAATGTATTTTCTGTACCAATATTCCATCTCTATCTGCTGTCCCATGGTGAACTGTGTGCCCTGTTAGCAGGACACTCAACAGCAACGTTCACCTGTCACCAGGCCAGAGGTCCACAGTCAGAAGCAGCATTCCTCGGATTCACCACACTAAATGTGCAGGGTGCGTTTTGTGAACTTCAGACGTCTTTACTGACTGATTAAGCAATGGATTCATAAATGAGAAATGCCATAAAGCAAATCATACTTTTACCAAAAACTGGATTTTTTCATATAATATATTCTGATTATGGTTTCCCCTCTCCCAACTCCTACTAGTTTCTCCCCACCTCCCCTATCATATGGATCCATACCCTATCTGTCCCTCCTTAGAAAACTAACAGGCATCTAAGGGATAAAATAAAGCAAACAACGTGGAATAGGAAAAAACAAACAAGAAAAAGAGCCAAAGGAAAAACACAAGAAACACATATAGATGAAGACACACACACACACATAGGAATCCCATACAACAACCAGAAGTTATCATGTATCACAAAGGACCTGTAAGGTTTTAAAAAAAGCTGACACGAAATGAGACAAAAAAACTCCAAAGATGCCATTGAGTTCATTTTGTGTTGGCCATCTACTGTTGGGCACGGGGCATGCTCTTAAAAGTGGTTTGTTGCCCTAGTGAGACTCCCTTGGAGAAAGCAGAAAAAATGAATCTTTCATTTGCAAGTAGTTTTCCGTTGGAGCTAGCTTCTATGTCAGGGATGGGACATGTGTCCACTTCTTTCAGCTCTAGGGCCCAACTTGGTGCAGACCCTTGCAGGTCCTGTGAATGCTTCCTCAGTCTTCATAAGTTCCAAACACCATCTCTTTAGAAGCTCTTATTTCCTTGGTGCCCTCCTTCCCCTCTGGCTCTTATATTCTTTCTGCCCCCTTTTCCACAGAGTTCCCTGAGCACTGAGAGGGAGGGATTTGATGGACACATCCCATTTAGGACTGAGTGTCCCAAGCTCTCTCACCCTCTGCACATTGTCTGCCTGTGGGATACTGTATTTGTTCCCACCCCCTGCTTGAAAAGCTTCTCTGGTGATGGCTGAGCAAAACGCTGATCTATGAGAATGTCCTAGGAGTTGTTTTATTGATATGTTTTTGTTTTTGAATAGTAGTAGTATTTGGTTTTCCCCTAGGTACTTGGCCTAGCTAGTCTCAGTTTCTCGGCCACCCAAGCAGTGTCAGGTATGGGTTCCATCTTAAGTCAAAACCAACATTGGTTGGTTACTCCCACAACCTTTGTGCCTCTGTTGTACCACCGTATCTTGCAGGTAGATCACCATTGCAGACTGAAGGGTTAGTAGCTGAGCTGGTGTCCTTTGTCCTTTGTCCTTTGGACATGCAGAGTACCTTCCCATGCCATGAACATTAGTCCTTAGGGATAAAGGCTTTAGGTAGGTACCAGTTGAACTTCTCTGTGTTCAAAGAGTTTTGTAGGTGCTGTCTTCAGCAGTATGGCCAGACTGTCATTAACTTGTTTCTTAAGGTGTCGATCAGGCCCATGGGAGGACAACATCACTTTTCTGTTCCTGTTTTTCTCAAGTGGACACAAGCACTGTCATCATGTACTGAGGTTGGGTACAGAACCTGGATGAAGTCATTGTGCAAGTAGGCTACTCATTTTGGAACACTTTGCAGAAAGGACAAGAGCTGCTATCCTAGGACTGTGTCAACTCAGGATCAGGACATCCCTACCTATAGGACCTGGAAGCCGTGTGTATAAGGTTCTATGAACATGGCGCATTTACACATAGTAACAGTTGTTTTGTGACTATCCTGATATGTTAGGGGGTGGCTTCCTCAGTGAGATCTTGAACAAGCCCTGTGAGCAGTTCTAATCAGCATATGCTTTGTAAACCTCTTGAAGTTGCTTCCCTTGCCTTGGGTGTGAACAATTCAGCACATTTTAATTTCAATTTTGCCTCTGGACCCTCAGTCAGTTAGAATGGCAAATTGTGTGGCAATTTGAACAGTCCCCTTAGGCAGTTTCGAAAGAATTGAGTACCCACAAGCCCCAATCTTATTGAAGCTGCCTTCACCTGCCTCAGCTCCCCTAGAGACTCTCCCACCTGCAGCCTCTGTCCTGCCCCCCAGCTCCCTGACAGACTGAGGGATGTACATGAGCAGCCAGACCACCAAAGCTGCACTCCCTGCAACTCCCCTGGAGACACAGGTCACCTCCTCTGTCTGTGCAGAACTCTTTGGAGATAGCGGCTTGAGCTTCATGTAGAGACCTGAGGGCCTTCCTAACCACACACATTCCTTTGAGTCCACCAATTCCTCTGAGATCCTGAAGACCTTGTCCCTTCTGAGACCTAGAAGCACCCACCCACCCCCCATTCACTCAGCATCCATACACAGGTGCCAGGTGCTGTTGAAGAAACTGGTGTAAACAAGATAGATGGAGCCCTTGCCTCTGGGGGAGATAAAGGCGAGATGGTCCATGGCTTCTTCTGGTTTATACTGATGTAGCAATATTACTGACAGAGAATTTTTTAAGGAACAGAAATTTGTCTGGTTCACGGTTTTTGAGGTTGAAAAGTTCAAGACAAAGGGCCTGCACGCATGAGGACTTTGTACTGTGTTGTCCTTTGGCAAAAGGAAGATCTTGAGAGGGGTAGGGAGGAAAGACAGGCAGAGACAGAAAGACAGAGAGAGAAAGATAGAGCCCATCCCATTATAGTGAACCCTCTTCTGGACTAAGGCTTGTCTGTGACATCAGAGACCTGATACCTACCCATCAAAAAGTCCCACCTCCCAGCACTGTTGCATTGAGAATGAAGCTCCCCACATTCATTTTGGAGGACTCATTCCAGGACACATAATAACGCTGGGAAGTGAAGGCTGCTTGAAGCAAATATCAAGCACGGTGAAGGGGTGCAGTGTGGAGGTCATGGGATGGAACCAGGTTTTGTCCCATGTCTGTCTCTGGCTGGACCTCTATCACCTGAAGAGAGATATTGCCCTTCCTGCTGTCACACATACCCCAGGATTCTGTACCGGTGTAAATGGAGACACCAAGGCCAATGTTGAGTTGTTTCGAGGAGTGTCTGGATGGCAAAAACTGAGCTTTAAGCAAGTTGAAGGGTTTGTGTGGCTGCAGCTCCCACACCGAGGAGGATGCCCTGGCATATCTGCATGCACTGGAAGGTCGTGCCTCAGGTCCTTTGGTTGGCCCAGCTCAGCCATAAGGATGCCACAGTGGTCCTTGCAACTGAGACCGTGGCAGAGGCTTGCTTAGCCCCTCCAGGCTTTTGTCTGAGTCCCTCCTGTTTATTCCCACTCTAGTCTCCTAGGTTCTCCTTTCATAACAAAGCCCACACCCTAGCACTCATTCTCCACAAGGGCAGGGCCAGAACCACTCATCCCCTGGGTAGAACCTAGACCCTTGTATCTGCTAGGTGAGTTCCCTAACTCTGGCCTTCATTGTCCACTCCCACAGACTCCTCTCATGCCCACACGCCCTTGCCCCTCCCACCTCAGTCTTGTTCTCCCCAGCAAGATTAGATCGATCTATGGACAGTGACCCTGGTGTTTGCTTGTGCCAGAACTTACTAGGAGCATAATCCTATAGGCGCCACTCAAGGAGAATTCACAGACACACAGTGAGAATGTGGCTGCAAGGAAATTGCCAGCCTGTGTGTTCAGAAAACACCAGTGGCTCATTCATCAGCAGGTAACCGTGGCCAGCATGATGGGTCTAGGAATATTTAGTGAGCCCTCAAAGCCACATGTAAAGTCATTTCTGAACCTGGATTTAAATGCTGCGTTTATCCCAGCTGCCCTCCTGCTGCTGCATTAGATGAAGGGGAGAGTATAACCCAGGATGTGTTGAATCAGCTCCTGTGACAAGAGAGATAACAAATGTGACTCAGAAGGTGAAAGGAGCAGGGCTTGCAAAAAAAATAAATAAATAATAAATAAAGTCTACAAGGTGGTTTCTTCTGCTGATGGAGCTCCAAGCATAACGGGGTGAGGATCCATCTTTGTAAGCTCGGTTTGTGTTTGGAAATGAGGATGAATGATAAGGACTTGTACCAGGGACTCACTGGTATGTGTTTGTGAAGAAGAAAACTAATACCCTTTCTAGTTTGGAAATGGAGGGGATTGAAAGGCACTCTCCGACGGCTTATAAGGAAGCAGGAATGGATGGAGATTAACGTGGACCTGTCTGTGAGCCATACAAAAACTGTGGTTAAAAATGCCTGGCTTTGATGAGCTGGTGTGATTTAAGCATATTAAGATAATCTGAGATAGCAGCCCATTATTTTAGCCAAAGAGAAGATGACAGTATACACAGACTCCTTTAAAGAAACTTAATCAGAGAATGGCTTCACCCAGAAAAATCATGGTAAGTTTGAGCTTTGCACCATGGTACTGATTTCTCCAAGCCAAGGAAGATGCTGAGCATAAACTTGCATTTTTGACAGGAAAAAAATAAGAGAGAAGAGAGTCCTGGAAGCAGTCGTCACACTTGGCCTGGCCACCTGGATGGGGTTTCAGTGCCCAGTCACCCACAGCGTCCCATTCTAAATTCTTTTGTTCTCTAGATACACATGATGTGTGTGGTTCTTCTCCCGTAAGCCCCTCTCCCCCGACTCTGTGTATGTACTGTTTCTGCTTATTTGGTCTTTGATCTTGAATCTCTTCACATCCAGTTTCATCTGTCTGCCTTAGGATCCCTTTGGATGCTGGTATTTCCTGGGATTTTTCTGCCCTTGTTCTGCATTTAGCAGGGCAGTCACCCATGACCTCCAGAGTCACCAGCTGTGGAGCTGAGCCTCCCAGGCACCTCTGCCCAGGGATGCGACTTCTCTCCTGCCTTGCCTGCAAACAGCTCCCTCTATGCACATTCTGCTAGACCAGCCTCAAGTGGCTTGGGAACCCTAGCTTGGGTTTAGCTGCTATCAAACCTAACTACTCAGTGGAAAATGTCAATGCATACAAGCAGACAACTTGTTTTCTTCATCCCCAGGGTAGTGTCTCTAACTGTTTTATTTGCGTGGGCCCTCTGAGGAGCAGCACATGGGCACGTGCTCGATCTCACAGGAGGGGCTGTGCTGCAAACCAGCTGCCCCATCCCAGCTGCAGTGACAAGGCTTTCACTGGGGCAATATCAACTCACCTTAGGTTTTTGGTCTTCAAAAATATTGTTAAAATTCAAATGTCCCATAATGTTTGAGAGCCTCCCCCACCCCCACTTACTCAGATCCGTCTGAAAGAACTCTATTGGGAATACATTACCAGTATATGCAAACAAGTGAGTCACAGACCCGGCAGGATAGTCTATGTGCTAGCCAGAACTTCTCAGCTCTCCGTGTAAGAGAAAATGAAAATAAAAAACAAAACACCTCCCTTGGGCTAAGGCTGTAGCTAAGTAGAGCACTTGTCTAGCATACATGAAGCCTTGGGCCCTATCCCCAGTGCAGGAAAAACAAACACAACTTCCTTCGCATCTTTAAAGGGCTCAAAAAGAGAGTTCCAGGGCATGGACACAGAGAACCACACCTGTGGATCTTTAATGATACCCACCCTGTGTTTGATTTCAGTGACTTGTTTAAAACGTGTTTTTTAATTGTCCAAATCCATGTGCTTATCCTGTCAGTATTGATGCAATATGATGAATGATAATGGCACCCTACCTAATTCCGAATACAGGTTTAATGGGCTCTTTCAGGGTGACATTAATTGGAGATGAGCCTGGTTTGCTTAAACTGTTTTATATTGCTCCTGTGCTCTCATCAATAGCACACTTGTTTATTCAGCATCTCTATGTTTGCTCAACAATGCTAGCTTCCTGTAAGTGCCTTGTTGAGGACTGAGTAAAACAAATTAAAAGTGTCTGTGAGTTCAGGGTGGTGAACCCACTCTTTTCAATATACAATAAGAACTATTTTAAGAAGATATTCATAACTGCGTAAGTACTCTATGTGCTAACAGCTATGTATACTGTGGGTGTAATAGTGAAGTCAGTAAGTGAATCTGAAATTAGGTCGCACAGTGTTTAGCAGCTGGAATTATGCCGCCCTTGTATTTAGCAGAAGATTTTTCTCATTGCACTTAACCTTCATGAAAAATACACACACACACACACACACACACACACACACACACACACACACACACACACATTCTAAGAAATGACCATCAGATTTGGCTGCCATTCTCAGCCCTGCTTGCACATTAGAATTGCCAGTGAGATTTAAAAGTTTCAAAGGTATAGCTGCTCAGGCCACAGCTAAGACCACTTACTGTTCCCTCTTCCTGCACTCATGGAGTCAACCAACCTCAGACTGGAAAATATTGAGGAGTTAGCTCCTTGGATAAAGTGAGCTATACAAGCATGAGGATCTGAGTTCAAATCCCTAATGTCCATGTAAAAAGCCAGTCATAGTAGTCCATGCTTATATAATCCTAACAATGGGAGGAGTGGGTGGAGACAAGTAGAGTCTGGGGGCTTCATGGTCAGTCTTCCCAGACAACTAATGAAGTCTGTGTTCACTAACAGAGCCTCTCTCAAAAACTTAGGAGCAGAGCAATAGGGAAAGACATCCAAATTGACCTCTTACCTTGACACACATGTGTGCACACATGTGCATGCTCACACATATGCACATATAATGAGAATGAACACATATACGCACAATTTAGAAAGTAAATGTGATTGCATCCATACTGAACATGTATAACTTTTATTTGTAAAATTTATGCTATCACCATTCCAAACAATGAAATAAAGCATCTATTCACATAGCACTCATATTGAACTGGGTATTTTTTGATGTAGAAATGATTTAGAGTAAACAGAAAGATATGTATAACTCCTAAGCAAACAAATGCCATCTTATATAAGGCACATGAGTATATATGGATTTCAGTGTCCTGAAGAGATAGGAGAGTTCTGAAGTCAATCCCTAGTTGACATTGAGAAATAAGACCCTTCTACTGCAATAACAAATTTGAGACAATTGAGAGGGAAACAGTTTTTAATATACCATTCTGCAGGATGGACACCAGCATAAAGAAGAGACAAAACAAAACAAAACAAAACAAAACAAAAAACAAACAAAAACAGCTGTTATACTGATTTGGTACAAGACAGTCGTATTGGGTTGTGAGCTTAGCTTTTAACAACAGAGCCACTGCTCCAGCCCAAGATAGTGGCTTTTAAAGTCCCTGATCTCAAGGAATTCCTGCCACCTTTTCCTATGGGTTGATACTTTAGAAAACTGTAGTCCTCAAATTTTGTAATATAACCCCTTCCCACTACTCACCCTACTAGTTCAAGATGGAAAGCCTTACTTTTTTCTTGAGATTTATTTTATTATCCCTCATGGTGATACACGTCTTTAATCCCAGCACTTGGCAGCCAGCTGCCAAGTTCAAGGCCATACCGGTGTACAAAGCTAGTTCCAGGACAGCCAGGGCTACACTGGGAACCCTGTCTTAAAACAACAACAAAACAAACAAACAAAAACAGAAAGGAAGGAAGGAAGGAAAAAAGAAAGGAAGGAAACAAGCTAGATTTATTGATTTGTGTGTGTGTGTGTGTGTGTGTGTGTGTGTGTGTGTGTGTGTGTATGGGTGTGTGTGTGTGTGTGTACAAATGAGTGCAGTGCTGGAGGAGACCATGAGAGGGCATAATTACAGGGGTTTGTGAACCACCATGTGGGCACAGTAACTGCTCTTGCAGAACAGCCAGTGATCCTAAGCATTGAGCCATCTCTCCAACCCCTAAAAGCCTTATCTTAGTGAATATCTTGGGGCTTGGATTGCCCACTTTTTACATTGCGGGCTTGGTCATGAAGCAGACTGTTTATAACTCTCAGAATTGTGAGATATAGTAGGCTCCTGCTGCCTGGGTTAGGGGAAAGATAGGCCTAGATCCTTCTGCTATCTGTGATTCTTGGATGAGCTCTAGTCACAACTTATCCTGAAAATGGACCATAATGACTATTTCTTACAACATTAAGAGATAACAGGAACTCCATTTCTCTGTGTTTCTCAGATGTGGTCATGGGGCCAGAACCTTCACCATCACCATCATGGAGAGATGCAGAGATGTAAAATCTCAGGCTCTCCTCAGGCTGGAATTTAGATGGTGTCTATGTTTCTTTCTGTTGCTATGATAAAGCACCATGACCAAGGCAACTTATAGAAGGAAGGGTTTTGTTGGCACTTATGAGTCCAGAGAGATGAGAATCCATCATAGTGGGGAAAGTAGCATTATGGTGTCTGTAGGAAACTGAGTGCTCACACCTTGAACTGCAAGCATGAAGAAGAGGGAGCTAACTGGAAATGGCACAAGGCTTTGAAATCTCTACCACCACTGAAATATTTCCTCCAGCAAGGCCACATCAACCACCCTCCACAAATAGCACCACCAACTGGGAACCAAGTGTCCAAATGTCAGAGCCTATGAGAGACAATCTTACTTAAACCACCGCAGATAGTTCTCCAGGTGATGCTGAGAGCTAGGTACCACTGTTAAAAATCTCCAGGGACTAAAATACATGTCATCACTGCAATAGTACTGCCATATAACTTCTGGGATATAAAAAGGAAGATGTTTCTAGTACAGAAAAGTGCATTAAGTTTCTACCTATGGGAGAGCTGTCCCTACAACCCAAATGGATCTTTGTGAAGGCCAGTCATGGATGCTGATTAAGGTCACTCTTGAAGATTTGGGACATATGTGGACATCTCTGATGGGCCTCGGCAGGATGATGGGTTTGACCAGTCAGAGAAATCAGAGCTGAGCTTAGGCTGGACATAGCAAACCTAACCTCTACAGAGAGTATTTTATCCCAGAGATAAGTTTGGCATTTCATGTACACAGTATTTTTATGAGCCTTCTCTTAATTAGTTCCATTGACATAAATAGTCCATGTGATCATCTTAAGAACACTCAGATAGTCTTGGAATTATGACACAGTAACAGATGCTTCGATTTTGTGGAGCATTCAGACAGAGTGCAGCACATCATTCCTAACCATTGTTTCAAAACTCATTGCCAAAAGAGTGAATCTTCAAGAAGCTGATAAGACGGGTGTAAAAAATAAGGATTTGCGTCAGTTTTACAGCTTGGGTTTTCTTTCTACAATTAATTCTTTTTGCTATAGTCTTGGGAATTTAGTGCGTTAAGAAAATGAAAAGCTGGCTGGAAAGATGTCTTAACAGTTAAGAATGCTTGCCCTTACAGAGAGACCTGGGTTCACTTCACAGCATCCACACAGGGGCTCACAGCCTCTGTAACTCCAGTTCCAGGGGATCCATGCCCTCTTCTGACCTGCATGGGTACGAGGCACACATGTGGTACACATACTTAACTCAGACAAAACATTCCCCTCCACAAAATAAATAAATATAAAAATGTTTTATTTTCCCTATTATTCAGTTGTTATAACAAACAGTAAATGAAAGTTAAGAGTCCCGAAAGTAAAAAGGAATGAGAAAATATGTCTATCATTTGTCTCCATCTTCCCTGAGGTCAGAAGAGTCTTTTTTTTTAATTGTTTAGTATTTGGAAGTTAGCTTTGGACATTTAAGGGTAAATAAATTTCTGTTGGAGTCATTGCCTTCAAAAAAAATTAGACCCAGGAAAAACACACTTACTTCAAAACATACTCAGAATAGAATTATCTGAGAAAAGAGAAAGAAAGGGAAAAAGAATTAGACTAACATGAGTTCACTGAAGCAAAACTCACCCAAATTGGAACCCCCTCAGCCTCATTGCAAGCAAACGGGATTTTATTTGATACGATGATAAATTTTTCTGCAATGATCTCATACGATGTTGGATCATCTCAGCTGCCCCTTTCCAGTTTCCTCTAGCTCATGGCAGGTCACCTCTGGTGACATGAATCCATCCCTCTTGATGCCTGGGACATCTTCTATTTTTGTTCTGAAGGTTAGAAAATGACTTTTCCATATTGACTCTTTACCCACTTTTCTATTGCTCCGGTCTCAATCTTGATGATACGATGTGGACCATGTCTAATCCTTCACAGGTATGTGAACTTTCACCTATTTGGAAATTGCTACGGAGATGAAATTTGATGGAGACCGTGGGTGAAGTTTTCTGCTGGGGCCTAAGAAACTAACTGTATAAGAACAGGAATGGAATAGCAGAATCCAGCCCACATGCTTCAGCTGCGATGTATATGGACAAAGAGATTGAGGCTGAAATCTATGCTCTAGGGCAGAGCTGACCTTGACAGTCCTTGACAGGGTAAGGCTTGACTTATATAAAATCCCCCTCACTTCTCACCTCTCCACAACGGCCACACTCTAGCCTGTTAAGAGCTTTCAAGGTTAACATGTTGGTGCCCAGTGTATCTTTCTTTCCCATGACAGTACTCCCATCAGGGTGAGCTATCTGCCTGCCTTTCCTTCTGTCCTTACTAGGATGTTTGATTTAACGTAGAATTTGCAACAGTAGCATTTATATTAATATCTACAAAAGTGAAATTGTTCATTGATTTTTCTTTTTGCTGAAGTGAAACAAAAAGCCAAATGTCTTTCTATTGATAATGTATTATCTATCAAAACAGCAAAATTAATATAAAAAAGTAAATGATTCAGCCTACAGTTGTAATTTCTGGGATGGGGGCATAGCTTAATGTACAACACTCAGGTAGCTTGGGCAAAGTTCTGGGTACTACTCCCAACATCCAGAAAAAAAAGTAGTATCTATTATTTCTTTTAAAAATATAGTCTTATTTAAGAAAGTTGCTGGTGCCAAAGACATTTTGGTGGGTTACAAACTCATTGCTTATACTTTCTCCCCGAAGACACGAATGTGTTAAGAGCAACTCTAAAAAGTACCTAAATAGCTCGCATCTCTCTGTTTCTTTGATTCAGCATGTTTCCTAATCAGGTTTATGTTTCTAGTCTTTCTTTCCTCCAAATATTTATAAACCCTTCATGCACTCCTCTTGCTGCTTAACAAAAGGCATGTCTCGGCCCCTAAGGAGCAGCATGTGGCTGAAGATCAGCATCTTGCCCGCTTGTGTGCCTCTCTGTTCTCTTTGTGGGCACTGTGCAGAGCTAGCCAAACTGGGCCACATGCCTTCTCCAGACCTGCCAGTTCTGCCAGTTCTGGCTTGCCAGCCTCGAGCTGATAGCCTGTGAAATTGTGGGCTTTTAGCAGTTTCCATTCGGACCAGGTTTAAAAGATAAAGCATAGTTTGCCTACAATGATGACCTGAAAAGCAGGTGTGCAATGCATAGTCATTATTTGCATTTGTTTTGCGAATTCACATTTTCAGTAGATTAAGTTTGTTTGATTTTCCTTCTCTTCAAAACTCTTAATTTTCTTTCCCCAAAGCTAATCATGAAATGATACATACACCTGTTTCTGTTTCGTCACGTGGGTTCAGATCAGAAGAAGCACATCCTGACTTCTGCTTATTCCTTGACCATGAGCAAAGGACACAGTACCATTGGTTTGCTCCAAGTCGAGCCTCATCAGTTGCTACTGGGAAACATCTCCTCACTTGGAGTCTTTATTTTTTTTCCTTCTTTCAACAACAACAACAACAAAATATAATTAGCATACAAAATAAAGGTTTCAGAGTTGGGAAGATACCTATGTCAGTAAAGTGCTCACCTCACTCCAAGCACAAGACCTGCCTCAGTTGAATCCTCAAGGTCCACATTTAAAAGCAGGACAAGGAGGGACCTTTGGAGGGACTGAGAGGGGAGGGAAGTCATAAATATAATTATATTCTAATCTCAAAAAATAAAAGGAACATTTTGTATCAAAAGCTTGGCATGGTGGCTTGTGCTTATAATCCCCTGGATTTCACAAATGAGAGAAAACTTTCAGAGTCGAGCTTATTTCACTCAACACACTCTACTTTCATCTGTTTTTTTGCACAGGACATAGTTTTATTCTTTGGGATGGAATAAAAGTCCACTACGAACACCATGTTGTCTCTATCTACTCAGCTTCTTATATGAACATTCTGTTTCATCCTTGAGCTCTATGTTGGTGGACTATGAGGGAAGTACTGTGAGCCAGATTTTTCTGAGGGCTTCCTGCAAGACTGGCCCTGGGCTAAAGTATTCACAGACACAGATCTGGTTAACCTTCCCCTTGACAACTGTATGAAGAGGGGATCGTTTTCATAAGAAGTCTGAAATACCAGGAATCATTGCCTCCCAACCTCAGGGGCTTTTGGACCCCCACCTCATTCCCTGCAGATTCTAGGTTCTGTTTTTTTGTTTTGTTTTGGTTTTGTTTTGTTTTGTTTTTTTTCCAGCTCTATCCTCAAGATGCTCAGTCCTGGGGATTCTGATGAAATTATCCTGGGATGAATCTCCCAAGGCCAGCAATGGAGGAAAGTAGGGATTTTACTAAGAACCACTGTGGGAACCAGGTTACCACAAATCAGTGAATGGATGGGGCTTTGTCTTCACTGAGAAGGTGGCCCACATATCTACTACTCAGGAGAGAGAGAGAGCTCTAAACAAGGAAGAGGCCATTGGGATGCCCACTCTTTACCCCACCCTTATTTCACAACCAGGTGGGGGTCACAGCTCCAGCCTTTAGAAAGGGGACTGGAAGGAACAAAACAAAGAGTCTAGGGTTAATAGGTAGCCTCCAGCCAGGGACTGAGCCTGCGATGAACCCAGGCGTTGGCAAGAGCCCAACAGGCAGGTGTAATCAACAAATTTCTCAGGAGACATCAGATCTGATCCCTCAGCAAGCACAGCTTCTAAATTTGTGCTCAAGAATGATTAATCTGTTTGAGCAAATTCCTTGAGCATAATTAAGATGCCCTAATCAAGGAAGATTATTATGCAGCAGCCTTAGGCACTGATTTGGTGGCAGGAACTCGTGACCACAGGCCTCAAAAACATGATGGGGATAGTGAAGGTGACAAGGTGGCCCAGGCAGCAGGGAGACAGGGAAAGTAGGGCACTGGAGGGTCAAGAATGTTAAAGGAAGAGAATGATGCCAAGGCCGAAGGCCGAGGGGTCAACAGCAAGGTGAGTAGGCGGGGCCACTTCAGCCTTGGTTTTGGGAGCAGCAGTGCTTTCTGGGTAACAGAGGATGGGAGTTGATGATAGCTTTCTGTATCCCTGGAGACTTTTGTAGCTGGGAAAGAATGTCAGCATCCCCTAAATGGTGTTGCAGAGAGTGACTGGGTGGGACATGGACATATATGTGTCTCCTTTGACTAAGTACCCTTTCTTTTCTGGGGGACTAGACTATGATGTATACGGCACATCTCTGGCTTTTAGTGAGTGATAGAAGCATGTCCTCACCCCAGTAACCCAGAGTCAGGGTGTCATAACTGCACTTGGGCATGTTTTCATTTCAGCCAGTCACATGTACAGGGAGGGATGCCCTGACTGCCCCTCTGATCCTGGTGTCAAAAAGCAGTAAAAGGTAAAAATCCACCTCATAGGGTAGTGTGGCCCACTGTGGTTGATCCTGGTTTAGTTGGAGCTAGGGAAAGGAGGAACACAGGAATGCCCAGGCGAGTAGGATGCAGAGTACTGTGAATAACAGGGTGTCAAGGGCCATCGGCCCTGACACCCTCACTGCTATCACCATGGACACTCTGGGCTTCTCCACGACACAGATCTGACATTGTTAGTCCTGTTTCTTCAAATCAGATGCCTCAGGCCAGGCTCCAGTCTCTGGTGGAAACTTACAGCTCTCAGTTGGCTCTCTAATTTCCTTCTTAACCCACATGAGGCCGATTAAATTAAGCACTCTTGAAACCTGGGCTCTTGAAACAGAAACGATTCATAGGGCTGCGTGGTCGGAATAGGAAAGAGGGCGCTGAACCCACTCCTCTCTGTCTGTATTCCAGGGGACTGGAGCCAGTTACCGATGTGCCTCCACTGACACACAGGGTCCCAAGGATCAAGTAAGGGTTCGTGAGATGGAGACACAGAGGATGCAGAGCCATGTGGGACATGGCAGGCAGCATCCCTGCAGGTATTTCCATCTTTGGTCTGCTCAACAGCCCAGCTCCACGTTCACACTTCCTCCTGTCCGCTAACATGTGTGTATGCACGGTTGCATGGGGGCCAGGTTGAGTAGAGGGAAGTGGTGTTGTGTGTAAGTATCAACGTGTTTCTTCTCTGCCTTCCTCCCTGAGGGATGCTGACCAGCTCGAGCATGTTGAGCAAGGCTCTGGTACGCCTTGCCCTTCTCCCTGAATCCCTCTGCATTGCCAAAAAAAGCATTAGAGTACATTCCTAAAGCTGGTCACCAAGGTCTAGTCCCTTATTTGGCTATTTCCTCCTCTTGAGGCTGGCTACAAATGTCCAGCTATCAAAGTATTGAAGTCTAGCAATCAAAATCCCCTTTAGTTAGCCTAATTAACATGGCCAATTAGAAGTAAACACCTCATCCTATCACAGGGCTTCCCACTTTACTTTTATAAACTGCCATTTTCCTTTGGGCCATGTCTATCTCCTCTCTATCAGATGAAGTCTTTTTTTTTCCCTTGGGAACAAATACCTCTGTCCTCTATCTCCTGTCTTTGTTTTTTTGTTTTGTTTTTGTTTTTGTTTGGTTTTTGGGTTTTTTTGTTTTTTGTTTGTTTGTTTGTTTTTTGTTTTTTGTTTTTTGTTTTTTGAGACAGGATTTCTCTGTGTAGCTTTGGAGCCTATCCTGGCACTCGCTCTGAAGACCAGGCTGGTCTCGAACTCACAGAGATCCGCCTGCCTCTGCCTTCCAAGTGCTGGGATTAAAGGCTGCCTTTGTCTTTTATTCCCTGTCCTCTGTCCCTCTGGGGCAAATACATCTCTTTTATGCTGAGAACTTGGTTTGAGGGTCCTGAACTTGATACTTTTCTTTTCAATCCCTTTCTTTCTTTTTCCTTCCTTCCTTCCTTCCTTCCTTCCTTCCTTCCTTCCTTCCCTCCCTCCTTCCTTCCTTCCTTCCTTCCTTCCTTCCTTCTTTCCTTCCCAGTACTGGAGATTAAACTCTGGACCACATACATATTAAGCAAGCACTCTGCAACTGCCCAGCATCCTTAGCCCATAGTTGAAAGTTTCTAGGAATTCAAGGAAGGTCCATAGCTGTCAGGGAAAGGGAGCATGTCACTCACAAAAGAGCCCAGTTGTTCTTTGGAGGCCATGCCTGTGTAGGTAACCCCAGCTGAATGCCTCTTCTCTCCTGTGAAATGAATTGCCATGAGAGTAGAAGCAGTTCCTGTTAAGATCTCCACTTCTCTGTCTCTCCCTGAACCAACTTCCTTTGTTCAGTTCAAGGGTCCTTGGAGCAGCTTCACTGTTGATCCTCATTCAAATGTTTCTTGTGACTTTATGACTAATGCTGAAGACAGATTCCAACTCCCTAAAGACTGTACTGTGGAACAATGTCAACAGCATTATGCTCTGCAAACACAAGATATGTTTAACTCCAATATTTAAATACAGATGCTCTGTTTTTGTGTCGAGTGCAGATGAAAGCGCTTTGCTGCCTGTTAGGGGTGAGAGCTTAGTAAACACTATCAACAGTGTTAAATAAAACACAAACATTTTGCCATAGAAAATTACATCAGAGTCCTGGATAGTGACCTTCATTAGTTTTGAAATTGGCTGTGTGTTGAATCCCTCAATGGAACATGTCCCTCTTCCCCCATTTAATGGGATAGCTTGTCTCCTGTGTATGAGTCTCCCTCAAGTCTGGGGGGCTGAACAGATGTGATGGGTGCTACTGACAGCACATCTGTGTGGCCAAGTCAGAATCCAGCGTTGTCAGGGTAACAGAACATGCCGTCTCTCTTCTGGAGTCTTGGGGACTCTGTGCTCGAAATTAAATGACACATACCAGCTTAAACAGTCTTGCCCCAAGCCAGATTCACCCTAGGCCAAATGAAGACTCTTGGAAGCATGAAAAAATTAGTGGCTTCATTCCCACTCTATATTTCAAAACAACATGTTGAGATGCAAAACCACTCCAGGCTCTTTTGATGGCATCAAGGAGTGCATCTTCTACTTGCCTCCCTGGCCTGATCTCTACCTCTCTCCATTTTGCTGTGTTGTGGTCCCTGCATTGATGAGCTATTTAAGCAAATTCTGCTGCTGTCTGCCTTCCAGAGGGACTGGAACAACAGGGAGTGTGTTTGTGTGTGTGTGGGGGGGTGGTGGTGGTAAATGATTCTCTAATTGCCCCCTCCTATCCTACCAGGCTCTGGTCACCCTTTGATGACCTTGCTTTTCAGGCCTGATGTTGGCAGATCTGGTCCTAGGCACCATGCTTTCTTGTATGTTTCCTGCTGTGGCTTGGTAAATAATTCCTTTACAGAACTCATATTTGCTCTGTTCATCTGTATCATCACCTCCTGCTGTGACTTGGCTAATACAATATTGATAAGGTTCAGGACACACTATCCCAAAATGGGGCAGCTTTGCATAGTAAATATTTTAAGCTAAAGAAAGTTGAGAAAAACAGGCACATTACTTCCCATTCCCTTTGCCTTCTCTCTCGAAGCAGTTAAAAGACCCTGGGCAATTGTCTGACCTCATCCTGAAGCAGGTCATTGGGCCGACATGTGGAAGAGGTCTTTCCTATACTGGAGGGAGTGTACAGCTTTATCTCGAAAGATGAGGGTCTCAGAGGATATGAGTCAGTCAGCCTTGCTGAGACCCCTCCTCCAAGTGTATTGCCGAGAGATCAAGTCCTCTCCTGCCTGGCAAATGGTTACTGGAGTTCTGGGTCTAGACCCGGTGTTTGCAGTTCTTGGCCTCTTAGTCAAAGAATTGAAAACATGGGCTCATTGAGATTTGCAAAAGGAGTCGGATAGTTGTATTTGGAGCAAAGTGATATTGCAGGTCAAAGAGGGGATGTCAAGATTGACAGAGGGCCACATGAGTGAGAGTACTCAAAGGCTCAGTTGATTGTTCTGGGCTTCCTTTTGTGGGGTTCAAGGAAAGAGTGCATTAGTAAGGGGCAGAGTTTGGGAGTTTCTACTTTAACTGATATATGGATTATGTAATCCTTTTTCTTCTGTGCATGCCCCTTTCCATAATGCATCTGATTTTAATACTATCTATACCCAAGTGTGCACGGGTCTAAGATGGTAAACAGAGGCATTTCCTTAAAAAGTTCCTAGAGGGCACAGTTTTGCTTACTGTCCATGCACCCCAAATCAGTCCAGGCCAGATCAATCCTTCTAGAGTTTTTTCTTAGATATTTGGGAATATTCTTGAATTTTATCTAAATTTGATTGCTATCAGTGGCAGAGAAACTCATATAATTATTCAGAGATGGAGTGTGTGTAGCCTGATGCAGTTGCAGAGGGTGACAAGTGGGTTCTGGGGTCTCTTTTGAAAGAGGTATATGTGCATATTACATGTGGGTGAAATTCATTATTATGAGAGGGGTTTGTGCATAAGTCAAGTGGGGGTCCCAGAATACTAATCTACCTCTTATAATTTCCTGCCTCAAAATGCCATCTTGAGGCTTCCTCGTCATCATGCCTAGACAGACACACAGGGTTAACTCTTTCATCTTTCATTTCTTCATCAAGGTTTTCCAGTTACATAAGGCTTAATATTCAGTACATTTGCGCTTTTCTTTGATACTGTGTCACTTCTTAGGAGGGTCCTCAGCCATAAACCTAGAGTGTATAGTGAAAAATATTTTTCCTCTCCTATAATATCAAATACTGAGTTATAGCTAACCTGTTCCTTCTAATGCCTCAGCTTTGTGGCTGCCTTAACAGCAGACTGAGTTTTCCTCAGTCATTGAGTCTCTCAGTAAGGGCAAGTTTGTATTGCAAGGAACAGGCAGTAAACCTTGTAGGCAAGAGCATCTGCCACAACCTTCCTCAGGGGCGCTGAAGCTGCTGATAACCCACATGGCAACCCAGGACAAGAGTGTGAGAAAGCAAAGCTGTCACCATTTTTCATATCAAAATTCAAAGAGTAATTATCATTTCGCCTGTAGCATTACAGAAGACCATAAAATTTTTATTACAAAAAACCTAATTGAATAAAAGTGATTTGGATTTTAGTATTGTAGCTGGAACCACCTCAAACCTAGGCAGCTGGGCAGGACTGTGAGGGATTTTCTTGATCGAATCATTTGAAGTAAGAAGATTTACAAGAAATCTGGGCCACCCCTTCAGGTGGCAGCACACAGTGAGCTGGGCATTTCCACATCAGTCATGACTGATGAAAATGTTACACAGGGTTGCCCACATCAGTTATCATTGAAGAAAATGTAGCACAGGCTTGCCCACATCAATCATCAATGAAGAAAATGTACCACAGACTTGACCACAGGGCAATCTGGTGAGGGCATTTTCTCAGTTTGTAGCTTGAATTCTAATTGGCCTTAGTAATAAAAACCTGAAGCCAAATATAGTGGTTAAAGCCTAAAGGTCAGAGAAGCAGAGTAGCCAGCTTACCTCTACTGAATCCTCAGACTGAATGGGCAGCCCTGTCTCTAGGAATCTTCAGACTCAATGGGTGGTCCTGTCTCTAGGAATCCTCAGACCGAAGGCTCTTAGCTCCTTCCTGTCTCCTCCTGCCTTATATTCCTCTCTCTGGCCAGCCGTATCACTCCTGTCTCCACCTCCCTAGTGCTGGGATTAAAGGCATGTGACTCCCAAGTACTGGGGTTAAAGGTGTGAGCCATGACTGCCTGGCTCTATTTCTCTTTTAGACTGGATCAATCTTGTGTAGCCCAGGGTGGCCTTGAACTCACAGAGATCCACCTACCTCTGCCTAACTACTTAGGGAGTTTGAGCCAGTCTGGGTTATATGGCTTGTGCTTCTCAGATAATTTTTTTTTCCCTCAAGGCCCCTATAAGCGTCGTGTTATAGTCAAATGACTGGGCTTGTGTCTTGGTGAATGCAAAGCCCAAAACAGCACAGCCAAGACCTCAAAGAATGGGAAAAGATGCATCACACACAGTAGATAAGAAAATTCATTTCCAAGGCAAAGCACTCAAGACAGCAGGGCTTTCACTCTGGTCACTTTTCTGTATTTACATAGGAGTGGGCTGGTTCCTCCAGCATGCTCAGGTTAAGGTCATAATTGAAAAAGAAGGGAGAGTAGACACACTCAGGGAAGGGTGTATGTGTGTTCAGCTCACAGTCTCAGAGCACATATTATTATATTGATGGACAAAAATGCCTCTGGGTAATCAGGCGGTGGTGTCACATGCCCTTAATCCCAGCACTTGAACTCAGGAGACAGAGGCAGGTGGATCTCTTCGAGTTTGATGCCAGCCTGGTCCACGGAGCTACAGAGTGATTTCCAGGATAACCAGGGCTACAGAGAGAAACCAAGTCTCAAAAAAAAAAAAAAAAAAAAAAAAAAAAAGGAAAGACAGAAAGAAATGTCTGTGGGTATATTCAGCCTGCACCAGAAGGTTTTAGCGGAAAACAAAGGGAAGGAGACTTTGAAGGGCAATAACAGGGGAGTCTGCCCCAGGAGGTGCTGCCTTGCTGAGTCACTAACCATGTTAACACACCTGACATGAGGTGGTGTCCCAGCAGTGGCACCATTTGTCATTCTTTCCTCTCCTAAGACACTGCTGCGGTGCTGGTAAACATGGGGTCCAGACCAACGAGCCTCAGTGAAGACTAAGTTCAGGCTCTCAGAATTCTACTTTATACTAGAAACAGAGCTAGGGCACCTGCGCAAAGCTGGCTGCTCCCCCCAGAGGATGGCAACTCATCTAGAGATGTGCTCACTAGTCATTTTTTTTTTTTTTTTTGTCTGAACCAATTCAGGAAAAGCTTACCAACAGTTTATTTTTCACCTTCAAAGTGGAGGTAAACAAAACAAAACAGCCTTGTTGAGTTCCCCCAAGAGGAAAATTGTAATCGGGTTTTCTGTTTGTTTGTTTGTTTGTTTGTTTTTTTGAGACAGGGTTTCTCTGTGTAATAGCCTTGGCTGTCCTGGAACTTACTCTGTAGAGCAGGCTGGCCTTGAACTCATAAAGATCTGCCTGCCTCTGTCTCCTCAGCACTGGGATCAAAGGTGTTGAGTTCAACTGGGATCAAAGGTGTTGAGTTCAACTGGGATCAAAGGTGTGCGCAACCACTGCCTGGCTTGGAAAAAATTTATTATTGCAATAAGAAAATAACATGGCTTTTCAGTCACTTGTTTGTTTCTCTTTGGTGACATTTAAGAAATGGATTCTTAGAGGGGTGCAGATGGACAAGAAAAACAACTTCTAATGTGCCATGGCACCGTGGATATAGAAGTATGGAGACAAAAATTATAGATTTCAAAAAGCCAGTAGAGAGGACTGCAATGTTCTCAACATAAAGAAGTAAGTCTTAAGCTGATGAGTGTTCTTGTCACTGTCTACACAGGTGCACATCTACAGGAAATATCTCATGACTCTCCCGCAGACAGGCACAACTTTTAAATGGCAAGTGAGAATAAAATTTAAAAAATTAAGAAAAAATCCAGGTGTGCATGGTGTTATAACAACTGTAATCTTAACATATTTTTAATCCCACTACAAGGGAGGCAGAGGCAAAAGGACCGTCAAGAATTCTGGCTACATAACGAAGTCTAGGATAACCTGGGCTATAGAGTGAGACCCTGCTGGCAAAGAAACTCAAAGTAAAACACTACAAAAGCAAACAAAAACACCACCACCAACTCTACAAATTTTCTTCAAGGTAAAAGTCCTGGACATTCCTTCTGCTCTTTTGGAAAATAGAAAACTAAACAGAAGAGGAAGGAGGGAGGGAAAGAGGGAGGGAGGGAAGGAGGGAGGGAGGGAGGGAGGGATAGTGGAGGTGAGGAGGAGAGGAGAGAGAGACAGAGAGGGGGAAAGGAGGAGAGAGGAAAGGAGAGAGAGGAGAGAGAGAGAGAGAGAGAGAGAGAGAGAGAGAGAGAGAGAGAGAGTTCTGCCTTTAGGTTCAGTGGGGAGCATTCCGGCTTTCAGGCTTCTCTGGAGGAGGCCCTACCCCTTGAGGACACACAGAGTCCCCAGGAAGCTGCACGAAGACTTTATGTGCAAAGTTACCCACTCTGAGGTGCAGGGCTTGCTAAGAGCAGCCCTGTGGACTTGGAGCTTCAGCCTCTGCATTAGGAATACAAAGATTCAAATGGAGTGGCAAATGGTATGGGTGACATCAACAGGATTTGGCAGCATTTGCTTGAGATAATTTGAGAGAGAGAGTCAAGTTGACAGCCTTTCTTTCACAGCAAAATTGCCTGGTTCTGGTGCTATGTAGTTTCTGGCTCCCCTGCCTAAATGAGTATCACATTGATTCCAATGGGGCTGTTTACACAAGTAGAGCAAGCTGACTCCTTGATAACAAGCTGGGGTTGCAAAGCACTCAGATGACACTCAAGGACCTTCCAGTAGAGACATTTCCTCCACGCTCCACACTCCAGAGGAAGTTCTCTGGGAACAGTGCCCTTCTTTAGAGGCTTATTTACATTCATTGAGCTAATGGTTTTTGTCCAGTAATACATTTAAATTGCTTTCCCTTCTAGAGTTATGTGCATGATCACGTTCCCGAATGTGACTTCTTTCCCTCTGTACAGTCAGTAATTTCCTCAAGGGTGGGATGAGAGTATTGTCTTTTTGAAGCCATTTGAAACAGACCTGGTCTCCTCAGCACTCTCAGGAGAATATTCTCTGGGTGATAATTGCAGCCAAATGCAATGTTCAAATGAACGGAAGCCATCCTGGGCTTGCCTCCTCTCTCTGGTTCCCCAGAGGCCTGGTTGCAGGGCAACACTGCTCATATTAATCTGGGGGAAAGCCAGATATTCAGCCTCTGAGGGCATGAGAGTCCCGAGTCAGCTGTCAGAAGGGCACGGAGGTTGAGGAGACTGTGAATTCAGGGTTTATAAACGGAACCACATTTACCTGGTATGGCTATCACAGAAAGGCTTTTTAGGAATGAACAGAATTAGGTTTATTCAACCTTGCAGCCATGATTGCTCAGTAAACTGACAGTCCATGGCCAGTGCAGGGACAAGAGAAGATTGTTTTAAAATTGGAGAAGGTAGATGAGGCTGGTGAGTGAAACTGAAGCACATGAAATCCTATTTAAACACCCTGGGTCATAAGTGCAATACTGGCACTTTAAATATTAGCTTTATGAGGAAAACAGAGAAGGATTCAGGATGCAGCTCAATGGTTGACTGCCTTCCTAGTGTGCCTAAGTCTCTGTGATTGGGAGAGTTAGAAATTTTTGTATCAAGATCCAAAATGATGTTGGGTGATTTTTAATATTCTTAATAACCATTGATCACTCACCTTTTGACTATCATGTAAAATCATGGCACATATTAAGTAACTATGGTATTAATAGCCTATAAGTTTCTACAAGTCCATATCTGTCATCCAACAGTATGTGACACAGCATCGATTTCTCCCAGACTGTCCCTCCCACCAACATATTTGATTAATACCTTAATTTATTATTTCTTTTGTCTGTGACCACAAAAAGTTCATGTAATTGCTTGCAGAGTAAACCTATCATTCTGAATAACCTAAATCTATGTCCTAGGTCACTCATTTTTGAATGAACTGTCTCCTGTTCCCTTTCCAGCGAGAGAGCTGTGCTTTATGCTAACATACAAATATACTGTGATGAAGTTTACTTAAGATGTGTAAATTTATTTCTGGAAATTCTCAAATTAATATGTTCAGACTTTGGATAACCTCTAGTAACTGCAAGTGCAGGAAGCAAAAACCTAGATGAGGGAGAACTATGCTGGTGAAGACAAGGGGAGCCACTATAGGCCACATGAAAATGAATTTCCCTTCTGCCTGATTCTCAAACTCAGTCATGTATGGTGAGTTTCGAAGGTTAAATGGCTTAATAGAAGCTAAAAAAAATTAACCCCATAATAAAATTTACAGAGGGAGAAATTACTAGAGCCTAGGATCTGAGGATTGTGTAGCTCAAATCTGTGTCCAGCCTGTTCCTTGTCTCAAAGGCTGTAGGGGCAGTCAGGGCTCCTGTTGAGTGATTTGCATTTTCCAAGTCCAGTCTGCTGGGTGAGCTCCCTGCTGGGTGGAGCCTGCCTTGTCTTTGAATGCCAGCCAAACCCAGCCACTCCCCGAGAAACATTATTCATCAGCTAATGTAATGTCACCACCAATCTGTGCCGCTGCTGTTCTCTGCAGTAGGCTCAAAAGCTGGGACATATTCTAGCTAAAATAGATCTTCAGATGAAGAGCAGGTGTTGGTGGTGGCAGGCTAGAATGTCACACAAAGGCAACTCAGAAAGGGAAAAGTGCACACCCAGACCAGAAAACCATTTGCTTTTTAAAAGGAGGCATATGGAATATTGGATGTGTGGGTAGGAGTGAAAGAGGAACCCAAAAAAAGTACTTCACATGGATAAATGCCCATATACAGAACAGAAATTCTTGATCCGATTCCAGTTTCAAAGTATCCTACAAGGAAAGGCAGCATGCCCAAGAGTCAACTGCTCTGCCTTCAGGTCAGATGCTAGGAGGCCAAGATGGGTAGGCTCATGGGCCTGTTTGATGGCAACTGTCTTCTGTTGCACCACCCTCAGTCTTCCACACACAAAGGGTCCTGGAAGAGCATTGCTCCAATGCCATCCATTCATTTCAAGCCACACTGCCATGACCTGCATGGTTTTCAACTTGTTAAATCCTCTCTAATTTGTAGGCCTGGATCTCATCACCCAGCAACAACACTGTGGCTTTGAGGGCACTAAACCATGTATCTGTATTTTGGTCATTGTCTAACTGATCCTTGAGAGCATATGTGGTGTGTGTGTGTGTGTGTGTGTGTGTGTGTGTGTGTGTGTGTGTGTGTGTGTGTAAGACAGAGAGATAGAGATAGAGTCACAGAGAGACAGATAAATACACGCATACAGAGACAAAGACAGAGTCACAGAGAGACAGAGAGATAGACAAGTCAGTCAAGATAGCATAGCACTATTGAAGTATTGAATGTAGACCCTGTAATCCTCTTTTATCCACTTTATCACTCGACCAACTGATATTAAAAAGGTCTGTAGTAGCTGTCTATTTCCATGTTCTTATGATAAGGCCCTTTGCCTAGTCCAACTTCAGGCTCATGCCAAAAGCTTGTATTATTACCATTTGTGGAGCCATTAGTGAAACACTGAACAATGTTAGTGCTGCTAACACTCATTCAAGGCACTCATTCAACCTTATGTGCTCTACACTTTTCCATTGGAGGTGAGAGGCATTGTATACTTGGAGGCCTCAACTCCTATTAGTTGTAGATTTATAATCTTTTACATGGGTACCATTCCATAGCAAAGCTACTCTACAGGTCTTAAAGAGAAATGCAGCAAGGGGGTGATATATAGGACAGCAACATATGGTTAACATCATAGTCTATCCCTAAAAGTTGAACAGAGCCCATTTTGTTTGGATTCTGTGAATCAGGTCACTTAAATGGTGTTGTATATTTATATAGTGTGTGAAGATGTATTGCTGTGATTGGTGTAATAAAGACCGGAATGGCCAATAGCTAGGCAGGAAGAGGTTAGGCAGGACTTCTGGGGACAGAGTGGGCAGACTACTACACTCAAAACACAGGAAAATAGCTAAAACCTTTACTATTTTCTCCCAGATCTCTTGCTCTAAACAAGGTTTATTGTAAAGGAGTTCAGGTTACCTTAAATGTTGAAATGGGCCAGATCTAAGGTTCAGTCTCACCACAGGTAGGGTGACCGCATCATTGTAATCATGTTACTTAGTATCAAGTATCCAAGGGGCCAGGCTGGTCAGGACATGCATGACATGTGAATCAGATTTCTCTCTGTCTTTTGTAGATACCTGGGGTAGCTGTTGGAGCTGTAACTGTGACCCCCATCATCTGTGACTGTCAGGGACAAGGTGTCAGTCCTTCATAACCAGAGGGGCAAGGGTACAAGGCTGGCCTCCTTTGTCCTTTGATGAGGAAACAGCTTGTGATCTATGGAATCATGAATAAACTCCAAACAGAAAGTAAAAGTGGGAAGATATTTGGATGTTTCAGCTGTGTATCTATCCCTTAATTTTTCTGTTTTCCCCAAGTAGCCAAATTTACTGAACCTTTTTCTGGAAACCATGGGAGTGTGTCCTGAATGTAGGCGAAGAATTGTTGATGCTGGAATTTTTTTTTAACCTTACTTCCTCCATTCCTCAAAATCTTCTTCAAAAACTGCCATGTCTAGATTGTACTCACACTGTGTTTTATACCTGATGCATAGAAATGTGCTTTCCCTTACCGTTGTGACCTTTTCATGGCAGTGTTGCCCTCAATGGATGCAAGTTCCCCATACTCAAGCCCCTATTTGAGTGACACTTGCCCTAACCTGAACAGCTGTGGACTTTGGAGTGATGGAGAATAAAGAAATGACAGACACAACAAGCTATGTAATGCTGGGATAAGATGGGCCAAGCGTTTGGATGGAGATGCACCAGAAGCATGGGGAAAGTCAACATTTTTTATATGCAGTGGGGATAAGGAGGGAGTTAGCTAATCTTGGTGAGGGTTACTTTAGGGAGCAGTCTCTGGTTGCAGTCATCCACACTGAGTTAACTGTGATGGCACCTTCCAAATTTACTGGTTTTAACTAAAGATTAACCACTGATGAACATCTATGCTCTAACCAGGTGTCTTAGGGTTTCTATTTTTGTGAAGAGACACCATGATCATGGCAACTCAAAAGGTAAACAACAACAACAAAAATTCAGTTGAGGAGGCTTACAATTTCAGAGGTTTAGTCCATTGTCACCATGGCAGGACATGGCAGCATGCAGACATGGGTGCTGGAGAAGGAGTTCGGAGTTCCACATCTTGATGGGTAGGCAACAGGAAGTGAACTGTCTACCACAGAGTCTAGCTTGAACAAAGGAGACCTCAAAGCACCCCCACCCCTAGTGACAGACTTCCTCCTATAAAGTCACACCTCCTAACAGTGCCACTCCCTTTGGGGGGCATTTTCTTTCAAACCCACCACACCAGGGAAAGGTCTTATCATTCCCCAGAGGTTGGCCCAGGAAGGCTTTGGCAGACTAAGATGACAGTGTCCTTGACCTGGCCTGGTTTATGTCAACAATGAACATTCATTCAGACTTCATCTGTTCCCACACAGACCTTTAGAAATGGGGAGAGGAAGCAAAGGCTTAACCATCTGAGTCTTCTGGGAGGAGGAAGGCAACACAGACAGGTGCCTGATGAACTTCAAATTAAACTTTAAATTCCTACAATTTTTTACAAACTCATACATAAATTACAGTGCAGTTTGCATATGTAAGAGGCATGATCTGGCTTCTTAAAGCAGATGGCTTTGAAATTAAAGAAGACTCCTGTACCAATCCCCAGAGGGGTTTTTTCTTTGGCCATACTAAAGTGAATATTTGGTTTCAAGAGCAGGTGCAAAACCTTCAGTACCCACCAATAGGTTTTTCTGCTCCTCTCCTGACCCCCACCCCCACCATAGGTTTCTCTGCCAGATCAAGAGGAATTGAAAAATAACAATAGGCATATTTGAGCAGAGTTACTCCTGGGCAGATTCTCTGAGACTGAGGCCAGAGAAGCTGTGCCCCTGTATGACACCAGGAAGATTTTATAGGTTGTAGGTGAGGGGTGATGGCATGTTCCTCAAAAGCTCAGTTTGTTTCCAAGTGCAGTCAAAACTGAACACTTAGGTGAGGACTTGGGTGGCCCACAACTTCAGGGAGGAAGCTGCAGTAGCTGCCAGAACTGGGCTTTTAGGTTCCTTTTCTTTGTTCTGAGACTCTCTAAGTGGGCAGGGTTTAAGAGAGAAACAGGAATGGAGCTTTCTAGATCATGCATGGGGTGTGTTTGAGTTTCCAATCAAATACCACTAAATGGAATAATCCCAGAGCCCAATAGAATAGGCACTTTCTGTGGCAGTCTTTAAAGGCTAAGCATTAGGAAGAGAGGGCTCCCATTCTGACTAGAACAAAAATGTTGGGGTAACACCTATCAATGGGTAGATTTTCCTACAAAAGTCTTTTGTTTTAGAAATCGAGTCTTTCACCCATATTAAAAAAAACAAAAACAAAAACATGTTCTTTCAGAGGGGAAAAAGTAAAAAAAGGTAAAAAATTTACCATAACTTACTACAAGAGAAATTTAATGACTAAAGTACTTTGATTCTAGTAGTATGCATGATCCAGGACTGGGGCAGAAAGAAGCATGAGCAAAGGGAGGGTGACGGTGTTGCCCCATATCCTCCTTGGTCTAGACTGTCAGGAGACATCCCATGCCCTGGAATAGTTATCACAAGCCTCACTCTAGGTCTTTGATCACACATTTGTCAGTTTTGGAGCTTGGTAGCCTTGTGGTAGCAGTTTGTATTTTCCTTATTCTGAAATCTCTTCTGTGAAAAAGATTTAAAAAAAAAAAATCCCGTGAACTCGAGGCTTTGCTTCCTTAAAGCCTCAGATTCCCGTGTCTGTCACCACAGGCCCTACATTCTAGCACTTGGTATCTCTGCATGGGTATGGGGGTATGGGGGTGCGCAGGTGTGCAAGCAGGCCAAGGATGGAAGCACAGATATTAGTTGGCTTTCTCTCTCCCACCCCTTTCTTTACATACCAAGCCAGGCTCTCACTTAACCCAGAGCTCACCCTAGGGTTCTTGTCTCCTCCAGATTGTTACAAAAGCTGCTCTGCCCATCCTATATATTATGTGGGTGCTGGAATCCCAGACTTGGGTCCTCAGGTCTGCAGGAAGAAATTTATCCACTGAACTATCTTCCAGGCCTGAGCACCTTTTAACACTTCATAGAAGTCTGGTTTTAGTATTTACACATAGAGTGTACTCAGTGCAGATTTGTTAAATGAAAGCACTTCCATTAAGGAGGCATGATGTAGCAATCTGAGGGGTTTGAGCTGTGGGCAGCTGAGAACTCTCTGGAACCAAGGCATGCACATTGGAGCAATTTTCTATGAGCTTTGAGAACTGTGGAACAAAGCAGATTTTAGACAACTTTCATCTAAGTATAGTTTTGATTTTGACAAGCAAATACAAGTTTTAGGTGGGGCTAGCATCAAAGTTTGAAACATTTCAGATTCTACTTTAAAAGGCTTTGGATTTTCAAGGGCTTATGCGGAGACTATCGCTCTATTTTTAACATAGATTAAGCCAATACAGAATATGGGAAATTTTATTCTACAAAGCTGTTCCTAAACATTTCCAGTATGTCAAGAATTATATGTATTTGGGGGAAATTGTATCAATACTGCTTTTTCTATTAAATTCATTCCAGTAAGAGCTTCAAATTCTGTGGCCAGTCATTACCTTATTTTGTATCTATTATATGTCTATTGCTTATATATCTCTCAGTGCTTTTTCTATGCTTACTTCTGGAAGAGCCCATGCTTGTTTAATTGGCCATTTATTAAGCTCCACTGATACCATCAGAAAAAAAAAACAACAACTCATTTGAGAATGTTTCATAAGCACATTTCATACTGACTTTAAAATATGTATTTTTTTAAAAAATATAAATCATTTAAGACTTGTTTACAAGAATTTTCCTTTTTCTTAATTCTCCATCACTTTTTAAAGAAACTTTCAACCCTCATATTTTTCTCTTATGTACAACTCTGCAAAGTCCTTTAGGGCAAAGGATCTCCAAGCTGGGCAAAAGTCATACAAATGTATGTGCTTTAATTTCTAGCATGCTGATCAGAATTTTCAGAGTCTGGAGATATGTCTTCCAGAGCACACCTAAGTATCTCTACACTTCCTGGAAGCCTGGAGGACACAGTGGGAAAAAGACACTGGGGCTGGTAGAGGACATATGGTTAATATAGACACATTTTAAAGTTTTAGCTCTTGGGCTTTCCAAGTCACTTAATATGGAGAAAAGCACACGGTAAACACCCCCCCCCACACACACACATTCACATACAAAGACCTCTTAGGAAGGGTTCTCTCTGACCAGATCAGTTAAAAATCTCCTTTGAGGTTGTGGATCATAGAGGTAAACAGCTGTATCCAAGCTTAACAGTTTTTCTGGAATTTCAAATAACTCCATTCCAGAATATCCTTGCTTTGGCCTCATGGATTCCTTTGACTTTGGACAGGTTTTGGAATTGTTGAGAATCAATAAAACAAAAGGAATGCACAGCAACCATTTCAAAGGCTTTGTCTGAAATGCTCAGATGAACTATTTCTAGCACAAATATGTCACCTGGTGCTGGAATAGGAGTGGAGACAATGAATGGCACACAGATAAAATAGGAACGGAGGAAATATTGGTGTTGTTGGTTGAAGTGCAATGGGTACATAGATTGAAAACACAAACTGTTTCTGCATGTACTGTAATTCTATAATTCCAACAAAGCAAACGGATTTGAGATAAATTATGATAATTTTCCTTTCCAGCATATTTTCAGTGTGTATGAAGTTAGTCATATTGGTTTTACCTTACTTAACTGTTAATAACTTTCTTCCTTGCAAGAGATTTCACATTCTATTTAAAAGGATGCAACAGTATTGATACATATAACACTGTATAATTACACATATGCATACACTGTCACTGTCACTTTTTGCTAACAGAATTTGTATCTTTAGCAAGGAGCCCCTCTTTCACCAGCCCCCCTCTCCTAATTTTATTCTCAGTAATGGGAAGGAAGTATGGAGTGACTTTGGTAATTCATTAGGTAGTGGTGCAGAGAACATTTTACATACCAAAGTATGAATAGATAGGAGTTTAAACCATGAGGAGTTTTTACACCATCAAATCTCCCAAAACAACTTAAACTTTAGAATATTACACACTGTCAAGCTACCCTGAAATTCTCAATTTTCCTGCCTTAGTGTAGGGATAGGATTGTATGCAACCATGTGTGGCTCCTCAGCATCCTTTGAATATACTCAAGAAGCATGCCAATTTGGACATGGAATAACAAACACTTAATGTACATTTACATTAAAAGCACCATGCCAACATTTCCTATCTCAAAAGCAATGGTAGGTAGTAAAACAACCACCTTCATTAAGGGATTCCTCGAGGTTCAAAACCCAATGGTAAATGGGTGATGGTCCAGAACTTTGGGATCAGATATGTTTTTACACACCTATGTTGATAATACAAATGGTTTGCAGAGGCCTTTTGTTGTTTGGGATTTTGTATTTGAGACAAGGTCTCATCATATAGCCCTAACTGGTTGGGACCTGGCCTCAAAGTTAGACTATCTGCTTTTGCCTCCCCAAGTGCTGAAATAAAGGTGAGTACCATCACATCCAGCCTCAAAGGACTTTTAAAATAAGACAAGGTTTATGAACACTACACTTATTCAGCTTGAGGTCTGAGCTTCTAAGGGTGGCCATTGCCTACATGATGTAACTTACATATTTTTATTACAACCCAAGGCAAGAGTATGTAGAGCTCCCCTAAAAGCTCTTATCCTAAGTGGTAGCCTGAAGTGAATCTTCTTTCTTCCATTGGATTCCCCTTTATATTAGGGTAGAGCAATCAATGCTCGTAACACAGTGGTCAGTCTCAGGTGAACACAGTGGAAGGGGAAACCATTAACCGATATTCTGAAATAGTTGAAGAATGCTTTATTATTTTCTCTTACTGTTTTTAGTGGACATGGTACACCGAAGGCACATATTCTAAGCTTGGTAGTGTGAACATAAATAAATGTATTTGAATAATATGTTTAAAATATTTCAAATTTTTATTAAATATTTTATTCAGTTTTAAGATCACAGTTAAAGTACTTTAGCATGTTATACACATGATTTACATGTGCAATTTTTAGAAATATCAAATTAGGTATAAGATTTTGAAGAAATTATATAAATGTGTATATTGACTTTTACTACACATACATCTAAGAAAGCAATAATTCTGTTGTACCATTAACTGGAAATCATTTATTACATGGCATGTTTACACCAACTCTAAAGAGAACCAAGCCAATTTCCAAAGCAAAATAAAAAAAAAATAAAATAAAATGAGCGAATAGGTCATGCTGAAACTGTCAACAGACTTAAGACCAGGGGTCAAATGAAGCTATGGTTTATTTATGACATGTAAGTAAGCAATTCAAACCTATGAGAACCAGTTTATAACCTGGTGTGTGGAATCTCAGGAGGTTTTATCAATGTTCTGACAAATTCCTGAGAGCCAGAGGCTTGCTTAGTGCTAATGACATGAAAATGTGGCTGAGCAATCACTAAGCTCAAGGTCCCCAGTCTTCCTGACCCTAGGTTCTGCTGCTCCAAGAGCCGAGGCACTAACGTGAGGAGTCAGGAGACAAGAGCAAACACCTTCTGGCGAGCAACAGAGAAGTCAGTGACATTCCATGGAACATGAGTGTCTCTATGATTTAGGTTAGAGCTTGTGAGGTAAGATTCGTGTTGTGGCTGGGTGGGTTTGGAGGCATTCAATCAGATCCTTGTTACTCAGTCACCAGTTCTGGCCCAAGTTCTCAGAAAAATCTTTGGAAGTAGTAGTAATGTTCACAACAACTAGTTCTGTGCATGAAAATCAATTTGAAGACATGATCAGTTTGACCACTGTCTGCCAAGAAAAAAAAAAATCAAACAAAAAACCAAAGCAAAACAAAACAGTGGCCACAGAACTTTTAACTACAAAGTTCCTCCTGTGACTTTTATCAGTAAAAATCACACCACCACAGATAAAATTTGGTCAAAAGAGGAAACTTTCCCTCCCTCATAATGTATATTTATATATTTGGAGGGAAGGATAGCACAGATAGGTGCAGATATACAAAGAAGTCAAGCATATGTCATTTAGTTCTGTCACTTCTTTGTTCTGAAATGTAAGAAGGTAATAATGTCC
Organism: Cricetulus griseus; assembly: GCF_003668045.3. Lineage (NCBI taxonomy): Eukaryota > Metazoa > Chordata > Mammalia > Rodentia > Cricetidae > Cricetulus > Cricetulus griseus. Next base: position 41,023,146 of record NC_048597.1, on the reverse strand, counting down.
CCCCTTAAAAGGACAGTCCTTCAGCATGGAGTATAACGAACGTAGCTATCACTTCCAAACACAAGCAAAGTAGTCCATCAAACCCTGACGCTTCACTAGATCCATGGTTCCATGAACTACACAGATGCTTCTGTTTTCATTATACACATGTTGTTAATCTAAGTAAGACTTTAACACTCCCCAAACTCAAATAAAACCAAGTCCAGTCTAACTCTTTGGGAATGCCTGTATAAACAGAAACAACATCTAATTAACAATTAGTACACTTTGCATAAAGTGCAGAACAAGGATGTGTGGGGAGAAGCTAAATTCAATTTCCACCTAGCAGTCACTCCAAACACTTTAGCAGGTCAAATGTGATAAGCACTTGCTCCTACTGCTCATTTCAGCAAGATGTTGATCTCTCCGGAGAAGCTGGTTTGGTAAAGTCAAAACACTGCAGTGGAAAATCGTGGCACTGAAGGTAGAAGCGAAAGACAGACTTACTGAAACTAACTTTGGAAGCCGAGGTAGCCCATGAGGATTGGCCTTATCTGAGGACTCTGTGGAGCAGTGCAATCAAAGGTGAATCTCAACAGCATCATCTACACCCCAACACTTCCCTTACAAGCGGGGACTCCAGACTTCCTTCCCCCAGGAACCACCAGTGGTGCTTCTCTGTTGATTGGGTGCTGTCCTCCAGCTTCCAGCTGCTGGTCTTCAGAACACTTAGGACGCATACAGTAGTTTAGCAGGCAGCATGGTCCCACTGCTTCACATTAACATCAAATGCCAAGCTTGGAACAGAGCTATGTAGTATTCCCCACCCCACTCTATAAACAAAACACGTCATTCAGTTTTCAACTAATGTCTGTTCCATAGCAATTTATAATTTGCTTGAGATTTTACATCGGTGCAAACACTTCCGTACGCGGAGCCAAAGACTGCAGAGTGCAAACACATTTTTTTTTTTTTTTTGACTTAGGAAGAAAACAATAGGGAATCAACACGTTGGATTCCAACCCCAGACGGGTTCAGATGCTCCTTTCCATATACAGTGTTGACATCATCTTTCTCTAGTAACTGTAAAAGCAGGAAGTAGAATAACAATGATAATATGGGAATTATTTCAGCACGACTTCTGGACAACATCTGATAAAATTAAATAATTTCTGACACTGTGGGAACTAACCGCCAGAATAACGAGATCACTCATGAGGGGGTTGAATGAATTAAAGAGTTTTGATCCACAATCTGAGACTAACCTAATTTGGGGACAAGAACCTGTGGTTTCCAATGTGGCTGTGGGATATTTTTTTTCTTTTCTCTTTTTCTCATTTACAGTGCCCAAACAAACAAAACTTCAAGGATGTCTTACAGTATTTTTTCTTGCACTCAGCTTAAGAGCTGCAGTTTTAGTTACTATAATATACTCTAGACAGTTCAAAATTACATTGGAAATACCAGAATAACTAAAATAAATAAAAGGCTAAGGAACACTGGAAGAGTCCTATGTCTGCACCTGAGACAGAACCTCCTACTCCAGCACTGCAGAGAAGGGCAAGGACAACTTTCAAAAGAAGATTTATATACAGGTTTGAATCCAGAAATTACTGTTAAAAGCATAAATACTGACAATTTCAACTAAATGTAAAGTGGTTTCAGAAAGATATGCTACAACAATTTAGAATATAACAAAGCAGAAGAACATTGTATTTTGGTTTGCTTGAGATATAAATAAGGTGCAACGACTTGTTTTCTTGAGGATGCTGAGACAAATGTTAGTGTAGATGGTGTTTTCTGGCAGATTACAAGTACAGATCAGAGCGATAGAGCAATACCAGTTTCCAGAAGGAGAGAAGTGAAATGAGGATGACAATGCTAACGAAGTGGACTACAGTATAACGGACTGAAGGATTTGTGCTAACAAATGTTACCTGAAAATACCAACACCCCTCTCCAGCAGATTCGGGGCATAAGAAGCACAGCTACTGAAATCAAGACCTCACTCAGAGAACTATAAAGCTTTGCAGGATTTCTGCTACTCTCAGTGCCTAACCGCTTAAAAATTAAGCATTTCTACAAAAAGGTTTGTTTTTAAAGTATACGAAAACAGTCATATCCAGTAAGTCCCTCCCATTCCCACCCTGCCTAAGGGAATAGCCACTGGGGTTCAGGAAGCAGAACAGGTAAGATATTAACCATATAGAAAAGTCATCTCTTATTTGCTTCTTTTTTTAAAAAAAAGGTCTCAGGAATATACAGCAATCTCTTAAGGGACCCTACTGAAATGTATTCGGAGGACTGAAGGAGGGTGCTCTGGCAAAAATAGATCTATTCTAATGTACTCTAGAGAATAACAAGTTAGTACCATTGTCAAGATGCATGTTCTGCACCAATGCAATTGTTGGTTTTCTACTTTTGTTACTAATTTTTTGGGTTTTAGCTAATTATCATTTTAAATCACTGCTAGCAAGTGGTCCAAAACTCCAACAGCCACCAACATCAGGACCCAGCAATTTCCAAACATTCACTTTTTTTTGTTTTGAAATTTAGAAAATATTATGAAAACAGTTATCATAGTAAAAATAGTATGCTAATAAAATCTGGGGCTGTTCACTTGATTTATTTCTATGTGAATGGGGTTAAGCTATACCTACTGATTTACCTTTTACTAACTCCTGCTTCCTTCATCCCTACAATGAACATGAACTTTTGAGGACACAATTTTAATACTCTGCTGCCCTCCCTACCTGTTTTGGAAAAATAACAACAAAACAAAACAAACCTCTACTTTTTCAACTCTGTTAGTATTGTTGTACATATTTTCCAGCACCGGAACTGAAGTAATATCTACAACCATGAGAAGCTAGACCTAGACAGTATTAATAGAGTCATTTTATATGGCTATTAGGTCAAATTACAATTAGAAAAAAAATCATTACAATTCAGTCAAGTATAAATAAGAAAGCTAGATAAAACCATGTAAACTGTCACCATTTAGAGATCTAATTCAAAAGCTTCAAATTCCAGCTAGCACTATCAAAACTCCACCAGTTTGAAAACTATTAAAAATTATTGCTGGGATCCAAAAATTAAAATTTGGTAGTTTGTGCTGTAATGCAAGAGTGGGGAAATACTTTGTGCTATGGAACAAATACCCTGTAAAATCTGTAGCCTCAGATTAATTTTGATGTATCACTTTGAATCTGTTGCTAGGAAACAAGACACTGTGAACGTCAGGTGGTTAAGTCAATATGTTGAATGTTGTAAGCCAGTTAATCCACTTGGCACTGGCATATGGTTGGTTTTATGCTTAAAAGCAACAAAACATGAAAAGGAAACAGAAACTTGTAGGTGGATCTGACTGAGAGGCACACTTCAGACACCTCCCCCCTCGTGTACTCAATACCTCCTCAACAACACAAACTCCAAATAGCTCCTAAAACCTGCAGTGCCTATTAGGCCGTGCATAGCAATCGCAACCCGTCCAGTCTGTCTGTGATGAATGTAAAAGGTCTGAAGCTCCAAGTCCATATGAAGTGAGCATCTTCAGTGTGTTTAGAATAATGAAGTAATACTAAGGTCACTTCTGAGTTAATATTTTTGTCTTTTTTTTTGTTTGTTTGTTTGTATGAACGATCCATTGGTCACTTAGACCCCTGTGTAAAAATAAAAGATTCCTCAAGGCATGAAAACATCAGTAATCTGTAATCTGCAGGATGCTTCCCCTGTCTGGGAAAATATTTGCCACAATTTGCCCCAAGCAAATTCTTCTTGGTCACTCAAGGCTAAGGAAAAAATTCAGATTGTAAGAATTCTAATAGTCTCTTTCTCAATCTCAAAAATCAATCTCTCTCCTCTCTCTCTCTCTCTCTCTCTCTCTCTCTCTCTCTCTCTCTCTTTCTCTCAGCAAACTACCACTACCATTCTGGTGGCAAATATAAAAGTGCAGAATATATGGACCACAAGGCCGAGCATACACCGCTAACAATGGTACGTCTGCCTGCCCATGCTGCTTGGGAGTCTCTGGTACAGGCTTTTTAATATTTATTCTACAATATAAATGTAGGTATAACCTATTATATAAACCATCTTAGAACTTAAATCTTCATGTACAAAAGACTAAGAATTTCTAATAATAACTAGTGCAGTGCGTCAGGGTTTTTTGTTTGTTTTGAAAGAATAACTAGGTAATATATGAAACTAGTTTCACACTCTCTGGTTGGTAAAAGAGATGCTGGATGAGCTACAATAAAGGCAGTCTTTTACCAAGTTACCACTGGTCACTGTCAAAAGCCTTCCTTCCATGCAAAGCAAAGGTCCAAATCACTTTGCTTTTGCTCAGTATCACGAAGTAACACTGCCCTCAAAAATTGTGGCTTCTGAAACAACAAATGAGCTCAGAATGCTAAGTTCTGCTTCAAGTGATTCTGGGCTGTGTGGGGCAACAAGCACTTGTCTGTAGTCTGTAACTTCCCACCACATGGACTTGCTAGCATCCCTGGTAAAGACAAGGCTAGGGTAGTAGGTAAAGCACAATGTTTTACAATTAAAGGGTGCTTCACTGGTCAGCACAAGAAATAAGTACAGGAGCCTGTGGCATTTCTTTTGGCTGTCCATCATGGGTGAGCGGAGTTGACCTCTGACCTCTGTAAAACAAAAGGGGAAAAAGTCACTTATTGAGGGTATATAATCTGAGATAAGCAAGGACAATGGGTGATAAGAATGTTCCACTATCTCACTCAACAGTAATTAATTGCTACTTAGTCATTTAATTAAAACTGGTTTTGCCTTTAGAATTTTATTTTGCTCTTCCCCTTTCCTTTCCTTTCTTTCTTTCTTTCTTTCTTTCTTTCTTTCTTTCTTTCTTTCTTTCTTTTTCTTTCCCTTTCTTTCTTTCTTTCTTTCTTTCTTTCTTTCTTTCTTTCTTTCTTTCTTTCTTTTTTTTTTTGAAGTTATTCACCACACCTTCCCCCTCCCTGCTTGGCCCCCATTAACCCTAACAATACATTTTCTTGTTACCATTCAAAGCTAAGGCTTTCCACTCTAGAAATAGAAATCTGAAATACCATAGAGCTGAACAACTCCTTAAGACATGGAAAACTTTCAGCCAAGAGTGATGTTCTATGAGAACACCTTCCTCTTAATGCATGGAGATTTTAAATGACACTTTCCTGTGTTCTCACACTGAACAACAACAATAAGAACAAAAATAAACAAGTGAAGAGGCAGTGTGAACCTTCCATAACATCTAACAGGAGACTCTCAGTGATGAAATTTAGCAGTGACACTGACATTTTAAATGGCAAGAACATCCAGCCCAATACTTGAGCCAAAATCAATATGCAGAGGAACAATTCCTGACAGAACTGGAGAATTCATGGAAACTTCCATTATTTGGATTGAATCTGTGCTGAGTTTTCATAATTTTTATGTTTAGTAGTGAAAAATAGGGTTCATGGTTATAAGAATCCTATTCAAAATTTTTGGTAACTTCAGTCAAGTTTCTCATCCTAAGAAGCCAGGGTAAACCAATAAGCCTGTCATGCCCAGACAAGCACACTCAGGCTGCCCCTAGCCTGGCCTACGCTGTACAACACAACACTGAAAACAGCAGTGTTTCCATAAGCTTTACCTTCCAATACATTTTCAATAAGCAAAAGCAGCAATTTTAAGGTGTAGCAAATACCTGCTTTATAACTGTACCCACATTTCTCTTAATGTCCAGAATTTGAAGAATACAAGACACTAAGGATTTTAGAAAAAGAAAACATACTAAGAACAAATTTCTATTAATTTGTTCATTCATGCTGCTGTTAAGTACTAACTGCCCAGTATGTTCAGCTCTTTCTTCAAGAAAAATGGATTTAAAATGCTGGTTTGTAATCTTTATGATTGTCTAATTATATTTAAAGATGGAAAATAATTTTAGGAAGTAGTAGGAAAGGAGAAAAGAAAACAAGGAAAAGTGAAAGAACACTAGCATTTGTTAGGCCAATGGTATAATTTTAGTAGTTGGTGTTTTTTTTTTTTTCTAATGGGAAGTTATAGAAAAGTCTTACACATAGTATTTTCTATGAGTGCACAGTCAGACAGCCATACACTCACCTACTGGTAGAAGAGGAGCCACCTAAGGTGGGACACAAGGAATAAAACAGATGTTTTGTTTTCAAAATATATCAGGAGGAGACGAAACATCAACAGATATAATTACAACCAAATGTGCAGCTGGTCTCAGGAGTATGTACACAGTTGCATGAGGCATGCAAGCTCCAGCAGCAGGGTGTCTGAGAGGAGACTAACCACAGGGGCTGTAAGGAGGAACAGCAATTCACCTGTGTCAATGTACAAAGGCAAGTATGGCCCAGCTGTGGGGGAGGCCAGAGGCAGGTTTTCTGAGATTGGAAAGGCTAGCTTAGGTTTTCTGCTGTCACCCTTGACAGGACAATGATGCAACCACAGCTGAATATAGAAGAGAATGCTGGCAGTAGTGAGGTGACTGTGGCCTTTTCTGAGTCCTTCATTATGATGGTCACTGAGGTGCAAGAGGAGAAGCATCCTCTCTCTCTCACAGGCTTTGTAGATCTTTCAGCAATGTCTGTCAACCCTCACACCCCAGTGGGAAGCTGCAGTGCATAAGTGAAAAGGAATCTGACTTCCTGGAGACATTTGGAGGCTGCTGTGAGGGAGCACCACAATAGACAGCTAAAGGGCCAGGAGCAGACAGAGCTGCCACCAGGGCCTTCAGGTTTACCAGGAGGTAAGAGTGTCATGAAGCTCTAGCACACTGTACATCTACTGGGCTTTCAAAGCTTTTGTACTTGGCTGAAAGTCTAATAAATGAAGTTACTTTTCAGTGGGTAATCCACTTTGAATAAAAAATAAAACACCTGGGTTTACAAAAAGCCCTTCTTTCTTTCCCATTAAGTAACACAAGATCCAATCATAAACTTAGAACTTAACGTGATCTCTAAAGAATGTTGCCACAGGTTCAGACATTTAAGCACTTGGTCCCTAGTGAGTGGTAGTGTTTGGGAAGGTTGTAGAACCTTGGAGGATGAAGCCTGGCTGGAAGAAGTATGTGCCTCACGGAGGGTTTTCTTCCTACTTCCTATTTCCTCTCTCTATTTTGTGCTTATGGTAGAGATGGAACTGTCTCCACCTGCTCCTGCCATCATACCTGATGCTTGTTGCCATGACTCCCACCATGATGGATTCTTATCCCTCTGGATCTGTAAGCCCAAATAAACCCTGTCTTTTAGAACCCAACTTCTAGAAGTTGCTTGGGTCATGGAGTTTCATTACAGCAACAGAAAATTAGCAAATACAGCCACCCACTGCCAATTTACACAAAACAAATGCTTGGAGTGAGAGCTCAGGTACTGTATTGCTCTCCCCTCACAACTCTGCTTCAAGATTTGACTCCAGAATGTTTAAAATAATATTGCTTCTCAACTCACAGGAATTTCATAGAAATAACATTTAGCTATAGGATACTACAATATTCAAGATAAAATATTTGGTTGCCATTTTCTCTCATGTTGACCACACTACTAACTCACATTTATACTTTGCAACAACTCAAATAATGGTGTCCTTAAATTCAGTATGAAACCCAGAACATTGTGTGTAAAATGCCAATCACTTCTACAATGGTTGGTTGGTTTCCACACTGCTTCCTCCACTCATGTTTGACCACTCACCTGTGCACATTCTCCATGGCTGCAACCTCAGCCAGTGCAGCGAGGCTAAAGAATGCAGACACAGCAGGCATTTCTGGAGTATTGCTCCGTGGCTCCTCAATCGTATTGTGTGAGCAATCATCACTGCAGTATGCCTCGGTTACTTTAGGGAGACGCCTCTGCAGTTGTTCCTTTGGTTTGTCATCTGAAACAAAAGAGAAATCCATCACAGGAGGATCACTCTGAGAAGGATACTGAGAAAGCACTGTGCCAGACAGTGGGGAGAGCTATCTTTCTTGTCCATGTCTGCTACCTTCCTAGTAACAAAGTTACAGAGAGTCTCTTCCTCCAATGCAACAAAGCACTTTCATTAAGCTCAACTCAACTGGCAACTTCAAACTGTGGACTCTGTCCTAAACCTGACAGAAGAAAAGGTGTGTTATTCACACTAAAGAATGATTCAGTGTTGTGGGGAGAAGGAAGAAAGTGAACTGTGACTGAAATAAAACCCAAGAGAGTTCTGTGATAGGTATATACTTTTCAAGAAGCCATAGCATAGACTGTCACAGTAATGTGAGCTCAATGTCTAATGTAACAGGTAAAATGGACTAAACAACAGATAATCAGTCCTGCTGAGTTCCCATATTGTGACTTTGTTCAAAAGACATAATGGAATAAAGACAAAGGACTTTCTGGAACCAATTAAAAGACAAAAGAACACTTTCTTCATTATGCAAACATTGTAGGAGAGACAGAATTTTTAATAATATTTAAATATAGAAAACAACTGATAAAAGATAGGACTTTCATAATTAGGACATAAAAGTGGCATGGTGTTTTCCTATGTAAAGAGGGAGTATCTTCTAAAATTTCTCTTTTTTTCCTACAAATGAGAATGAATGAAGACATAAATGAACAAGAACGTAACATACACAAAAAGCAGAAAGACCATTTGGGAAAGGGAACCAGTTGGGGTTGGGATTCGAGACGGAGTAATGGGAGCTGAATATGACTAAAACACATTAAATACATGAATAAAAATGGCATTATGGCACCTACTATTTTATACAACAAAATATAAGCTAATTAATAATAGCTAACTAATAATAAAGAAAAATAAAATGAAAGTCACAGATCAGAATATAGATTAGAAAGTGAAGAGATGAAGGACCCGTGGGACCAATACCGAGATGTTAGTATTCACTCTGACCTCCCATTCAGGCATAGAATTCCACCTCTTCAAAGTTTCACCTCTGCTATGCAACTAAAACTAAGAGTTATAGTCTGCCTTATGGTTCTAATAATTATTTAAAAATACAAAACACAGAAAAGTGCAAAATTAACAACTGTCCTCTTTTTAAATTTTTATTTATTTTTATTTTATATGCATTTGCCTGCATGGATGTCTGTGTGAGGGCGTTGGGTCCCCTGGAACTGGAGTTACACACAGTTGTGAGCCACCATATGGGTGCTGGGAATTGAGTCCAGGTCTTCTGGAAGAACAATAGGTGCTCTTAACCACTGAGCCATCTCTCCAGCCTCTGCCCTCTAGCTCAGCAAGCAAATTCATCTCCCAAACACTGATATTAACCCAAATCAGATCAAATGGAATGCAAGACCTGTTAGGAGGCAACAACTTAGATCACTATTCAAAGCCATCATAGCACCCCAAGATTTTCAGGGCATGTTCAGTCATCATCCTACCCTTTACCTTGAGCTTTCGGAAAACACTGAAATCACAGAAACAACAAACAGATTGCAAGCTAAGACAGGAAGTGGTAATTGTACTGTCTGCTTAGACCAGAAAAACAAGATTTCCAGATACATTCTCAGGCTACCCTAGTGGCTTGAATCAGTCCTACAGAAAGTGTTAAATGTATTTTCAGGTTTCCTAATTCATTGCTTTGAATATCTAATAATCTGGCTTGTAGTGGCATGAATAGAACACCATTTAGTTATACAGACTAGTATAGTAGCTTTCAAAATCAAGGCTCTCCTGGAATTTACTTAATCAATACTGTTTGGTGGGAAGGGGCTGAGAAAAAGCAGACAATACTCCAAAAGGTTGCCTTCCCTTTCTAGAGATTCAGACCCACACTTGGAGAAACAGCTATGTATGGATTTAGAGCATTAAATAGAACATGTGTGGAGGCCAATAAAAAAAGATGTAGAACAGATAGGGTTTTCTTTGAGAAACAACACTTGGCTTATAATCACTTGCTGGCCAATGCAGCTATGGTGGACACCTGCTGGTTCTCATAACCTTGACCTAAAGATCTCGTTCCTTACCCAGGGTACCTCCTGCTGGTGATACTCGGCCATCTGCAGTCCTGACAAGGTGTGTGATCTTGGTTTTCCTTGCTTTTCTCTTTTGGCTGCCCACCAAAGGTTCTTGCATTGCTGGCTCTGGAGTGTTGGGAATGGATAGGGCATTTTTAACCTTATAAGCAGGCTCTGCGGTGTTTTTGTCTTCTGGAAATATGGCTGAAACAGGATAAATGCATAGTTATACACAAAACCATAAAGCATTAGCACCATTCTGGAAAAGACATATTTCTACCTACCTGACCCATCTGAATAGAGAATTTACACTCAAGAGTTTTCAAAACATTGACAGAAAAAAAAAATGAAATATTCTCACAATTTGTTTATACATATTTACATATTTCTCAGATTTGCACAGGATTCAGATACATCACCTCATCCATCTTTTATGGTGTGAAGTAACACAGACAGGATATCACATCTGACCAGCAAGAATTCTACCACTGAGCTACATCCCCAGGCCCCTCTTTCCCTGTCAATTACCTCTGGATCTGGTAGGCTTGGGTGGTAGAGGTGTTAATGTATGCAAACTTTTCACCTGTATCCCAATCAAACACAAGTCCTGGGTGTGATCAGGGCACCTTTCTGAGTTCCTTTGGGACAGTTAAGTTGAACAGGGTGTTCACAGTAGTTTCTTGTGTTTTGAAGATACAGAGATTAAATATGTACTTTTTAAATGAACATTTATAGCTGGGACATTTACCTTTAAGTGCCAGGCTAGCCTGAGCAGGAAAGAAAACTGTGAGGTTTAAACTTCTCTCATGCATACTGATTTCTCAGTGAGAATAGGACAGACATTGGTAGAGTCAGAATGCAAATGAAATCTGAATTCTAGGACATAGTGAACATGCTTAATGAGGTAACTGAATGAAGCACAGTTCATGGGGAGACTGCATTTTGGCACTGTAATTGCAAAACCAATAACTCATTTAATAACACAGAACTGAATTCTCAGTGACTCCCAAATCGAGAGTAAGGTAGGTGCATGCCATTCAAGCTTTCTTCTTTAGTTTCGATTACATGTAAATACTTGTCTTATACACTTACTTCCTTAGGCATTCCTCTTTCCCATCCCCTCATTTTGAAATAAAAACAAGGAACATGTAGTTACTAGTGTAGTAAACCTTAAAAGGTAAATATACTATGGGACATCCAGAGAGATGATTCAGCACTTAAGCTCAATGGCTGCTCTTCTGGAGGACCTCGGTTTGATTCCCAGCACCCATGTAACAGATGACAACCCTCAGTAACTTCAGTTCCAGAAAATTCCAATACTGTCTTTGGGCCTTGGTGAGTGCTAGGCACACATGTAATACACTGACATATATGGAAGTAGAATATCCACACATGGAAGTAAAGCACCCATCATATAAATAAATAGATTTAAAAAAATAAAAGAAATCATTTTATGATTGGAATTTTTTTTTTAAATGCCAGTGGCTGGCCTAAAAGTTTTTGGACAGGAAAAATGTTAAGCATTTTTGTATCAGTTTTAATGGCCATTCAGTTTTAACGGTAGGCATAGCAATCATTTCTGACAACAAGAAGGGAAGACTAGATCAGGAAATGAAGATTTGACATGACAAAGTCTAAGAAAACCAAACAAAGAGGATAAATTGGATGATGGATCTGAGGGTAGGCACCTACTTTGTTAAACTATGGTAGTGCATACCTTTAATTCCAGCACTCAGGAGACTGAATCAGACAGATTTCTGGGTTTGAGACCAGACTGGTCTACAGAGTAGGTTCCTGGACAGCCAGGGCTACACTGAGAAAACCCTGTCTTGAAGAACCAACCAACCAACCAACCAACCAAACAAGAAAAAAAAACCCTAAATGTACAGTATAAAAGGAACAAGATAAGGAGGAAAATCCTGTAAGGACAGTCCCAGGTGTGAGAAACATACTTGCTAATATAAATATTCCTGTAAGTCTAACTGACATTTTTAATCTAGATTTTTAGAAGTTGTAGGTATAGCCTTGTGAAAGGAAGACTACAAATTATTAAGATATTTTTCCGTGTAAATCATGGTCCCTTGCCTTTGATAGATATCTGAAACGAAATGGTTTACTCACACTCCACACACATGGGAAAATCATTCCAATTACATCAAAATAGAGTATGGGCTTCTCTTTGCCCTTGTATCAATATCTCAGTATTGCAACACCATGCCTAGGTGGGACAGTCTTAAGGCAGCAATTACTTACTTAGCAATACCCCAAAAACACCTCTTAAGTAATGTTTCTAAGCACTATTTCAAGTACAGAATCCACTATTTAAAAAAAAAAAAAGCCTTCTTAAAATTTTAGACCATGTCCCAGGTTCAAGGATGGAATAGTTTCCATGCCAGGCACTCGGGCTCAGACTATTGGTACTTCGCTTCTTAGTATATTTAAGTCAGTGGTATTATATATTTAACAATTATAAAAATAAAGGCTATAACTTACAAAAAACTACAATTTGGTTAGAAATACCTCAAAGAAGTTTAATTACTATATAACCTTAAAACTCAGAGCCTCAGACAAGTTTAAAGAAGCCAAACCCGAATTTAAAATGAATATCAAATAATGTCTCTGTTGCTTCAGCTTTATTGCTTTCTGGTCCAGATCCCTCACCTGTCACTCTAGCTAGAGGGAGTTCTACTCACCTCTCTAATATCATCACTGCTTTACCCAAAAGCACACCAATTTTACTTTCCTACTTGTATTTGGAAAAACAAAAACTCTAGACCTTGTGGTAAGATGGGCAATGCACAGTTAGTTTCAAAGGTGAAAAAGTTCACTGTATGGGGAAAAGAGCCATGGCAAAGAAAAGGCCAAGGAGTTGGTGAGAAGTCATGTGACTTCCAGAGACTACACAGTATCAGAGACAACAGCTGAAGGCAACAGGATTCCTCTCTTGAACTGCAGTTTACAAACTGTAAGACCATAATCTCTCGTGTAAGGATGTTAATTGGGCTAGATTAGCTGTAAAGACGACACTCTGACCTAAAAAGTTGAAACTGCCACATAGTCTACAATAAGGGTTATTATCAGGGAAAAACAGATCTTTTAGTCAGCTCCAAGTGGGAAGGACACTTGTGGATTAATTGTTTTTGTTGATTTTCAATGATGAGCCTTGAAGTAAATTACATCCTACTAAGTAGTTGCTGTTTTTAAAGTCTCTTCCAGATGACCCAGTAGAGACACCTTAGAGACCAAAGGCATGGCTACTAAAGGACCTCGTATGGGAGGAGAATTCAGTCCACAGGCAGACAGGAGGAGGAAGTCAAAGAAAGGGCATCAGCAACACTCAATTGTAGATGTCAGGAGGAGGTAAGAAATAACAAGTTACAGATTAGATAAAAGGGAAGTTTATGTCACCCATGGAAAGTCTGTTTCGGTGCCAGAGTGATGTTACACTGCTTACCTGGAAGAAGTGTCATCTAAATCTATTATCAGATCTAAAAGCAATCATGGGCCCTGCGGACCAACACGCTTGACAAAGGTATGGAATAAAACCGAGACCATGTTGGAGAGTTAGAGAGCAGAGAGTTAAGGTTTTTGCCTTGTGCTCTGACCTAGGATTAAATCCAGAAAATCCATCCATGTATCATAGCCTACACAAAGGGTCAGCCCTTAAGGATAATCTCCATGATAGAAGAACTGAGGAAGGTAAGGGTAAGTCAATAAATAGTCGTCTATGACAAAACAGTATTCAGCCACACCAACCCAAAGTAAAACAAGTGAGAGGCAGGGCATGCCAGGCACGAAATAAATCAGCTCAGGGAGAAACATCAAGCCCCTCTTCTCCTACTCAAACAGATGAAAATGTGAGAAAAGAAAAGCTTTGACATCTAGAACATATTAGTCATTTCTCTTTGGGCTTTTAATTGAACACATAAAATGACTCAAGCTCACTGCAGCAAGTCCACAAGGCTAGTTTTCACACTCGACAATAACCATAGCACACGTGAAGTATATCATCTGAGGGTGATAATGCCAGCTCACTCCTGGAGTCACATTAGGATTGTGGCAGTAAGAGACTGCTTTGTTTTCCAAACTACTCCCCAAATGTGGACAGTATTCTTTGGGAAAGCAGTGCTGCACTTGGACTGCACCTCAGGAGGCTATTAGAATCAGGAATTTACATTCCAACTGGGAAAGTCAAAGTTGCATTGAAATCATTATGGCTGTATCTGAAATCTCATTGCCTTTGGTTGGTCTTCCACGAACTAAAACAAGTCAGATGCCGACTAACTAAAGAAAAGAGAACGGAATGAAGGATTCATATCTGGGAGTTCTACGATCCTGGGAGACTTTGCTGGAGTTACAGACCAACAGTTCCAACTTAGGTAAAGAGATCAAGTTAGGCTGGGTGGATAGATCACTTCTAAAGTTCACCTGTACAAATAGGCCGCCCCTCTTACTCCTGTAATTATATTACACAGTGCAAACAAACTACTCTGATGGAGATTTTACAATGCAGCCCTGGCTCCTCCTTCCTTAGTCTCCCGAATGTTGGGATTACAGTGGACCAAATGAGGACTAACAGTTGACAGATCTGCTTGGAAAAATGGAACAGTAATGGCCACAATGTTTAAGCATTCTTTCCTCTTTAAGGTTTGGTTGATCTTCATTTTTTTTTTTAATCAGGTGTTTGGGGCTGATAAACTCTCTTTAGTTCAATGGAATTACTATCAAAATCTGATAATAACAATTAAAAAAAAAGAAAAGCCCCCTAAGTGTCACTAAGTATTAACTATCATCATGCTATTGTTGTGTTGTGGAATTAGAAAACTTCAGTCACCACATTCTATGGAAAGACTAGGGTAAGTCTTCTCAGTTGACCAGAAAAATCCTGCCAATTCTAGGTCATGAACAACCTCCCCTGCTTTTTGATATATGCTAAAAGTACCCTGTACTATGGTTTTATCCATGTCTTTCTATATTTATACCCTGAAAGCAAAGTTTAATAAGCAGTGATATGGCCATGGGTATAAGAAAGGATAAAGGCCTGGATAGTTTACAAAGTTCCCCCTGAACAAACAAGTATTGGGGATGGCATGAAAATAAATAACCAAAACAAGTCAATTTAAATTACTAGTGACTTTCTGTTGCTCAAATTGATTTCTCTTTTACTGGCTATGTAAAATGAATTTGCACTCTATTGTAAGTAAAAGAAACACACTTTCAGAGCATGGCCTCCAAAGTTCTGTTCAATATACATCAATAATATATAAGTAATTTAGTATCATCAATAACGACTCTATTTCAACTAAACTCTGGGGATTGCAGAGCATACTCAAAACTGATTCCCTTTCTATCTCCACACAAGGCAGGGCATTATAGCTGCTAGTATGCTGCTTCTAGTATCATAGAACCCATAAGACATCAGAGGAAAGTTGTCATGTGTTACGAGGGACATGGTCTGTGAGTCTGAGGCCAGCCTGGTCTACAGAGTGAGTTTCAGGACAGGCAAGGCTACACAGAGAGAAACTTGTCTGGAAAAACAAAAACAAAACAAAACAAAACAAACAAGCCAACAACAAAAAGAGGGACATGGAATTAAAAGTTTATGTATTGCCATGTATGACATTCCCATGCCCTGCACATGAATTATATAAGTGTTTTGTACAAATATAGAGTAAATTATACTGAGGTCAAGCAAGTTGTCCTAAGAAAAAGTGTTAATTAGTGGCAGGACTGAGAACATGGATCTTCTAATTCATGGCAAATGAGCTTTCCACTTCACTCTATACATGCACTCTGCACTTCTGTAAGGTCAAAACTTATTTAAAACATCATTTCAAGTGATAAGTAATATAAGCTCAGACACCTTAAGATTTCTTTGACAGTTCATTAGTGCCTTACTGATGGGAGATGTCCTTCTGTGTATGTTTATCTTATTGGTTGTTGAATAAAGCACTGCTCGGCCAATGAGGCAGAAAGATAGGTGGGACTAGGAGTCGAGGAGGATTCTGGGAAATGTAGTAAGAGAGGTCACTGACATGTGATCCTGAGAAAAAAGGACGTACACTGCCAGCATCCTCAATAGGATAAGTTTATAAACTATACAGATGAATAGTTATGGTTGATAATTGAGACTGAGCTAGCAAATGAGAAATCCTAGTCATTGGCCAGCAGCATTGTAATTAATATAAGACTCTGTGTGTTATTTTGGGTGCCCATGTGCAGAGGAACTTGGGCAGCTTGATAGAAAGATTTATCGTTACACCTTACCATTAGGAAATCTGTGTAGAAGATATTTTTAAAATGCACAAGAAGAGAAGTTTCAGTTAGGGAATATTAGGATTCAATTTTGGAAATAGTATAATTCATATTCTGTTTTGCTTGCACTTAGACTGAAATAGTATTCCATTTAATTTGTGAATGGGAAATAATGGATCAGAAAGCAAGTGCCAGGCTGGAATTTCAGAAAAAGTAAATGAAAAAGCAGATGTGGCTTACTTAATACTGTTACTATCAAAGCAGTTTGATTACTGAATCAGGTGTTAATATCTTGGATAAATATTTTTAAAATGTGTTATTCTGCTAAGTGATTTAGGACAGATATGAAATTTGGTCACCCACCTGTACCCTACACTTCCCCATAGTAAAGGAACAAAAGTGTATATGGGAGTTAAGAGATGTGGGCTTAGGAGGCTGGTGAGATGGGTCAGTGGGTAAGAGTGCTTGCTGTGTAAGCATGAGGACCTTAGTTTGAATGGCTATGGTACCTGTAACCCCAGTACTATGTAGAACAGAGACATGAGAGTCACTGGGACCCTCTGGCTGTCAGTCTAACTCCCCATTCCATGAGAGACCCTGTCTGAAAGGTGAAGAGTGTTGCAGTAGGACACCTACTGTCCTCTGAGAGAGCTCAGCACATGCAGGCACAGGAGTATAGGTCCCATCCTCCACAGGTGAATACGCACGCTATCACATGTGGTAGGGGTTGGATTCAATCACTGAGTGCCCATTCTAGACTTAAGAAAATTCCTGGGTAGCATAGAACACACTGTGTATCTCAGGCTATCAGACTTGTAGCAATCCTACTTCTGCCTCCTGAGTGTTGGATTTACACCTGACCCAATTTATCCATTTGTATTAGGTGGCTCACTATGTATAAGTTCAATTTTGTTGATATAAATAAATCTTTCATATAGCTCTTTAACTGGAATATTTCAAAGATAATACTGACTTTTCAAATAAGGTTACTTGCGTTTTCTTTTTAGAGGCAAGATCTCACATAGCCCAATGGGGACTCAAAATCACTGTGCAGCTGAGGACAACATTTAACTCCCTTCTAAGCTCCACTCTCAAGGGCAGGGGTGCACTAACATACTCAGCTCTAGTGAAGTAACCTATAACTAATCACTAAAAATATTACACCTTTTAAAATATCTATAATGAACATATTGTGTGTCTCTGTGAGTGGGGTCAGATGGAGGAAGAGAAGGCAGGCACATACCTAAGGGTTCAGTTATGACTGTAATGACAGTTATATATAAGTAAGGTGTGGTAAACTTAAAAGTGACATCTGTACAAGACCTACGACTAGTTTGACTATGCATATGCCTCAGATGAATTCTGTTTTAACATACTTAGAGGTACTGGGAAATGGACATATGAGGGACAACAGTAAGCTCAGAAATCACCTTGCTTAGCCTGCCATGCTCAGCTAGTCAGGAGGACCCCCAGTTTTCAGTCCTGACTCCTATGCTCCTGCACCATAGACACAAAGGGTTGTTAATGTGACTCAAAGGCTGCAAATCTCCTTTTATCAAACCAAATACCACATAACACATTGATTAGCAGCAAAACTATTTAAAATAAAAAATAATCTCAATGTGAACACATGTCTAATATTGGTTGAACCAGAATAATTTTGAATTTTTTAAAGAAAATGAAATTATTCCATTTTTAGCTTAGACCATGTATAATTAAATAATATGCTGTTTCTTTTACCTTCTGTAGGGTGAATGGAATCCAAGAAGAATTGCTTGTGTGACCATTTATCCCCACTTCCTAAAACAAGGACAGAAAAGGAAAGAACAGTGAAGCTCTACTCCCAGCACAAATATACATAGCATGGAACATTGCTGTGTGCAAAGTGACTTGAACATGAAACATGCACATCAAACAGAATTTAATTTCAAATATTTTATTCTCAAAACTATTTGCCAACTAAAAAAAGAGACTACATAAGATATAGATAAGAATAACCAAATTCTGTCCTTTGTGAAATATGTTAGACAGTATTTTGACTTTAATCAAGATAATTTGAAGATCTGTAAAAGGAACTAACAAAGGCTGGTATTTTACCTACATTATAATATTTACTCACTGGAAGCAGAAAAAATCAGATCATCAATATGTAATGCCAGAAGTTGATGTGAAGATGAAACCGAAATTAAGTAAAGGCTGCAGGTGCAGGAACATACAGGCACATACATCCATACGTAATGCGTGAAAGTCTCAGTACTAAAGCCTAACATGCTGCACACATGGCCATGCAAGTAGCGTGGGAACAAGCCTTAGGTGAGCAAGTTTATGGTAGCTGTGACAATGACATGCAGGACACCTAGGAGAGTCCATCTCCAATATCACATGACTACTGAGCCAGATGTGAGGACTTATCTTTTGTGTGTAAGAATGAACGTCTTGAGTTATGAGACTAGAAATCTTAAGATGAACCCTGAAGAGGTTCAAGGGTCCATTAAGCCAACAATAGCAATGGATGTTCAGAGAAGGGCGAGTTCAGAGAAGGTGATATGGTGCCCAAATTCCTAATGCCCTCTGGAAATAACAGTTCTGTTGCTGAAAAGTCCAGCCATCAGTGAAGCATAGATGAGGAAAAGATTTTACAATTTAGGAGTAGAAAAAAAAAGGTTGTGAGAATTCTTAATTAAAGGAGAGTATAGAAATGGCTGGACTTTCACAAGACTATAAAACTGTAGGAGTTTAGGAAGTAGGAAAATGTGGTCAATGTATGAAAGGCTGCCAAATATGAGAAAAATAAGAATAGCCAAACAAAATAAATGACTAAGAGGCCCAGAAGAATAAATTATAAAATGCACCAATTGTAAATGAGAAGCAGCAATTTTAGGATTCATATGGAATTGTGATCAAAGAGACAAGTAATGGATTTGAGTAGGAATCTAAATGAAGGAGATTTGCATAGCTGCAGAGTTTAGGAAGGGTGAAGACGCCATGTCAAGAGCTGATGGCACTGAAGCAAGCAAAGGGGAGAAGAGGTGCACAGAAGCTTGGCTCAAAGATGAATCTGGAATGGAGTGGACCAAGAAACCTTAATGGAGGATGGAAGGCACCAATACCTTTTTCTGGAACATTAGGCTTCTCCTTTTTGTGCTTATATTTGCTGACAATTTTGTGGAATAAGTTCTTTTTCTGAGACTGGAAAGGACCTACAGACAATATTATAAATATATTTTAAGTTCACAATGTTGCATAAAACAATATTGTGGGTTTTGTTTTGTTGTTTTTAATTATCACTCCCTCCTCCCTTCTATGCAATGAGTAAAAAGAGTTGCAAGAAGTGTTCTCTTGCAGATTCACTCAGCTAACAAGTGCTCAGCCCATTTTGTTAGGCTTATTTAAAACTCAGAGAGATTTTCCTTGAAAATGTGTTGGGCAAAAGCCTCCATTAGGGCTGGGACTCCTTAGGAGGATGCTGCAGATATAGTGGGTAGAAACAGACTATCATCAGCTTACAGCGGCGAGATGATGGTTTGGAATAGAGAAGGCTTTAACTTTAGACTCCTAAATGCCATGAAGGAGAGGACAGAATGCATGTCTCACTCTAAGAAACTGATCTCACAAGGACACACTTTCAGAATAACCATTGGCCTGAGAGCATTAGACAGTTTTCTGGCCCTTACAGAGGCTAGGAAGGGAAGGAGGGAGTTGGTTGTGATTTTAAAAAACAGAAGGATATTTGCTAAAGAGATAGCTCAGAATCTTAGTCCTTTCAGATGAAATGGAACTGCTGTTTTCCAGTTAAGGGTTAGAATTAACAGCATCCTTTTTGAAGCAGGTTGCTTTCTATACATTGCAGATCTTCATGCTTGAATAATTTTTTACATGGCTTCTGTTATCTCATCTATAAATGGGGTCACCACAGTGCCTAATTCATTGGGTTGGTGTGAGGATCAAAGGGTTCTTAAGTGTCACAGGCTCTCCCTGCTACATCTCCCACTTATTAATGTCTATAGCAAGCTCTGTCTTCTGGCTGACAGCAAACTACCAATGTTCCTGTGTGGTCAGTTTTTCCATCTGTGCTCTAAGCCACTCTCCTCTTGAGCATCAGTGTACAAATATTATTCCTCCCAATTAAAAAAACAAAAGATGTGTTGGCATTTGCTCAAACTTCTCATATTAGTTACTGCCCCTTCCCCCAAATCCTCTGTAGCAAATCTGTCCTCAGAGGGGTTGTCTACAACCTTATTTTTCTGTTGTGTATGAAACCCATCTCAACCATCACTTAAGAAAACCTTGTTTTTTCAGCTCACCTACAACTCAATGCTATGAAAGTCAAATGATGATTCTCATTGTACTGGGATGGTTAGCAGCTCCCACAATGACTGCCCACTTGAAGCACACCCTTCTACCTTCAACACTTCTTTCACAGGGTTTCTAGGAACAAGCCTTTTACTTTGTTTCTTCCCTAATGGATCTTTGTCTGTGTCCTTTGCTTCCTTCTCTTGCTATGCACCCCAAGTTGGGGACAACACGGCTTTGCGGCTTGCTCTCTACTCTCACTTCTTTGGTGATGATTTGTAGTCTCTGCTTTAAATTCCAGCTACAGGCTGATGACTCACAAATGCCATCACTCTAGCCAGATTTCTGTGTACTTAAAATGTCAGCACCCTCACAATATCAAGCACAGACCTGAGATTCAGAGAACTGTCATGTCTGCAACCCTATATCCTTGTTCACTGCTCCATAGCCGCACATGTTGCCTCAGTCCTACTTTAAGTATCTTTGTGTCAGCTGCTATCTTTGTTTAAAATGGCTCTGCCTGTATCCAAACATCATCAAGACTAACTTGCTTTCTCTACCACACTCTCCCATGCAAAGCTCATGCCCGTCCTCATGCCCATCACTTGTGATCTCACTTTCCCAACAACTGTTTATTTCAAATGATTAAAAAGCAAGCACACAAAACAGCTCCATTGTACCAAATAAACCACTCAACTAAAATATAGTTAATATTTTCCCCTCTAGAAATATATGCACTATCAACCAACTACAGAACATTTTATTACCTTAAAAATCAATGTCACATCTGTCAGCAACTACACATGTTATCCTGAATTTCCCTACCCCTAAACTACTACTGAACTATGTTCTATCTCCACAGGTTTGCCTATTTAAATATCTCATATAATCAGGCAATATAGTAAGTAGTTTTAGACTGATTTTAGATTTAGCATAATATTTCTAGGACTCAACTGTGCTACAGCAAGCATCTATCAGGATGAGTGCTCACTGCATGGATGTCCCATATTTGATCAGTTTAGGGACTGATGGATGTATGGATTATTTCCACCTTTTGACTATCATAACACTGTTGGTATAAACATTGATGCACAAGTGTTTTGTGAATGTATGTATTCACTGCTCTTAGGCATATACCTAGGAGTAGAATTGCTAGGACATATGGTCAGCATGTCTGACTTCTACACAGCTTATTGAAACAGCTGCACTGTTTTATCTGCCCGATGGCAGTTCATAAGGGCTTCAAGTTCTCCACCATCTCTAACATTTATTATTTTCAGTCTTCATGGTCATTAAAAGGATTTGAAGTGGTATCTTTCTCATTGTGATATTGCTTTGTATTTTCCTGAGAGTTGGTTTTCAAGCAACTTTTCTCTCAATAGTGATTTGTACATCTCTACAGAAATAGCTATTTTGATCACTTGCCTGTTTTTGTTATTCTTATTGTTGAGTTTTAAGATTTTTAAAAAATAATCAGTCTTTTGTCAGATGTATGGCCTAAAATATGGTATCTCTCATTCCATGAGATATTTTGTTTCTCTTGACAGTGTTCTTTAAAGTACAAAAATTTTAATTTGATACCATCTAATTTATCTATTTCTCTGTGTTATTTTTTTGCTACATGAGTTTTTGATGTCTTATCTAATGATCCTCTGTTAGTGTGAGGACATAAAGATTTAACTACAGCACTGAACAGAAATGTGAGAATGGACGTTTGGATTCTTACAGGAGAGCATTTACTCTTTCACTGCTAATAGAGCACGGATTCCACGTTTCAGGATTAGGCAAATCTTTCTTCCTCGGTTTTGTTGAATGCCTTTATCATGAAGGAGTATGAGGTTCATCTTATGATGGTTATTTCATTTACTAGTGTATAGTATTCTGTTTGTAGTACTTACACAATTTTTTCCATTTATGTTCAGTTGATAGTAATGTCCTACTTCATTTCAGAATTCTACTAATGTCAATCTGTTTCTCTTCATCATAATCTAGTTAAATGTTTGTTGCTATTTTCAAGGAACTTGTTTTATTGTTTCTCTGACATTGTTTCTCTATTACATTTCATATCATTAATTTTTATATGTTTCATTCCTTCTGCTTCCTTTCAACTTGAGTTTGCCTTTCTTTTTTCAGTATCTTAAGGTGAAAGCCTAGTTAGAGTACTGATTTCAGATCTTCTTTCATAAGGAAGTAAATTTCTCTTCAGCTTAAGCCATATCTCTCTCATTTTGATACTGTTTTCATTTGCATTCATCTCATCATTTAAGATTTTTCTACTACTGATTTTTAATTTTTTACTATGGCAAGAGAAAGTACTTTGTTAATTTAATTTTAAATTGATCAGTTTCTTTTATGGCCTGCCACATATCTAAATTGGAGAGTGTCGTACATACTTGAGATACAACCTCTGCAAGTGTTGGTTCTTATCTGTTAGTTCTAGTTGTTTGAATGTTTTTAAAGTGCTCACTTTCCTTGTGGACTACTTGTATAGTTGTTCTATCAGTCTATTCTTTTATTATTCATAGCACTTTTCACCTTCAAATACATAACATACTTTGTATACTTGGGGCTTATTTATTTATCTGGTCTTCCCAGTATAATGAAACCTCCATAACAGCAGGTTCTTTGATTCTACTCACAGTTATAATCAGGGTGCTTAGTATAGGACAGATTCTCAAAAAAGACTCACTTCATAAATAACAAATCTACTACAGCACTAACTGGCAATAATGTGTGAGAAATGTATTTTTTAAGTGTTTTGAAATATTTTTTTAAATTTAAGAAACATTTTAACCATTAAAATGTATGTTTTTAAGTTTTTTTTTTTTTTTAAATCAATGATACCCTAAATCTTTGCAGATGTTATGGACACAAATCATTCTTTTAAATAACCAATACCAAATATTTTTGAATTAGTTGAAGTGGTTTGAAATGAAAATAGAAAAAGCTTCTATGCTTGCTTTTTTAGAAAAAAAGCAGCACCAAGAGAAAAGAAATTAACAAGCACAAAGTAAACCTGTCATGTACACACACATACTATATTGATATTAGCAGTGTTCTCTATAATTTGTTTGCAAGCATTGCTTCCTATATTTTATAAAACCCCGGCACCTGCAGTCTGTTACACCTGAATGACATGTAGGCAATCATGGAAAGTAAGTAAGAGAAAGCAGAATAAACATTTTGAGACTTCTGGGGCTTACAGAGATCCTACTGATTTACCTGTGGGAATTATAAGGTATTGGCTTACACAGAAAGAGATATAAAAACAGATTGATTTGGTGTATGGAATGATTTTAGAAAAGAAGGACCCACCCACATCTGAGAAATCTGATAAGTGTTAAGGTCAAAGCTAAAGACAAATCTGTTCATATTTACACACACACACACACACACACACACACACACACACACACACACACACACATACACACACAGTGGTTTTGTATACAGAAGAGCTTACATAAGCTTACATTTAAAAAATTTCTTGCTCTGAAGCATCCCCCAAAGATGACTATAAGTACTGTAAACAAATGATGGCTTCTTCAAAGATAATGACAAAAACATGAAAGGAAGGTAATGAGTAAGATCTAATCATAGTCACAGAAAAGCAGTGATTTAGGAGTCAATAAATGAACAATTTTATTTCTACTCACTAGCATGGCACATGTGTTTGACAAGCTGTCTAAACAAAATAAAGTAAAAAAATGATGGAAAATAGGAAATACAAGGAAATTTAGTAGTATTTTTTTTTTCCTTTGTTACATTGATATAGAAGGGAGCACAAATTGGGGGGAAAGGAAGGAAATAAAAAGCAGGAAAAATGTTCTAGAAAGAATCATTCAGAAAGCAAAGAAATGATAACTGTTCTTCACTTGCACTATATATACTTCAGGCTTCTGTTCCATCTCTTTTCCCACCAAACTGCTTAAGAGAATACTGGCAGCAACTGTGGCCTTCTTAGGGCAGCACTGAACAGTGATGGTAGGTAGAGTGCCTCAGGTTACACTGGGGAAGGATGTCCTGAACTTTGAGGGTGTCTCAAACCTTTGCACTGCACCCCAACTTAAAGCTGGGTAAGAACAGTAGAGCCTTGCCACAAGCCAAGGGACTAAGAAGGTTGACACTTAGATCTTGACAATAACCTTTCCAAAACATTTATGCTCAGAGTGTCCTGGAAAATGGACATTTTGGCATGTGCAGCAGTGACATAGGAGCCACTTTAGTGGTAAATTTTCAAGACCAGAGGTAAGACTTGCTCTTCTGAGCTGTTGTATCATAAATGCCTGGTCTAACTCTACTGCCTGTAACTTTCCCCAGGTTCTGTAAGTATTGTTCTAATCAATGTAAAAGCACAAGAAATTTTCCCCCTAAGACTAGGCTGAAATTTTTGTATTGATTGCATAACCAATGAATCAATAAATTCCTTTGCAATAATTTGTATCAAATTGCTCCAGCTGCTGGGGAAGAGGGTATCACATCCCCTGGGACTGGAGTTACAGACGGTTGTAAGTGCCATATGGGTACTGGGAACCTAGGTCCTCTCAAAGAGCAGCCAGTGCTTTTAACTGTCGAGTCATCTCTCTAGTTCTCCACTTAACCATTTTTAACTTTAATATTAAAATATAATATGGCTGGAAAAAAAGAACAGCACATTTGACAAGGGCCAAAGAAATATATAAAGAAATAAAGAATAAGGAGATGTCAAGGATCAAGATGGAGCTTAATTAAAACATTCCAAATTGAACTCAATTTACATTTTCTACAGGACCCTACTGCTGTTTGAAAATTATTGTTTTCCTAGAACTCTGACTTCTGAGGCTTTTTGTAAACAATACCTCATATATTATCAGTACAGATAAACTGATGTTCCAAAAGGAAACCTCTTAGAAATTAATGTTTAACTTTGACTCATGATTTAAAGCTTTCCTTCAAAATCACACAGAAAGAACCAAGAGATAACCTGGAAAACAATATAAGATTGGGTTTCTTTAGCTGCACTGGACTGTGAGCTAGATGGATCACAATTTATTGGATAGTTTGTTCTTACAAACAAAGGGAAATTAGATTTCTAAATGATCTCTCTGAGCCCTCCTATGACAAAATACACCAAGCCCACTTGCAAGAGGTGGCAGCAACTGTCATCCCTTTCACTGTAGGGTTTTTGACATGAGGGATGGGGCAGAAATAATAGGAAGACTATGGAAAAGAAAGAGCGCGCGCACACACACAAAAGAACCAGTGAGATCAATGGGAAAATAGAGGAGTAAACCCAAGTAAGTACTACAATTCTGAGATATGCATCTGTGTGAAATCATAAATAATATTTCTTCTCAAAATTACATTTCAGAGAAAATTTATACACTTATATAACCCACAAATAACCAAAGGGCCAAGTATATGTGATAAAAAAGTGTATGTTGGATGAAAATGAATGCAGGAGAAAATAATACAGACAAATGGGAAATTCTTGGGGTTAAAAATGAGTTTTCTAGCCAGGCCATGGTGGTTCAAGCCTTTAAATCACAGAACTTGGGAGGCAGAGGCAGAGGCAGGTTGATCTCTGAGTTTGAGTACAGTCTGGTCTACACAGTGAGTTCCAAGACAGCCAGGACTACTCAGAGAAACCCTGTTCTGAAAAAGAAGAAAAACATGAGTTTCCTATGGACACATAATCTTCTACAAAAGAACTAATGATCTCATACACAGTATTTGTTTTGAATGACTCATTATGCAAAGGTGCAAAGGGTCTAGAGTCTAGGAAAACAATCTCTCTATCCCCTAAAGATCAGGCAATTAGAGCACAGCTGGCATGGTAATTTCATTAATAACCCGCAGTCTAGTACACTGCTAATGCCAATTTGCAAATTGGTTATGAATATTATTTCTCTAGTTTGCTAAATAGATTTAATTTTTGCTTTATTTTAATTCCATTTTGTTTTATGAAACACAATATAGAAAATAATCTAAAAAGAGTTAGAAGACTTCCTACATACATAATTACTGACATACCACTGAAGAACCAGTGGCTTTGTGGCTTGAGAAGTAAAACGAACAAGTTAAGATGATGCTGTAAGAAGCACAATGCAAAACTACAAAAAGCTATTTCACATCAAAGAAATACTATTAATCTTAGATGGAAAGGAGAAAGCACGTAATGGACAATCAAGAAAGGTTTTGTGAAAATAGATCCTAACTTCAGGATTTTGGCTTTAGAAAACTATCAGTACTTTCTGTGGTAGATAATTCAGCCAATTTCACAGCTGTAAAATGAATATCATGAACTATAAGGAGTGGGATAAGAAATTCTTGAACATCAATCAAGTGCCATTTTGCTGGCTTGTCAAGTATTTATCAGCATCTTTAAAACCAAGAAATGAAGCCAGGTGGTAGCAGCGCACACCTTTAATCCCAGCACTTGGGAAGCAGAGGCAGGCAGATCTCTGTGAGATCGAGAACAGCCTGGTCTACAAGAGCTAGTTCCAGGACAGGCTCCAAAGCTACACAGAGAGACCCTGTCTCAAAAAACTAAAAACAAAACAATTAAAAAAAAACTGAAAAAGTGTGGGAGCTCAAGACATCTGACATCTTTGGGCTCATGGACTACATTACCTATTCCTAAGTATCTTCAGGACAAAGTTTGTCATTTCATGTGGTAACTGACCCTGGTGTTCAAATGCTATCAAAAGATCTACTTCACCTGTTGTCTTTCCATCTTGGAAGATCTCCACAGAACGCTATTTGATTTTCCCAACTGAGAAAAGCAAGTGATGCTTTTTTTTGTTAAGTTCTTAATTCTTTAGGCTCCTTAGTAACCACAGAAGGAGATGGGTAATTCCATAGTTATTTTATGCCCCTCCTAGCCTTTAGTGATGGAGTAGGGTTTTTCACAAGCCTTTCAATAATATCCCAAGATGTGTATCTCAAAGTGATCTTCTCTTTGTTGTGCTAAATACAGTATGAAAGAGGTATATAGATCTTGAAGGAGAATGGTTTGGATTTTATTTTGAAAAAAACATAAATGTATCTTTCTGTAGTTTTTGTATCTTAAATATTCCCTCAAAATCCACAAAATAAGGGAATCAACTGAGTTGACACAAGCAAGGAACAGGTACCCACTTTTGAAAGATAATGACAAAGAACTCATCTACCAAACCCTCCTCAGAATTTGATCCTGAAGCAGCTATAGCTTAACCACCTGTGCTTCATCTCTCTATTTCCCATTCCTGGCCGGACAGCTCACGGAATGACATATCTGTGGGAAAAACTAGAGGAAAGTTTTCCTAACCAATCTTTAGGCCTAAAGATAAATCAAAAGACAAAGTTCTCATTGACAGCAATACTTATATTCTAGGTAGGCCAATTCTTCATTGTGCCTGAGTAGAGCCCTTGTTCGGCACCCAGATCATGCCAGGACTTGTCACACAGGGCAGGCATGTCAACAACTGTCCCAGGTTGAGGCCACTGAAAATGCCAACATCCTTAAAAAGTCCCTTTAAATGGGAATGTTTTCCCTGATGAGTGCTGAGATCTACCCAACTCACACTGATAATTTGAAGAGATTCCTGACACAGACAGAAGAACCTGATATTCTTGAAAACAAATATGTAAACAAAACACTTTTTCAAATTTAACAAAACAAAATATATTACCAGACTATTCTAGTTTTTTGTTTGTTTGTTTTGTTTTAGTTCATACAAATAGTGAAGGACAGTCTCTGCTTCTCAGACAAACAGGAGGTTTGCACAGTCCCAGAGCCTTCTCTTGCAGACTCACCAAATAGAAGTATTATTCAGTCATCAGAATTTACTCAACAAAATCTCAAAATTGCAAGAGAGCTCTGAAGAGAGGCAGCAGGGCCACATGACCATGAGTAACACATCTGAAAAAGCCTGGGTAAATCTTTAAGAGCAAATGTATAGACCTGATGCAAAGATAGTGGTTGAAGAGAATTAAGGAAGAAAGAAAGAAGAAGGGAGGCCGGGACCCAAGACAGTTTTGGAACCAACCTGTAATTTTACCTCCTTACTGCCTCAATTCTAACTCTAATCACTGTAGTCCTCTAAGGGGAGCTGAAGTTAGCTAAGGGGCAGCTGAGGTTATGATGCAGTGCAAGGAGCAGAGCAGCCACAGCTAACCTTTGCTGGTTTTAGTCGATTCTGAGGACATGTTTCCAGTCTTCTTCTTTTTCCTTGGAATAGATACACATTTCCGGTCAAATGTAAGAGGGCTATATTGAGGAAGGCTGTTGAATTTCTTTTCAAATTCTTCATCCAGCTTTGCAGAACTATTAAAAAGAGAGGGGATTCAATTAGCAAAAGACTAAATATTTAAACAGAAACTGATAAGTGATATATATTTTTAAGTATTTCAACATAAAAATGAAGTCCCTCAGAATTAGGGCATTTAAAAAAAATCCATGAAAGAGAGAAAAAAAAAAAAAGCTTTCTGAAATTCTTGAGAAGACCTATCAATACAAATCCACACACCTTAAAAAATATAGAATGGTTGAAGTGGAAAATTTGACATTGTCTCTACTGGCATGGTTTAGTCTCATAAAGTTAAAATAAAAGTATACTCTACTCAGGTCTCATTCTAACATTCATTGAATGCTCACACATTAGCAAATGTATAGGTAATATGAAACACTGACAGTCTTATGAGCTGAGTTTTTAAATTACTGACTTAGTGTTTGATTAAAAGATACACAACTTTTAGAAAGCATATATTATAAACTTTGAATGACAGGAAAGAAATTCTAGAGTACTGACTCGTGAAGAACAACACTCAGCTAGCAAAGTAAAACCAGTTTTCAATGAAGACTGGCAAGAGAGGCAACACCACTTTAAATGAAAACCACAAATGACAGGCAAAGTCGGGGAATCCTTGGTCTGGTTTTGTCTCTAAGGGGCCCACAGAGCAATGGCAGCATGCCTGCTGGATCCTAGGCTAGCTGCTGGCTTTTGTTCAATGAGAATTACTAACAAAGACACACTGCAGACAGCTGGGTGAAGCTGCAGGACTGCTGAGTTTGGTAGATAGGAAATGGGACAGATTGGAGAAGAAGAGCAACTTTAGATGTGTGGGCTTCTCACATACTCCTGCACCCCACTATTCTCTTGAGATAGATTTTCAAAGACTATTTCATTTACCCTGTTTCTCAGCAAATGTAAAATATCTCTCTTTTACAACTTGGCGGTTTAACTAATTGATCAAGTTAGGTTGAAGACAAAGTCTTTCTGTGTAGTTAAGACTGGAACTCCATATTTAGCTCCTGCTGTCCTTGAACCCATGTCATGCTTCTGCTTCCAAAGAATTGGCATGGGCATGTGCCTACATGTCAACCTTCATGCTCGAGAGGAATCATCAATTTCATTTGCAAGCTTAATGTTTGCTGCTTATTATTACCACTTTGGTGAGTGTGTGCAAATGTGTATATGTGTGTGTGTGAAGGTTAAAGGAGAACCTCATGTCTTGTTTTTAAGAGCTCTCCATCTTGTCTTTTGAGACAGGGACACTTACTCGGCCTGGAGCTTGTTGATTAAGTCTAGCTAGCCAGTGCATCTGCAATCCACCTGTCTCTGACTTGCTAGTGTTGGGTTTGCTACCATGCTTAGTTTTATTTTTGGCATGGGCTCTGGGATTCAACTTGGGTTTTCAAGCCACAGTGGCAAACACTTCAGCAGCTGAGCTATCTCCTCAGCTCTCATGTTTGCTTACTTTATTTCCCTACTTTGGTCATGAGCTACCTCCTGTTCTGGCTAGGTATTCAGACTCACAAATTATTGGTAGTTCTAGAAAATACATAGTATTGTTCAGAGATGCCCTAGGATCACTTTTTTTTTTTCATTTTAAAGTATCCTGCATTTGAAAGTATCATTTAGCAATGACAAATGGAGAATTTCCATTTCATTACTTAAGCATAATGTAAATAAAACTAATTTGAAGTACTTTGGACTTCTAAAATACAAGTAATGAAACTATTAAATAAATAATTTCAATATAATCTTGAGATATATGTATTTTAAAATAATCTAGAAATATGTGCATCATGAACCTCTACCTTTCCACTTCATGACAACTTAAAGTTTTAGAATTAACCAGATTTTAAAGCACTTTATTTCCAAGGAAAATGATATTTTTCATAAATAGAAATGTAAATATTATGAATAAAATATATACAATATACCTAATACATAAAATTTGTATACTTATGAAAAATATGGAAAATTGTTTGCATTCAATGTATTCTTTCAAATTAGGCTAATGTGAAATCTCAAAGGACTCTGAATATAACATAAGAGAATATGCAGATACTTTTCTCAGCAATATAAAGTACTATCTCTACCAACTTACTAACAAAATGCTTTATATTGATTGATATTAAGTGTGTTGGCATAAAGTAATCATAAAATAATAATCCCAAGTGATTTTATAGTGATATTTGCCATTGATTCCTCAGTACCAAACTTTGATGTGTAATGTATACCAAATTTTTTTTCTTAGAGTAACAGTAGGTTGTTTAAAAACACCAACATTATAAGGTGAGCATAATTTATTTACCTCATATTGTCCAGCTATCATTATTTTATAAAAATATGTACCTATATTTTAGAAAATTAAATATATATAATACTAAAATATAATGACCAATAAAATGTGCAAAATGTAAATACACAAATAAAATTCATCCTAAGCTCCAGATGGTAAAATGGGTCCTAGTAATTGATAATAAAGTATGCACAATTATTACACTACTGTACTGTGGTAGACAACCATTCAAACTCAGGATCAAGCTTAAAATGTGTAGTTTGTGTAAATGATATTACCTAAAGTGTAAATGATATTACCATTCATATGGTTGGTTAAGAGCAGGAATGACATAATTACCCCTGGTCTATTCTCAGTAGGGGGCTTATTAAGACAAGGGCTAAAAGAAAAAAAGAATACACAGTACCTCAGACTTAACACTCTTGCCATAGTAGGGTATGCAGTGAAGGTCACATGTGCTCACAGGCACTTACCCAAGGAAGGAGTCTTCCCTTAGCTTCTTCTTAAACTTCTTGCTCCCACTGGTCCCACTCTGGTTAAATGTCCAGCTCTCTTCACTCCAACACCCTTCATGATCAGAGGAGTTTCCTTTTCCTGAGCTTCGTTTCCCTAGGAAACCCAAGTGAAGGGGTTTGCTCAGAATATTAGGGCTGGCTGAGTTCAGCTCAGGTCCTTTGCAAGTGACTTCTTGGCCCCTTTACCTATCATTTCCATGATGCTATTTATAGCTATTAGTGTCCAGAGAAATTTGGGTTGGACTGCTTTTAATAAAGGAAGAATCTTACCTCTGAGGCAAGCAGTCACCTGGTACTACACTCAAGATGCCAAGATTATCTTTTCCATTTGAGAACCAGCCTAAAGTGTGAGTGTGTTGCTGATAGACAATATTAATCTTAAATTTCTCAAGACTCACTAAAAGACATCTCCAAAGAATTGTATACTCCCAAGCTCTCTCTACTCAGGGCTTATTTGACCTAAGTACCACACATCTCTTGTTGGAATAGAGCCCACCAAGAAACCCTTTCCTAGCCAGATGCTTCAAAATAAAATGAATACAGATAAAATACTGTATAATGCTACCATGTTTTAAATAGCGCTTCATTTGTAGTTTTGATTACCCAACAAAAGAGCTAGCTAGGATACTTGCTTTTGGAGCCTACAGATAAAGATTCTGCCAAATTGATTTGCGTCTTTCAGGAAATTCCAACAATTTAAATATTCAAGCTAAATGTGCCATTTAATCTGAGGAAGTCAGCCCATAACAGAGAAACAAACAAACAAACAAACAAAAAGATAGAATTTCTCTATCCTGACTATCTACAAAACAACACAAACCTTCCCTTAACAGTGGTAGGAAGTATGACACATGAATGACGCATACAAGGTACTAGTTTGACATTCAACTCTTCATGATCTTTTTTTTTTTTTTTTTTTTTTTTTTTTTCAGTAAGTCTAAAGGGGAGACTCTGCTAGGCCTTGTAGTCCTATCAGGTTTATAGATGTCACTTACCTCTGTCAACATTAGCTCGGAGGGAGGTGAGCATGCCCTCTGACACCAGGGTTTTATAAAGAGCACCTTTGCAAGACCTCTCAGATTTCCTGGAGCCACATGTCTCTGTTTTTCTGTGACAGTCACTGTCCTCAGGCTTGGTCTGTCCTGGTAGGCTAGGTGGCAGGGCATCCTCTGTGGGTGTCAAGGGCTCTGCTTTCATGCCCTCTGGCACCTCCCCAGGAGCGTTCTTGCTGGCAGAAATATTAAGAAAATCTGGAGGTCGTGACTCTTTGGTGATGTCTGAGCACTTCTCCTTGGAAACCTTCTTCTCTTTTGATTTCACTTTTTTCTTTGGTGGCTTGACATCCAAAATGCCTCCCTTGCCACTTGAGGAGGTACGGACCTTCTTCCTTGGGGTTTCTCCAAGTTTGTCCACACCCCAGTCTCCTTTTGCAACAGCTTCGATGGTATACATGACACTCTCAATGTCGGATTCTGAAGACTGCCTCTTCTTGCAGGTCTTCTTGGGTGTGGATTTGTCATTTCCATGTCGATCCAGTTTGTTTTTCTTCTTTTTCTTTTTTATCTTTTCTGGTTTGTTTAGCGCGGTGGGGTCCTCGATGATCATAATTCCATGAGGGTGACACATGTGCTCTTTTCTACTGGGGACATCACTAATTATTATCTTGCTACTGGCAGAGTAAGAAAAATCAGGGAAGTGACTGTACTTCTGATCATCCTCAGATTCCTTTCTAACTTCTTTGGGGTCTTCCATTTTTATAGCCATTACATTATCCATTTGTAGTTCCTCAAAGTTTTTTAAGTCCTTAGGCTCTCTTATATTTTCCTTAGATGGTTTCTCAAATTCTGCTTCCTTCTGGAACCCAGCTTCATTGTTTTTCTCCATTTTTATATCTCTCTCTTCCTTCCCTTTTTCCATTTCTTTAATTCTCCCACCATCTGATTCTTTTGATTTTATTAGTTTTGTTTCATCCATTTTCATGCCCTCTGATGCCAGGCACATCTAGTTAAAACAAAAGTGTGAGAAAAACACCAAATATCATTATTTTATAATCAAAATTAGTTTTAACTTTATAATTATATTTTTTAGAAATTAAGAAAAGTTCCAAACTTTACAGTAATCAGCTCACTTCTGCCAAGCTAACTTCACTGAACTATAGACAAACATCCTTGAATCATTTTCTAGCACCATCAGAAACCTTTCTTATGAAAATTAGATTTGATAGAGGATAGATTCTGGAGCTTAAAGACAAACTTGGCTCTTAGTTTTATACTTGTTTAGTGCAGAATTTCACTCATTGTTGCCCAGATCTTTATAAATGGATAGCTCTTATCTTGGAGGATTTTGTGAGACTAAGTACTTATGTCGGTATAATCCCTACACTCTGTTCTGATGTTTGGCCCCACACCCCAGAGAAAAAGGAAAACAGGAGTAAGTTCCACTGATCTATTCAAAATTAGAAATGTTATGATTTATTAAACAACAATGAAAGTTTTCAGTTAAACTTAACACACATTATAGGTCTACAGATACCAATAGACAGCTACAGAAACAGAGAAGTTCTAAACACTTTTTTAAAAATCTTGTCTGATGACAAATCTAATATGATCTGAACCTGGCAGCAGATTTGGAGCCAAACCCACTGAAACTGTTTATGTCATAAGTAGTTCATCACATTTACTTGTATCATGCTTATTGTATTTTTGCTACCAGAATATTCATGGATTTGAATATGTACTGGACACACTACCTAGAGCAAGATATATTTACTAAACTTGTACTTTTTTTTAGAATTTGAAAACTTCTGAATACCAAAACACATCTGTTCTATATTTGGTCAACTTTAAAAATTCTTTATCCCCAAATCAAGGACATTTAGAGTAAAGCGGTCACCTTCATCTCTGGCTCTCTATTACTTTGAAACTTGGGCTATGTTCCAGGAGGTGAAATTACAGCTTATTGTAAACTACTTTCAATACCTCAGTTTCCACTCATAAACACTTAACTCAAATGCTAGGCACCAAGAAGTACACTAATGGTAATAAAACCAACAGGGTTAGGTTGTCTTTGAGAAATTTACCAAGAGGCTGATGGTGTTGATTTGGTCAAGCACAACACAGTAGAAAGTAGTAGTAACATATGTAATTTACTGTGCATTAGCAGCATGGAAACAAAGAGAGCTAGGGCTTGCTGAGTCAGCACAAAATCAGCACAGGAGCAGGAAACTCATCTTTACAGAATCATCATCTTCCAAAATTGTTAGGGCTGTTGACAGATGTGAAACTCAGTTCGGAATGGGTGATATACAGATGCCCTTTGCCTCACCCCACCTCCCCACATAGTACTTTTAATGCATCATAAACCTTTCTGTAAGAATTCTGTAATATCTAGACCAGGAAGGAATTAGAAATGCTGGAGAAGCATATTTTGCCACTTAAAAAAACAAAACAAAACAAAACAAAACAAAACAAGACAAGAACTCCCAGTGCTTCAGACAATTCATAGGGAAGATGTGAAGGATGTGCAACGGAGTTCTCTTTCCCTGGACTCACGAAAGTTAACTTTTAAAATTCAGCTGTAACCATGCACACTGGGCTCTTCCCTTTATTGTACTGAACCAGAAACATACCTGAAGCACATGTTATCTTATGTTAATGCCAAAACACTGATGAAATTATTCTTTCCTGCATGTTTTACTCTAATGAGTGAATTTTGAAATAATTTTCCTTTTAAACTCTTCTGGCCCTAGTTATTTATAAACTATCCCAGGTGTGCTAGATATACTAGTTCTAGAAGTAGGTCAGAATGACATTTTCAAAATAAATTTAATGTTTCTTCAGCCATTTTTCACTTTGGTTGCCTTTCATAGGTCATGGCAGGGACTTTTTTCATCTAGGCAGAGGCATTTGTAGGGCTAGGCCAATAGTTTGCATCAGCAGCACAGATTCAACTTAGCAAACCTAATAATACTTTGCAAACTCTATTCTCTGTTCAATATATTTCAAAATGATTCTCCTTATCACTCTTGATAGTATTCTAAGCTAGGAATGAAATGGAACACATATAGACATTCACTCTGGGGACATATTCTGGGAAATAGCATAATATTTCTTGTGTAGGTAATTACAGCAAGCACTATTTGTGCTTTACTTCCCTGTTTAAGGCTCTTAGAAGCCTCCCTACCTACCCCCTGCAAATAAAGCATTTTGATCCTAAATTATAAGAAATACAATTATATTGGAGGTAAAATAATAAAAGTAAAAGAAATTCTTCTATTAAAAACCACAAATCACAAATCTGTTCACTAACTAAAACCCAAATATGACCCAGACTTGAGTGTCATGGGGTTGCAATAGAACCTTCTTTCCAATATAGGGGTTCATGTTACAGTGTTCTGAGAGTTAACTGACTTCTGCACAAGGTAACTTATTACTGTGTGAGGGGGCAGGTTTGAAGACTTTAATATTGAGCAAAAGCTGGTTACCCTATTTGTCACAGGTCCTAAAGAAAAAACATTATTGAATAAAACTTGAGTTCATAAGCAGAGCTTAGATTTAATTCATAGCAAAAACAGGCTGAGAAGTGGATAACAGTACAACCTTAATTGGGGTTCTGTTAGGCAAAAAAAAAAAAAAAAATGGATGAGTGAAAAATACATGTTAATTATAAGAGCCCCATAGTGACTCGGAGAACAGATATTTCAATGTGGCAACATTTTCTTTAAATGACACTCAGCCTTCTTGCAGTACCAGATCAGACACACAACTCTCAGCAGGGATACTAGGTATTTTTAATGGTGCCCAAAGATGAAATCTTTCCTTTTGCCTAAATGTATCACACTCTGATTCCTAGAAGTCCCGGATTTCTTTATCCATGTAATATGCTAGGAAGCTTGGTCATCTCAACACTACATTTTAAAACTTAATGTTATATACCTAGTACCTAGATGAATAACTTTCTGTTTCTCCTTGTAAACCTTACCCTATCAAAGTTCGAATTGTCTTTCAGCTTTGTGTCAGCCACATATTTGATAACAGTGTTTTTCATGACTTTGCCTAAGCCTTTAGTAACAATGCTGAGTAGGACAGTGACAAGGACACAGCCTCTGGTGAACTTCCAGACTCTTCATCTGTTTTGTTTTGAACATTAATAAGCCTCAGCCATCTAAGAATGCATTATAATCACATCTCCTGTTCTGTTCAGAAGGTATACAATTAGCTTTCAAGGGCCTTGTTGAACCCTGTACACCGTATGCTGCATACCAACAATGCCAACAGCTTGAAAAGGAAAGTAAATAATAATGATAGCAAATAGAAAAATGAAGCTGGCTTACACACTAGTCAACATAACTGGGTAAGCAGAAACAACTTATGGCATACCTAGTAGAGCAACTTCCTTGCAGGGAACAGGTTTGTTATAATAGCTCATGGAAAATTACAGTGACTACACAGGAAATGGCAAGGAAACCCAGAGATTAGCAACAACAGGAAGCTATGGTAGAGGCAAAAAGGGGTACAGAACAGTCCTGAAACCCAAAGGCCAGGTTGCTAGTGTAAGAAAGAAACATGATGGGCCTCACTGGAGGCAGAAGGTCCCTAGAATAGGGTTTGGCTTTACCAACATACAGCTCCCCTCCAGTTCCTTTTCTCCTCCTCCTCCCTTCCCCAGTCTTCCATCAGTGTCTCTCAGTGGCTCAATGCAGGTGGAAGCTGAGCATAAAGGAACAGGAGAAGGCACTCTGCAGTTACTGGGATGTCAGAGAACAGAGCAAGCCTACTCAGGGACAGCACCAAAGACTATGGCCTTTGTCAGGGAAACCCTCTTGCTGGCAAGTTCCAGTGTTATTAGAACAGTTTTTAATGTTTCTATGAAATATTAGCCTACATTTAGTAATAATGCTTATTCTTTGAAAGTCAGAATAATTTTCCCCATTTTGTTCTCAGTTGTTTTCTACAACTTGTCAAAGGTTACCAAAAGCCAGACAAATTTCATTTACAAGGTCTTGCCATAGCCTATAGTCGAATTTTTCTGTGTAGGAAACCCAAATTAATATCCTACTACCACGTTGCTCCACAGTTACCACACACCAGTCTTTCTACACTGACATGTACTGGTTTGAACATTATTTTCCTCACTCCCTCTCCAGAATGGTACCAAACAATAATGATATAGTTTCACCTTCTCCTGGATCTTTATGATAGCTTTGCATCTTCTAATTTAGACTAGCCAATTTTTTTTCTTTCTTTAGCTAAAAACAAATTTAAAAAACAGCAGTTTTTTGGCCAGTTTTTGCATTTATAGCTCATACTTATTTTCATACTATTCAGAGATGTATGTACTATGTGTGTTTGTATACAAAAGGAGGACAAGCAGAGCAGGAATGAGACCTACAGAGACAGAAACAAACTATAACATACAAAACTAGAGTGGGAAGGGATTAGGAGAGTGAGAAAGACTGAATGTCATCAGTCCTTTGGGCCTCACTTCATTTTAGGCTTATTTGTTGGTTTGTTTCTGAAAGTCAGTTTTCCTTAAGTCTAAAAAATGTATCTGATTGTGATGTATCCTCATTCTACTGTGTATCTCATTTAAGTACTTAGGTTTCCTGGCTATTATATAAGATCCATCAACCCCATTGTTTGTTGTTTTTAATATTCATTCCCTCATCATAGTAGATATTTCCATGTGATATAAACAGAATGTGGGGACAGACATGGCTGTAATGACTCCTGTGAGTCAAGCAAGTTAGATGTTAAGGGGTAGTTTCAAGATGCTGATTCTGGGATCAGGCTGCAGGATTGCAGATGAGCTTTGCAACAGATAGGTTATGTTGCTGGAAGAGGGAACCTTCTATTTAAGATTATTCACAGAATTTCCCTAAACTTCTCTGTGCCTTGGGTTCCTAATCTATAACATATAGATTGTAATATTTCTTGTCTTAGCAATGTACAGAACTCATAGTGCCTAGAACAGAGTGAAGACAATGGAGTCTTATGTCACAGAAAACATATGCTAGAATAATGAATGATGTTTCTATTACTTGAATTAATGACATTTATATGAGTACCATAAGCAGTATGCCAGAGCCTTGCTTGGCTATTTTCTTTGTTCTTAATTTTAAAACTAGGGTTCAATAATTCTCTAGGGGCAGGGGAAAAAAGCCTACACATAAAATTGGGTCTGGACTATCTTATTTTCAGAAAAACTCTAAAAAAGATGTAACTATGATTAGTTGTTATGTAGTAGTTTCCTCTGAGATTGAAACATTCAGTTCTGCAAAGAAGCTCCTTAATAATGAAGGTAAACAACTCAAAATAGCTTCAGGAAGACCCTGAAACTGACCAGATGCGTGAGGTCCCTCCCTCACAGACTGAGAGTCACTCTCAGACAAAACAAGTGCAGAGAAGCCTGAGACCAGTCCAGCTTCCTGCAAGAAGTTTAGAGCACCTGAGGCATTTGGAAAGGATACTGCAATCTGTTAGGCTGCCTGCAGGCTGTGCAGTATGCTCCAGGTTCCCAGCTTCTGTGTGCTGTCACCTGCATTGGGGCAGGCTTTGGTGATGCAACTGTCTTTGAGTCATTTCTGCTCCTATAAGTAACCCCTCACGCATATTCACCTATGAAACCCCAATAAATTCATTCGTTTACTAAGTTGGACTTTGGTGGTTTCCAGACCATCTTTGGTCTGTCCTGGCTTACTTCTGGGGTAAGTAGATGTACATTGCATCTCTACAGAAAAAGTCTTGTCATATACAACCAGTGTAACTTTAAAAATTATTTACCTTTACTTTATGTGTACTTTATGTGTAAGCCTGCATGTATGTCTGTGTATACATGTGTACCTAGTGTCCACAGAGATGGACCCCTGGAACTGGAGTTAAAGATGGCTGCGAATCACCAATGAAGCCCGATCCTCACAAGAGCAGCTTGGTTCTTAGCTGCTGAGCCTCTTCTCCGGTGCCCAGTTTTACTTTTGTGTATAAGCTTGCCTATTCACATCTACTATGGGTGCATGCATCCATAATTCAGTGGAGCTTAGGAATGTTCATACAAACTACATTATACATTCATGGGACATACATGCAGCCAATCAAACAACAGGCATAAAAGAACAATGTGGGCTCCAGGGAACAAAACTGAATTGTGAGAAATACAGAATTAATGATAATTATTAACTTAGTCAATATGCCCTTAATAGAGAACCCTGAAATAGTGCCTGACATGGTAAAGGACAATTTATCCTTCTATTATTAATTTAAATTGAGCACTAACTTTCTTTAAAAGTGAGAACAGAAAATCATCAGGGCACCTTCCAGTGATGGAATTCCCACAGCAGCATTCAAAGAAGTTAAAATGTTAATGTTTTAAGTCAAAGATGGACATAAATATTTGATAGTTATTGTCAGTTCCCTCAGGTCTTACTCTATTTTTCAACAGCTATAACTCAATGGGCACAGAATGCATTCTGTTCACCTTTGTATTCTCCTCCAAGGATATGCTCCTATCTTTGAAAAGGTTTAAAGGTTTTCAACAGATAATTGTGTTAAACTGAATGCTCATTAGTCCTTAGGTATCATGAGTCTAAAGTGCATTCTGATTCAAACTAGGGAAAAGTTATCTTATGAGCCTCTAAATTTATCTTATGAGCTAATTATTATAATTCTATAACCACACTACTGCCAGGTATCTACTGACAATCATAGTGTTCATAGTTACACATCCCAAGAGTACGTGTGAAAATTAATCACAATTATTTAAAAGTTCCCTCTGCCAATAGAAACTACATTGCAGTCCCTTCCTTCTGTATAGGCAGAAAGCCTGGGGTGATGTGCTAGAGATAATGTAACTCCTTCCTCAAAGGAAAGAAAGAGTACTGAGTCTAATTCTCACAGACAACATACTGGACCAATGCACAGGTTATTATCTTCAAAATGCTAAGAACTAAGTACCACTACCTCAGGGGCTCAAACACAGTGAAAGGATTGTATTTCATGTTCCTGGGTACAGGGAGAC
This sequence comes from Cricetulus griseus, assembly GCF_003668045.3. Taxonomy (NCBI): domain Eukaryota; kingdom Metazoa; phylum Chordata; class Mammalia; order Rodentia; family Cricetidae; genus Cricetulus; species Cricetulus griseus. The sequence continues at coordinate 40,982,576 of NC_048597.1, read as the reverse complement.
TGCCTTTTTTAATCAGGTAAGAGCACATTTTAACTTGCATTCCCTGATGGCTAAGGATGTTGAGCACTTTCTTAAGTGTCTTTCCTCTGTTAAGAATTCTCTATTTTCCACTTTTTAATTGCATTGTTTGGTGTTTTGGTGGCTAGCTTCTTGAGTTCATTGTGTATTTTGGAAATCAGCCCTCTGTCAGATGTGGGGTTGATGAAGATCCAAACCAAGCCCTCTGAATGTGGGTGCCAGCTTGGAGGCCAAGACAGTCTATGGGACCTCTAACAGTGGAGTCAGTCTTTAACCCTAGAGCACACATGACTTTGGGAGCCCATTCCCTATGGAGGGATACTATTGCAGCCCAGATACAGCAAGGAGGGCATAGGCCCAAATGATATGACAGACTTTGATGGTCCCCTGTGGAGGACCTCACTATCCCTGGGGAGGAGGTGGGGGTGGGTTGAGGGTGGTTGGTGGGGAACATGGGAGAATGGGAGGGCGAGGGAATGGGGGGATGGATATGTAAATATGAATGCCTCTAAAATAAAAAAAATGAAACAAAAAAAGCACATTTTAGGCTTGGGGTCTGTTAAGGAGGACTGGCTTTAAAAGAATAATAAACTTATGCTATATCAAATTTTTGTCAGAGACACTATAAATGTATTTTTTTAACAAATGTTGAAATATTAATCCAATTTTTGTTTTGCCTTAAAAGACAATGAAATGGGGAGTGAAAACTAATAAACTGTTAGAAATATGCCATAGTAGCTGTCATCTCTTGGCTGGTCCTAAGCCTTGGTAAGCAGCCTCAAGATGGGCCATATCATCTTACACTTAGACTTTGTCTTTTACTGTCCACTATAAAGGAGTCCGCTAAGTTAAAAACAAGGCATGTGCAAAAAGACCTATTGACACATCACTTTTAATTTCAAAATCCCTGCATTTTATTACAAAACAAGTGTTTTTGTAGCCAAGGTATATTTACAATCATTTTGTACTGGCTTATTAATCTGCCAAAACAGTTTATGCACAACTCTAAGATGGCAGCCAGCAGCATTTTCTAAGATGTGTGTTTTTTTTCTGTAATTAATTAAAACCAGGATTGTGTGTGTCTGTGTCTGTTTGTATGTTTGTGTGCTTTAACCATAAAAATATAGTCTACAGTTCCTGAGAATAACGACAGCATTGCTGCTAAGAAAATCAGATTCTCCATCATGCAGGATAAATGGTCACAAAACAGTGGTCTATATATCTCTGAGCACTGAGATCTGGGCAACTTAAGCAATTTTCTCTTTGGTTGACTGAAAACACTGGGCTAGGTGAACTGATAATTTAAATATTTTTTCACTGACTATTTCCTTGAAAATTGTGGATTCTGGCTGGGTGGGAGTTGTTGTGGTACCATATGGCCATCTGATGTCTTCTCTGAAGTTGTTAAAGGCAGTTATTAAAATCATTTCTATATTGCAGCCTCCCCCAAAATACACTGGTGCAATTTGGAGTGAGAAGAAAAGTTTTAGGAGGTGTTTAAATGACTAGAGACGAATCAAAAGATAAGAAACACACCAACGTTAAATAAAAGGTTCTCTTGTAAAATTTCATGTTTTAGAATTAGAAATTGGGTTGAGATTTGCAGCTTTATGTTCTGGGTTAAAGGTGGCTGGGAGGGTGAGACACTCAGGACACACACGGAACACTTACATACAGTCATACTTCAGTTAAGCACCTCATTCTTGGCAGTAATGGGAAATGTTAAAGGGATTGGAGGGAGAACAGCTAAGCAAGATTATTCATGGAGTTACCTACGTTTTTCAATATTGTTTATAAATCCTGTTATTTTAATACACAATTTTATAAATAATTTGATTTTTATGGATACAATAAATTCATCTTTATCTAGCTTTTACTCGATTTACACATCATTATAGCAATTAAGAATACAAGAAAAAGTAAGATGTTAAAGCTTCTGAGAATTCCTATATTATTATTTAATAAAATAGTTAATGAGAACGTTTGAGTAGTTTTTCTATTTTCTGTCAGATTCATCTGGGGGAAATGCAACATCCTGTTTCTTTAGTTCTGACAGACATCTAACAAGCTTGACAAACTAAGATAAAGAAGAATGTAACAGTGGGCCTCTCTGCCTTTGTCTCTTCTCTTAATTAAAGAAGGATTGCAACTAAAGAGCAATCCCTTTTAGGGCTGGAGTTGCATACCATTTATTTCCGAAAACCCTCACATGTCTACAGAACTATATCCACAGAGAGCATTGTATGTAACCTGTCAGCTTTTCAAAGGTGCAAGACTTTCTTAAAAAGAAAATCTAAGATCCGTTTCTTTGAAAGCATCCCTGAACAGGTTACTTCATTCAGCCATGCATATATGGGTAGGAGTGAACTGTCCTCCTTAAAAATTCAAAATGTGCACATACCTATAACAAGTATCTTATGCAGTGTTTTATAGTTGTCTTAAACAAGACAGAAAAGCCTACTTTAAAGAGAATGGTCCAGGGATACAGAACATCTGGGTTCCTACGTAGAGTCTGTTCTTTACTGTCCACATGACCTTAAGCAAGCTACCAAGCAAACTTGCCTAACTTCTACATTCTCTAGTTTCCTAATATGAAAATCAGGGAAGATAACAGTACCTGTCTCAGAGTGTAGTTGTAGTTGTGAGAATTAACTTTATGCATATATGCATATAAAGTACTCAAATTGTGTTTAACATACAGTAGATAATAAATAGCACTCCATATTATCTTAAGTTAAACAAAACTCATTAGTAGAAGTAATTTCAGAAAAACTATCCAAACAAACATCAGTGATTTTAGACATAACCTCAACCCCTGTCACTTTGTAAGAAACAAAATTTATATGAAAGTGAAGTGTTCCTATATTTCTGATCTTAGGTGGCTTACAGATTTTAGTTCTCATTGTACTAAAGATGTATAAATGGGTAGGTAACTTTAGCAGCCCTCTATTACTGACATGAAGGAAACCCTGAAACACTCTTGTTTGTTAGAATTAGTGATTACACCATTCTGCTTGTTAACCAGACAGTGTTGGTGCTACAGATATTTAATTCTAGAATTTAAAAAATGCAGATAAAGCTATTTCTGATTCTCTTCAGCACACCCTCCAAACTGCAGCAACTCTCATACCCAACTGTCATCCCAGGGAGGTTGCTGTGTTGCTCTGTAGATGATTAGCCTAATTAATCTCAAAATGACTGGAAACAATGCATTTTAGCACTTGCCAGGATAAGGAACTGATTAACTGAACAGTATGAGCCTCGTGGAGGCCTGAACAATGAGAGCTGTGTAGTCAATTTCTGATCTCAGCAGAAAGCTCCCTTCCTGGCTGGATAGATCCCTTTAAAATAGATGGAACAAGTCCTAGGATTTCCAGGTCACTTTCAGACACTAAAATCTACCCACTGTGAGGTTGAGTAGATGGCACGAGGCCCTCAGCTTGATTGACAGCACCTATGTAAAAGACCAGGTAAGGTGGTTCACTTGTAATTCTATTGCTGGGAAAACTTAAGCAGAGAACTACTGCCTCTAGTGAGAGAATCTGTCTCAAAACACAAGGTAGACTGGGACTGAAGAGGAATAAAAACTGAGGTTGTCTTCTGGCCTCCACATCCATGTGTACTGCACACATATGAACATGTGCCCACTCCCACATACAAATATCTATATATGTCAATCATATGTTCCAATTAGGGCCTTCACCCGGGAGGTGTCCTTTTAAAATACAAACTGACAGTGCAGGAGAATTCAAATCTCTGCCTCATGCTAACATCGCACATTAGTTTTGACTGCTGAGGTAGGTACAGAGTATGGTAATAAACACACATGTAATTACATTAATTGCGTCTGTGTGTGAACAATTTGTGGGAGTAGGGACTCTTTTCCACTATGTGGGTTTGGGGATTGATTTCAGGTTATTAAGCTTGGTGACAGGCACCTCCACCCAGGTCCAAGATGGTATTTCTTGTAAGCAATAACTCTGACTTTGGGAAATCTGCTCACTCATTTCTCTTTGCATTCTGGTCAAAGGTTTGCAGATGTAAAAGGGGCCGTGCTTAGCTCTGAACCTTGTTTCTGGTCCTTTGAGAAGACTAAAACCTTAGTTTTGGTGACATGGCAGAGGTAGAGCTGCCTGTTTTGGCTTGCATGTGGAGGTGTCTCAGGAGGTTACAGAATGCTCAGGAGGTGGGGTCTGGCTAGAGGTAGCATGAGGTTATAACCTGGCCTTACCTCTCAGCCAGTAACAAGACAGGCTGATTTCATTATTCATGCTTCTTCAAGACAAAATAAACCTAAGTTGCTTCTCTCAAGTGTTCTGCTGCTGTGCCAGAACATCTAACTACTATACTATCTTTTCTTTATTCATTTGTTGCAGATATGTCTCAAGGACTTCCTCAAGAAATGCCTCAGACAGGACGATATTTAAAATACTGATCAGAGAGGCATGTCAGAGATCAGAGAGATATGGCTGAAATGGATCTTACAGGGTTCAGGGAGAGAAGCTGACTCAAGTTTTTTTTTTTTTTTTTTTTTTTTTTAAACCCATGGTTGTAAATATTTTGATCAAGACAGTTGTATGGGTAAAATCCAGCTGAATATCATTTCTGCCTCTCACAGTACTTGATGGCATCTTGAGCAAAAGGCAGCTCTATCATATTTTCTCTGATGTGACTGCCCCAGGTCTGCTGCCTGCCAATCCCTCCCCCATTAGTCTCCAGGGGCTTCCTCCTGCTTGATCAAACTAATCTACTTTCTATTTATTTACTTTACCCTTGGGTTCCAATGTCAAACTAAGAACAGTGAAAGCCATTCCACATCTCCCTGCTGCCTGCTCCCTTGTTTTGTTTGTGTTTGGTCAGATAAGTAAAGGATGTCACAAAACATTTATGTCTAAAGCTTTTCTTGCTTCTCGTAAAACCATAAGAATATACTGCATGGATGTTCCTTCCTTAAACTTCAACAGTAAAGCTGGTTTCACTTTTCCGGACAAAGTGGGTTAAAGAATGGAGAATACTTCTCTCTTCAGGAGAGAGAAAAGGTACAGTGTTCCATATATCACTTTCTAGGATGATTTGAGAGTTGAAGTGGTGGCGTGAGGCCTGTTAAGGTATAGAAGGTAATCCAGTATGAATCAGAACTACTTTCTTGACAGTTTTCCCTTTGGAATGTAAAAGTTTGCATCTGTCACTATATTTACTTTTTAGAGGTACTAGAAATTATTATGCATTATTTGTTGAAGAAGAAAAAAAACCTGTGAATTACAAATGAGACAAAAATTAAAGCATTAAACTACTGGTTATCACTGGCCATGCTGGCTCATCTACTGTGCATCTGATGCTCACTTGGCAACGGGAATGTTCTTCTAAAACACACTGTTCATGTTGTGGCACAAATAATAATAAAAGATCTTGGCAAATAATTCCTCAGCAACCCAGTTTCATCAGAAGCACATATTTTACTCAAATGTTGCTAAGTTGATTTTCTGTAACTGAAATAGGCTTATTTTGGTAATTTTACCCCTTTAAATTATGACACCAACATCCAAGCATCTGTTAAGCCATAGCATCTGTTTCATATTTGGGATGCATCCCTACAAATTAGAAGAATGCTTTTTTCTAATGAGCTCTGATTTAATAAGAAATCCTCATGACTGAAAGAAAATGACAAAGCAGATTCCTCTCTCTAGCAACACTGCACAGCAAAGCAGCTCAGAGGTTCATATGTTACCATCAAAAATGGATTGATAAGGATAAATGCTATATGGAAAGTTAGTTTGTTTTACATTTTGGTGTTGTCTAATACTTTATAGTTTTATACGTATGTGTACACAAAGAGGTATTATATAGCCAGAAAAAGCAGATGGCCCATACATTCATATTATTTAAAAAAATGGTCATTTCAAGTAAATTGTTTTGATGATCTAGAGTATGAAATTCATAACCACACAGTCTGTCTCTCTGCTTACTGAGATCCATTTGCAAAGCTGACTTCACAGATGCTCTTTGTTGGGTGTATTTGAGGGAGAGCTTTACTACCTCATCAAGTACCTTTCAGAACCAGCCCCTGCTTCCTCCTAGTTTTCCTCAGTGTTTCTGGTCTTCACAGTCCTCTCTTTGGATCTGAATTTGCTTTACATTATGTCAAGCTTGGCTTCTGATACAATGGATTGGTTTGTTCTAGTCTTTGTATCTGTTATTGACTCAGGGCTTTGTACCTGGCTTGGCTTTAAAAGTCCAATTTAAAAATACCAACTTAAAGATTTCAAATTCTCCAATTTTTATGATAAAATAAGCCTAGTAAATTAACAAGAATTTATAAAAGAACCATGCCCCTCACAAAAGAACTCAGAGGGAACTCACTGGAAGGAAAGAGAAAGAGAAGGAAAAGTTTAGTATCAGTTTCTCATTATCCACTTTGTACAACATTTGAGAGGATCCTGGTGTTCAAGAAATCCTCCCACATATTCCCTTTAGGCAGAATGGTCTCAACATGATAGAAATGCTGTAACTAACAGCAACTTCTGAATATCTTTTTCCTTTGCCAATGGACTAATAGTAACATGTCACATCAAATGTATGAGTGATAGTCTAAAACCAGATATTAGAATATTTCATGTTAATGTTATACACACATACACAAATCACTCTGACTAAAGTGGTGCATTTTAGAGATTTAGAAGTGGTTTAAAAAAATCAAAGAAAGAAAAAATAAGTTATTTTTGGAGCTTACATGGGACTTATTTAATCTTATTAATCTTAAACTTCCTGATCTGGTCTTATTAAAAATATTACCTGTGAAACAGTTTTTGTGATATCCTTCAGTAATCTTTTTCAGTGCTTAAGGACTTTTAGTAGCAAAATTCTTTATTGTAAAGTAAAAGGTAGTCCTTTCACTAATGAAAACAAATACAGCTTATTTATGGTTACAGGTGAGAGAGCACAGCGTAAGAAACACTATTATCATTATTTTGTGATTTCCATGTCTGCAGATCTTAACTTCCTATGACTTGCCTCTGCCAGTTGAAAGAGCGCAGAATTCCCACAGCGTTTCACAGGCTCAGGACCACCCAACTGTGAAGTGCTTGAAGAGATCTAAAACGAAAACAATTCACATAAACAGTATTAATTTTGATACCAGAATTTTTGCTTTCCTATCTACATGTTTAGGAATTTTCTTAAGTTTGTAGAACACACTACTCCCAACTACCAAACTGCTTCAACAAGATCAAATCTGGGATGATCATTTTGAGAACCATTTGAGCTGCTCAAAAATAGATGCTGCTTTGATAGCCATATAACGACAAGAATATTATCCTTCATATTCCCAACTCTAAATTTAACATTAGCATGTTATGCATGTTAATTTCTATTTAAGAACTAATTCATCAATTGGCCAAGTAGAAAGATTTATAGAATTATATTGCATATACCAATCAATTATTTTTAAAGGAAATATTTGGGGTTTCTGCAGAAAAACTCATTATGTGGTAGGTAATATGACAGGAGCTAGAGAAGGGGAAGAAATTTATATAAAATACTGACTGCCTTTGAGAGACTTGCATAAACTACACTCAAAGACTAATGGACCTCAAACCTACAGGGTTTAAGGATCTGCCTGCACAATTTGGGTTGCATGAGTACACATGGCATTATACTGCCTGTATACTTTTGTGCAAATTTGGCTAAGAAGTGTCTGGGCAATATTATGAATGAAGAACACACTCTTATTTTCCTATATAAACTTCATTTTCAATTGTTAGCCTCAGTAAGCGTTGAAAAAGAGGAAGGACACGAACACAGCATTCTTCCCTAGAGGAGTCATCATGGGAGCAGGTAGTTATGGCCTAAGCATCCTCCATTTCTATGATTCTGAGTTCTTTCTCAGTCTATATAAAGTTTTCTCAATTTGGTTTAGGAGGAAATCCAGCCCAGTAACTTGCAGTGACCCAGGTCCCAAAGGCCATTCTAAGGAGTGTCAATTCAGGAACAGGTTGCATGACATGTGCTCACTGGTAGAGGGAGTTCTCTCTAGAGTACACATGGAGTAACAGCCCTTTGTAGAAACACATATTTAATATTTTACTGGGCTACTTTAAAAAAAAAAGTCTAACTAAAGGAAGTTATGAGATTTTTTTCCCTCCTGGATGTTAACACTTTTAGTAAATTCACTGCAATCACGTGATTCTACTGAAGATAATTTAAGGAGTTCACTGTTTCTGAAGTTTGGAATAGTTCCCACTAGTGAAGTTTTCACTGATGCATGTCACTTCTTAACTATTTCTAGACAAGTGAAATTTAATTGTTCACCTATCACTAGACTAAAAAAACAAGCAAACTGACTCTTAGTAACTTAAGGGATGATGGGCCTGGGTACTTCTTCCATCTGCTCCCTCTGCTGTTCCTTTTGTTCCAGTTTCTGTCACTTGACTCTCATGAAGTACAGGTCACACTAAGGGGCTCCCTGCCCTCTGTGAAAGCACTGTTCAGTAGGAGGCTTGAGATGGTTTCTTAAACAGCAGGGAGCATTCCTTTTCTTTTTTTTAAATCTCAGAATATGTTCAACTATTCACAGATACAATACTCAAGGTTGCTTAAAAGCCTGATTTCTAAAAGTGTATGTGTGCGAGAGGTTCGTGTTTCTAAATTCTCCTGACAAAATTTTCATGGAATGATTTGCTGTGTCCCCTAAGCATGTCTTTTAAAATATTTAAGGTTTTTTTTTGGGAGGAGGATGTAGTGGAGGGGCAGTATTTCTTCAGAGGTTTCTAGAAAACTGGACATATGATAATTTAGGTGGCTCATCCTTTGTTTAGATTTCTCTGCAGCATTTGACATGCTAATCTCTCTGTTGGCAAACTCCTCTCAGGGCTTTGATTTCTAGAGACTGACCTCTGATGCCACTCCTTGCTAATCTCTGATGGCTTCTTTCTACAGTGATCCTATAAATACTAGTTCTTCTCAGAGTTTTCTTCTAGGACCCAACCTTTTTATGTTACACATTTTTAGTACTTTCATACCTGACAGTGGCTTTGATTTCAAGAGTAATTCATATAATGTTAATCTGTCATTTTGTTACTGTTCACTCCTGCTAAAAATTTTCAATGTAACGGTCATATGTTTTCCTTTAATTAAGAACAATACCACCAATGTCTGTTTTCCAATGACTAACCTAAATGCTGCTTCCTATCAGTGTGTGATTGCTACACACACTGATAGGAAGATTATTGTATACTACGCTCTATACAATAGAGATTATTGTATACTACGCTCTATACAATAGAGATTATTGTATACTACGCTCATGGTTGTAAATTTTATTTTCCTCAGTATGTGGTGTTTGCCAATCTGTTAACTCTGTTGTTTTGACTATTACATATTTCAGATAAACAGTATTCATTCATAAAGGTTAGTAAGAGGGTGTGATAGTAAGTAGGTAAAATAGTATCTGAGATACAGAAGAAAAATGCTAAGAAAAAGTATCACTCTAAGGTTAAAGTCCTCATTTTGTTTCATTTAGTTGCATGAGTATACAGGGGAAATAGGTGGTAAAGATCAGAGTCAAATTAGGTGATACTGATCTCTTGCAATTATAAGGCATTAGAGACAACTAGTCTGGGAGAAAATTAATGATAAATACTACACAAATGAATCAAAAAATAAATGGGATATGAGGATAGCTGGTATTACTTATAAAAGAAATATTAATGTTTCCAAAAAAGCACATAGTATGTTCTGTGATTAGTTGTAGTGAAGGATATGGTGTTTTATGGAATGCGATATTCTGTATCATATTAAGTATTCCACCAAGAAAATGAATGCTATAAATTTGTACTTACTGCTTATATCCTATTGTGACAAAACATTAAATTTGGTATGATTATGATTCTATTTATACTGGGATGGTAAATACCTTCTAAGGAAAGATTTAATGTCTAAGTCTATTTGTCTAAATCATATAGATTAGCTGTGTCTTTTTAGTAAGTATGTTATTTTTCAATGCAGAGATATACACTAGACTTAAGAGCCAGCCACACATCAGACAGAGAATATGTGCGTTAGCCAACGCTTTTATACCTATTAAATAATGGAAAACAATAGCTCCCTTCTGGCATTATATTCAGCCATTAGTCTTCAGGACCTAGATCTAAAATGAATGATGTGGCACTCTACCTTTGAACAACAACAATGCAGACAGGGAACTCATTTTGACCAGCTGAATACATCAGAGCTTAGAATCATAGAGTGATAGCACACTGGATAGGTTAAGATGAATCTAAATGAAATATGAGTAATCATAGAGTGATAGCACACTGGATAGTTTAAGATGAATCTAAATGAAATATGAGTATCAAAATGGAAGAGGAGGCTGACTGACATGGGGCAGGCAATCTTTACACTGTATTTCTAGATCTTATAAAACAGGAATATTATCTTTGTTCTTTAGTATAACATTCATAAGGAACCTATTAAAAAAAGAAGTGCCATGGCTCCATGAAGGTTAATTTCAACAGCCTTTAAGATGATAAGACTTTGTTACAAAGGGGGAAGAAAAGTCCTTCTTAGCTTTCAATGCAGAAATCTAGGACTTGCTAAAAAAAAAAGAAAAAGAAAAAGAAAACCCATTTTCAACCTAAGAAAATGGTCAGACCCTTTAATATGTGTGTTTTCTTTGATAATTATGCTTCATAATAAATAACCATTTTCTAAGAGAGCACATAGTCAAATGCTTATGAAGAGCTTACACATGAAATTAGCAGGATGCTTTCTAGGAATACTTCTGTATCTTATAAATATTTCAAAAGTAAATACTTTCACAGAGTCAAATGTTTCCTAAATACATTAATACTGACTCCCTTCTTAAGTAGGTAATATTAGGACAGAGAACTCTTCAGAAAATAGATGGAGGTACAAATGGTAATTTTCAATCAAACACTTTGTTTCTATCCTTCCCTTACGAGAACAATGGGCATGAGAAAGTTCACTAACAATTACAATAATATATTGCAAGTCAGCAGCAACTGGCGAACAGTAGCCTTAAGGTATGGTTGCTGAAAAAAATCTTGCTGCAGATGGAATTTCTCAGTCTGTGTGAATCAGAAGTTCTAAGAGTAGAATCAAGGAATCTCTCTGTGGTTTGAACAAGCCTTGTGGGAAACACTGAGTTATTTTAAAATAATAATGGACTAATTAGAAGAATAAAAGATGTTATTTTGTGAAATAACTAAAAACAAAGGATATATATGATCACAGTGACTACAGGCTACTCTAACTCTTATAAATCTATATATATATATATATATATATATATATATATTATATATATATATAATAGTTTTCAGCAGACAACTTTATTAGTTCATTTAGTTAATTCTTGTTTAGCCTTATATAAGTTGGACTGACAATTTTGTCAGATGGTAAAAAACTAGATTGAAACTTAGGTTCTCATCTATCATAAGGGGAAGGACTAAGTTATGAATCTCTAGATAAGCACAGACTTCTCTTATGTAAGGCAAATGTAGCACATACTGTTAAATAATCCCTGCGCCACACTTTCATTTGTTCAGAAATTAAAACAGCTTATATTACCATCTTATGCAAAATATAAGAAGATCATTTCCATGGAGCTTGAAGAGGAAAGAAGACTGCATCAGATTTTTGGGTATAGCAGAAGTTGTGTTTGTTCACATTATCCAGGCTGGGTTATCTATCATGCAAGACTTATGCTACAATTCCCTGAAATGGCTCCTGCTAAATTTTCAAATTAATAATTTTAAGCTTCCTCAAATCCCACAGATGCTTTGTGCCAACTAAAAGACTTTGGATATGAATGCTACTAAGAAGCAGTATGACCTCTAGGGATGCTTCCCTGAAGATGGTCTGTTAACTTCTTTGTCCCTTTGGAGGAAAAACAGTACAACTGAGAGGCAAGGACCAAATTTAGTCATTTGATGGGGGAGTGCACTGAGCACAAATTACTTCCTTTAGGAGACTTGACTGATCTCATTCTGTAGAATCATTGGACAGTGGCCCTTCAACACTGACCCAGATCTTCAGGGGCTGTTAATGAAATTTGATGATGGTATCGTTTAAGTACCACTTAATCATGCTGTTAAGTATACACGTTTGGTCAAGATATTCCACACTGGGGGCTGGAGAGACAGCTCAGAGGTTAAGAGCACTGACCGCTATTCCAGAGGTCCTGAGTTCAATTCCTAGCAACCACATGGTGGTTCACAACCACCTGTAATGAGATATGGTGCCATCTTCTGACCTGAAAGGCCACATGCAGGCAGAACGCTGTACACATACATACATACATACATACATACATACATACATACATACATACATACCATACATACATCTCATACTGATATTTCACATTAAGTTGAATACCTTTGGTAATTAATATATAAATACCAGGTTTATCAAAGATGAGCCTCCACCCCCTTCTAACTCATGCTCCCTGATGGAGACTTTAATTGGGCAGAATATACAGCAAATAAATTCTATCTTGTATAAAATGCTTCAGAAAAACTTGATGGGAATGGCTTAGATGTCACCATTAAAATAAATTTAGTCAACATACCAGCTTTCTTTTTAACTTTTGAAAAATATTTGGCTGCAATAAATGGGTATCAATAACAAAAATAATGTGAAAATGAAATTAAACAAAACTATTTCCCCCAGACAATGAAAACAGTCTGCTTATCAGAATGGAAAATTATAATAAAATATTAATGTGCTCAGACTCGTCAAGCAAATTATTTTTCATGAAATGTTTTGCATTTGTTATTAGTTTTATATAATAGGCCTCAGCAACTAAAGCAACGACTATAGCAGAATGGCCTGACAAAAGCTGGCCAGCTGGTGCTACAAGTCTCACAAGTGTCCCAAGATGAAGAAGCTTTTTTTTTGTTCTTAATGTAAGAGTCCAAAGCAATTTTTTTTCTCATTTTCAAAGTGAAACGCTAGGTTTTCCCTTGCCAAAAGATATCATTTTACATTTCTTTTAGGCAGCCTCCTTACTCAAATGAATCAGTGATTCAATGCATCAATATTAAACAGTCTTCCCTGTCATTTCCTCTTGATTCTATAAAACATTCTTAGATTCTGATATGCAGTTTTCTTGGAATGAAAAATACAAGGACCTAAAGCAGGCAGGATGTTTTTTTTTTTTTCATGATCTGTGTCCATCTTAACTATTTGTCATAGAGCTCTTTAGGGATGAGCACATGGTTGAGGCAAATCAAGTACACTAACAAAGAAATACTGTTTGGTGTGTGCTATCTGGATGACAAGCTGAAGAAACTGGAGATCTTGCAAAAACTGACCTGAGCAAAGACAAGGATTAGACTCTAATAAAATACTGGCTGCAGCTACATCTGGTGGAAAGCTACATAGTGACAATTTAACAGATCATACTCAATACTGTATTTGCTGTGAGAAAGTTATTCATCAATTACAGCATTTAATTTTACTACTGGAAACACTTAACTGGAATCCTATGGCATTCATGTTGACAGCACTTTTTTTGTTGTTGTTGCTGCTGTTGGATTTTTTTTTTTAAAGATTAAAGTAAATTAAGAAGGTAAATGAAATAAATGAATCACTAGTAAGTGCCTGCTGTGAATGACTCTAATGAATGCTTATAAAATGGTTATGAAATCTAGAGCTGAGTTGACTATATTATGCCAATGGCAACAAAAGGCCATAAATACTCTGTATATTATGCTAATAACGGAAGGGGCATGCCTGAAGTGCAACATAAATTATTAGGATTCCTTTTCAGCATTTCCTAAGATGAACATGATTTCTGAACCTAATAGGTATGAAGAAATGAAGACTTTACCTCTGCAAACTGAAACAAAGCTGATGCTTGACACTGTTTTGAAGGACCATCCGGTTGTGATGTCCTTGAAGATATCTAAAAGGAAACAGGACATATTTAATGTTTGGAGATACTTTACTACATCACACCACTAGATTCTGCCATGTATTTCCATGTAGATTCAGAAGTGAGTCGACATTCTAAATCCCTCTTGAAAGATCTGTACAAAAAGTCAAAGGAAGACAATGGCTGTAAAGGAGAGAGAGAGTCTGGCTCATTTAGAAGGATGAACCATATAAGAATATCCAGTGTATCAAGCAGCAGCACTAACAGAATCAGATGAATTTATTTCAAAGACTTTTTAAAAACATAGTATTAAAGCCAGGTATTTGGTACACACTTTTAATCCCAGCACTAAGGAGGTAGAGGTAGGAGGATCTCTGAGTTTGAGGCCAGCCTGGTCTACAGAGTGAGTTCCAGAACAGCTAGGGCTACACTGAGAAACCATCACCTTACCCAAAGCAGGAAAACATAGCATTAAAAGCTCAAAGCTGTACGTAGTTACAACCATACTCTTCCCTACACCTTCTAAGCTGCCTTTTATGTAGAGGAATCTCTCAAATTGTACAGGAGAAGCACATGGAAGTGAGGTCTGGGTATCTGGGTTTTAATCTCACCTCTAATTAGCAGGTTTATGACCTCAGTTAAACTTCCCAAGACTAATGTTTCCAACTGTATATTAATGGTGATAGTGCCTCTTTTATAGAATTATGATGAGCAGCAAATAAACCTAAAAATGTATTCTCTGGCATAGACTAAGACACAACTGTCCAAATACGAAAATATTTTCTTCTGTTTGTGTGGACATGCTTGTGCACATGCATGTAGGGGACAAAGGATTATGTTGGTTGTTCCTCAATCACTCTCCACCACATTATTTTTTTAAATGTCTACAACTAAATCTGAAATTCACTGTTTCATGGAGACTGGCTGGTTGTCAAACACCATTGGATTTTCCTGCCCACGTCTCCCCATAGTTGGCGAGTAGTCCTGCTTAGTTCTCATGCTTATGTGGCAGGCATTTTACCCACTGAACCATTCCTCAGCCCCCATTTCCTTCTGTGTGACACCTGCAGCCTCTCCTGAAACAAAACATATACACACTTCGGTGTCTAACAGTGCATAGATGATTCTGTGATACCATATGTTGTTTTGTTTTCACTGCAACAGTGATACCCTCAAACTGCTCTGAGGGCTAGAATAAAATACTTGTAAGAATTTTTAATAGCAATTCAGTTATTATTTTTCTTCCAGAGTGGATAAAGCTTAGTTACATAACAGGATGGAAGTGAGTGGCAGTGATGAGGAGCTTTGGGTATTATCATTTCAGCCCATTGGTAGTACCCTGAAGAGAAAAAAGTAGATTGCCTTCAATCATCACTGAGTACCTAACCTATTAAACAGTAAATGCACCCTGATCCCAATTCTTCAACCATAAGAGTGACTTAGAAAGGTTAGAAAACATTATGGTCATATGGGAGTACCAGAATCAGAAGTGATATACAAGGAAGAAACAAGATTAATATAAAGGCTGTCTGACTATTCATACTATTTACTACTGAAATCACTTGGAAAAATTGAAAGCTACCACATCTTTTGAATTAAATAAGCTATTTAAAAGTAAATATCAACTAGACAGAAACAAATCATCATAAAAGGATAAAATTTAAACAAGTGATTTGAAGACATTCTAGGCTGAAATTGGGTAACTTTTTCTTGGATCTGCCACCAATTCTCTAAGTCCCAGGTACACCGTTCAAGTGTGATAATCTACAAACACAAAGCTGCAAGGATTTTCCTCAGTCTTGGGAATTATGAAGCTAGTAGGATTTACTTCCAATAATATTTCTCATTCCCACTAGCCATCCATAAAAATTAAGAAAAAAAATGAACAATTCATATAAAAGGAAAACCTAACCCGTAATGTATTTCATCAGGAATTAAATCAGATAGTAAACCAAATAGAACCACTATTAGAATCCATCTAGTTTATTTGAAAAGCATTTAATGAGTTATAAACAAAAGGATACTCTTACAAATAAATGTTGACATAAAGTACGATTTCAGTTAGTAATACAAATAGGGTCTCCTAAAAAAATATCAAGACCTTTCATATAAAAGCAATACTGTCACAGATCTCTTTGGAAACATATATATGCTATAGAGGCCTTTGATATGTACAAAATTTCCAATAAAACTTTATAGAGTTCATTCTATTATTAGAGTTTCAAGGATCACTCACTAAGCATATTTGCTTGAAACTGGGCCCAACGTCAATCAGCGTATCTCTAACTGCTGAAAAGGTACCACAGCATGAATTCTCCATTATATTTAGTCCTTGCAGAAATCAATATTCAAAACAAACCAAACTTATTCCAGCCCTCAGTCAAAGACAGAAAGAGACAGATATATACCATGAACAAATATCTAACATTCTGATGATAATAAGCAAAGCAGCTAGAAATATTGCTAAATATTCTCAAAGCACAGGAGGTGCCAATGCAAACAAAGAGACATTTGAAAACTATGGTTGTCCTGTACCAAACTGTGATAGGACAGGAAAATGAAAGGTAATTTAAATGACCAAGGAAGGAACAGGTGGCTTAAAGATTGGGGTCGGGGTGGGGAGAAGATGAGATTTCATATTGAGTACTAGCATTAACTGAGGCATTTACAGGAGTTTTAATCTCTGCTTTTGACACTGACATCAAGCTAACAATTCTGTCCTATGACGTAAGTCTCTAGAAATGGCAAAACTTTACACTACAATATGAAGTTAGAATAGCTGTCTCCTGTAATCAGATTGGTGCCTGGCCCAACTGTCATCAGAGAGGCATCATCCAGCAACTGATGAAGGCAGATGCAGAGACCCACACATAGGCAAACATTAGGAAGAGTTTGGGAATCTTGTGGAAAAGGAGAGAGGAGTGTGGGGAGGCTCACACAACCAACTAACCTGGGTTCATAGGGGCTCGAAAAGTAGATACTGAACCAACTACCAGGGAGCCTGCATGAAATTGACTGAGGTACTCTGAATATCTGTTACAGTTGTGTAGTTTGGTCCTCTTATGGGACTGCTAACAGTGGGAACAGGGGCTGTCTCCCACTCTTTTAATGGCTTTTGGGACCCTACTCCTCATACTGGGTCACATTGCTCAGCTTTAATATATGGGGAGGTGCTTAGTCTTAATGCAACTTGATATGCCATGTTTTATTCATACTCATAGGAAACCTGCCTTTTCCTGGATAGAGATGGAAGAGGAGGGGATTGGGGGTTGGGAAGGGGAAATAGAGGAGAGGGACTGAGAGAAGGGGATGGAGGGTGAAGTTTGGCCAGGATGTAAAATAAATAGCTGAATTTAAAACAAAACAAAATAAAATACAGCGTCAAGTTAGAAAAGAGGCAAGTACAGGTTAAAAAACAAAACAAAACAAAACAATGCATAGGAAACAGTTCTGAGTTCATTTAATCTTTGAATTTATCGATCAAAATGTTGTATAATTTAATAACTCTACTATAATTATAAAAATAATTAGTATGATTTAACAAGCTTCTATTGTATTTATTTCTCAGTTAAAATCTTTAGGACACCACAAGGCCGTGAGTGTCTGTAATCCATGCAGATGGCAAACTGAGGCAGGATCATAACCCTGAAAGCTGCCTGGTATTAGGGGCCTGTCTCAAAACCAATCAAACAAAAAACTCTGGAGTCCCATATCTCTTACAAACTTTGATTATAGGTTCCAATTTATAATGAATAGAGCTGAGTAGAGTTCTTGGCTGTTTTCACTTGCTTGTCATTAGCTCAAATTTAAACTGGCTTTACAAATGACTCCTTGCTTAATTAAGTGTAAGATGCAAGCCTTACCTCAGCAAACTGAAACAATGGTGACTTCTGACGAAGCTCAGGTGACTCTGAAATATCAGGCCTGCAAGGCCCAGTGGATGCCTGAAAAATAGGCAGACAGCTTGAGCATCATAATAACAACAGACAAACAAATGAAACCTAAAGCATTGCCAACCTCACGATCTAACAACTGAGGCAACACCAACAAAAAAGTCATTGCTTAGAGTGGCCTGAGTGAGACACATCCACGGTAGGCTCATGTATCTGAACACTCGGTCCCCAGTCTGCACTGTAGTTTGGGAAGGTTATCGAAACTTCTGGAGGGCAGGTGAGGGTTTATAGACTTGCCCAACTTTCTGCTGACTCTCTGTTTCCTGTGTGCAGATAAAGATGTTATCAGCTAGCTTCCTGCTGGTACGTCATGCTTTGCTGCCACTATGGATGCTAGCCCTCTGGAACTGTCAACCAAAATAAACTTTTTCTGTAAGTTGCTTTTGCTCATGACATTTCATCACAGCAACAAAGAAAAATTAATACACTTTACAAAGTTCTATGCAAGTGACCACTCAAGTTCTAAATAATGACAGACAGTGGGTAGACAGCGCGATAGTTTCAGAATGTGTACAAAGATTAACATTTTACTGCTGGCTTTCTGTTACAAATCCAGAGAACACCTAACTTCCCTGTACTATGTTGCCTCTACATTTCCTGCTACACGACTACCCAAAAACACAAATGAGCTCTGACAGGATAATTCTGAGAAAATAAAACTAAAGTCAAATTCTTATTTTCCAGGGTTTTCACATATTTATAGCATGAACCCTAATCTTAAGGTTAGGGTCTACCTAAAGAAATGTTCTTGTGTGAGATGTTATGCTCCTGAACATTTAACATTCTCCTACTATCTTCTGTTATTTTCATTATTAACGATACTTACTTTAGAAACCACTTAAAATTATATCTCTCCAGGATTCTTCCAAGAATATACATTTCCTCTCTAGTTTTGTGAGAGAAATAAAAATATTTGTATTGGGTGACATACTCATCTCAATAGTGAATTCCAGTGAAGTAAGGTATCTTTATTAGGGTCTGACCTAAGTCTCTACTGTTTTTATAAATGCAATAATTCAGGACTAGAGGTGAGTGACACTTATCCTAAGTACTCAGTTCCCCTTGATTTAGCTCTTACCATCACAAGACATGCTTGTTTACTGTGTATCTTCTCCTAGAGACATTACTGCATTACTTTCCAAAATGCCTAGGCACAGTGCTACTAAGAAGTATTTGTTGAAGTATACTGTGAACAGTAGCACATGCCTGTGGCTCTCAGAAGGTGGAGGCCGGGGAATCAGAAGTTTATGGTTAACCCTTAGATACATGAGACCCTATTTCAAAAAAAAAAAAATACTGAAGGGACTCATGAAAATTGAGAAGTACTCTTGTAAGTCCCAAATCTGTGTGTTCCTTCTACAGTCCTGAATAATAAAGTTAGGTTTTCTGGGGAAGAATAGCTATTTTTTTTTCACTTTAAAGGGAAAGGCAACAGAAGTTACAAATATTGGTGCTGTTCCCACTGAACTTCTCTACTCCACTCTATGGCTGAGAAGGAAGGGTCTTTTTCTAGCAGTGTTACAGGATGTAGAGTAGAAACAAATGTTTGAAAATTTTTATGGCTACTTTGGATGTTTTAAAGAGAGATGATGACTCCTCCAAGTGATAAGTACCATGAAGAAGTTGCAGAACCCTTAATTAATTTGCCATCTAGGGCAAGCCTGTCTCTCTTATCACCACTTAACTATTAAGCATGTTGTGCTAAATGTACCACTAAGACAACAAGTGCACTAAAAAGAAAGCCAATAAACATTCAAATTAGTAGCCACAAAAGTTTAGAAATTTCCTTCTTGGATAGAATGACTAACCAAATTTAGAAATGATAAAGAAACCCTATGCATTACATCCTGGTTATTTGGGGAAATGAAGCTTGATTATTATTATTTTTTGATCAAGTTCTGAGAACTGTGTGACGTCACAGAGAATATATAGCTATAACATCACTAAGCAATATGATTTTATGGGATGCAGTCATACATGCAGGCCATTGCTACAATGTCATTACAAATACATCAATGTATCTTATTTCAGGTTCCGTGAGATGAGAGAGGTAATAACTCTCTGAGGAGGCAAATTGCCCTAGTGGCTTATAGTTCATATTAACAATATCAAATTAAACTGTAAGTATAATTTTAAATACATTTTTTTATATATTTGATTGTTTCTCCCCAATTCCTCCCAAATCCCCCTACCCACTCAGCTTTATGTTTTTTGGTTTTTGGTTTTTCGAGACAGGGTTTCTCTGTATTGTTTTGGAGCCTGTTCTGGAACTCTCTGTAGACCAGGCCAGCCTGGAACTCACAGAGATCCGCCTATCTCTGCCACCCGAGTGCTGGGATTAAAGGCGTGCACCACCAACGCCCAACTTCAACTTTGTTCTTTTTCTTTCTCTCTAACTTCTTCCCACAAAACATAAAAGATCATTTATAGTTGTGAAATCATTTCAAATCATGAAGTTTAAAATTTAAATGATTTTCTTTATGAATTTTTAAGAAGATAGATTTTAATAAAGCTAGATGAATGGAAGGCTCAGAGAAAAGAAATTATCAAGGCATGTCTGACCAGGCACAAGAAAAAAGTTTACACATGTGTGCTTGTGTTAACCATGAAGCAGGCAGAGTAGATGCACAATGAAAATCAATTGACTGATTCTATTCTTTTGTGTATGACCTGGCAGGAAAGTACAACAAAGGCTGACTAGTGGCTAAAACAGAACAGTTAGAACCACCAAGCCTGAATTTTACTCCAGTGGACCATGTCCTTTCTCAAAATGTAGGTATTTGTGAATTAGTGTAGTCAATAAAGTGTAATGGAAACAGCACACAATTAAGAGCCTGGGGATTGGGATACTACTAAAGCATGTACTTAGTGACTTGGTTACCTGACCCTAAATGAAGCAGAAGAGAAGAAAATGACAAAAGTGTAGAGTAGAGATAAAGGAAGGCAAAGCATTGTAAAAGCAAACAATGCCAGAAGCATAGAGGACAGAGGGAGAGCTTTCCCCAAATTCTCCCTTTGATTTAGATGCAATTCTCAATAAGCAAGGCAGGGAAATGATGCAGTTTTTAGGAAAACTAAAGAGCTGATGTAAATGTTTATCTAGAACAAATTAAGGTAGGGTAAATTGCCCATTAAAATTTCATCAGAATGTATATATTCAAAGTAGTAATTTACATTTGTAACTATGATTCCATGTCACCAAGGTAAGGATGAATATCTTAAAAGCAAAGTAAAATTGGATGTGATACATGTTAGGCATTTTTATCTAAAGATTTCAAACTGCATAAATGATCCTATGATAGTAGCAAATGTACATATTGTATTATTAGAAAATTCTATACTTAAGAAAGGGAAAGTGGATTTCCTATAAAAGGCTCATATTACAGTCCCAGACCTTATGAAATGTGTAAAATGTTACATAAAATATTCAAATTAATTATTTTTGTTAATTGGAGAATGATTTTTATGGATCAACACTTATTCCTAAGTTTATATTCTTATAAATCATTTAAAATAAAAGAAATAAGCTACAGTTAAACAAGAAAAGGAAAATAAGCAATTCCTGTTTCTAGAAAGTCTCTGAAATAATACATGAAGCCACTAGGTGTTGCTCTATACCCAAAAATGAAAATAGCTACAGGGATTTCCACTCAACTGCACATTCAAATCTTCTCACCACACTCAATTGCTGTCCACTTTGACTTAGCTATAATTCTCAATAGCAAAGGAAGGAAATAATGAGTATTATTAAAAATTATGACAAAATAAGTAACATTTTTTCCACAGGGTCAAATCAGATGGTGAGAAATCACAGGTATAACAAGATTGAGCCAGTTTTGAGTACAAGTGACTTAGGAAGCTATGTATTATTAAGGGCTAGTCCTACTTTGCAAAGCCCAAAGACAGAGCTGTACACTGCTTGGCATTATGATGAATACACAGCAAGTGCACATTGGGGATCAACCACATATTCCTACTCTTGTCAGTTCAAATATTTATTTCTCATTCACTTGTTCAATAAACACTAGGACCAGCTGTGGGGATTGATGCCATTAGGAAGTTTAAATGCCACTTGCATCCAGTGTAAAATTGGGAGTAAAATGATGACTAAGGGAATGTGCCAGACCCTTAAGCCTGTTCGCAATTCAAGTGAAGGGGACATCTACATTGTAGAAATATACAGTGAATGCATATTAAAAGGGTCTTTGTGCCCACAGAGGAAAATCCTTGATTGTGTGAGGGGAGGGAGGTAAAGTAATATCTGAGGTATACTTGGAAAGAAAGGCAGAATTTCCCTCAGAGGAAGAGTGAGGATGACAAAGTCATGGCGGGTGAGAATGTACAGAGGTAAATCTTTGCTGTGTTTTTTGAGAGACAGTGACATTCCCGGTGTAGGTAAAGAATAAGATGCCATACAAGTGTAGTGGGAAATGAATCAGGCTGACAAAAAACGTAATTCTGTTGTCTGAGAATTAGGCTGGAGGAAATAGAGGGCTAACCAGGGGTTTTAGTTAGAGGAATAGCATGATCAGAGATATGCATTTAGATAATTATGTCAGAGGCATACAGGACAACCTTGGCTTCAAGTGACTGGAGGCAGAAGGCAATTAGAGGTTAGGGGAAATAAAGCTGCAGAGATGTGGGGCCTCAATTAAGTTAGAGATAGCACTTGCCAGCCCTCAGTAATTGTCTGGAAGGATGTTGGGCATCAGCAGAAGGATCAGACTACACCTGTATCTTTATGGTAAGTGAAACTGAGAGAGAAGTGAAGAGGAGGAAGCCTTGATGGGGACAGGGAGTATATTCTATGGGATGAGAGGAGTGTGTCTGAATGTCTGTCTGACACTGGTATACAACACTAGTACTAGGTTTCCATGGGAAGCATAGTCAACTGATCTGAGGGTCTTGTGCTTCCTAGAACCTGTTTTATCATCTGATAAAAAGGGGAGGGGGATGGGGGAGACCCTAGTTTCATTCAGGGCATCCTGGCCACCAGAACCCTGTCTCCACTCTATGGATAAAGTTTTCCTATTATCACAGTTGGTGCAGGCAAGCTCATTCATACAAGAGCACAGGAAACTCCATCCTGTCTATAAAACTGAGACAAAGGACTACATCTTTCTGCCTCAATTTCCTCATTTGATGAAGTGGGAAGCCACTCTGTCTTCTTGTCATTTTTAACCATCTATGACTACCAGCACAGATTAGGGAAAAGGACCTCACTACCTGGACTTTGATCCCTGTTGTAGCCCCAGTTGAGGGACATCTCTCAGCATTTTCCTCTGTATCTAACTCTGGGATTTTATTGTTCAGACCAATTAAGAACTACATTTACAGAGCCCCACTACTGATGGAAGAAACAGTGCTCCCTGGCAAGATGGGCAGTACCACTGTCTACAAAGTAATGTAAGTGAGGGAGACATGTAAAGAGGAAGAGGAAGGAAAAAACCCTGTGGGCACCATTTCATCATAGAATTTAAATGAAGCACATGTCCTAACAAAGCATATTTAGAAGCTATAAATCTGCAAAAAGAGGATAAATGTTATGATAGGTTAAGGACCAGGAGATGAAAGAGATAATGGAATTTAATGGGTTTAAGTCTCCTGGACTAGTCAAGCACACTAGTCTAAGACAGGCACATATCAAATTAACTCAAGTTGTACTGGTGGATTAGAAAAGAATTTTTCCTATTCCATTGATATCAGAAATAAAAGTTAAAACTTTGAATTTTATCTAAATCACTATTAAAACAAAGATAGAATTCAGTGTTTTAAAGTGAGAATAAAATCATTTAAACTATATCAGTGCAACTATATTAGTGGCTTGGATTTTGCATATCACTTCATTTAGTGGAAATTGGGTGGGTTTAAATGATAGTATTATGGATTCCTCACTCTATAGCCCCGGAGAATGCAACAAGGAACTGACATCTTAGGATTCTTGGGAGGACAAAATGAGCTAACCCATGTGAAGGGCTTAGTTCTATGTCTAGCTTGAAGCAGTCTGAAAATGTCTTGTCTTCTGGCTGCAGCTAGCTGTAGTATGGATGACACAGGACCTAAAAGAAGTGGCCAGAGTTGAAGCTGGGTAGGTGGAATTGAATCACAAAGTCCCTGGGTGCTACACAAAAACTGTCTAGTCCTGCTGCAGTACCAGCTCAGTTCTGCCACTGCAGCTAGACTGTAATAGGTAGTTACTTAACCTCATTGCCCTCGTCCCTCACCTGATATTTTAATATTTACTCACAAAGTAGACAAAACTTAACTCCCAGGACTGCTTAGGAGGTGTTATACTTACCCTGCTCTTGGATTTAAGAGCAGCCCTTTCAAAGGAAGCAGTACTGAATGATGGCTAACTACTCTGTAGTATTCGGTTAAAATCTTGTTATTCCTCATCATCAGTTTCTTAAGGTCCATTTAATAACTTAGTAAATGAAAAAAAATAATAAAATGAAACTGTTATCATTATCTTACAATAAACCTAACTACAATTAAGTGCTATGATATATAATGGCGACAGCAAGTATTTTAAGGATTAGGGAGAGAAATATTGTTTGGCTCAAGAAATCAACATTCTGAGGGAGGTGAAAGATTAATATTGTTTCAAGAAATAAAGTATATAATTTTTAAATTCCATCAAACATTCATTTCTTCTTTTATAAACATGCAGGTTGTCAGTTTAAAAATGAAAAGAGGATTCTCCATGAAGTCAAAAGTTTATGTGAAGGATTAGCTTTCTTTTAAAACTTGGGCCTTAAGAGGTATCAGCTGCATAAAGGGCAGGTATTTGTGTATGGTCTGTTCCCTGATGTGCCTTACATACCAAAGACATTCCATGAATACTCTTCATCTGATTAAATGTTCAAAACAATGGCACATGCTCATATTCACTACTGCCATTTTTTTTTCTGCAGTATGGCCTCACTGGATAGGCCCCTGAAGGGTATTTACCTCCATCTGCTAGCTCCTCTTCTACTAACCTAGATTACCTAAATTTAAATTTAGTTGCCTTTTCTTGATCACCTAGTGATGGTGAAGAGAATAAAATTACAATTGTAAAATCTTCCAATGTGTCAGTGAACAAGGTACTCTGTGTGTGTGTGTGTGTGTGTGTATGTGTGTGTGTGTGTATGATGGATGCTTGCGTGGTGCTGATGGCAAAGCACACTGCACCCTGCAGGAATAACAGATATAACTTAAGCTTTTGAATTAAATATGAAATGCCTAGAATAACTTACGGTGATGATCCTGTATATTTACAAGAATTTTCAGGGAGTAAAAAATGCCTTACAGGTTTTATTTAATTAATCTTCGAAGTAGCCTCAAGAGTTACAGGATGCAAGCATTATTATTTGCTTCTCTAGACAGAATGGAAATAAAGCAAGGCAAAGAGTGGCTAGACCAAAGACGTGCTGTCATATCTGTTTGTTCCACCAAAGAACAAGCACTCAAAAGCTAGACACTCAAAGTCTAAGGTAAATCTCATATACTGCTAATGCTGGCTTCAGTTATTAAACTGAATAGACAGGTCTTCCCCTCAGCAACAATGAGTGTTATTCCTAGCCTCTCTTATTTTCCATTTTGCTTCCTTCTGCTCTACCCAAGATGACTCGGTTGCTCACTTGGTTACAACAAACGTCCTTGCCAAGATTAATCCAACTACTTTATACATTTTGAAACTGAGTAATTGTTCTTTCCACATACTCTCTGAAGATTACTTTTAGTACTTCTAGATCAAATATTTCACTTGTGTTTTTATCTTCCAGTAACTCTCTGATACTGTATTAACTGCTTAGCTCTCAAACTACCTCTTCCACGAATAATATGATGAAAAGAATATTACTTTTATTTCTTCTGCCTTTTTATTTCCTGTTCCTTTAAAGTTAAACCACAATGAATTCACTTAAATCTCTGAATGCTTCATTTAAACCAGTTTACTTCTACAGCTCAAGAAGGTCTTTCTGTGCTATTGCTCAAGCAACTTGATTTGACTTCTGACTTAATAATTTGCCACAATATCATATGATATCCTCCCATTTTTTCCCACTATGATGAGGTCATTTACTAATGAGACCTATTTAGTCTTTTATAAGCACTCAATAGAGATAGGTTTGCTGTGTTTTGAGCGAGGACTCATTCCTTTGTCTTTTTCTTGTTCACTATATCAATTTTTCTTCTCCAATAAATTCTATAGAGTAAATACTGTTATTAAAAATTTGTCTCAAATAGTTCAGATATTTACATATAAAAATATCATGAAGACTATTATTTGTGTGAACTATAAAACATCAGATTTATGAAACAAAATTCACCCTTTCAGTTTGCTAGGGACTCCAGCTCACTACAACCAAGAGCAAACATTCCTGCTTGGCTCAGAAACAGCAGTACATAACTATGCCCAACCAGTCGTGCCATAGATCTATTATGGCAGACTGGGAATTGGAAGAGTGAGGAAAACAAATGCAAACATCAGTATAATCTGCCCACTGGCATCTCAAGAAACTAAACTGTCTATAACTGCAAAGGTACATGGAGGAGATCCATGACACTGTAGTAGCCATAGAAGCTTTTCAGCAGAATCTATCATTTTAGTTATAGTAAAGAAAATACCTGTATTATTTAAGAAAATCTAGTTCCTACATTAAATTCCACACATTAAAAAAGCATTCTCTTTAGAAATCTGTAAATATGGAGAAATCTCAGACCAGTGAAAAAGAAAGCTCCCATCCCTCTATGACTACCTTTTGGTGGCATAATTTTTGTAAAATGTCACTTTGATTAGTCAAACAAAGTAGTTTAAATAGATTTCACAGTAATTATTCTAATATAAATAGTATGAAATTTCCACATTGTTCTCATTTCAAACTTGAGTACATATTTATTGTGTTTATCTTAAGATAATCTGTCTAAACAAAAGTTCTATTTACCAAGTCTATATATTTGCAAAAAAAAAAAAAGGAGAGGTAGTAATCTATAGATTAACTAAAGTCTACTGATCTATAAAAGTAAGCTCTCTGATGGTATTTAGAGATAATATTTTACTTAAGTTTTTAGTTATGACCTAAATATCTCTTGAGATGAGGGGAGGGAACAAGAACAGAAAGATGGATTCCTATGGATGTAACTACTGCAACAGGTACCTGCTCCTGCACTGTTTGCTTCTTTATGAGGAGAGTTTTCAAAATGCTTTATTTCTACTGCAGTGGAGGCAAAAAGGTCCTCCACTGCAGTGCTTACACTACATCTCTCAAAATGCTATGTCTTTTAAAGGAAGCAGAACTTACTAAAAAGAGCATAAGTGGTAAAACTTTAAGCAAAGTAGAAAATTAATTTCAAAGATCTACAAAGATCATTTGCTTATATTTCTTCTGAAGTGGTGAAAGAATGCTAAAAAAAAGTTGGGAATAAAACATAATTGAATGGATGAGGAGAGGTGATGCTGACTTTTGTGATGGTCATGAGTCAGACTGCTGAAATGTCAACTGTGTTCACATCTACTTTTGGAAGATTTAGACTACTCTATGCTCCAGACAGTGTGCTTTGCCCTTAGGAGGTCCATCCTATGTGTTAGGGATGAAAATGATGCCCAACAGTGCTACTGCTAGGAGCTAAAAACATGCTCAATAATAAGCTGCAAACGCACAGTCACATGTATGCATTTTTCAGTAGAAGACTTGTACAACATAATAAATATTTGTACACAAATTAATATTTCTGCTACATTAAAATGAAAAGGAAAAAATCTGTTAATTTTGTTTGTTTGTTTTGTTTTTTTGAGACAGAGTTTCTCTGTGTAACTTTGGAGCCTATCCTAGCACTCGCTCTGGAGACCAGGCTTGCCTCAAACTCACAGAGATCTGCCTGCCTCTGCCTCTCAAGTGCTGGGATTAAGGGCATGTGCCACCAACGCCGGCTAAATCTGTTAAATTTAATATACACTCAGCCATTCTGTATCCCACATATAAACTATAAATAACAACAGCTCCATAATGTAAACAGCCTGTATAGTTGAACAGATTTCAACTGTAACCTATATGGTCTATTCAAAGTTTAAAACAACAGTAAAACAGCACAGGCTTGTAATAAAATTGAACTAAAAGACTAAAAGCACAAATATTAAAAAAAAAAAAAGAAAAATGACTTAGAATGTTTGCAGTATGCTTCCATAGTAATAATAACTAAGATTAAAGCAGGATTGGTGCTGGATTCATTTTCCATGGGAATACTGATAGCTCTTGCTATTTTGTCCCAAGCAGCTACGTTGGTTTGAATGGAAACTTTCCAAATGGAGATCATGAATTTAGAAAAATTTAGCAGGTTAATTCAACTGATCTCTGTTAAGTGGGTGTAGAAAATATTAGATGCCACAAATGCAAATTATGTGTGGCTAACTGCCACAGCTGAACAGGATCAGATCTAAAAAATGTTTAGCAAAAGCAGACCAATAACTAGATCACAGGAACAAGGTCATGAGGGCCCTGAGTCCTTTTCCTTTTCTATTTTAAAGGATGAAAGAGTTTTGCAATGCTGTCATTCCAGATGTTCAAACAGGAGTTTGGAATTACTCAGATACCAGAGAGACAGACAGTCTCATATTTTTACTGTCGGCTTCCCACTAGCAAGTTTAAATGAGAACATGATACAAACAGGGAATGTATTGAACAGGGTGAACTTATTTTAGGATGCAATCTACGTACCCATAATACAGACACAAAAAATACAATGGACTGTACTGAATTTTTTACTCCTAAGTTGTAACAACTACAGATTCTGCAGTGGAGTTGTGTTTCTGTCCTTTTGGCTCATGTACACCACTTCTGCTACCCTCAACATATTAGGTATACAGGTAGAGTTCTCAATGAGCTGTAAATGGTGAACTGCAGCAACAAGGTGGACAGAATGCTGATGTCTCTGAGCTGAAACACCTGGATGAGCAGCATGAAGAGCAATGAGGTCTAAGGGCTTGGCTTACCTCTGGGGTTCCAAGAGCATGTTCTCCAGCTAACAGCAACATGCTCAGGCCTCCCATCTGAGTAGGATCTAAAGATCAAAAACAAAAAAATCAACTCAGGACCATGAAGCACACACAACACACGGGATGAAAAAGGATATCCATAAAGGCAGAAATCCTAATTAGCCACATATAAACTTTATGGAAAAATTCCAAAACTCTTTCTTTATGTAACCTGGTACATGTGTGCTTAACGCACATACTTTGAGGAGCCCCCCTTCCTTTTCTGTATTTTCTTTTTTCTGAAAGTGCCTTACTATGAAGCACAGGCTGTACTAGAACTCATGATTGCCTTGCCTTAGCTTTTTGAGTGCAGGAATAATAGGTTTGAACCACCACACCTGTCCTTTTAAATCTTTTAAATACTACTGCTCTACTACCATTCCAACACAACAGTTTTCCCCGGTAGTACAGCTGTTATCATATGAATCATCTCCCAAACCTTCTTTCTCCCCAGATTGGGGTGTTTATATGGGATTTATTTTTAAAACAAAGTGTACTCATGATTGTCTTCTGAGAAGTTTTATACTGTTAATCCCAAATTGTTATTTCTGCCATGTGGAATCAGGTTTGGTTAAGTCTATCACAGGACAGAGATTTCATAATGGCTTTCAAATTCAAGTGACCATTTTGAAAATAATCTCTTTAATACTTCCAAAATATATTTAAAATAACATATATGTTTTAGACATTATAAATCATCAGCATAATCAGGCTCTTACTGTAACAGCTCAAGCTGCAAAATTAATGTATTTTGGCTAGCCAACATTTTTGCTTTAATTTTTTCAACAGTAAATGATGCAGAAAGACAAAACAGTAAAGTGGTAGGTCTCTGCTCCAGGTTATATTTTCATCAGAAACCTTTATTCTTTAATGCTGTCTCAAATGTTAAAATTTAATGCATCAATGAAAGACCAGATGTGGAAGTACCTGTGTGTCTCTAGTGGCCACAGGTCTCAGGGCATGCATTTCAGCTTTAGGATGAAGATACCATAAGGTTGCCTGAAGATAGTTCTGTTTAAATGTATGCCCTGAAGTAGAGCTTTGTTCACAGACTGCCTTGAGAACTCATGAAACAACTTTGATGACAGCTTGTATATAATTTTTTTTAATTGAGAAAAGGTTCTGAGGTAGACACACACAAAAGGAAGATGAGAATAAGAAAGAAAAAAAAAAGACAAATAGGCTATGAGGCAATCAGAGAGAAAAATAAGTCATCAAATAATGGTGAGTTTAAAAAGCCCAACACTGGTAGGCAGCCATGCTGGATGACACACACACACACAAAACACAAACACTGGCTAATCTGATGAAACAAAGCCCTGAAGTGCTTTTAGGTGTCAACTTTCAATTTAAACCTTAAGTTTGAGAAGTGCCTGATAAAATATATACTTGTGCTTATTTAAAAGTAAAAGTCAAGAGGGGAAATGAATTTAGCAGAAAGTAAGCATTTACGATGCTTGAGAGTGAAACACTTTGCAGCTGGCATCTTAGGAACCAGGGCTGAGTGATAGCATTCAAGAGATAAAAATGTGCAGTTCAAATTACAAAGTAAAATAGGAATACGATTACATGACAATTCAAGTTATATACCAAATGTGACTTTGTAAGAAGTTTACTATTCATCCTAAAGGATAAGCCAAAAAATTATCATTTTTCTATCACTTACATAGCGCTGTTTAAAACTATCAAAAATATATTCACATAAATAGAACACTTTGCCTTCATTGAAGCTTTGTAGTATATGAAATTCTACATATTTCTCCTTCCTTGGAAATCATATATTTGACAAAGTTGGATTATTCTAAAATTGCAAACTGTGGAGTGTCAAGGACTACTGAACAAATAAACAAGAATAAAACAAAACAGATTCTGTGTTAAACTGACCTTTAAAATTGCTTTTGTATTCCCTACGTTCAGATAGCCAAATACAAGGTTTTAATCAAAAGTAATTTGGTTCACTTTCATCTTGTTGAAAAGGGACATAACTAAGAATATCAAAGCAGTGAGTGAGCTCTGGTCATGAAGTTTCAACACATGACACGGCATTATTACTGATCAAATGCCCTTTTCTATATTTTGCACCAAAGAATACTGTTTTAAAAAGCTGACCTATGTATTTCTTTTTTTAAAAAAAAATAAATCTTTATTTAAGTTAAAAACAATCTTATTTTACATACCAATCCCAGTTCCCTCTCCCTCCCATCCTCCCATGCTGCCCACCAATCCCCCTACTCACCCCCATCTACTCCCCAAGGAAGGTGAGGCCTCCCATAGGAAATCATCAAAGTCTGTCACATCATTTGGGGCAGGACCTAGGCCCTCCCCTGAGTATGTAAGCTGAGAAAGTATCCCTTCATAGGGAATGGACTCCAAAAGCCCATTCATGCACTAGGGATAAATACTGGTTCCACTGTCAGAGGTCCCATAAACTACCCAAGCCTCCCAACTGACACCCACGTTCAGGAGGCCTGGTTTGGTTCCACAGCTGTCAGACTGGGGTCCATGACCTTCCACTTGCTCAGGTGACCTATGTATTTCTTAAATCTAGATTCTACTTCTACTTTGTGGTAAAGGGTAGATTAATGTCAGAAACATCATTACTAAAAGATGTATTTACATACTTTCTATAATTTACATACAATTATTGTTTGGTTTGTGAACAATTGCATTAAAAAAAACTCTAGATACACTAACCTAGATTTAGAATTAAGAGAATAGCAATAGATGCTAAATAATAGTCAAAGAGTATTTCGACTTTAGTTGAATATACATCTTCTATGTATGCTCCTGAAGACACCACAATCTTGAAAGTCCAGACAATTCACAAAGACCAATAACAAGTAGGTTGGAGCTAAAACTGTACAAAGTATTAGCTAACACAGGAACAGATCTGTTTTGGTTTTCCTGGGGACACACACTGGAAACTATTCTAGAACTACACTATAGACACTGCACTGAACAATCACCTGACGACTTTGTTTCCCAGAGATACTGCCATATGTTATATCGTTTTTTCTGGCATTCATGCATCACACATACTTTTCACAATATAAACCACAACATTGAATTACAAAGGCTTATGCAACCTACTGGCTATTTAAGAGTCTACTATCACAGTGTGGCTCAACTGCATCCTACTAACAACCTTCCTATGTGATAAACAGTTTAGGACTCTGAAAAATATTTTCTTGTAATGTGGTATAAGAACTTAAGCTCAGCATGAACTTCCCTGATTTTGCCTTATTCAACCTTAGAATTTCTTCCTGGCACAATCCCCTTTCAGTTATACTGAATAGGAGGGAAGATCCAGCCGTTCTGGACAAGAATGTAAAATTCATGGTCATAAATGCATTAGCATTCCTTATCACCCAAAGAGTAAAATGGCACCATCTGGAATTTTAAGGGCAAACATTAATAGGGATGGGAAGAGGGGTAAGGTGGGGGGTTCTCTTTAAGACACATCCATTGATCTATATCAGATTTGGATGGATTTGTGCACATGCTTCCCCTTGGTGCATCAGATACTCGGATGGTCTATGTAAATGTGGCTTTTTAAAAACCCATAAATCCGGTGCTTCCTCTGCTAAATAGTAGGGAAGAAGTGTGTGTGTGTGGGGGGGGGGCTATTTTGTTAATATAAAATTCCCTACACTCCTGACAAGCTCCAAATTGCTGTTGATATTTCCATACTGCTATAGTGGGAAATCACCAATACGGAGTCAGGTAGAAATATAAGGGTATTTAACAGGGAAAAGCTTTACTTACAGATCGACCTAGCCAGTCGGCGTGGCAGCAGTCTGTATGCAAGCCCCAAAAAGAAACCGAAAGCGAAAACGCAATCACCCTACATCTCCTGACCACGCCCTCGCAAGCTTGCAAGGGCGTGGTCAGGCACACCTGTAGCCAGCCCCTAAGTAGGCGTGGCTACAGCTTCCCCTACATACTGCCAATATCAGGATCTCATGGTATTTACAACTTGGCCCCATGATATGTACATTCTTTGTATACCATGACCTAATACCTCATGATATACTATGTAATTGTCAGTGCTTCATATTGGTCAAAACTTGTCTCTCCTCAAATTTGTATAATTTGTTTAAAAACACATTGACAGTTTATACTGTAGAGTTATGTGGAGAAAGGCGATCACTCCTCCACTGCTGGTGGGCATGCTAACTCATACAGCCACTTTGGAAATCAGTATGGTGGTTCCTCAGGAAAATGGGAATCAGTCTACCACAAGATCAGGCAATTCCACTCTTAGGCATATACACATTCATACAACAAAGACATCTATTCAACCATGTTCATTGCAGTACTATTTGTAATAGCCAGAAACTGGAAGCAACCAAGATGCCCCTCAACTGAAGAATGGATAGAGAAAATGTGGTACATTTACACTATGGAGTACTACTAAGCAAAAAACAAACAAACAAACAACCCAATGGAATCTTGAAATTCTAAGGCAAATGGATGGAACTAGAAGAAACCATCCTGACTGAGGTAACATAACGACAAAAAGACAAACATGGTATGTATTCACTCATATATGGACTTTAGACCTAGAGCAAAGAAGTAGCAGTCTACAATCCACACTGCCAGAGAAGTTAGGAAACAAGGAGGACCCTAAGAAGACATACATGGTCTCCTGCAGAAGGGGAAAGGGACAAGATCTCCTAAGCTAATTGGGAGCATGGGGGGAGGGGAGAGGAAGTTAGAAGAAAGAGAGAAAGAGAAGGGGAGAAGAGGAGGGGAGAGGTCCACATGAGGGAGCAGGAAGATCTAGTCAGGGGAGGAATAGAGGAGAGCAAGATAAGAGATACCATAATAGAGGGAGCCATTATAGGTTTAAGGAGAAATCTGGCACTAGGGAAATGTCCAGAGATCTACAAGGTTGACCCCAACTAATAATCTAAGCAATAGTTGAGAGGCTATCTTAAATGCCCTTCTCTGATAATGAGATTGATGACTACCTTAAATGCCATCCTAGAGCCTTCATCCAGTAGCTGATGGAAGCAGAAGCAGAGATCCTCAGCTAAATACTGAGCTGAACTCTAGAATACAGTTGCAGATAGGGAGGAGTGATGAGCAAAGGGGTCAAGACCAGGCTGGAGAAACCCACAGAAACAGTTGACCTGAACAAGGGGGAGCTCATGGACCTCAGACTGATAGCTGGAAAACCAGCACAGGACTGTTCCAGACCCCCTGAACGAGGAGGTCAGTTTGGAGATCTGGACAATCTATGTAGCCACTTGTAGTGGATCAGTATTTACCCCTAGTATACAAATGGACTTTGGGAGCCCTCTCCACATAGAAGGATAGTCTCTCAGCCTAGGGGAGGGTCTAGGTCCTGCTCCAAATGATATGACAGACTTTGATGATCCCCATGGAAGGCCTCACCCTCCCTTGGAAGCAGAAAGGGGATGGAATAGGGGTTAGTAGGGAGCATTCGAGGAGGGGAGGGAGAGGAAACTGGGATTGACATGTAAAAGAAGCTTGTTTCTAATTTAAATTTTTAAAAAAAGAAAAAAAAAACTCAGTACATTAAAAACAGGTGCAAATTGTGTAAACTCACCAGCCATTCCAAAGTTAAGCTGAGGAATTTCTTCTGTCTTTGCCTTCTTGGGGGTTGGCAAGTCCCTTGAAGAGTCAGATGGGAAGGCCCAAAGTTTTTTCCGTGGGTTGACAGTGGGTGTTGGCGATTTTACAGGTTTGTTTGTAGTAGGGCACCATCTGTAGCCAGGATTTGCCTTCATAAATGCATCTTTATACTATAAACAAGTGAACAGCAGGTTTAATTAACATCTAGAACAAGAAGTTCAACAGCATTCACCCTTTTCCTCATTCAGACTATGACTGAGAAAACCACATTCCATTTAGTGGCATTCCTTAGAGATGATGACACCACCACACACAGAGACCTAGAGACAGGGAAGAGTTATCTAACTTGTGGGGTGAGACCACACATTTTGGATGTTCTACTCTTTTTGTTGTTCTTGTTCTTAAAAAGTTGTCTAGCTCTGGGGGCAGAGGAGGTTTTGTATTAGAAAGAGTCAAGGGCTCTGAGGGCATAAAAGGCAGAGATAAAACTCTGGTCCTTCCACATCAGACTTCAGTCACTAAGCACAGAGTAGTGCTCCCTGTGGGCCTTAATGGACAGCACAATACCAGGTATGCTTTAGGTTACTGTTAACAGTGCACAGCACAGCACCTATTTCTTCTCTTAAAGTTTTAAAAAAGTGTGTGTGTGTGTGTGTGTGTGTGTGTGTGTGTGTGTGTGTGTGTGTATTAAACTTTATCATCAGCATCATCAAATGGATGTTTTGCCTACAAGTATGTTTTTGCATACTTGGTGCCTATGGAGGCTAGAAGAGGGGAGTGGATGCCCTGGGACTGGAGTTAGAGATGATTGTGAGCTTCCATATGGATTATGGGAACAGAGCCCTAGTCCTGATCTCTTCAGTGCCCAGCACCTATTTCAAAGGACACTTTAGTATACATTTCAGAGCATGAGTTAACACCAGGCTCAGAAGCCAGATTCTGACCACTGGTTAACTTACCCTGCTTAAGAATGGTTTTATAATAATTAAATCTTTGCCTCAGTGTTCTTCTAAGGCAAATGCACACAAAGTAAATATCTCAATTATGGGATAAAGGAACCAAGATCAAGTAAAAAGGGAGCAAGGCAGGCTAGCTGAGCAACTTTTTGGTTACTTTTAGACACAGGGCTAGGTAGAGGAAAGAGCAGTGGATGCAACCTGATGACCCGGACTTAAGTAGTACTTCTACTTAGCCACTTTTGGGCATCAATTCTCAAATTCTAAAGTCTGTGGCTTCGTCTTTAACAGCAATGGTCCTAGTGATACAGTTACACAAAAGGCACCAATGTTCCTTGCACCATTCCTCCATCTGTAATGTGTAACATACCTGCCAATATTTTTTAATGAGTACACGGGATGGCATATATGAACAACCTCTGATGTCACATGTTATAACCAATCCATCATATAATTTATTTACAAGTTTCTAAATCTTCACTTACAACATCTTTCACCATTTTTTCTGTTGTTAGCTCCTTTTATCCTTTTTCCTAACTCCACTACCTTTTTGTTTTGTTTTGTTTTGTTTTGTTTTTTGAGACAGAGTTTCTCCGTGTAGCTTTGGAGCCTATCCTGGCACTCACAGAGAACCACCTGACTCTGCCTCCCGAGTACTGGGATTAAAGGCGTGCGCCACCAACGCCCGGCATCCTCTTTCTTAATATCCGTTATACATTCCCAGAGCTACATTGTTTAATTAAAAAAATATTTCCTATGTATTCTTCAAACATCACTATTGGATTATATTATTAACACATTTTTTGAGACAGTTTGATTATGTAGTCTGGTTCTGAATTCACTATTTATGCTTCAGTCTCCTAAATACTGAGCTTATAGGCATACATCCCCACAACCAGCTAATACAATTCTTTAATCTCACAAGCTTGCCTTTTAAAATGGTAATGTTGTTCAATATAAGCTCTGAATAACTTTAGGCAAGGGGTAAATGCTACCCTTTTGAGGAAAGGTGTAAGGAAAGAACACCTAATCTAAAAAAATGTACTAATAAACAATGAATGATATTTATTCCAATGTTATCTTAGCTCATTCTGACATTTTTTTATTTATAAGACATAAATTTGCCTATTGATACACAGGGGTGTGTGTATAAAGTAATCACATAGGTCCCTAAACTCTAGTAATACTTAGTAATACTTTCTTTTTTTTTTTTTTTTTTTTTTTTTTTGGTTTTTTGAGACAGGGTTTCTCTGTGGTTTTGGAGGCTGTCCTGGAACTAGCTCTTGTAGACCAGGCTGGTCTCGAACTCTCAGAAATCCACCTGCTTCTGCCTCCCAAGTGCTGGGATTAAAGGCGTGCGCCACCAATGCCCGGCAATATTTTTTTTTTAATTTAAAAAGTATTCATTCTATTTGAGGTGTGTGTGTGTGTGTGTGTGTGTGTGTGTGTGTGTGTGTGTGTCTGCACACTGCTCTTGGAGGCCAGAGGCATCAGGAACCTGCAGTTACAGACCAATGAGGGTGCTGAGAACTGAACTCTGGTCCTCCACTAGAACAGCATGGACTCTTAACCACTGAGCCACCTCTCTAGAAAATAAAGAGGTGAAATGAGACACAAGGCCAGAGCCAAACAGATTATGGCAGAATGAATTTGGAAACACCAAAGTTGATGTAAGAAGATACATTACCACAGTGATTTCTTGTGAGTAGGGAATTTACATATTAAGCTGAGGCTGACAAATAACCTTGCCCTCTGTCTGAAGGTAGAAAGTGATAAATGGAGGCAGGGGTGAAAAAGACAAGAAGCAGACACATGCATCATCATCATTGCAGTAAAAGGCACATGGGGTAGGTGTGCCAGATGAACAGTCATTTGCAGTGACCGGAGACTTTCAAACAAACTTATTAATCATGAGAAATAAAATGATCTGTTTTTGGTAGTTAAATTTTTCTCAGCACAAAGCCCCAACAGTGAAAGAGGCTGGCTGGCGTTAGTACTTGCTCCATGAAAAGCCCTTCTCCTCCTCATATTCAGTTTTTTGGTATGTCCTTCACTAGTTACATTACTAAGAATCACTTAATGATCTGTTTCAGTGAAAATCAAGTGTGATAGAAATTAGATTGTCATCCTGAAAAATTATGAGTTGATGATACTAATGAAGGCCAACTTACACTAATTCATGATAGTGCTGAAGATAGCATATGACACCAACAATCAGCACATAAAATCACTCCTATTTGTATCCTATGCACCTTCACTGCAAAGACTCAGTGAGCATTGAGCAGACATTTAGACACTGGAAACAGAAAGAGGGTGAAGCAGGCAGAGTCCCTCCTTTCATATTGTTTACAATACATAATTAACTACATAAACATTTCTGTTTACTCATGGTCTACAATCCTTGCCCTAATTCAGGCATGAAAAATGGCTCTGCAATGGGTCTATAAAACAAGTATCTTATGAGTAGACAACAAGCATGAAAGAGAAGAATATGAGGGAAGTTTTAGAAAATGGTTACAGACAATTTTCTATGAATTGTGAAGACTCTTAAATTCAGTATAAATGTCCAATAGAAACATATAACATTTTTATGTTTTAGCTTTTGTTTGTTGCTGCAGACTGACCTCAGAGCTTCAGACATGCTTAGTAGGCATTTTATCACTGAGATATAGCACTAGACCCCTAGTCAATGATCAGAAGGGCTAAAATTTGTGAATGAGAAAAAATAACACATAAACATATTAATATAAGATACCAAAAAAACGCATGCTTCAGGCAGCAAGGAAGCAAGGTCAGAGGCAAGAGTGTAAAGATGCCTATATGTCCTTGGAACTTGGTACTTCATCAATCATTTGATCAGGTTCAACTTTTAAGAGACACCAGAAAGGCTTGTCATTTGTGATGACAAGGTTACTAGGAAAGAAATTATAGAAGAAGGGAAAAGAAGGGAGACTTGTTATACAGTCTGGAGCAAATAGATAAGTGTAATGATTACCATGTAGGTCAACCATGTGGACAAAATCCATCATCAGAGGAATGAAAGGCCTCAAGAGATAGGCCCCATCTATCCAGACATCCGGAGCCAGACTGTTGATGCTGGAGCTGAGAGGGTAGCCCATTTATCCTCCAGGAACATCAATCACAGCTTATTGATCCTAAGATTTTGATGAAAAACTTACACATATCTAGACTTTTACTAAAATACTGATTTTCAAAATTCTATGAACATCAAAATTCACCTTGGGGATCTTCAACTTTTTTTCCTGCAAACTTTCAACTGATTAAATAACCTAACCTAAATTTGCTTTACGGATAGTTCCTCACTGATAGGAGGCATTCAGTATGGCTGTCTTCTCTAGGTCCTAACCACTATTGTACTTCGCTAGCAATAACAAATAGAAATTGCTGCTTCTTTTGTTATTCAGTACTGTCATTAAATGCATACCCTCTGTCACAGTGTTTTACCTTCTTTATATCTGACAATGCTATTATCATATAAAAAAGACAATAATCTATTATATTAATGCTTTAAAATGGGGTCTCAAACAATAAATGCTTTTCAGATCATTACATAAATGGAAATTTGATCTACAATGTACCTTAATATTAATGAAAGGTTTTCTCCATTTATTTATTTTTAATTGAGTTTGGGGTGCTATCTCAGTGTGCATTAGTATTTCTAGTTATTATTACAGCCTAAATCTACAGAGTGAAAAGAGATGGCAACCCTGGTGAGATTCTAGAATAAGACATTCTGAGAATGTCTGAACAACCAAAGACAGATGATGCTGGTACAAATATATAAAATCTACCAGGCCAGTCAAAAAATTATACAGAAAATTATCTAAAATTTTACAGAACAGCTCTAACACACATTTTATCTTATACATATCCACCATAGGGAGCTGAGGGAACTCCCACCTTAGTCAGTTCTGTTAGAGCTGTGTTTTTCCTCATCAGCAGGCAGAAATTACACCACACAACCAGGTCAGAGCCAGCACAGAAGGGGTGCTAATCATTAGTGGAGGTCCTAACCTGTACAGAATACAGGGGAGAAGTGGTGCTAATCAAGAGGGGAGAGTCTAATCTGTATAGAGCACAGGGGAGAAGTAATTTTAATCAGTACTGGGGGGGGGGCGCGGTGATATGAATCTGTGCCTCATTAGTTTGAAAACTTGGGGAGTGGTATGAATCTGTGCCCCCTTAATATGAAAACTTTTCCTTCACAGATACTAGACCCGTCAGTAGGACAGAGTGGTTAAGTATACAACTAGGTGGGAATTATTTTTGCCAGTTTTTAAAAACAGAAACACAGTTCAATTTCACATGATAAAACACTGAATTAGTATTTGGACTTGATGGAAAAGTATTTCAAGCTATATATTAACCCAAGAAATGTTTGTGATAGAGCTAGTCAACAGGAATTACATACTTGAAAATGCAACTGTGCTATTCTATTGTAAAAAAGACAAAGAAAACCCTGAAAGGAAAGGAGCTGGCTATGCATATAGCTACTTAAATCCTTGAAGAGGTAAGTTGGTATGGCAATGACAGCTCCTTTTTGAACACAAATATATTTAAGATATAGTTTTATTCACTAATTCAGGCAATTAGGAGAAAATTATTTCATTTGACTAAATTTCATCAGTTTCCACTAAATTTAAGAACAATTGAGAATTTTATTAGAATTTTTAACCTTGGGCTGACAAGATGCCTTAGTGGGTAAATGATGCCAAACCTGAAGATCTGACTTTAACAACTGGACCCACATAGTAAATGCTGTCCTCTGATCTCCACATGCATACATGCACATGGTGTGCAGACACGGACACACACACACACACACACACACACACACAAAATTTAACTTGTTAATTTTTAAAAAGTGATGCTGGTTTGGGTAAAAAAAAAATCTAGTAAAGATCCATTCTGAAAATACACTAAAAAGTCTTAATTATGAAATGCTTACATTTTTCTCAAATAAATGTTCACTTGGTTTAACAATTTTCTTTAACTCTTTAAACTTTTTCATTACAAAGGAGGCAAACAGAAGAATTTTCAATGAGTCTTTTCCCCCATAGTATGAATTAGTACCATGAATAATTTGTGAAAAAGGCAACAAATCTTAGAATAGGCAGTCCATTACCAGTAACTGAAGAGAA
The DNA here is from genome assembly GCF_003668045.3 of Cricetulus griseus. NCBI lineage: Eukaryota > Metazoa > Chordata > Mammalia > Rodentia > Cricetidae > Cricetulus > Cricetulus griseus. The sequence continues at coordinate 40,941,975 of NC_048597.1, read as the reverse complement.
AAGTAAGAGTCAAGGAAACTTCATGAATAGGAAAAAAAATTGTATTGCTACTCACTCTTTTAAAGCTACTCTTTTAAAATCAGAAAGAGAAAGGTACAAATTATATAATAATGGTCTAGTTAACCAACACCATAACAGTGGTCTCATAGGATTGCATTGCCTTGCGCAGTAAAAGGACTTAGTTGGGTAAATAAACTATGATGCTTGCACAATGACCAAAATGCCTAAGGACACATTCTGAGGCTGTATTCCTGTTGGTAACTAGACTATTCTCACTCTAATAAGGGGCAAGGATACAGGTGGCAAATAAATGTAAAGTATTCATCTTCACACATGCACTGTACTGAAAGAATGCCTTGTGTTTAGAAAAACATTCAAAATTGGGGGTTCAAAGTTGAAAAGTTACACCTGAAGTGGTTTTCAAAATGACTTGGGCATGAGGACCAGAGGCCTTCTTTGGTCTGGCTTTGTATCACTAGCAACTACTACAAAATCTGAGTACTGAAACTTCTTAATAAGCATTGGCTGACTGGACTGGCATTCCAATTAAGGCTGCAATATTAACAAAAAAGGCTTCAGCAACATTATATACACTTTAATGTAACTGTGAAATATTTAGTAAATAAGCTGAAAGAAATAACCACTAGAGACCAATTGTGTGATAATTTGGGAAGTAGCTGAATCGATTAGACTTTGGAGTAGAAATGAGACAATATTTTACATGAATAACTATAAACAAGGCAAGATGCAATGTGGGACATTCTGGCTTCCACTTGTAGGCTGCAGGGGGCTACCTAAACAGATTTTGTTATAGCACCACAATGGCAAATATTGTGATGCTAATTAAGTAATTAATAAAGGATTTCCTGTGCAAAAATAATAGTTCCTCCTCTTAAAAGTGGCCACCTATTGGGTTTGTAAATTAGCTGTATTTAAGAAAAGGAAAACACTATATTGGCAATACAGTGCATGTTTTCCAAAATCAACCTCAAGTGTTTAATTATAGGAAGCATATGCAGCTCCCTGTGAGGTTTCAGATAATTGTTTACTTTATCATATAAGCATAAGTATGAAAGGATATAAACCTATTTAATGAGAAGGGTTTGTTGTTAATTACTGTTAGGCTTGTGGAAATCTATTGTAATATTTAAAATCACGTAGGTTGCTGTAATTGATTTTAAATTTTATAGATGCCCAGCATAGTTAAAATTTTATCTTTAACAATTAGTAAATTCCTAGAGCCTTCTGTGATCATTAATTACACAGCAACACGAGTCATTTACTCTGGATTTAAATTTCCCTGAATGTTTTAAAAGAAATTTTTGTGTTGCAGGTTTCCTTATTAAACAACTAATAAAACCATGTCAATTGAAGGCATTATTTTTCCACATACTGAGATGTCTAATAAAATATCTTAAAATTACATTATTTTATCCCCTGCTGGTTCCTTTTTTCCCCCCTCAGAATGGGGGTGTTGGCGACTTTCATGAATCAAAATTTTTTGCAAGTTGAAACTTTAAGGAAATAATACTGGAATTATTCCTTTCAGACTTAACCATGATACAGTACTTACTCCTTATTTAGAACTAAGTCTGCTCTATATTTAATGTACAAAGATCGCATATTGATTCCAGATTAATATAGAAACAAATCTAGTACAAAACTTTTGAAAACATATAGTCACTGCTATCGTTTTGGAATCAATGTGCCACCTTTCTGAATAGTATTCCCATGTAGAAATGTTTCTCACCATTACTGCTGTTCACACAGTATTTGCAAGCATGCATATGTCGTAGAACACCCTGCTCTACTGCCATTCACTCATGTACTAGTTTTTAAATTTTCATGCTGCACTATTTTTCAGAACAGAAACAAGTCAAAGCATACCTCGTAACAATTGTGTTTACGAAAAATTCAAAACATGATAGACCTAGAAGGCATACAAATCTTTGTTAAACTTTCTCATTGCAGTAATTGTAAAAAGCTGAGACCAAAGATTAACACACAGACAGACAGACAGAAACACACCACACACACACACACACACACACACACACACACACACACACACACACACACACACTTATTTAGCATCAGATTTTGATCATAGTATAGTCAGGTGATATGATAAGAAAAACAATCTAGTTGTTATCTTTACCATGGCATTTGATGACAAGAGAATATGACAGCAATGTAAGAATTATAGAACTGGATGTCCATAATCACTGTCACAACCTTGTCCTTACAACCTACCTCCTTGGCCATGTCTGTATATTTCTGCTTTTCCTTTGGATCAAGAACAGCCCACCAATCAGCTAATATCTTTGTAGCACCTCGGTTATCAAGCCTTGGGTGTTCCTGTCGGACAAGGGAGCGATGGCGCTTGCAAAATAAAAGAAATGCATTCATTGGTCTCCGGGCTCGCTGCTCTGGTGACTCATCATCTTCAGTTTCACCAACATCTTGCTCTAGGCCATCCGCCTCAAGAAGTTGAACCTATCACCAACCAAAGCAAAAGCCAAGTGCTTAACACAGCTCAAACTATTTTGATTTGACAATCAGTTTTGACTTATACATTATTTTTCTTAGATCTATTTAAACATCTAACAAACTAAAAAAGTAATTTAAAAACAATCATTAATTACTCCTGGTGGTTGACAACTAACTTATTATGTGTCCTGTATAGAGTCTATGATAACCTATCTCTATTACAGCATATATTACATTGTGTTATAATTGCTTACCCTTTTTCTCTCCTAAACATTGAACCTTTTGGGGATAAAATTTTCTTATTTACCTTTATAACTACAGAGGCCAAGTCATTATCTGGTATTAACATTTAACCAATTGCTAAGTGAACAAAAATTATTTTGTGATTTATGAATCTCAAGATTAATGATATCCACATGAAATACATGTATATATTAGCTCTTTCTGCTCTTCAAAAAGTACCCTATAGCTAATAACATGAGAATGTCTACCAGGAAAGCAGATATAATAAAAAAAAATAGAGCACCCAGGCTTTTGTACAACCACAAGAAGAGCTTCTTATATATAGAATCAATATAAACATTTAACATAATTGTTTAAAAGAACTTCATAGTACATCTTTAATCTCGTAAATATGTCTTATCTTCTAAAATGTTATAGCAATAAGGATAAATTCCCCTAGGCTTAAAGAGTCAGCCTTCATTTTGAAATCTTTCTTTCCTAAGCTCTTTGTTGACCACTGTCCATTGTCTTCAAGGACTTCCAGAAAGCACCAAATCTTCTGTCTGTCTATTCATTGCCCCTCTGAATCCATGCAATTCCAGTACCAATAGTATACTTTGGCCTATGGTCTAGTCTTTCCCTTTTAATCCTCCTTGTAACACTTCCACCAAATGACTATCAGATTAAATTTCATGAAGCATATATGTGATCACAGAATCTCAGAAAATATTGGGAAAGCAGTATCTCTAAAACTGAAATATAATTCTGTGATGTCTCTTAGAAACAAACGCAATCATGTACAGAAATCCAGATTGCATAAATTCATGTCTTTCATTTCTTGTTCTATAGTCAAAACCAAGATGGCTCAAGGTAGTCATCAGTCTGTATTACACACAGTAGAGCAGCAGTACTGAAACTCAGAAGTGAATTGGACTCTCTGGGGGTCTTGTTTAAAGAAAAGATTGCCAGGCTCTGAGTTTCTGATTGTGTGGCTCTGAAGTGGGTCCTAAGAATTAGTATCTCTAACCAATTCTCAAAAGTGCTAGAACCACAAGTCGAAGGCAACTGTGCCTGGGTGGAGAATGAAACATTTGTTTATTCCAATTTATTATTTTTTTAAAAAATTATTGGAGTGTGTGTGTGTGTGTGTGTGAGAGAGAGAGAGAGAGAGAGAGAGAGAGAGAGAGAGAGAGAGAGATAGGAGAGTACTTTGACATAGCATGATTGTAAAGGTCAAAGGACAACTTTGTTGAGTTGGTCCTCTCCATCAACTTTTATGTTGCCAGGTTTTGTGGTAAATGTCTTTACCCTCTGAGCCATCTTACCAGTCACAGTTTACTACTTTTTATGCTTTTAAGTAAATATTGCAAATAAATCAAATTAACGATCAATTATTGTCAAACACAAATAATAAAGTCTTGAAACTATGGCTAACTTAAAAAATAAAGAGTACAGATTTATTTTCCTCATTATATATATGCACACACAAACACACATATACATACTTATATGTATGTAATAATTACTAGTAGTGATCTGAATTTCTGAAGATCATTTGCTATTTTGAAACTATGAAGCTAAGGAAAACTTAGGAATAAAATACATTATGTAAATACATATAAATAAATAAATTATAAAGAAATGTGCTGATAAGAACTTGTAAATAAAGATTTTGAAAACTGAATCAGAACATGTTGGCTGATCAGTTGGAAGATGTGCAGAAGGAAAAATTGAGGTTTGGAGCTTCACTTGAACATCAACATGAAGTTCTATAGCACAATACAGGAAAAATGAGAATAGGGTTTGGGATGTAAAGTAGTAGGAAACATGGACTGTTTCAGGAATAATGTGCTCTGCCATGGTGAAAAGTGGGCATTTAAACTGATACACCAGTTATTAGTTTGGGACAAACTGTCACCCTTTATTTTTCTAAGTATTGGCATCAAAAATTCTTTACTACTAATGTTATCATTACTTCATTAAATCAGTCGATTAACTGAAAAGTGAGCAAATATATAAACAACAACAAAATGAAGATTAGAAACAGCTGATTTTATTTTTATTTACCAAGCATCTCTTAACTACAGCTATCTAAGCTAGATGCAATGGTGTGATGGTTCTGTCAACTTGACAGGATTTAGAATCAGCATAGAAACAAATCTCTGAGCATTCCTGTTAAGGACATTCTTAGATTAGGTTAAGTGAGATGGAAAGATGCGCCTTAAATTTGGGTGGAACCACTCTATGAGCTGTGGTCCCAGACTGAACAAAGAGGAAGAAGGGAGCTGAGCAATAACATCCATTACTCTCTGCTTACTATGAATACCTTGTGACAGCTGTCTCTTGCTACTGCTGCTATGCCTTCCTTGCTATAATGGACTACATGCCCTGGAACTGTAATAATACATATTTCCTCATGTTGCTTTTGTCAGGTGTTTTGTTGCAGTAACAAGACAGGTACCTAAAATAAATTTAGAGCCTTGAGAAAATTTCTGAAGCAAGAGACAGACTATTAAATTTGTATTTTAAAAAAAAGAGTTGCTGCTGGTACTGCAGACCACAAATTTTTTTGAGTAAAATCATAAGCAACCAAACCTTGAGAAGCCAATTAAAAGTTTACTTCCAATGTCTAGGAAAAAGAGAGAGCAGAAAGCCAGATAAGAGAATAGGAAAAGGATATAAGAACAGAGATAATATTCAAGATAGAACCAAGAGTGGCTGGTGTTTAACTTGGTTTAAAAACTAAAAATAATCCCAGGAAAGGCAGAATAAATAGTAATGGATAGTTTGCATTTGAAGGAGCTATGGTTAGCTAGGTGGATACTTGCCAGTGGGATAATGATCAGGATATAAATGAGCAAAAATTCTAGGACTAAAGGTTATGGGGATGGATAGGAACAATTCTAAGATCTTTCATTCAGCAATTGTTTACTAGGTACTTGTCATGCACCAGACCCTGTTTTAACAGAGCAATGAGTACAAAAATCAAATTCCTGCCCTTGTTAAGGAAGGAGGGGACATGACTGGCCATTCATTCTAAAATGATCCCTGTAACTGCTTTGTGCAGAATAGGCACTACAGGGAGAAGGATGAAGGCAGAGAGATGGGTAGGAATAAAATAATCTCTGCTAGAAATAGTGGTGGCTTGCACCAAGAGAGTTTAAAAGAGATTTTTAAAGAGGGTCACATAGAGAACATGTTTTAAAAGTTACGGCTGAGAGGAGTTGTGGATGGGTGGGTGGATGGGAAGCTTGAACAAAACCAGGCAAGGCTAAGTATTACTGGAAATGTAGTTACCTTTACTGAGAAATGTGAAATATACAAGATTTGGAGGAGAAAAGTAAAAATTTAGTTTTGAGCACATTCAAACCAAGATTCCTACCATGGATGGATGGATGGATGGATGGATGGATGGATGGATGGATGGATGGATGGATGGATTAGATAGACAGACAGACAGATAGACAGACAGACAGTTTGAAATATGAGTTCAGAATAAAAATCCAGAATGAAGACAGATATTAAGATTACAGGCCCAGAGATGAACAACTTTTGTTTAGTTTTGTTGGACAAGATTTACTACAAAGCTAGTCTCAAATTCTCCATCCTCTTGACTCAGTCTTCCAAAGTACTGAGATGTAAAACTCTACACCCAGATTTGAGCATGAATATTTGAGGGTAAAGTAATATACAGAAATCAACTGAAAGAAACCAGGAAGAAGTGAGGTAAAGGAAGCTACATAAATAGAAGGGAATGTTGTCATGAAAGAGGATATAACCTCAAGTACCAAGTAATCAATGGGGCAAATGAATCAGAAAAGTCAAACGAAGCATACAGTCAGCAATTTCCTGAAACAAGAGAGCAATGATTTGAAGGTCCCCTTCCAAAACTAATCTTGAAATTAAATGGGCACTGAAACATGCCTCATGAGCAGATTGGGCTCACTCCTCATAAAAAGATGAGTTCTGCTAGATGTTTGCTGCTGTTGCTAAAAAGATGACTGAATGGGTGTCAATGGCCTGAAAAATCACTGAAAACATATATTCTAAAAACTTGTGGTGACAAATACATGCTCTTTGTCTTCCATTCAGTATACATGTACTCTGTGTCTGCTATGGGCCAGGCACCACAATTGGTTCTGAGGCAGAAGAGAGGACAAAAGGGGTAAAGCCTCTGCTCTCACAGAGCTTCTCAGGTTCAGAAAAAAGACAAAACAAGTGCATAACTAACCACAGGGCAAATAGTTATGAGTTTTATGGAGAAACCCTGACTTTAAATACAATGATTTAGCTCCTTCAAGGAGGTAGTTCTTTACTGAAACAATGAAAAGTCCGTTATACCAAGTCCTAGGGCTAATTGTTCATGCATGGGAAAGGGGTGTTCCAGAAGGGAACTTTGAGACAATATGGCCACAGAAGCTTCAGGGAGAGGGAGTGAGTACAGCCAGATACCACAAAGGCCAATGCAATGAAGACTAAGCACATAATAATGTTATATTTATTATTATATTTTCTAGAAAATGATTAGTACCTAAACATATACTTGAGATTTCTATGTTGAGTAGAAGGCTTACTTTATCAATATCTTCCTCTTCCTCGTCTTCCTCCTCCTCTTCTGAAAAGTCAAGAAGTTTCTTGGCTAGCAACGGATGCCACTGAAGACACTTCCGTTTTGGTCGTTTTCCAGCTCCTTCTCCTTCAGCTGAATGATCTTTATTTCTATTACTGCCTTTCATCACTGTAACCTGGGGGGTGGGGAGGGAGGGAACAACAAAAGATGGAGTGACTTATGAATATGAACCAAAGTCAGTCTGATTAAAATTACTTTATTTTTCCCAGTTAGCTCTCATTGGATTATAATTTTAATTTCTAAACTATCTATTAGCTTAGACACTTACTTACTTACTGGATTCAGTGAGAATCATAAGTACATAATCATGCATTCATTTTAATGGGCTAAATTGAGCTAAAAAATTGCCTTAACAAGTCTACTTTCCATTCCATAACTTCAAAACTTAAAACCTAAGTAAGCTGTTAGGGGGTTACCAGTTACATTCACCCTTTCACATTTATTCAGGATAGTGTCTCCCAGTTTCCAATCACAAGACTGATGAAAGATGACTTTTCAGGAAGCAGAGAGATTCTGAGAGGGGCCCTCCATATGTTCTGTCATGGCTATTACATTTCAAGTGAATTTTGCATTCTGTACTAAGATAAATACGTGCTTGCAATATTAAAGTGTTTTTTAAGAGTCACTTGATTACTTGGTTTAGATTTGAAATAAAACTATTTCATATGATAAAATATGTATTTCAAAACCTGTGCAGTTTCCAAGAACTTGGTGCATAAACACACTGTGAGTCAGATATCTATAACAAAATAAAACAATCACATTTTTTGCATTCCTCCAGCATACATGTAGCCTTATTTAAAAAGAAAAAAAGGTTTTAAATCTTTACAGTTTTTAAATGCATAATTGCTAAAATAGTTAAGAGATAATCAAGCTTAAATGTGACATAATAACCTTTTTACCCTCAATTCTCCATTGTTTTCCAATGACTTTAAAAAAGTTACTCTTGATGATAAGAGTATGTTCATAACAGATAGTTTGCAATGGCATGTCAATTATTTTCCAATACAACCAACCCTAAAGTCTAGAAGTAACCAAGCACTTTCTTACATGCTATTCATAAATAAAACAAAAATGAGATAGCATGTAACAAAGTGCTATTCATATGTATTCATATAAAACTCAGACAGTATAGTGAAAAACTATCAAACATTAAATGGCTTAGGAACAGATGCTGACAATTATGAACAAACACACTTCTGATCTCACTCCATAAATATTTGTACCAATCCAATGCTTGCAGTACAATGTCACTGAACTTATAACACCATGTTAAAACAATCTTGGGTCCATGCACATAAAGCATCAAGATCCCATCCCATTTTCAAACCTTGTAAAATAACAAACCCATCCAACTTCTTTATTTCTGAATTTTTGAGTTATGCTTAGGTTGTCCTCACTTCAAAACCAAAAGCTGTTCACTAGTGTTTTCATTTAGAACTTGTATGACTCATCTTTGACACTAGAATACTTTAATAAAAATAGTAAGGTAAAGATTTAGTTTACTCAATTATCCTGAATAGTTAGCCAACCGTACCAGTACCATTTCTTAAAATACCCAGATTTCTCTTCACTTTCCAAGAATGTCACTTTTATCCATTCTAAATTTCCATACAGACAAACCCATTTCACTATTCTGTTAATCATCATCTCCCTCTAACTGCTTAACAATCTCCTTTAACAATTTCAGTAGCCTTGGGAACTATGTTATTTGGCACCCTTGAAATTCTCTATTGTATTTGTGTGTGTGATGGGGGTGGTAAGGGGCAACTTGCAGGAGTTGGTTTTCTCCTTCCAGCATACAAGTTCCAGGGATCAACTCAAATCATTAGGTATAGTATACCAAGATACTGCAATTTACTCAACTACCTCACTGCTGATGTACAGTGAAATAAGTCTCTAATTGAACACAGCATAAAAATATGCATTTTCAGGAAATATAAATTGTCCCTTTGATAAAAAAACCTTCATAAAGTATGCATCTGTCTATGATTAGGTCAAAAACAAAACAAACATAAGAAAGTGAGAGAATTGGGAGGGGAGAAGAAAGGAGGAGTTGGAAAGAAAGGAAGAAGAGGAAGGAAAGGAGAAAGAAGCAAAATAGTGTCCCTGTGGCTTTTGTAGCAAGAATTTCTGCTGAATGAAGTAATTATATGCCTCGTATGGCTGCTTTAAGAGCACAAGAAGTTATTGAAAACTCAAATGGAACTAGTTATCTGGCATGTTCTTAATAAAAGAACAAAGATTTCTTGTGAATTGATAGACCATTTAACAACTCCCATTTTATCTACACATAAAGCTTGGCACAGGCAGCCCAGTTTCCAAAAATACCATTGCCATACAGAGAGCAAAGGAAATGGTTGCTTCTGTGGTTTATTAATCATTCAGGATAAGCTGTCTGCGGGGTAATTAAACCCATATTTGGGACCCAATATTTTATGGGATAACATATTTTAATAGTAAAAGAAATCAATGGGAAGCCATATGCTTAAGCATTTTATCAATTGGAGATGGCAAAGTATTGCCAATACCTTTAGAAATGCGTATTTTAGCCCCTAGACTTGTGAATTACATTATGCTATTAGTTTTACATATAATAAGCTTTTATCCTACACACAAACATATATGTCCAGTACCCTTCACAGATAGTAAAATCTAGGGTGCCCAAATCTCTTATAAAATGGTTTAGTATTTTACACAAGCACACTGTTATATGTGGATCTTAAATATTCTCAAAGACTCAATGTTGTGAAGAAGTTATCGTAAATGGTACAGTGGGGGCTGGAGTAATGGCCTGATAGAAAAAGATAATCACTGGAAAAATGCCCTTGAGGGGGATGATGGGAACCTACACCTTCATCTTTCCTTGCTTCCTGACTGCCATAGGGTGAGCAGTGTCTTCCAGCATCTGTCCCCTACAACTGTGTACTTTGCCACCACCACAGGCACAAAGTAATGAGGCCAGTCACTACAGACTGAACATGACCAGTGATCTTCCACCCTTTAACTTGATTTTGCCAGTGACATGAAGCTGAGTAATAAACAGAAGCATCTTTCCCTATTTTTGAGTCATCTCTAGATTATAACATCTAACAAAATGTAAATACTGTGTGAATCATTGCTCTACTATACATTTTGGGGATTAATGACAGAGAAGCCTGTACCATAGATGCAAGTTTTGTTTTGTTTTCTCCCTTGAATATTTATGAGGCTGGATGAATCAAATAGAGGGTCTACTATATATCTGTGCATAAATAGGTCAATATTCATAGAATATTGAATCAAATTAATGGGTAATTAATATGTGGCTTGAAGTTCACCTTCATTCTCATCCTGCATGATCTGTTCTCACTCTTTTTATATAGTCCACATGTTACTTAAGAGTTTTATAATTGTATGTATATAAGTACTCTTTGTGCAAGTATGCCTTTACACAAGAAGAGGGGATCAAATCCCACTAAAGATCATTGTAAACCACCATGTAGTTGCTGGGAATTGAACTCAAGACCTTTGGAAGAGGAGCCAGTGCTCTTAACCTCTGAGCCATCTCTCCAGCCCCCACTATACTGTTTATGATAACTTCAAAAATAATTCTCTTTACACAGAAATATACAGTGATTTTATATTGGTAATTTCATCATATTTTCCTTTGAATTATAATAAGTTAAATAAACTCTCCTCTGCTGTTAAGCCTTTTCATAATGGTTCAAGACATTGTCTTTCTCCTGACATACCAAAGTACTTAAATCAGTTAGGTTTAAGCATCTTTTCAAACAGCTATACAAACCCCAGTACTTAACTGTGGTAGTGATACACTATTTTTGTATAGTATGGTGACTTCAAAGTAACCACCATTTCTTTCATTTCTTTAAATTCAGATATTCTTTTCCTGAGTGGGAAAGGGGAATCAAAACTGTCCAACTCTGATATACAGACCAAGGTGGCTTGTGGTGAGTGAAAACCAACAGCCACCTGAAGTTGGAGGAAAATAGGGCCAGCAACCCAGCACAGTGTCAGAAACAAAACAGGACATTTAATTTTAGCATTCATGACAGAAGAATGCACGAATTAGTGAGCTGTAGGTAGTACATCTCAGATGGACTTGCCACAAAAGTGTAATCTAAAGGTGGAAAACACATCCAGCTGTGAACTGGACACTTTAATAATTTACGGTTGTAATAACTATCTAATGAGCTAGATTTTAATTTCCTATCAGTCTAGTTTTAAACCGTACAAAGAAGGTAAAACAGCAGGGGATAATGATGTTCTTGATTATAGTTCTCAAAAGCAGTAACAAATAAAGAAGAATCAAAGGAAGAGTTAAAAAAATAGGAGTGACAAAGGCAAGGAAGCATAAGTCTGAAACACTACCACTGATCTTCAACAAGAAGGTGGAAATTTTATTAAGTTTGGTAGTGACAGAATATCTTGCTATCTGTCTGTCTATCCATCTATTGATTTGTCTATTTATCACTGCTAAAAGCCCCAATAGTTTAGTCTGGCTGCTGTTTCTCAAAGAAGAACAACTTCAGCTGGCAGTCTATATGCAATAAATGAAGCAATTGATGGATTCAATTCATTCAAATGGGGGTTATTCTATCCTCTGTGACTGTAGACAATCAATGTTAGATTACTTGATCAATGGGCTCAGTACTTTAAAGACTAAATGAGATCAAAACTTTGCTGCTGAGGCTGCCAAGTGATAAATACCTCTAATCAAAGCACTGAATATTTATTTAATGTATAAAAATCAATGCCTCCAGTGTGTATCCATTTTCTATAGGCATAAGTGTCCCAAAATACATACCCACTGTACTGAATTCAGCATTACTCTATTATTTTAAAACCCTTTTAAAAATATTTTCTTACTTTCATTTATGTGCATGTGTGTGCATATGAGAACAGGTGCCCACAGAAGCCAGAAGAGGATATTGGATTCCCTGGAGCTGAAGTTGTAGGTGGTTGTGAGGTGCTGGGAATCAAACTTAAGGCCTCTGTAAGAGTAGTAAGGGCTATTAACACTGAACTATCTGTCCAGTTCCCTTAATGTCAGTCAATTTTATATGGTAAAGAAAACTTCAGTTAACTGTGTTCTTCAAGCCAAATTAGGACCTATCTCATGAGCAAACTCCACAATAACAACAACAAAAACAACACTAAAGGCAGCCAAAAACTGCAAGGAAAACAGATTTACTATCAGCAGGCAATAGATGTCTCACTCTGTAACCAATTACTTGTGAAGTTAGTCATCACATTGATCCTTCCTCCTGTGAAAACTCCACAGTAGTTGTGCTGGTAGATGACAGAATGCCCAGCACACAGACTCAGAGGCTCCCCTTCAGTGTCAGCACAGCAAATCATTTCCTTCCACACCACATGAAAGCAGAATAGCTTTAACCGGCAGCATCTACCCACTCACAAATAGCTAAGGTTCTGCTTAGGAAAGGTATGCTTCTCCCATTCCTCAGTAGTCCATAGACTGCAGACATTATCTCCAACTCCAAAAACTGAAAAGGGAGGGTATCCTTTCCTTGTCTGATTGGCATGTATCATGTAACCAAAGACAGCATGTTTGAAAAAAGATCTTCTCACTCTTTCCATCACCTTGTCTTAGAGTGTGGACCATCAGTACACTTCCTCCTTTAAAACGCTAGCTCTGTGGAATAGGGTCCTTTAGGAGTCTAAACATTTCTGATGTCTAATAAAACCCTATTCCAACCCTAAGGATGGAACCTCAGACACAGGAGAAGATAGGGGTGGCTCAAGAACTCTGCTAGCAACACACATTCTAACCTGAAGGAAGACGGCGCTGTTTCACATCTTTCTCTACTCTGCAGTCAGAAAGCAATTGTGAAGAAATAGCAGTTCTATTACTAGTGCATAAACCAAGCCAATTTTCTCTCAGTCTTTCACAGGAGGTCTGCTTCTGTAGAAGCTAACTAATACTTCAACCTTGAGGCCTTGCTCCTTCTTAGCCTGAAATCCCATTTTCTATCTAAGTTGTTGCTCATCCTTAAAGGCCACTGTCAAATAGGCCCTCCCTCTCTAAGGCCTTACTATGGAAGCCCTTTCACTCTGAGTCTCCTTTGATCAGTTTTAATTCCTTAGTTTCTGTTACTTGTGGTCAAGTGTAGGTGAAAAAATTACAGAGAAAAATTCCAGAAATAAACTATAAGTTATAAGCCATTAGGTAGCATGAGGAAATAGTGTGTCATTCAGCTCCATCCTACCTAGAATAAAAATCATGTCTTCCTTCTGTAACACTACCTGTGTATTAGTCACTGGGTTGCTATCTCAAATATCATATAGAGCTAGACTCAGTAGTGCCCACTTCTTTCCAATCAACTTTCACTTTAATAGTGACTCCAGGAAGCATATAAGTAAGTAGTGATGCTAGTGATTGAGATATGCAAAACCCATGCCAAAGAGAAGCTGTAAAGTTCTTCTTTTAAGGGAAAAGGTAAACGTTCTTAATTATCAGGAAAGAAAGTCCTATGCAGAAATAGCTAAGTCTATAATAACGGTGAGCTTTCTAGTCATAAAATTGTGATGAAAAGAGAAATCTATGCTAATTTTTCTGTTACACCTCAAACTGCAAGCTATGGCAACAATGCAAATAAGAAGTGCTTAGTTAAGATGGAAAAGACATTAAATCTACAAGTGAAAAACATGAGAAAAACTGTATTCTGACAATGGTAGCATACTGCACCAGAAGGAATTCAGGCTTCTGAAGCGTTAGCATAGACTTTCCAGAGGGATAACAGGTCATTTACTCTAAGTTAGGATGGTGGTACAGACTGGCAAGTCAGTTTGAATTAACAACATACATACTGCTGGAGAAATCATGCCTGTCAATGAAGAGGCAACTGACACATTTATATTGCACTGACAACACACCTTTTATTAAATGTATTGAAGTGTTCATTATATCCATACTTTTATTATATATCATAATTATTCAATTTTGTTCACTTTATCATTGTTAATCTTTTACATACCTAATGTGCAAATGAGTCTTTGTCACAGGTGGAAATATATAATGAAAACCTAGTATAGAGAATATTGGACTTGTTCATAGTTTCAGATAACTACAAGGGTCTTCTTGGAACATAGCTCTTGGGAAAATGACAGCCTAGTCCCTGAGCACACAGCAGTTCCTAAAAAACAGTAATGACTATATTTTCCCTTCCTATACTCTACCACATATAATTCAGGAAGCTATACTCTAAAAAATTCTTAAAACACTACTAATAAACTAAAAAGTATTCAATACTTAACTTGCTAGGTGTTAACTGCAATATATATTTATCATCACAATCCTAATAGGAACATTCCAAAGAAGAAACCACTGTGAATCTCAACTGAAGCAACTGAGAGTTAAGTACGTTGCCCAGGGCCACACAGTTAACAGGTAGAAGAGGTGATCCAGAAAATCTAACTTAAGCAAAGTGCTTAGCAAGGGAAAGAGGAGGAAGCCTTTCAGTGTCAACCCTGTACATTTCCAGAACAAGAGATAGCTTAAAAGTCTTAGAAAACCAAAGGGGCACACTAAGGGTGAGGGAAGAGATTTGAGGATTCATGGCACAAAGTATACCTATACCATGTCTCTGATGACTCCAAATGACAATTAGATGAAAACTTGTTGAAAATAAAAGTCCTACAAATGATAATCATTATTACTTCTTGGGATCTAATGACAATCCTACACTATAGATAAAGTGGGAAAAATTTTCATTCAATAAATACTCTCATTTTAGAAGCATGCAGTTACAGTTTATGCAGAATGTCTTTAAATGTTCCCTACTGAAAAGCAGTAAACTCATCATATTGAAACCAGCTCTGTCATGATGTTATCTGTATGCTCTTCATGAGTAACAAGGCACCTACTGGTCAAAGAAAAGAGACCACTGTGCTGGTCTCTTCTCAAACTTCATGATGGAAAATATATTTTTAAGATCTTTTAATACTTGCAGCTTCGTGACCCTTATCCTTGGAGAAGCCTAACAAGATAAAATGCTGCTCTAAGGTACAGATATCAAGACAGTATCTATCTGGAAAGAGACAAGGCACCAAGAGAGAGGAATTGGCAAGGAGAGCTGTTTAGACAAAGAAGTCAGTAACAGGTTTGGCTGTAATCCCCATTTACCCATGCTCCAATGCAACCATCACTATTTCTAGTATTTTGTAGAGGAGTTTACGTTCTTAATTGTTAAATTGCTACTCTTCGATTGGCTTAAAAATACTTTTTAGTTTACATATTAACAAAGGTTTTTATTTAGATGCATTTATTAGCTTTTAGGTCATTATTATCACATTGAAAAGAAGATGAAGCACCAAAAAATATGGTTACAGGTGTTTCCTCCTACCCCATTATCAGTGCAGTTGGGACCTGCCTGTCTGTGGTCTTGGTCTTGTCCAACCTCACTCACTTTAACTCCCGTTCCACTCATCCTTTGCCTCTGCGATGTCCTCTGCACTTCCCGTTTGCTTTTGTTCATCCTTCCTCATGGCTTCTGTGCTATGCTTTCTGTGCTCTTCCATGCCTGCAGTCTGCAGCCTGTCCTCTCTGCTCCAGCCCGCCTCACGTACTACACTAGCTCCTGCTCATGCCACCTGCTTTCCAGTGCACCACTTTCAATCAATCACACATACACAAAGGCAATGCTGTAGCTTTTTACCCTTGTATAGACAATATTTTCATCTAGTGCATGTAATATTATGACCTCGTGGGATTTCTCTCTCAGAAACTCTTCAGTGTAATGATTGTCCCAGCCAATTGTGTTTTACCCCATCAGTCAGAGCAAAGATACCTGTGCTAGACAAAGAGGAGCACTTAGAGAACAGATGAAATTGAACATAGAAATAGGACTTATCTACTTTGTTATGCTTCTGTGTTGTTCTGTTAGCAAAAGAGAAAGAAACCTTGAAAGAAAACATGCAGAAAGGAAAAAAACAACAGGAAGGGTGCAAGAGGAGAGAGAAAAGACACAAGTTAGCAAAGGAATGTGATAGATGTGATAAGTCAAAGTTAATTCCACACAGTTGTTAATATCAGTCTAAAAACATGTTCCAGTAGCTTTATTCCTATCTGTGGCCATTTGTTAACAGCTTTCCATTATTCTCTCAGAACACAGCCTATGGGATGTGGTTTACTGGTACTCTTTTCCTATCGTTGGTTCTGTTCTTCACAACCCAAGCTCTAAATCTCTAGAGCACCTTTCTTCTCTAGAGTAATTCTTGCGTTTCTGGCTAATCCTGTGTCATCCTCACATTTCCATAAAACTCTGCAGTCTAAGGTTGGTCTTCAGTGTTTACCTGTGAACCACTACATACTTGTCTTATTAGCCCCAATGTGCTCTGTAGAAAATTTATTTCTCCTCCGTTCCTATTAATATTAAGAGCATGAATAATAATAATGGCAACTGGTCATACATGCTTCCTATGTACCACATTCTAAGAGCTTTTTACTTTAATTAACACTTTTAACTAAAGGATAGGTATTATCTGCTTCTTAAATATAATAAAACCGAAGTACATACAATACAGAGAAATATTTCATCCCTCATAAATTAACCAAAGTTTCATTAGACACATGTCACTTGAGTAGAGTCCAATTATGCTGCCCAAGAAGGAAACCTTATTGATCACATGGTAAGCCATAAATAAAATGTATAAATCATACCAGGAGCACATAATTGGTAGAGCCAATATTTGAAATTAAGAGTCTGGTTTCAGAATGTGGTTCTCGACCATTAATCAATGCTGCTTCATAACAACAACAAACTTTACTAAATGAACTCCTCATTAATTACAGCCTTTAACTCTTTATTAATAAAACGTTTTAGAAGATGCTGTAATCATCACTTTTTTTTTTTTTTTTTTTTTTTTTGGTTTTTCAAGACAGGGTTTTTCTGTGTAGCTTTGAAGCCTCTCTCTGGAGACCAGGCTGGCCTCGAACTCACAGAGATTCGCCTGCCTCTGCCTCCCGAGTGCTGGGATTAAAGGCGTGCACCACCAACGCCCAGCTATAATCATCACTTTTAAACAACAGAACAACTATGAATGACAAAGCTAATGCAACCCACAGTTACAGGGCCAGCATATGATGGGGCTAGAATTCAAATGTAGGTCTTCAAACCCCAGAGCCTCAGTTTTGAATCATCTTCCATACTGTTCTTCTTGCCACAATATGACATTTTCTAAGAATGTCCTTGCTTCCTGGTTAACATGTCAAATACTGAGCTGGTCTGCCAATTCAAAACTTCCTTTCTTAGGCAGGTCAACATCAATCCCTTCCATTCCTTGAAGCTACCTTTTGCGACCTTTAGTTTCTTTGACAAACTGTCAACAACTTGCTGCATCAATCTCTTTGTATTCAGTCTAGATACAATTCTTTGAGAGTTCTCTGAATCCCTAGCCTCCTTTACCAAGTCTTTCTTTGTATAAACTGGTCTTTCCAGACCAGATTGACAGGTCTCTGTGTATACAAAAGCCATCAAGCTAGCACCTATGCAGAATTGCTTGCCAGTTATTTGTTCACAGTGCCCGCCTTGTGGTGAACTGACATGGTCCTAACCTTCAACAATAACCCCTTATAGAGAGCAAGCAGATTTTTCTAATCATGCCATAGGCACTCAGCTCTCTACTTCACTGATTCAAATGTTTTCTAGACTCTCAAAGAAGTTACCTTGCTTGAGCCAGCCCTCTGCCTCCACTCCACCCCTGAGGAATATGCCAAAGCTTATGGAATAGCGCCTAGGCATCTCTTACCTTCACATAAATACTCAGAAACATTTTACAAGCTGTATCTATCTGCTTTTCTTATACACTTACACATTTATATATGAAAAATGCATATCCTTTCTGCTTTTCCCCACAAATTACTACATCCAATTTCTTACCAAGATCTCCCTTCAACTTCATACATATGTTGCACATCAGTCTGGTCTTCTCAGCTAAAGCTGTACTGATTATCAGTTTTCTACATCCCAATCAATCTGTCCATGGACTATTTTAAACAACTTCTTAAAATACTAAAGCAGAAATCCAAACTCCTATCTTTACATAACTTACAAAACCCCCTTACCTAGTAGTTCCTGCTTGCTTTTAAAGCTATCAAGGTTTCTTTGCTATGAAAAAAAATGGCCACACTGAAAGGTTTCTCAACAGAGACTAACCAAATTAATTGAAAAATCAACCATGTACATAATGAATCCACATTGTTTCTGGCAATGCTCACCATGTTACATTGTGACTTCATCACAGTCTTGGTTCTGGACACAAAGTATACATACTTTGTACTACACATGTCATTGCATGCAGTATAAACAAACATGCTCCTTCAAGCACCAATGCTAGGAACTGTGGTGTTTTTACTATATATAAAATGCATTGTGCTCATGTATAAACATAATGGTTCAACTAGAGAAAACATTTCTTTTCATTTTCCTCATTTTCTTACCATTATTCCTCATCATTTGAGTATCAAATTGGCATGTTTTGATTATATTATTAGAATGTTGGATTTTTAAAAGTATTTTTTATGTTGCTAACTTGAATTTCATTTTTTTAAAATGAGTTTTGACTTGAGATCAAGGATAGAATTTCCAACAATTTCTGAAATGTCCCCTAAACATCTTTCTATCATTATCTCCTATATGTTTATGCAAGCTAGCATTCTTAATGCTGACAATTATAAAATAAAAAAAATCAACTATGTAAAGCACTAAATATATTCCATTCTGTAGTATTTAGTCAACCAAGATTTAATTATGCAGAAATAGACATATACATACATCATCACTATTTTCTTGTCATTAGTAAATGGTAAAATTATATCTATACAAAAATGCTTTAAAATGAACTCATGATTTGTTATCAGTAAATACTTGTTTTGTATACCTATTTTATACTCCTAGATAGCAAACATCACCTAAAAATTTGAGGAAAAAAAGGTGCAAATGGAAGAGGTTTAAGAAGCTTTGCTGTGATGTACCACACAGAACAGCCTGTTTCCTTCTTTGCATCATAGGGTCCATGACAGACAGCATGAGCTGCACTTTCCCCAGGACAGCGCTAGGGTCTGACAAGGGGCCAGGCACACTCTATGCAAACACTTTTTTTAATGAAGGAATTAAGGCTGTTTCCAGCAGGGGACTTCTTCCATCTTATTTTGTTCTCCTTTGTCTCCATTACTTTCCTAATCCATCCCTATCACACCCTGCTGTGACCCAATTCAGAAATTTCTAGTACCCATCCATTCAAATCATCAACTAAAGCATCTAGTGATTTTATTTGGAAATTGTTTTTATAGCAGTCATGAGGAAAGAATAATTCCTAATGAGTAATTCTGATCTCACTGGAGAAATGACTGCCCTCTTCTCCAGCATCCATTACTGAATTCTGACTACTTTATCTTCTGTAGTTTATGTGAGCTCTTTGACTTTAAGGAGTAATTACACATATTTTTCAAAAATGCACACACAATGATCAAAGTTTAAAAGAACTGCTTTTATTTTACATGACTTAGTTGTAAAGCTTAAAAATTATCTAAAAAATCTAGGTGTGTCTCATCATCCATCATGGTCTTCAATCATAAGGACTGAATTTTCAAGTCAACAACCTACACAAACAATTGGAAATTCTTTTTTCTGTGCTACTGTTCTTTAAAGGGATGGTAAATAATTTCATGACAGCTCACTTATTTTGCTGTACAACACAAAATTTCTTGGCCTAAATAGTTACAAAGGGGAAAAAACTACTCATTTTTAAAAAATAGAAAAGAGCTCTCATTTCTTTTTGAAATACTCTAGTGTCTTGATGAGTGACTCAGCACCTTTAATGGGTTAGGGGTTAGCTTTTTTATACTCTGACATATTGCTGTTTACCTTCATGTATAAATCTTGTGAAAGATAAGTTAAGTGCTACTCAACTTTAAACTGCCCAGTGCTCATAAGATAGCCCATATCATAAATGGATATGCATTTATTCACAAAACTGGTGAAATTCGTCAACTTGATACCATAACAGCCCACATCTGCCAAAGAATTTTGATAGGATGCACAGGATGCTATTGTTCATTTCTATAGAACTAGAGTTCAGAAGAAAGCCATGATTTATACTTTACATTTGGCAAGTTTTTTTTAAATATATTACTATTTCCTGATTCAGTACATATGAAACAAGCAGTACTTCCTGATGATTTCTTCCTAACAGTGTTCTGTTCTAATCATTCATAACTCACTCTATGACAGCTTCCTCAGTTTAAAGCCTTTTTAGGTTTCTGACCGGAAGATACCCTAATTCCAGGGCTACATATTGAAAATGTTTTAATTTTCTTAGTAATATGCATAACATTTTTTTTTTAAAATTCATTATTCATTATTGCACAGGACTATCCAAACCCAAAACAAAGCGGGGGAGTGGGGAGAGCAAGCAAACAAACAAACAAACAAAACCTCAATTGCAAAGTGAGAATTTAAAGGATACAAATTTCAATCTGACCCAGAGCCCTGTCCTTCTGTTTCTTCTCTGTAATAAGCATGAGAGTGCTGTAAGCTGCACCTGTGAGGATTCTTGTTCACTGAGGCATCTTGGACTATATTTTTTTATAGCCTAGTTTACATGAATCTGCTCCCTCTGCTGGCCAATTCTGTATCTTCTAGCTTCCTATTTGAAGAGAAAAGTAATGGTTCCTGTATAATGAGTAAATGTTCCCTGTAATACACTCAGGAGCTGTGCAAACTAGGGAAAGACATCTGGAATTTAAAACTTCACACTACTCTCCCCTTAAGTAGTGATCTTAGTCTACTGAGATGACTGCTCCTTAATTTCTTTCCTTTCTAACTGGAATATCCAGTCTCTTGTAACTATACCTTTCCATATGTCCTATGGCAGTGTGTGCAAAAACCACAGGAGGGCGTGTTGCACTCAGATACTGATTAGTCAAGGCCACAAGAGTTCCTGACTGGACAAATACAACAGGGACTCAGAGCTACCAGAGACTCTAGTTGGTGCTGACTTAGTCAAACATAGATTATAATAGAATAATTAGGTCATTTTCTGACATATCTTAGAAACTTTTAATTTCAAAAAAGTACCTTACAATTGGAAATTTGAGTACGTTTTATTAAGTTCCAAATTTATTTTATAATACTGCCATTGATACCACAAGTTGCTATTTTATCTGCTGCTTTGTAATCTTACATCACTATGTAATGTGTAAAGCCTATTATATTCATTTATTTACATATCATTATTCAATTTTGTAAAGCAGGAATAAACACACCTGAGAAGCACACAGAGATTTATAGTGTCTTTCAAATACCATTGACTGTCACAGCCTTAAATGTTTTGTACTTTCAGCCCCAAACACTTATATCTGAATTGCATCATGGACTGTGGTATTTAATCAATATATTTACTTTGTGAAAAAAACTATCACCATTTCAAAAAATCTTTTCCTTGTTTTTGGCATTCCATTAGAGTCTCTCAATACTTAAGAGAATCACCATGGGTTTGGCCATATGAATACACTGAGGAGCAGAAAGAATCCAGAACAGAGAGCTCCTGTGTCTGTGCTTTGCATTTTGTAAGTATTGATGTCCTTGTGAATAATGGCCCATGAGTACTCAATCTTTCAAGTGTCTTACTGATGGAGTGAACATGCATCTCCACCTAATTGTTATGATAGGTGGGCTGACAAAACATCCTGAGTTCCAGTTACTTGAACTAAATTCAGAATTGTACACAGTACATAGTTTACAGTTTAATAGATATCACAACAGCTTGTTATTGCCACAGGCAACATAGCAGGAAAGGGAAACCTAGCATATAATCCCAAGGGAGCATGCAGCTTCCCACACTTATTGCAAATACTTTTTAAGTATAAAAGCAAAAATCCATAGCATATCTTTGTTATTTTTTGAAACAGGCTCTCACTAAGTAGCCTTGACTGGCCTGAAACTCATGTAAACCTGGCTGGACAAAAAACTCAAGAGATCCACCTGTCTCTCCCTATTAACTGCAGGGATTAAAGGTGTGAACCACCATGAGCAACATATTCAATATTTGCTAGATTTAAAAATGGGCTGATTAAGAATAGGTAAATGTATATATATATATATATATATATATATATATATATATATATATATATATATGGGTTATTAGCCATAGAGAAGAATGAGTGTATATTATTTGAAAAATAAATGGAAACTGGCTATCATCATGTTATATAAATAACCCAGATTCATAAAGATAAATATTACATGTCTTCTCTCATATGTGGAGTCTAGATTTAAAGAAAACAAACCACGACAGTAGAAGCATGACTATTTGGGAATAGGAAGGGGACCAGGAGGTGAAAGGAAGGAGGACAAGAGAGAGCAATAGAGGTGGGTAAATATAATCAAAATATATTATATGCTTGTATAAAAACATTACAAGAGAACTGATCATTTGGTACAACTAATGTATACTAGTAAAATTATTTAAAATGTAAAGTAAGTTTGGGTAAAATTTTAGGGAAAAAAGGAACATAAATGACATAAATTTAAACACCTGCAATCTAGGTGGGAAAATACATCGAACCTATCCTTGCTCATAATCGAATAGTAAATGCCAGAAACATTTTATATAATGCTACAGTTTTTCTGGAACAGGAAGGTAAGGTTTGTCTTGGAGTGAAGAGAACCCTGCTTCTCAAGCCTTAGCTCTCATGACTCCAAGCCTGGGCTTCAGGTGAACTCTTATAGAGCCTCTGCTGAGACAACTCTCCATCCTGTGTCAACATTTGGAGACTTGCTCATGGACTCACATCGAAGGAAATGGCACTAGTTATAAAGGTGAGTTCAAGCAATAAAAGACTCACTGGTGAGATAGAACCCACATAAGAAAACTACTGTGGAACTAGGCAGCATATAATAGAGAGCAACAACTTTGTCCTAAAGCATGAGAGAACAGGGAGGATATAATACTATGCTATAGTCTCCTCATGTGGGCACCTAAGAGACACTAAAGCCAATGGAGAATTCAGACATGAATCCATACCAGGATGAATTCAGATTTATTCTCTCTCATGACCCATATTTAGCCACTGTTAACAGCTAAACTCCCTGACACTGTTAAAGGCACTGTCTGTTGTGAACTTAGGTTCCAAGTGCTTTCTGACATGGTAAAATTTTGCCAGCTCCAACTTTACATTTGGGTGCTAGCAAAATTAACTGTTGTTACCTAACACTGGGATAGGTTCTGCAACTTCCTAAGGGTTATACTAACTGGAAGGGAGTCAGGTGGCTGGACAATTCCTGAATCTCAGACTTGAATTACAAACTGGGAAGGCATTTATAGAAAAGCAAGAAAGAAGAAGAAAATGTGGTCAAAGACAATAGAGGAGTATGTGAAATATATAATGACATTTTGTGATTCTCACACTCACATTTCCTTACTTGTAGACTTCCTTTCTGCATAGAAGCAGAGAACATGGGATGAACCGTACACTCAATATTAGTGTTCATCCTGGCTTACCTTGAAAGAAAAGGACTCACTGTCAGACCTGCCCAGTGACAACCAGTAACCTAATAGAGTGGGATAACTGGAAGATCGTCAGAGATCAGAAGGTTGTTTTAGGACCAGTGGGCAAAAGGACTTCCTCTGAAAGCCAGATAACTTTAAGAGTTCCATCTCAGAACCCCGGGTGGAAGGAGAGACCCAACTCTGGCAAGGTGTTCTCTCATCTCCACACACATGTGTGTTCCCCCCGCCACACACACACACACACACACACACACACACACACACACACACACACACAGTAATAATAGATAAAATAATTTTTTTTTAAAAAGAAGGTTGGTCTAACTAACTTCATAATCTCATCACTCTGATGCTGTGATTTGACCTTGTATCCACAGATACAACTGAAGTGTAGTAGGGAATGCCCCCTTCCCTATACACAGTCCTCCACCACACACACACACACACACACACACACACACACAGCACACCCACAGAAGGTACAGACAAAGCTCCACCAACAACCTATATACTCATGGAAGTTTATCTGCAATTGAATCTGTATAGGTGGGTCTTTTGCAGTGGTAATTTTATGTGTTTATTCCACAATGTTTACATTTCCTCCTGGTTTAATTACCACTAGATTCTATAATTTAGAAATTAGCTACAATGCTGAATGCTGCATACCTTCACTAAGTTGTATCTTAATTATAGATACCTTAAACTCTTGTGTGCTTTCTTAGATTCTGTATTGAGAAAAAATAATTTTTAACATTTTAATAAGGCTTCCTATGGTATGTTTATGTGTCAGTAGCATGCAACTATAGTCCTTGCTATTTCCGAGGCAAGGGAGGAACACTACATTTTTATTGGAAATAAAGGTGACTTAGAGCAAACCTGAAATCAGAATTCTAAAACATGACCAAGAAATTTTGGAGAACAATATGTAGGCCTTTTCCTTTTTCAGGTTACCAATATTGCAGGTACCACTCTAACTTTTAATTTTTAAACTATTTAATTCCCCAAATAACACTGAAATAGGAACTGTACTTGAGCAAATTTCTGATGTAAGGAACAGAGGCACACAGAGCAACTTGCCCAGTATGAGTGCCAGGAAAGCTGGGACACTGCATGCATAAGACTGGGGCCCTAGAAACCTAGAGGCAATACTGCAGTGCTTTTCAGCACTTGCCATGGCTAAGTGATTTGAGTTCTCCACTACTGCTATAACACATTTAAAACAGGATTAAACTCTAAAAGGTTTCTACTAAGTCCTCTAAGGATCACAGAGCTCATAAGTTAAATAAGGAAACAAAGCACAAACAAGAAAGAGAAAAGGGAAAAATGGTAAATACCTTTGTCACCTTTAACCTGGGACTTCCTTTAATAAGTGAAGTGTTTGTGACTCAGTATAGTTCAACTTCACCATAATTAATATTATAAGCTTAACTATAATTAAATCACTGCCTTAAGAGCTGCATTATTAAATAATCGTTGATTTAATGATTATTTTAAAATAAGTAAATATTAATAGAATCCAGTTATTTTGTTGGGCTATTTTTCCATTCTTTATTATATAAAATAACATAAAAATAGGTCATATAATATATAAAAATATGATTATATTAAATTAGTATAAAAATTAAATAAGTTCTCTTACTAGTAAGACTTATTTTAGTGTTTCCCATATAACCCAGGAGTCTATTAAACCAACTTCAAAAAATTTTAGGGTTCATCTTGAAGGTATTTTAGCAAACAGTTATATAGAACCCCAATTACAATTTCTCCTGTACTACAAATATCATGTGAGGTGAAGAAAATCCGTGCACTGGGAAGAGGGAGATGCAAAAGTGACAGCCATTTCACTTGGCAATATGAAAGGTCTTGATCCACTGTTCCAACCTAGAACCATGATTCTTGGGACCTGTCTCAGAGAGAGAAGGCAGTAAGAAATGACTGTCCAGGTTTCTAACACACACACACACACACACACACACACACACACACACACACACACACACACACACACACACACACACACACACACACACACACACACACACACACAAACCAACAAAAAAAACCCAAACAACAACAACATCAACAAAAACCCAACTAATTCCTTTGACACCATTCTAAGAGAGAAAAAAAATGCAAATGGCTATAGCATATTAAAACTGGAACCCACTACTGCTCAAATTGAAGTAAGGCAAAAATTCATCTCCAGGTCACTTCTGGATTTAGATTCCTAGGAAACAGATATTTGAAGTTTGCAAGAAAAGCTGCAGAGTATTGGGACTGTGTTTACAGTCCAAACCCCACTAAAGACCTCTAAACCTGGATCTGTAAGAGGTTAATATAGAACTTTGCATGCACACATGAGTGTGTGTTTAAAGACAGGCTTTCATTATATAGTTCATGAGTTCTGGGATTACAGTCAAGCACCACCATGCTTATTTAAATTAAACATTATTGGTCTCTGAACTGATATAAAACTTGAATCCCTTTTGAACAACTGATTACTATATAAAATATGTGTAACTAGAGACATAGTCACACTTGTCTTACTATATTATAAATCCCAGAGTATTTTGAATTTGTATCATTTAGTGAGACACAAGTGGCTAAAGTATTGTTTTTAATGTTAAAAATTACCAGGTTTATTGTTAATAAAAGATGGCAGAAGTGACAGCTTAGCTTTTTCTTCCCACTCAGTTTCTGAAATGAGCTGATCAATACAGGAAAAGCTCCTAAGGGGCAATTTTATTCTATTATCTTAATGAGACAGAAAGACCAAAAAAAAGGTCTATTCAGGGCAGTTTACAGTTCTCAAAGTTATTTGTTCTCTCGCTGAATATTTTAAAGACAAGATACCAAGTAGCAGAAGTAACACAACCCTGTGGTTATAAAGGTAGGGACAAAAACCAGCATTGAGAATTTTGGCTAGAAACCTGTAAAGACAACAATCAGGAAAGTTGAATGACAGTGTGTGTGGTTTCTGGGACTTTTGCCCAGAGTATTAGTCAAAATGCACTGGGGCATGAGGAACCGTCACATATGGGAGACGTCACTTACAGTTCATGAAAGTAAGTGACCAAGAAGTGGAAATCAGGGTCCATTACTCATGACAGGATAACTGAATTATCCCAGTACCAATGCTGGTAAGAGCTGATGAAGGAAAAGAAGGGTAAGAAAAGAAAGATGTATCTATCTCATACTTACACATTCTGGGCCACAGTTTTGATCCTGGTTGTAATGCCCCCTCTCTTCTTTCCCCCGATTTCATTTACAGAAGTCTCTGTGCTTATGTTGTTTGTGTGAGTCTGCAACTACCTTAAAGCTGACCCCCACATTACCACCTCCAACATTCTCCTGAGAAAGCAGCTGATTAAATACCCTCAGGGTAAATGGACCAGGAATATGAAGCTGTCAAACTGACCAAGTAGTGGATTTGTTCTGCAGAGACTCTCCTGTCAGACACACTTCCTAATTTCCTTAAAGCCAGGACTCTGGCAGCAGCCTCTTGTTACATAGTATGCTGCCTTTAAAAGCTTATAAATTCTTTCTCTCCATTCTTCATTTTCTCTATAGTTTGCACTGTGACTTCTGCTACCGATCTGTCAAAGGCCATGAGAAAGCCTTAGTGAACCTACACTGCATTTTCATGATGGCCACTTTCACTTTCCAAAACACCTAACCAATCATCTATATTTTAAAGCAACTAAAAACAAGGATCACTACCTTGATGGCATTACTTGGCCCCCTAGTCTATAATAAAATGAGGCAAAAAAAAAAAAAAAGCAGGAGATAGACTAACAAGCAGACTTTGATGAGAGATAACAAAATACTACAGTTTAAATTATAAATCTATGCAAAGTTATTCTTGAACAAATGCCAAATGCATATGCCTTTGTTCTTAGAAAAACACTTCCCTGTTCATTGCTGACACTAATGGTTTAGTTGGGTGTCCTACCCCTAAGTTTTGGACAAATGTTCCTTGAAATCCAGCCGCCTGAGTTATCAGTTTTAGTCTCAGGCTGTTCCTTGAATGTTTCTGCCTTCGTGGAGGCATAAAAGCATGCCATACTAATAACATCCATCATATCACAGAAAGACCTTTCCTTCAGGGAGATGTGAGACATAGCAAACTGCAATGGTGAAGAAAGCATGAAGACCTTAAAGTCTTATATTTAAATATATTTTATGTAGTTGAATATAGACTTAATCTTTCACATTTTCTATTACAGCAGATGTCTAATGATGACATGTATCTGCCATTACAAAAAAAAAAAGATGGCTCAGTGGTTAAGAGCACTGACTGCACTTACAGAGAACCTGGGTTGAATTCCCAGAACTGACATGGCAGCTAACAACTATCTGTGGCCCCAAGTTCTAACACTTTTACAGAGGCAAAACATCAATGCAAATAAATAAAAAACAAACAAACAAAAAACCCAAGCCTATCTTGTAACAACCTCCCTTTATCGAGGTAGTCCCTCTACAACTACTAGAAATTATAAATGACACTATATTGGTTATTAAAATATTTTCTTATCTAAGAAGTCACTCCTTAGCCGGGTGGTGGTGGTGCATGCCTTTGATCCCAGCACTAGGAAGGCAGAGGCAGGTGAATCTCCATGAGTTTAAGGCCAACCTGGCCTACAGAAAGTGCAGGAGAGGCTCCAAAGCTACACAGAGAGTCCCTGTGTGTGTGTGTGGGGGGGGGGATCAAAAAAAAAAAAAGAAAAGAAGTCACTACTTGTAAGAATTTCTTAATTTGAGAAGGAAAGACACTGACATCATACACTAACAGGGAGGCTCTTATTTTTGATAACAAGCAGCCTTTGAAGTTGTTAGTAGGAGAAACAGCAGGTTCTAACTGAATCACAAGGACAATGTGTAATCCTTGATTGACACTTTCCAGTCACCACAGTAAGTTTTCTGAAAAGAACTTTTTAATGGAAAAGAACTATGATTTTGAAGTCCATATGGGCAATACAAAGAAACACAACCATATATGCACACTCTACAAAGTGTAGAACTGATAGATCTGTACGTATTGTAAATCCTAGCTGCACTTGGCTAGGAAGATAGCTCAGTCAATAAAGTGGTTGCCTTGAAAACACAGGACTTGAGTTAGAGCTTCAGAACCCATGTTGGGTCCCTATGGCTCACTGGCCAGCCAGCCTAGCTATTTTGCAAGTTCTAGGCCCCTGAGAGGCCCAGTACCAAAATGGGAGGGGGGAGTTAGATGGTACCTTAAAATATACATCCAAGTTGTCCTACTGGCCTCCAAATAATAGGATGCATGTGCACATACATGCTCACATACACAACACCCCATCAAAAGATAGGGTATTGTTTGAACATGACCCCAAAAGTTTTACTTTTGACACTCATCCACAAAATCAGCACTCAGCATGCTGATAGACTGACTATAGCATGGCAGCACATGCCACCTCAGTAGTGAGCACACAGTAAGGGTCAAGGGCATGTGAAGTTCAAATTTAAGGAATGATAATCTGAAAAGTCATGCATATGCCACTGGATCTGACATCATTACAGTAAACTGTGATTACATATCCATATAGTACTATAAGTTCTCCTCTAAAAAATGACTTTTC
Organism: Cricetulus griseus; assembly: GCF_003668045.3. Classification (NCBI taxonomy): domain Eukaryota; kingdom Metazoa; phylum Chordata; class Mammalia; order Rodentia; family Cricetidae; genus Cricetulus; species Cricetulus griseus. The sequence continues at coordinate 40,912,494 of NC_048597.1, read as the reverse complement.
TTTTAACTAAAAAAGAAAACACTACCTTCCATTCTTATTAAATGAAAGCAATTTTACAGATATATAGAACACATTAGAGAGTAGCTTATAAAATACAAAAGTTCACAAAACAACAACCACCTTTGAGAAACACTAAAACAGAAAGAAACTAAGAAAATAAACCAAAACTTGATGGAAAAAAATCAATTATTTTTTCCTACTAAATTCATTGTGCTCACAGTTATATACCATGATTCCAATTTAAAAGAAACCAAACTACATGTGTACATTTCTGCTTAGAGAAAATATGAAGAGGCTAACATCAGGAGCTCAAAGACACATGGATGAGGAGGTCAGTCCACTGTAGGTGATGCCTAGCTTCCTTTGTGCTTTTAGTATGATTCTCATCTGACTTATAAGCAAAAGAGAAACTAGCAAGTTAATTTAAAAACAATTAATTTAAATGTAGTTTAGCAGGACAGAGTATCAGGTTTCTGAGGTGTCAAATCAATATGCTGCCTTGGAAAAACATTTTCTCTTTCCAATCCTTTGTGACCATGAGACATCTTTTCACACTTGTTCAAAATTAACTGCTTCACTACTTAATTACTGCAACTATGGCAAATGGACCTTTTTGTCTGTAATTCAATTACTGCAGAAGGTTTATAGCTTGAGTATTAAGAAGTAAAGCATTTACTTGAATATATATACAGAAATAAAAGAGACTCAACATATCACAGTCTAATTAGTGGTGAATTTTAAAACCCTACTGTCTAAGTTTATGCCATGGTGTTTTAGCTTATAAGCCAATGTTCTGGGAAGCAGCAGTATGTACAAACACTGTTCTGCCTCACTTCCATAACTTGTATTATTTCCACATGTTGATTAGGGACCAGGGTTGACGTGCTGCAGTGAGTCCCTCACCCCAGAGTGTCACACCCACACAGCTCCTCAAAGTATCACCTAGGGCAGAAAGTTTTTGTTTGCAGGTTTGTCTTCCATACTCAGTGAAAGCATGATTGCTATAAAAGCTGCATTCATTGAGTGATGAATACTTGAACTGTCCTCAAAATAACTAAACTTGGGAACAAATGTCAGAGACAGTTGAAGAAATCACTGAATCATGTATAACCTAAAGAATGTGCAAAGAGAGAAAAACTGTTTCTTCCTTAAAGTTTTGTACCTCAAATCTTTCACTGAGTCGTTGCTAATGTATCAATGGTGTACTGAAAGTGTATCTTTAAAGGAGGAATGAAGTTAGTTCACATGTAGTACATTTATGGGCCTCCTTGTCCTTCCTAAGAATTACCCTCTGCATATCATTACACTGCATGGCTATGAAGAATATGAGTACATGTTGTCAATTTACAGCAGTGCTAGCATGATCAGCAGCTGCTGAGGACATGGTTTACTGCTGCTAAGGACACAGCCTCCTCTATAGGTCTGGATTGAATTTATGGCCTGCAGGTATAAAATTTGGGAAGTTTACATGTTCTCTCCCACCGCTTTGCTTGACTGTGATGCAGGGAGTAAAGATAAACAACTAAATAAGACTAAACACAAGATGATTTAAATTGGCAAAATAGTAAGTTTGGAAATTGCCAGAATTTCAACAGGATTACAACACATCTACTTTATTGTTCATGTACATGAAATATACCCTCAGTGCCCAGGTGGTGAAAACTTTGAGTCACTTAACTGTTTCTGCCTGATTTAGTGATATACACTATGTTAAACCAGTTATTTCCTGGTGAGGACTCTCCTGCCTTTCTGGATGGGATAGGGTTTTATTGGCAAGGCCTTTTTACTCACTGCTCCATCCTACATCGCACAAGTCCCTTCTCTAATCTCAGGACAAAGCAACCCCTACTTACCCCATCACTGATGACAAGGTCTCACAAGTTTCTAGGCACTTCCTGGAGGGTGGTGGGAACTAGTTGGGAACCACTGCACCATCTACTATATAAGAATTACAATTTTAAAAATAATTTAACACTATTTTGAAAAGCAATCTCATCAAGACTTTTTCCCTTAGTGACTTACAACTTCCTTTCCTAAGATATTTTCAAGAATACACAGAGTTCATTCGTTATACCCTTATGTGTCCTTGACTGGCTTAGTGATTTTTTGCATGATACGAATGCTTATAATCCTCATGTCATAAAAATATCTCAGTTAAAATTTCTACTTGTGTTTATGAGCTATCAAAATAGGTTTGTTCTTCATATACTGTATTATCAGCATTATTATTACTCTGTCACTGGAGTTTATTCTATTGAGGTGCCACCGTTAGAACTGTAAGACGTAATAAACCCTTCCCTCTGCTAAGTCATGGAAGTAGCACACACAAAGATGCATACTCCAAGACCTACTGGGAAAGAGTATTTTTTTTTCTTTCCCTCCATTTTTTTATTTGAAATAGAAACAAGCTTTTTTTACATGTCAATTCCAGTTCCCTCTCCCTTCCCTCCTCCCCTGCACCTCAGGAACCCCTTATTCCATCCCCTTTCTGCTCCCCAGGGAGGGTGAGGCCTTCCATAGGGGGTCTTCAGAGTCTGTCATATCCTTTGGGATAGGGTTTAGGCACCCCCCCTCCTTGTGTCTAGGTTCAGGGAGTATCGCTCTATGTGGAATGGGCTCCTAAAGTCCATTCCTATGCTAGGGATAAGTACTGATCTTCTACAAAACGCCCCATAGATTTCCGAGGTCTCCTCACTGACACCCACATTCATAGGGTCTAGATCAGTCCCATGCTGGTTTCCCAGCTATCAGTCTGGGAACCAAGAGTTCCCCCTTGTTCAGGTCAGCTGTTAGGTATGAACATTTTTTTGTTGTTGGTTTTTCCAGACAGGGTTTCTCTGTATTATTTTGGAGGCTATCCTGGAACTAGCTCTGTAGACCAGGCTGGTCTTGAACTCACAAAGACCCCCCTGCCTTTGCCTCCCAAATTTTCACAAGTTTGGAGTGACTAATGAATAGAACAATGGAAAGCTGATGAGTCATTTTTAAAATATGAAGTGCCACTCTAAAATTTGCAAAAGAGCAATGAAATTTCAGTCTATGATTATTTAGAATTGTAAATCTCTCTTAAATTATGATTTTTAACAATGACTTAGCATGAATGCTGAAATTTTACTGCTTCCCTTACTTATTTATAATGTGCAGCAAACCTGAAGGACCTTTCAGTAACTAAAGAGGCCTAAAAAAGTAAGCATTACAAGACCTAACTCAACAGAAGCACAGATTATTCCCTCTAAATATTACATAAATAATGGTTTCTGACTGAACACTGGCCTTCTCTCTGCTCTTTTTTGCAATGGTGTAATTATAGTGTCAGGTACAGCAAGCCCTAATGCCTTCACAATTTGGCTCTCTCACCAATCAACATGTTCATTTTAAATGGAAACCACTTTTCCTTTTATGTGACTATACCACGTGTGCTCCTTGACATCTTTAGAAATACTGGATTCCTGAAACCCTATTTAGATTTGGGGACATTCTATCAAAGATGTTGTATTTGTCTATCTCAGCTCCAGTTAAAATATGGAGTTCAGAAATGTTGATGAAGTCTACCTTTATGTAACTGTACATGTATACCACTTTTCACCTCTACCTTGTGTATACATTTTCCAGAGTTTCCTAAGAATCAAAAAGCTTTATGTGGTCAAACAAAGAAAGTTTGGCTGTTCATTTTTCTGTCACCCAAAACTAAGGCTCCCTTGTCTGTGTCTTCTAGCCACAGCTATTCATATTGATTCAACAGGAAGCAGCTGAAATCTTAAATTTTATTTCTTATATACACTGATTCCTTACCAGGCTTCCCTTATTTCTGGAACTCAGATCAAAGTTTCTTACTGTAGTTATTAATTGCTAACAGGATTTCTGATTTAGATAACGCAAGTGATCAGGCAATACAAAAGACCTACTATTCCTAAGCTTTCACTATGCCCTTTTTGAAGAGGCTAGGTTTTATTCATCAGGAAATGCCTGCTGCTATTATTATGCCTGGGACATATTAGGTGTTTAATGAATGTCCATTAAATAAATGTTTCTGCAATTGGGAAACCGTGTATTTCCTATACTCAGGATAATATGACCCAGACAAAGCTGGGGAAAAGATGATATCAAAGTCCCCTCAATGCTGGTGATGGTGGCACACACCTTTAATCCCAGCACTGGGAGGCAGAGGCAGGTGATCTCTGAGTTTGGGGCCAGCCTGGTCCACAGAGTGAGTGCCATGAAAGCAAGGGCTATAGAGAGAAACCCTGTCTTGAAAATCTAAACAAAAAGACCCCTCCCAATCTGAGACTGAATATTGATCAAATTACTACTTTGTCATATAAATTGCACACCGAAAATTTTACATCATTTGTGTCACCTTACAAAGGAAGACTTGAGCTATGTCATGTATAACTATGTTCTACATTATTTTAGGAACTTGACAACTTAGAACCTTACATTCAATAAGAAATCTGATAGCACCATTTTGAAAGCTTTAGAATATATGTATGTTCAGGGTCTAGAGAGATGGTTCAGTGGTTAAGAGCACTGGCTGCTCTTCCAAAGGATCTTGGTTCAATTCCCACCACCCACATGGCAATTTACAACTGTATGTAATTCCAGTCCCAGGGGATCTGAGGGTCTCACACTGACATATATGCAGGCAAAACCCCAATGTACATAAAATAAATAATAAATAAATAAATCATTTTTTTAGCCAAAGAAAAAAATGTATATATATATATATATATATATATATATATATAATCAAGACTTAGAGAAAGGAAGGAGATGGAAAGATTCTAAAAGTAAGAGGTGGAAGACAACTCCAAGGAAACAATGCCTTCTGGACACAATAGGGCTAACACACAGATGAACTCACAGAGACCATGACAGCTTGCACAAGACCTACAAGGGTTCACAAGACAAAATCCCATCACTGAGAAAGGGTAACAGTCACAAAGTCCCACCTCTAATAGAGAAGCTATTAGCAATTAATACCTGCTGGAAAGGGAAAATCAGTTTTCTTTAATGGAGTGTCACTGGGTATATTAACCATACTCCAAAGCAGGCCTCATGCCCAGGAATAGTTGGCCAATACAAAATGAACTCGTTTGTGTGTGTGCACGTTTTGTTTCATATTTTGTTTTGGTATTGTTGTACTGTTTGACTTGTGTTTATGAGAGAGAAAGAACATGAAATTGGGTAGTAAGTAGGTGGGGCTATATGGGAAGATTTTAAGAAAGGAAAGAATATGATCAAAACATATTGTATGAAAAAAAGATTTTTAATTAAAAAAATAAAAAGATGAAAAGAAATCAGAAAATAAAGACCATGTTCTTAAATATGTCTTTGAAAGAAATCCTGGATTACTTGCTCAACCTCAGTTGTCTATATCCAGGTATTTCATGTGATTTGACCTGAAACTTAACAGCACAGACTCTTGTGTTTCTCTTATCCATAACCTGTATGCACAGTTCCCAGGTCCCCTGTTCACTGTGTGAGGAAGAAATAGTCTAATCTTTCTGTCCCCTGACATCCTATAGATAGAAATAGGAAAACAGTAGTCTCTATAAAGCAATCTTCACACCTAGTTGTATTCCTACTTAGAACCGTGGCTTCCACAGAGTAAGTGCATATGAAAATCTATTATTATCATTACAATTAATCAGAGAACAAAAAACATTCAAAATCAACTTGAATAAGTTACAATTACCAACTACAGCTACTGGCCTCATTAACATCAGTACACCTAAGAACTACAGCTGGATGTGCCAGCCTTAGCTCTGCTGCTTCTTTGCTGCTTCTTGAGACAGGTTCTTTGCTCTTTCCCAGACTGGCCTGGAACCACTATGTAACCCAGGCTGCCATCAAAATCATGCTGCTTTTAATGTTTTAATGTTATCAGTGACTACTACAAAAAGAGAAATACTCTGTATGTCAAAATCTGTAGGAAAAAAGACAGGAGAAAAGGCTAAATAGAAATAGTGGGAGACATAGCCAGAACCTGGAAGCAACCCAGATGCCCCTCAACTGAAGAATAGATAGAGAAAATGTGGTACATTTACACAATGGAGCACTACTCAGCAGAAAAAAACAATGGAATCTTGAAATTCGCAGGCAAATGGATGGAACTAGAAGAAATCATCCTGAGTGAGTTAACCCAGTCACAAAAAGACAAACATGGTATGTATTCACTCATATATGGATTTTAGACCTGGAGCAAAGGATTACCAGCTCACAATCCACACCGCCAGAGAAGTTAGGAAACAAGGAGGACCCTAAGAGAGACATACATGGTCCCCCAGAGAAGGGGAAAGGGACAAGATCTCCTGAGCTAATTGGGAGCATGGGGAGAGGGGAAAGGGAACTAGGATAAAGAGAAGGGGGAGAAGAGGAAGGGCGAGAAGGATATGAGGGAACAGGAAGGTTGAGTCTGGGGAAGAATAGAGGAGAGCAAGATAAGAGATACCATAATAGAAGGAGCCATTATAGGTTTAAAGAGTTATCTGGCATTAGGGAAATGTCCAGAGATCTGATGACCCCCAACTAACAATCTAAGAAATAGTGGAGAGGCTACCTTAAATGCCCTTCCCCTATAATGAGATTGATGACTACCTTATATGCCACTCCACAGCCTTCATCCAATAGCTTATGGAAGCAGAAAGACACCCACACCTAAACACTGAGCTGAACTCCTGGAATCCTGTTTCAGAGAAAGGGGTGATGAGCAACGTGGTCAAGACCAAGCTGCAGAAACCCACAGAAACAGCTGACCTGAACAAGGGAGAGCCCATCCCAGAATGATAGATGGGAAACCAGCATAGGACTGATCCAGAACCCCTGAACGTGGGTGTCAGTGAGGAAGTGGGGATTCCTCAGCAATCTATGGGGCCTCTGGTAGTAGATCAGTATTTATCCCTAGCATACGAATGGACTTTGGGAGCCCATTCCACATAGAAGGATACTCTTTCAGCCTAGACACATGGGGGAGGGCCTAGGCCCTGCTCCAAATGATATGACAGACTTTGAAAATCCCCATGGAAGGCCTCACCCTCCCTGGGGAGCAGAAAGGAAATGGAAAAAGGGTACATGGGAGGAGGGGAGGGAGAGGAAACTGGGATTGACATGTAAAATAAGCTTGTTTCTAATTTAAATAAAAATAGAAAAAAAATAGTGGGAGACTAACTGAAATCTACTTGGGGAAGGTGGCTCATGCTGGGGAAGGTAGCTAATGCTTGCAATCCCAGCACTCAGGAGGCTGAGGGCTGCCAGATCAGGCCAGCCCAAGCTACAAATAAGACTAGATCTCAAAAGCAAAAACAAAACAAAACAAAAAAACACCAGCAACAACTTACAATATCAAAGACATGTATAAAAATACATTTGTTGTTAAAAGACATTTAAAATAAACAGTTGGAAAAGTGACAGACCATATGTGACAGAATAATTATAAATGTATTTTTTGTAAAAAACGCATAATAAATATTTGCCTTAGGGGCTCATAATAATAATACATACCATGTTTATAACATTGTCTCTGGGCTGGAGAGATGGCTCAGTGGTTAAGAGCATTGGATGCTCTTCTAGAGTACCCAGGTTCATTTCCCAGGACCCACATGGCAGCTTACAACTGTCTGTAACTCTAGTTCTAGGATTTCTGAAACCTTCACACAAACATATGCAGGCAAAAAAAAAAAAAAAAAAAAAAAAAAAAAAAAAAAAAATCAATGCATATAACGTAAAAATAAATTTTAAAAAACAACATTGTCTCTATAATAGGATTATGAGTTGGGGTTTTGTCCTTTTTTGATAATTTTGCTGTTTTTAACTTTTCTTTAACTTGAAATTCAAAAATAAAACAAAACAAAAAGATATCTCAGTACACTCTAAGTTTCTCTAAATCATAAACTCTTGAAAATTGTAACAGGCTGAGCAAGGTTCAACCTTTAACTTGTGAGTACTATTATTATTACTATTTCTATTGACAGTTTGGAAAATGAATAGGAAATATTCTTGAAGATCAGGCCAGTAGCACTTAAAACCTTAAGAACTTGAACTTGAAGCTGAGCATACTTGCAATCTACTAGAATCCCACCATTGAACAGAGGCTGAGGCAAAAGGATCCGGAATAGGGATAGCCTGGGCTACACAATTGAAAGGTTTAGAGTAAAGAACTTTAGAACCATAAACAGAAGCTAAATCCTCCAAAAACACAACATTCAACTCCTGAAAGAAACCAACTGTCTAAGTAATGGTTGCCGTAACCAGTTTTCTCTTCCTATGATTTCATATATATTACAAATGTTCAAATGATTAGGAAAGCAAGTCCAATATAATACAGGTTACCAAGTATGCTGTTGTACCATTTTCACTGCCAGAAGATTTTTAAAGTTTACACAAATCTTTGTTTTAATTAACAACCAAGATTCTGAGAAAATAACTCTGTTTGAATCACACCCTCTAGTCAGGAATGGCACAGGCAAAGTCTAGGCACCATCTAGTGGATGTTTTGTAAAGTTTCTCTGTTCTTGTGTACACTAAAATTCTGAATGCCATAATCCTTTAAAAAGTTCCTCTACATGAGAAGTGGCCAACCCTTACAGGCCCTCCTCAGCAATTACTGATACTAACTGGCCTAAAACATATAATAACACACATGATTGGCAATATTAATATTAAATTTGAAGTTGAACCTACACCACAATCACAAAGGACAAGAACAGGCCAATGAGAATTTAAATTGCCCAGAAGACAAATCAAAAACTATATATAGTTTGAAAGGAGAGCCAATTTAACAAACATGTTCTAATTTACTAGTGCTAATGATGTGAGAATATTATATCAAGATGTATAATTACATTAGGAAGGTAATTACTGTTACTCATTTAAACGAACCAAGCTACCTCTGAGAGTCAGAAGTCAGCAGAACTTTTTACTAGTAGTGCCATGTCTGTGACAGCACAGCTGCAGAGGCCTTCTTGTACCAGCAGGCATGTCAGCAACACAAGTCGTAACCAGTTAAAATGAAATTAATGCTAAAAGGAACACAGCATAAACACACATGGCAAAATAGAGGGCTGAGAGAGCAGACCAAATAGTTGTTTCAACTATTACTCCATAATCAAATAAATGTTTGCATTTACATTTAATCAAATAAAAATAGTATCTATTTGAATTATCCCAGCTGTAGACCATACCTGAACTGTTTATTTCAGAAGAGGTTTGGAGCATGTATTGGTTGGTTTCTGTCAACTTGACACAAAGTAGACATATCTGAGATGTGGGGATCTCAAGTGAGGCACTGCATTCACCAGATTTGGCCTGTAGTAAAGTCTCTGGGCATTTTCTTAACTAATGGTTACCCTGGATGGTGCTAACCCTGGACAACTGGTCTGAGTTGTACAAGAAACCAGGCTGAGCAAGCCTCAAGGAATGAGCCAGTAAGCAGTGTTCCTCCACAGTCTCTGCTTAAGTTCCTGCCTTGAGTTTCTACCCAGACTTGCCTCCGTGATGAACTGTAATTTGAGACAATGTAAGCCAAATAAATCCTTTCCTTCCCAAGTTGCTTTTGGTCATGACCTTTTATCACAGCAACAGAAAGCAAACTAAGATGGGAGGAGGTAGTAGTTTTGTTCTACTTTTTTAGAGATAGTGCATATATGTATTAAGCTTCTCTTAGATATTTTTTATATTTTTATATTTTAATACATAAATTAATGATTTATTTGAAAGACACTACTCTTAAAAGTTTGTATGCAGTCTGTCATAACTCTTTTCTGTGGGAACTTTTGCATTTGTTACTACTGATCCTAGTGCTACACTTTGCAATAATTTCAGCTTCGGGAGTTATTCTTTTAAAAGTGAAAGCAATCATTTTACAGGAGATGTGACTACAAACATAATTCTTGGGTACCTTCTAATTTATAAAGGGAGAAAACAAGACCCACAGATGTCAAGGTTAGCTCAGTCAGCAGAGCCAAGCTCCGGATCTCTTGATCACGTGATTAGAGAGCCCATTCCACTGAACCACACTCACTTTTTAAATTCCTTTTCAAATAAAAATGAGATGTTTTTATTAAAATCTTCTTAAGGAGAAATCTTAATGTCCTACACTTGGATCCTACAAGATCCTAAGGGAACTGCTACGTAGGTGGGTCTGAAAGGCAAATAAGGTAGTTACTGTGTCATCCCCCATCACCACAGCACTGGGAAGGGGATGAGGCAGCTGTCCAGAACTGGGCAAAAGGGGCCATCTCTGTTATCCACCACATCGTTCTTCAATTTGCTGTAGCTGAGGAGCAGGGCAGCCTCAATGAATGCTAGGAAAACACAAGCCCACAGAGAACATTCATGAGCTGACCCTCATTATTTGAGAATACAGTCCTAACTTTCTATTCTCTCTCATCATCTCTCAGAGTAGGTAAAGACACTCCATGCATTCTTTCTTTTTGGACTGGTTCCTGTCACCCTGTGTATTCCTCCAAGCCTCTGGGACAACTGACACTTGTATTTAATTATCACATTATGGTTATATTCCTGATTGTTGTTATTTTAGAATGTATGCTTTGGTATTCACAGAACCAGATTCTGACACAATAAATGTGTGCATCAACTGGAAATCTATAGATCCGGAAGCAAGTATTAACTCTAGGCAGATGAATGTCTTGGCTATCTTACTTATCTCTAACTCTGGTTCACCTCATCTGGTCCTGGAAGAAGCAGCCCCTCCAAATCTAAGTAATCTTACAGTTGGAATCTGGAAAACACTCTACACCAGATTTCAATTCAGTAAGATTTATTAGGCACAGCTCAAACACAATTCTCCTGCAACAGCTTTAAAAGAAGTCTGGGGAAAATAGTGATAAGACAAACCTCAAAGGGGTCCTTTGTAGGTTACATGTGAATTGCTTTTGAGACTGTCTGTAGACATCTTAGTTTGGCTCCACCTCTATACAAACTGCTCTGGGAGCCTAAGAAAAGCAGCTTTGAAATGTGCAAGTACACAGATCTTGTACTGCTGCCACAGGCCTGCAGCCACTGCCAAAGGAAAGGGTGAGTCAAAGCAACTCTACACACCGCACTTGTCCATGTCATCCTCTTACTTGGCAGCAATACACTGGATCAGTCATCCTGCTGAACGTCCAGAGTACAAAGTCATTACTAGAGCAAAGGTTTCCTGTCCAAGAACTTTCAACTGATACAAAAGTTTAACATTTCTGTGCAAAGGGGGTCTTTTTATTTAATTATGATATACTTGGAATCTATGACAAATTAAAAGACCAGTGATACAGTGGGTTACACATTGCCAGACTAAAAGTAGGACACCCAGGTCCATCTTCCCGGGTCAGAAATGGTACTGGCACTTATTCAAAGAATAAAGTCACACCAACAGGTGAAGTTTCTAGCACCAGTTATTCAGCCAGAGAACAGTCACACATGCACACATGATGCCTTTTTCCAGGCTCTTTGCCATTTATTTCTAATTTAAAGGGATTAAAGATACGGCACTAATAAGTTCTATTTTTCTTGTGGAAAACAGAAGTGGCATTAATGATTTGGGTAAAATTATCTCAGATGTTAAGTATAACTATTTCCCCCCAAAAATTAACTTTTCATTTTGTGATTATACCACTGTGGTCATCTCTGCAACCATACACATGCAAGCAACATTAACATATATATTAATATGTAATAATAGCAATTAAAGAAAAAGAGGCCATGAATCTGAGGGAATTGGAGGCAGAAGGTACATGGAAGGGATAAGAAGGAGGAAAGGGAAGAGAGGAAATAATTTAATTATATTTTAATTTTAAAAAGTAAAGAAATTTATTTTTAATTTAAAAACTATGAGGCCCCCTTTCTCTATTAACATCATCTAATAGACTCACAAAGACTGTTTCTACTTATTTGGAACTTTACCACGGCCTGACTCTGATCTCTGAACTCCATGTATAGGACTCAGAACTTTTAAAATAAAACTTTAATGTTCTCCCTGACTAGACTGATACCATTACTATAGGAGTGAATTTATTACCTTTAAAGAGGATTAATGCAATTGCTTTTTGACAATCATTTGTTCCTCTCTAGTGCACCTGGTCCTTTCACTCTCCCTCCTTCCACCACAGGATAAAGAAAAGAGAAGGCCTTTGTCAGACACTAGCATCTTCACCTGACTTTCCCAGGTTTTAGGACCAAGAGAAAAAAATATTTTCTTTATAAATTTCCCAGACTGTGGCATTCTGTTATAGCAATATAAAACAAACTAAAACTCCTACTCTTCACTCTAAACAATCCTAAGAATAACACAGTGAGAATAAACTTTATAGGATATCTAACTTAACCTCCTCATTGCAATAAATGAAAGCAAAAAAAAAAAAAAATCTGCTCAAGCTACAGAACAAGTTTAAGATTAAGAGAGCTGGGCTGAGTATAAAGTTATCCATGAAAATGCTTTTCATTCATCACTGAGATAAAACTACATATTTAAAGCAACATGTTTACTTTTTTTAAAAAAGTGTATCGTTGACATTTTTCACAACAAACAAAATCCTATTTCGTTAAAAATCACAAAGTATTGAAAACTAAATGTATAATATATATTAGGACTTGGATACAAGGTACTTGTCCCTTCCCCGAAGTCTAAAGTGTTTGCTCCCACCTGGTAGCTACGGTCTTTGGAATGTGATAGGATTCTGAGGACTCTGACCTAGTCAACAGATTAAACTTTTTTTTTTTTTTTTAGTTCAAATTAGGAACAAGCTTGTTTCACATGTCAATCCCTTCTCCCTCTCCCTCCCCTCACCCCACCCCTCCTCCCAACCCCGACCTACCCCCCACCCCATCCACCCTCCACTCCCCAGGCAGGGTAGGGCCCTCAACGGGGGCTCCACAAAGTCCACCACATCATCCTAGGCCAGGCCTAGGCCCTCCCCCATGTGTCCAGGGCAAGAGTGCATCCCTTCACATGGGATGGGCTCTCAAAGTATCTTCTTACACCAGGGAAAATACTGATCCATTACCAGTGGCCTCCTAGAGTGCAGAGACCTCCTCATTGACATCCATGTTCAGGGGTCTGGATCAGTCCTGTACTGGCCTCCCAGACAGCACTCTTGATGGATTCACAAAATACTGTGACTGGAGGATCAGATTGAGCTGAAAGAAGAAGGCTGATGGGTATGTCTTATAGATATACCTTGTCCTGTCCGTCTAGCCAATTTGCTACCAAGGTGGCTTGTGGTAAGCAGCTCTGCCACCTCCAGCCTCCTCCACCACGATGCTTGGCTTTGCCTCAGGTCCAAAGCAGTGAGACCAAACACATATCCAACTAAACCTCTGAAACCCTGAGCCAAAATAAGTCCTCCCTTTAAGTATTTTCTTCTCAGGTATTTGTCACAATGTATGGACCACCATATATACTAAGCACCCATTGCTATGATAGACACATTTGATAAAAAGGAAAAATACTATGTGAGAACTTTTTTGGATAAAATTTATCATAGGACCCTAATATTCTCTAAGAAAGGTTAAATTAACTTGGTACACTGTACTCTAGTGGACTGTAATATAACAGCAAATGTACTTTCAATACTCCTTCATTTCAGCTGCTTTCTCAGGATTCATCTACTTCAACTACTAAATAACTGAGCATTACACTTTGATGTCATCTTGAAGAACTACCCACATCACAACACAATTTCAAAAACATGCACTTTGAAGTTTCTAAAGAGCCACCAAGTGCTTCCCATGTAGGGTCTTCCCTTGGAACACCATGTTTAATTTATATTTGAAGACTGGTGTCATTATCCTAGATCTCTTCCATTCAGAGTATACATCAAGCATTTTTCTATGAAAAGATCAAATCCTACTAATATTTACTTTGCAGACTGTAATTTAAACATAACATTCTTTCCTCTATAATGTGAATCATAGGTAGGTAGGTTGGGGATGGGGGAGGAGGAGTGGGGGTGAGGAAGAGGGAGAAGGGATTGACATGTGAAACAAGCTTGTTCCTAATTTGAATTTAAAAAAAAAAAGTTTAATCCGTTGACTAGGTCAGAGTCCTCAGAATCCTATCACATTCCAAAGACCGTAGCTACCAGGTGGGAGCAAACACTTTAGACTTTGGGGAAGGGACAAGTACCTTGCATCCAAATCCTAATATATATTATACAGAATCATATGTGAATGTGCAAGATAAACACTTTATTTTATACTCAGAAAGCTCAGGTGAAGAGGTCTTAAGGTCTCACACACGTGAATCCAAGGCATCTGTCCTAACATGCAGTTCCACAGCATAGCTGAAAGAACACTCCTCTGTGAATGACCAAATGAAAGGCAACACTTCTAATATTCCATGTTTTAATAAGGCCTCAATATGACTCAGGATCTGGTGCTTAGAGTTTCCCCAAACACATTAATCTTTCTTTGGCTATCAGAGGTGAATAATCAGAAGTAAAGGCTTTGAAAATATATTTCAAGGGAAAAAAAAGAAAAGTAGAATTTTTAAATTAACTTGCATTTCTAAATATATTATTACTTCAATGCACCATTCCACTGTGAACATTCAGTTACTCTGGGGACTTAATATTCTTTCCCTATCTAAATATTTACAACACTGGTTTCTCAAAGAGACCATCAGTTTGTAGCTGTATATGGATCTAATAAAATGTGTGAATAGTTTTATACTGCTGTACTCAATTTTACAGTTCCTAAAAGTCTTCTGGGACATCATTCTCAGTGTACTTCTGGCTCTGTCCATTTCATTCTTTGATTTTCTTTGGTGAAAAAAAAAAAGTACTCACTTGCATTTCACTGAATATCATTCACAGATTTTTTTCCCCCTCATCTTAGTTATAATATTGATGTCTGCTTTCACAACTCAATCTTGAGATGAAGATTTGACTTCTCCTTTGGGGATCAAAAATTCAGAATAAACACTGGTCTCCGTTTCTTGCTTCTCTTATTAACAGTCTCAACGGTGAGCTTAAATCTCCGCAAAGCTCAACATCAGCATGCACTACATGTAACCAAGACTTGCAGTTATAGGCACAACACTTATTAGAGCACCCGAAACTGAATGTGAATGCTTATTTTGATTTCTTGACATCACCCCAAATCAAATAACTTTTGTTGCGTAACTGCAGGATGTCCAGCTGAATCAATGAACATATTTCAGACAGCTGCATCTTGTTTGTGACCCTAATGCCACTTCTGTTGAAGGAAATGCAGGTTGTACAAAGAGAAATAAAAATAAGAGGCAAAAAAAAAAAAAGAAAAAAATCTGTTTAACAAAATGGCATCCATTTAACATATTTAAGAATTAAACAGCAATCTGAAACTTATAGATATTTCTCAACCACACTTAGGCGAAATTGCTTTTAGGAAGAACTAACATAAAAAAAAAAAAAACCCTAACAACAGTTTAAAAAGAAGAAAAGAACTCTCCATCTCTACCTCCTAAAAAACCTGCCAAATACCTTGTAAAGGGAATGGAAAGGCAGAAGGTGGACATGTTGCCAGTGTTAGTAATGGGTAATTCACTGAGTATCAAAAACTAAACTTTACTTCTCCAACCCACTATGGTATATTTTTAAGTGCAATCTAGTTAAACCAAGATTATCATCCCATCCAAAAGCAAGTTTCATTTTATTCTTATTGTCAAAAGCATACAGGCAAGAGAGATGACATGAGACAAACATGAGGTCCACAGTTCCAATGCCCAGCCATCACATAAACAGCTGCTAAGAGCTTGCTGGCCACCCCCAACTGGGCTCCAGAATCTAAAGGTTGTCTGACTCAGATTTCCAGAGCACTGGCTTCCCTAGGTTGAGTGTGGTTCTTAGCACCTCGTAGGTTCCTACATGATAAAAACATACCTAGTTTACTGAGCAGCATGTTGTTCACAGGGGCAACACCGACACCTATCTAATTAAACAAACCTATCTACAGGTGCTGTGTAAGGGTTAAGTAACAGCAAATAACCATAAATGGATTTTTTCAAAAGCAGCCAAACCTCCTCTAAGCTGAGAGCAGACTTTAACCTAAGGGCAATGATGCCACCATTCAAAGGAGACACAGTGCTTGGCAGACACAGAGAAAGGAAGTTAAGTGTCAGCTGGCTGAGTATGAAAGAAACATACACAATCAGAGAGTCAGGAGGAAGCGGGTGGCATACAGGCAGAAGAAAACCCTTTTTAAAATGTGCTGGTGTCCAGGCAAGCATCCTTGAGGACCCAGATTCCCCAGAACAATGATCAATCTTAAGGTGCCATCTTCTCTGTTCTGTTCTCCATGATTTATTTTTTATTCAATAAGAACTAGGCAGGCTTTTAGAAATGTGGATTTTACAAGTACCAGGATAAATGTTAACATATTGGAAAATTAAGTTCAGGAAAAACAGATTCACTGCTCACTTCTCTTCACGGCTTTCTTACCCATATGTGAACTCTTGAGCAAAATGAATATTGTTACAGCAACAGCTAAATTTTATGAGGCTGTTGGAAACTACTTTATCAAATGCTTTTTAATGATACAGATAAACCTACTTTTGGTATAATTATTTGACTAATTACATATAGACCTACTTTGAGCTTTTATGTTCATTTACAGGTTTGTTGTATAACATCAGTAAAATTAAATATATAACTGGAATTTTACTCTTAATTTAACACTTCTATCTTCCTTCAGAAAAAAAATTTTCTATCAAAAGTTTATATATTTATTATTCTCTCCAGTGTATTTACAGACACTCCAACCTGCTAGTAATACTAGTTTATTTTTAATATTTGTTGAATGAGGAACTATGTCTCTCTTTCAGAAGACATTAAATTAAAACAAGAGTACTAAATTACAGCTGTAGGTTTGGCAAAGTACTTTGAAGCCTAACTAAATTAATAAAATGCTAAGTGAATTAATAGTATAAAAGAAACTTATACTGATAAGTTGAAATACTAATGTGCATATTTAACAAGTCAAACATTTTATATTAATCAAAGAGACAATGTAAGAGTGGTTAGCAAAAGCATTTTCCTACCAGTAAAATTCAATTCATACAATTTCTCCCATTTTTTTCTTTTACAAACACAAAAGCATGCTTTTCTCCTTGCATTCCTAAGCAACAAAAAAACTAGTCTGTTCTTCAGATAGGATGGCTAGCTGTATCTTCAGGAAACTGAACACGTGGAAACTACATTTCCCCAGAGTTTGGATGAGTAAGCAGTTGGTAAAGGAGATGATCACCGTCTGCTTCTTATCCCCAGAGATACACAGTCCAGTAGATCCCGGGTGCTTTTAGTGCATGAAGACTACAGGTGGGAGGTTAACAACTATGCTTTCAATGATAAGTAATCTGGTATTTATAGAATAATTTAAGGTGATTTTTTTTCAACTCCAAACTTGATTTAGGTATAAGTGGATTTTACTAAGAATAAATCCCTCATTAAATGTCTCATCCTTTTTCATTTTGTACATTAAAATTTCTCCCTTTGCCTAACTTTTTCTTTAATGTAAACACTGCTAGAATTACATGGGGATTTCAAAAAGCAGATGAGTAACATTAATGAGATCAGATTATTTTCTGCCCCGAAGGTCAAAAGAAAACCATTTAATCTGTGTTTTCCATTGGAATCCTCAGGAAAGATGCTTACTATCCTTTGCATGATCTGTGGCATCATGTACTTTTAGTGCTTAGTTCAGAGGAGCTTACCAACAAAGCTTGTTTGAAACTACGTTACATAAGAAATGGAAGAACCATTGATTATGGTACTATCAAATTTCTGTAAGTATTTGAAAAGTTACCTTAAATCTAAATTATAATCATTCGTGTGTCTGACTTTTTTTAAAATTTCTCACCTTTCTGAGTTGTCAGATTCAGATTTTTGAAAATAACTATGGAGAAATGCCACATTTCTCTCTAGAAAACTATTGTTCAAGCTATAATTGTTAAAATTAAGCTTTTAGGTATTAGAAGCTTTCTTCAAATGTAAAATTAAGATATAAAGAGATTATATGTAAATCATTCCTAAAGCACAAGAAGTGAATGTGCCTTGATGTACATACATGATACTAAGATGCTTATTCCTTATTCCACTTTACTTTCAAATGGCTCTAAGGTTAAGGAGTAAATGTGATAGCCCTGCATGCATCTTCTTGCATATGTAATGTGTGGATTTGCAAATTTGTTGTTGCTTTAATAGCTGTGTGGCTTTCAGTTTTAAAAGTGAATCTATAGACAACCCACAACTTCATATGGGCTATTCACTGGTCATGTCCAACAGTTAATGAAAAAGTATTTCAATGTAATTAACATTTGAAATTGTCTTTTATGTTCCATTTTCACCATTGTTAAATTTAGTTAAATGTATAAGATCATAAATGTATGTCAGAAATATGTAAATAAAAGATGTTCAGTCTTATTAAAAGCAAAACAAAAAACAAGAAAAAAGAAAAAAGAAAAAAAAGAAATGGAAGAACCAAGCTTCAGTAGGCATGAGAAGACTGAGTGAGGGTAGCAAGGAAAGGAATCCAGCTTCTCTGTACCATTTATGCAAGGGGAAGAACCAGAGCAGAAAGCCAGGAACAAACAACTTGCTTCCAGCCACAGACAGACAGACCCATCACCTTCAGGAAAGGATAATACAATTCAAAAATGGTAAATGGACGGTGACAAAAAAACCTGGGATTAAGAAGTACAACAAGTAAAAATGGATAGGATGAAGCATTTTGGTCACAACCACAGGGTAAGAAGTAGAGACGAGGGCAGACTCAAGTTTTAGCTATGATGAATGAAGTAGGAAGTCAAAGGCATTTATTATATTTGCTTTACATTGAAGATTACATTATTTGGTTGTGTTTTTAACACAGCCACCCTACTAACAAAACTATTTTCAATAGTCATTTCCCCAAAAAACATTTATGATTTTGGGGAAAAATGATTGTTGCTGAACAGAGAACTGATATATGAGTGCATAGTGCATTTACATCTTTCCTTTCTATATTTAATCAACAACTATTAACTATTTAAGTACTACTCAACCCTAGTAGGTTAAACCCTGGTATCTCTTCCCAGGACCCTCAGAATGCAGATGCAAAAATAGTGCCTGACAAGAGGTAAACATTGGTATTGTCACAAATTATAGACCACTGAGTGCCACTCATATCACAAGTTCTTCTTGAGGAACTTTGGATGTTATCGTTGGAATGAACTGTATAAAAATGTAATAGACAGCAGAAGAATCACTAAGAAAATGAGAAGTGGGTGACAGACACAAACAGAGAGACTGGCAAGTACACCTGGAGTTTAGGAAGTTCTAAACCCTTGAGGCAAACAACAGACAAACTTAAATCACTGCAGTAGACAAGAAACCCTTTGTATGTCTATCTCTACTCAAATTGGGGAAAAGAAATTTGTAAAACACATATATAATTCTCTGCACACACAGTCTTGATAAGTCCACAGCTGACATTTTCATTCATCATAAGTGAGCTCCGTATTATCACTATATTGAAGAAAAGCCGTTGCTGAGCAAACATTGACAGTCATTTGAGGATGCCTGCACTCAGCTTGGTTAGAGAGGACTGTGACTACTGCTAAACACAAGCTGCTTCTCCAACAGAATTAACTTAAAAATGAGGATTACCAAGCTTATTATTAAGATAGTGTCATAGAAAAATCAACCATCTTTTTAATTCTGCCCCTAAACAGAAATATCCTCAGAAGACATAAAAAATATGACAATAATACGAACAGAAATCTAGCAATTTCAGACAACTTGAAGACAAAGGGGATAGGGGAAGTAATGGCATTGCTGATGTAAGTGGAAACTGTAACAAGGTCTATGAAAATCCATCATTTTGTAGATTCTGAAGCTAGATATACCTTAGACAAAGCAGTTCTGCACAGACACCAAGAAACAGTATGTACCTAAGGAGTGAATCTGCTGAACTTCTCAGAACTTTTCTTCTACAGTTTCTTCTCCAATAACACAGACACTCATGAACCAATACACATACATACACGAAGAGAGAGAGAGCGAGAGAGAGAGAGAGAGAGCGAGTGAGAGAGAGAGAGAGAGAGAGAGAGAGAGAGAGAGAGAGAGAGAGAGAGAGAGAAACTAACAGGCATCAAAAGAAAATGAAAGCCTGGTGGTGGCACATGTCTTTAATCCCAGCACTTGGGAGGCAGAGGCAGATGGATCTCTGCGAGTTCAAGACCAGCCTGGTCTACAAGAGCTAGTTCCAGGACAGCCTCCAAAGCCACAGAGAAACCCTGTCTTGAAAAAAACAAAAACAAAACAAAAAAAGAAAAGAAAAAAGAAAATGAAATGTGGCATTTTCACACAATAAAAGGCTATAAAACAGCTCTGATCATGAATAAATGATCAGAGTAAGAAATGAGTAAAAACACTCAAGAAAAGCATGGAAGTCTATGCCCAGCATTCATAAGGTAGAATCTGGCAGAGCTCACAGTGAACTACAAAGATACCATATGTTTATTTCCTGAGCCAGGATAGATGTTCAGTCATTTATGTTCATGTTCATGTTATTCTTCATACTTCAGTTACATTCTATAAATATTCCTTGTACATACAGCATTTTGTAAAAACTCTGGGGAAACTTCTATTTTCAGAAAGCTGTAAGAAACAACCTACTATTTTAACAAATAATTTCAAGGTTATTTTTAAATATCTCCAAGTAATATGATTTAAAACTTTATAAAAATAGTCACCTTTAATTAATACAACTATTGAGGTTAATATTTTCAATTTTGATTTGCATACAAGGGAATTGAGATGCTGTATTGTTGAGTAGTTGCCTAGTGTTACATAGCTAGTAGCACTAGAATTTAATATGTATCCAAATCTCAACGGTATATGTACTAGGTAGTACTGCTAAATACAACAGAAAAACAATATCCAGAATAAAAATGAAACAGATGTTAGATGTGAGTTCTCTATTTCACCTTTGTGTAATGAACATTCTAAGCATCTGCTAACTTCATCATAACACTTTCTTACTAACCATCAGTTTTGCTTAAATACAAAGTTCTAAAAATGGCAACAGACATCATTTTGACCTAACTTCTTCCTCTAAGTGAATAAAAGTTAACTTTGCTAGGCCAAAATTTGTCAAGCTCATTTGACTACTGCAATTGAGCACACTAGCCAAAGCCATGCAGAAATGACTTCCATACTTCCCTTGTTGCTCTTCCATTCATATTTCAAACTCACATTTTAAACTCATGTGGGAAATTTGGTTGACACTACCTGATCTCTATTCAGCATTAACCATTTGGCTCTTTAGCATATAAACAATGCAACTTATTTATATATTTATTTGTCAGCTTTAAAAATTTGTCTTCATTTGCATGTGTGGCCAACCTACCAGATCCTGCAAGAAGAAAGGACAAGCCTGTGTGTGTCTTTTGTACTGTACTCTACCTTACTATTTTTCTCCCAAAGTATCACCAGCTGTACTCTGAACAGTAGTCACTATATAAATGCTGATTGACTTACTACAGTGGAACAATTCGCCTCTGGTATTTCTCAATATCCCAGGGAATCCTCCACATCTATAATATGCTGGAGATGATATCATCTGCTAGAGGCTTGGGGTCTTCCTGAGGGTGCCTGGGACAAGAAAAACAGAGAAAGACCAGAGACAGTCAGGAGAAACACAGAGAGGGAGATGCAAAGATAAGCAGAAGACAGACATACAGAGCTGAAGGTTTGTCAGAGTTGCAGGGATTAAGCAGTCAAGAAAGCCAGAGATAGAGAAGAAATCTGCAACCACAATTTGAGAAGACTGCAATCCTAACTTCGGTTTTGGTTTGGAGTCCACATTTATGGTACTATTTATGAAGCAGTGGTGCCCATGTGATATTAAACTATTAATAAAATCAACTGTTCAAAGTAACTATTGCAGTTTCTCTGAACATGTACCTTCACCCATCAACATTCATCTTCACCAGGCCCACACACGATCCTCAAAGCAACCTAGCCTCAAATAAGAAAATCCCATTTTTCTCATTTTGAATGTGAAAAATCAGAGAGGTAATGTGACTTGCCCAAGGTCACAAACAAATGAAAAGGTAGGGCACCAAATTTGATTCCAAAATCCAGTATTTTCCCTGATATCCTGTGTTGTTCCTATTAGAAAGGTATACTATATAAACATAAATTTTTAATAAGTAATATTAAATTCTACCAAATCTAAGATAATTTTTGTCTCCCGTAGGACAATGAACAAGGTATATTATTAAGAATATTTTTAATAAAAATATATCAGAAAAAACAGAATAAAAGTACATCAGAATGATAGAAAATTTACAACAGAAACAAAATTGAGTGAAGTCAACAAATCAAATATAAAAATTTTAGGCCAGGCAGTGGTGGTGCACATCTTTTATCCCAACACTCAGAAAACAGACAGGTAGATCTCTGAGTTCATGGCCAGCCTAGTCTACATAGTGAGTTCCAGGAAAGGCAGGGTTACATAGAGAAACCCTACCCCAATAAATAACTAAAATAAATAAAGACTTTAGAAAGAGCTAGAATTCATTCATTTGCTTTTACAACTTTGAAATTTCAAGGTCTTAATTAGTGATCCAACATATTTCAATTGACCAGAAAAAACGAAAAGACACGACACACTTCATCTCATAGTGGAACCTAACCATCTACACAGCAGTCCCATTTCAGGATATTTCATATACAAACAATCACACCCCTTGTAGCCATCAGTATTTCCTCTTGAACAATGCTTACATTCTTAAATAACCATACCCTTTGAGAAGCAGTCACTGCAATTGCCAAAAAAGCTCCTTCTGTACAAGTAGGACGTATGTCATTGGATTTTACAAGACAATAAGAATACAAAAAAAAATTATATTCAATTGTGCATCAATATATTTTTCTATCATGTTCAGCAATTTTTAAAACAGAAAATTTCAAATTTAGCAAAAGTACAGTACTTCTCTGCCCTCTAGTGACTGGCTAGGTTTTACTAACTACATGCTGCTTTTTCAAATTCTGTTTTAGGTAATACTTGGGATTACTTTTCAAACTACAGGATAGCAGTTTATCATCCTTTGAATACTGAGAAGAAGCTCAATCAACTTTAAACGTATGCTTTGTGGGATAAACACAATACAGGAAAGAAAAGGGGGGGCAGAAGTTTACTGCAATGGCCCATTTAAGTACTGAAATCTCTCTGTTTTTTAAAAAGACAATGTTTTCTGATCCTTGTACTTTTATTCATTTCGTTTTGTAAGACCAAAGAATTCTAGTCCATCTCCTTGTCAAGATTTTTATAAATTAATTAACTATGAATTCTAAAATAGTTAATCCTCTTATTTTGAAGTCTAAGTGGTACTATGTATATCATACATAGGTGAACACTTTTCTATTAATTACAATAAACAAAGATTTATTTAGTACAAAATACTGAATGTAACTTACTTTAATTTCTTTAATGGTATTTTGAGATTTCCTTGGATATCAGCATTATCATTAGGAAATTTGCTACCACTTACTAAAATGGCAGAAACACTAAGATGCCAAAGACAGTCACCAGGCAGTGATTTATCCTCTTATTCTGATAAGGGAACTTCTCTGTCACAGTAAAATTATCCTCTTGATTTCTATTACTGTCATGAGGATCCAATGCATTTCTAGAACATCATTTCTGTTCTCACTTAAGCCATTGTATCAGTTTCTGTGTCTACACATTTATGTTAAAATATGCATTACCTATACACTGAATGTAAATGATATATGAACATGTAAGGATTAATCTACAATGTGGTTAGGAGTGCAAGCTCTGCAGCCAAATTGGCAGAGTGTGAATCTCAGCTCTGTTAACCAATCAACAGTGTAAACGGGGGCAGATTCTATGCCTTACTTTCTGCATCTAAAAAATGTAAACTATAAAGGGCACTTAAGAGTCTGATACGATGGCTAGCCAGGTGGTGACCCACGCCTTTAATCCCAGCACTCAGGAGGCAGAGGCAGGCAGATCTCTGTGAGTTCGAGGCCAGTCTGGTCTCCAGAGCGAGTGCCAGGATAGGCTCCAAAGCTACACAGAGAAACCCTGCCTCGAAAAACCAAAAAAAAAAAAAAAAAAGTCTGATACAATGGTTGGGATTTGGATTCCACTCCTGTTATATTCATCACAACTTAAATGGGTTTTAGACATGTGTTCATTTCAGTAAATGCAGATTTTATATCAAAAGACACCTGTATATAAATATTGAACTATAATTAATGATAAATAAAGTCAAGCATTTTGAAACTGATATGATGGTGTCTATAATTTACTTTCAACACTATAAAATTTATGTGGGCTTGATGAGGGACAGGATAGACATATAATAAATGTACATTAAATACTGTAACCCTAGGGAAGAATCTAGTGCTATTATACTGTTAATCAGACATAGTGGTATAGTGCCCCAAGACCTTGTCTTTACAGCTATAATAAGAGGAGATCAGAAGGATTTTTAAGACCCAGAAGGAACAGTCATCTACAATGAACCAATACCTGCTGGACATGACAGCACAAATCAATGACGGCAGCTGGGACTATATACACATGACTTGAATAAGATCAAACCGTCCCTAAGTCCAGAAGGTAGGGGGGCACAATAGCTGGGGGAGCAAAAGTCAGTTTTCTCAGTCTCTAAGAGGTTACCCATGCTCCACCCATTGGTGGTTTCAATTTCATATTCATTTATGCACAATAAATGGACTCAGATATTTTAAAAAGGAATACATGAAACGAGGGGGAACATTGGGGGAGAGAATGAAAGGTAGATTTGATCAAAATACAACACATACATGTATGGATATTAAATATTTTTAAAACAAAAATGTGCAAAATAAAACACTAACAACCAAATATACATTGTAAGGATGAATTTCATAACAAAATGTTTATGAAATAATATGAAATACCTTTTATCAAGCTTATATGAAAATTAAAAATACATAAGACAACATAGGTACATACCTATAATCCCAGCACTTAGAAGGTCTTTGAGGCAGTGGGATTTTAAATTTGAGGACAGCCTGGCTACATAGTAAGACGCTATTCTAAATCAAATAAAATCTTCCTTAGCTTGGTACAGTGATACACACTTGCTCTTCCAGCATTTAGGAAGCAGAGGCAGGAAGATTTCAAGTTTAAGGCTCTGCTAGGTTACATAGCAAGTCCCTCTCTTATAAAATGCAATGGTAACAAGAGCAACAACAACAATATATGTAACAGTATAAAGCAACTAAGTTAGTCTGCCATAACAAATGCCAGTGTGATCCCTGGAGCAAATAAAGTGGCATTGCATTCTTCCAAACTGACAGAGAAGAAAAGGAAACAATGAGGTAGTGTGCTTACACTCTGGGGTGAATGTTACTTTCAAACACATCAAAACACTGCATGGGCATATAGAGAATATAGTCTTTAAAAATCAAAGAGACTAGTTGAATCCCAGTTTTGTATTTTTATTATAGTCAAGAAGTTCAAACAAGCAAGTGCCCTGAGCTTTTCTGCTGTTTAATATATTAAACAGGAAAAATGAATATATGTATCTAAAAGGTCACTGTAGACACTATGATAAAAAATATAGGCATAATTTTAATAAACATAAAGACAGGCATGGTAACAAGTACTCAGGAGACATAGGCAGCAGATTTCTACCTGGAGTGCATCTTCATGCTCTTACCACGACCGGGAGCAGAAAAAAACACGTGACTCCTTATCTGCCTTGGAGCCCAGAAATTGCACAAGCAGGTAAAGAGTTTTCAAGGAGATTTTTATAAAGAGTAGACTTTACGTAAAGTATTACTACACTTGGTGTAAAAGAAAAGCTGGCAATGACAGGAACTCATTATTCACCTACTTGCAATGCCAATTATAATAATGTAAGTCCTGTGGGTGAAGCGTTTAGGAAGTATGCTTACCGATGACATTTAAAGTCATTTCAGTGCATGTGAGGAAATATTAACACCTGGAAAAGCCTTGATTTGAAACAGTGGAAGGAAGCATCCAAGATAAAGAAATTAAAATTACCTTTATAGAAGATGTGTTCAAGTTTTCCTGAGAGAGAATTTCTAGGTACCAGTAGATTACTTTACGAAGACTGCCACTCAACTTCATACAACAGTAGCTTTTCTAGTTGATGAACTGTTTTCTCCAAACTTACTTATCCAAACATCACTAACCTAAAGACTTTACTTTAGCATTTAGATTTCTTTCAGTATTCATCATTACTCATTTTTTCTGCCTTTCCTGGACATACACTCTTTTTCTTGTGGTACATCAACTTTGTTTTGCTTTCCTTTATCAACAATAAGGTCTTGCCATTGTTCTGTTTTTAGATACAGTATCTGCTTTTATCCATTTGCAAAGCTTCAGCCTCAACTTTCCCATATATTATACCTTAGGTTCTTTCTGAATCTCTTCCAAGATCATTTAAATTTACAATTTACAATATCCCCCAGGCATGATGGTACATATCTATAATCCTAGCACTCAGGAGGCTGATGTAGGAGAATCATGAGTTCAAGGCCAGCCTGGGTTACACAGTGAGACTTTGTCTAACAACACAACAACAACAAAATTAAAATTACATCTTAAACATAGCCTCATGGCTATTTTCTCTCCACCTCCAATCCAGTCTATCCAGAACAGCGCCGCTCCTTCTGCACCAGCTTCTGCTGCCATCGCCTCTCATCAGCAACTGTCTGCATCACATTCAAATAAAAAATGTACCTTTCATTGTTTTTTCCTTCAATGTCCCTCTACACCCTCAAAACAAGTTCTGTCTACAACCAAGTTCTATAGGTTACTGATTTTAAGTTTGTTCAGGTGACAGAGACCTGGAATTCAGATTTGAGAAATGGTGAAGGCTAACTTTACAACTAAATACACTCACACATACACAGAGGTGGGGAGGGGGCAAAAAAAAAGGGGGAGGACAGGGATGGAGAGAGAACTAAACAGTAGCAATCACTAAATGTTTCAGAACACTTTAATGGGAGGAGTTCATAAGGCTAAATATCAAGCTGGGGGAGATAGCTCAGTGGTACACTGCTCAACTTACAATACACAAAGCCTTAGGTTTGACTATTCAGCACCACAAACAACCCCTTCCCCACAAAGTACATATTAATCTCGAACCCACAGATTGGAAAAAGCTTACTTGATTTGAATATCTCAAGTTACATCCAGACTATAACCCTCATAATCTGATAGTGTCATTTACAAATCAACACCCTGCTAAAACAAATTTCTTCTTAACAAAGGCAGTACTAAAGCCCCCAATTTTTCCAGTCCTTAATATTCTTTTCCTTTCTACTCAATCCCATCAATTTCATTTGCTAAAAACTGTTCAGTAGTTTGTCTACCTTTAGAGGAGAAAAAAAAAAAAAAAAACTTACCCTTACATTCTTTTAGACCTCTTACATCTGGTATTTCACCAAAGTTCCCTATTTTAACTTCACCCAATATCCTAGCCAACTGACACAGGCATCTATTTTAACAGTCCAAGCTTTATTTCCTTTTGTTAGTCAGACCTTTTATCATGTCAAGCACCTAAGAAAAACAGTTCAAGAGGAAGCATTCACTCTAGGTCTAGGGTTTCTGAGGTCACTTAACCACTGCTTTGTGCCTGAAGCAAGGCAGAATATAACAGTGGCAAGAGTGTGTGGCCAGAGAGGCTGCTTACCTCAGGGTAGTCAGGAAGCATGGGGTGGGTGGGGGGTAGGCTAGGGTTAAGATACAGTCCACAAGAAGAGGCCCTCAGTGACGTACTTCTTTCACCTAGATCCTATGTCCCAAGGTTTCTAGAACCTTCCAGGGACCACACCTTCAACACATGAGTCTGTTACCCATTATAAATTCAACTGATAACATTCCTCCATAAAGACATCACTGATATCTCTAAGTGGGAATCAGAAGGTCAGCTCTCTTAATACTGACCAGGTGAGTTCAGCTTGGTTAGTCTTGGGTCCTTCTGACACAAGAATCAGCATGTAATTTTTAAAATTACCCTAAAGCTCAGAAACAAAATACAAAAATGTGATCCCTATAATGATAAATTGTTGTTTCTGCCTACACCTATTAACTTTCAAGAAGCAGCTGGCAATCTATAAGACTGACTATGTGTGCATGTGGGCTCACATTCATGTGAGCACATGTGTATGCAGGTCTTCTCACATGTGTATGAGTGGAGGCCAGAGGCCAACCTCCAATGTTGAGATTTTTGAGACAGGGCCACTCATTGTGGCCAGGTTGTTTGGCAAGCAAACATCAAGAATTCCCATCTTTGGCTCCCCAGCGCTGGATTACAAGTAGATACCAAACTCGGGTCCTCATGCTTGCCCAATAAGCATTCTACTAGGCCATCTCTCAGGACCAAACAAGGATATTAATTTATAAGTATTAAAATGAAAACAATCTAAAATACATTTTAGAGACACTTAGAAACTCAAATATATAAAATATTCTTTCACAAAGAAAATCAGTTAAAAAAAATGTGATTTTTGACCAGAACACCTTTGCTAGCAACAGGATCTATTATAACAACCTTATTGGAAAGAATTATCTCATGTTCTCTATTCAGTGAATTAATCTTAAAGTAAATAAAGAAAGGCAGTGTCTGTTTACACAGGTATCCAGGCAGGAGTAAATATTCTAGATAAAAGCCAGAAAACTAGAAAGGGACCCAAGTTACTAGAAGAAAAAAACACATAAGGAAGGAAGCTGGGGAAGACAATAAAACAAAGAAGAAGGGGTAAATACTAGGTGGGAAAGGATACAACAGGAAAGGGGGTAGGTGGAAACCAATCAAATGAAGCACATATAAAAATGCTATTTGGATACCTATTACTTTTTAAGCTAATTGA
Source organism: Cricetulus griseus (assembly GCF_003668045.3). Classification (NCBI taxonomy): domain Eukaryota; kingdom Metazoa; phylum Chordata; class Mammalia; order Rodentia; family Cricetidae; genus Cricetulus; species Cricetulus griseus. The sequence continues at coordinate 40,883,614 of NC_048597.1, read as the reverse complement.
AAAACATAAAAAGAAAAAGACAATACTACTACTTTGACAGAAAAAAAAACTAAACTATCAGGCCTGAAAGCTTTATCATCCATTTAAATGTTCACCAAATGAATTGAAAGACTCCTCCTGTGTGCTTCTGTCCTTCAACTGGTCAGTTAAGTAACTGCTATTGAAAGGGGTCTGGCATTACTGGGGTTGACAGTGATGGCTGTTATTAAACCTTTACTGATTCATCTATAATATACCTACTTGATAATCTGGAACACCAACAATGCTGAAAGCAGAATTGGGATTCAAAAATTGTATGGAAAGCATGAACAGAGTATTAGCACATGTCCATCTGGGTGATACCTAGGTAGGCAGAGTAGTTAGTATATACAACTCTGTATTTCTCACACAATGTAGATTTAACTGACTTATACTTGATAATTCAATGTAATTAGGATATCAAAATCTATAAGGACACTGCTCACCACATAATAGTAGCTAAACCCTAAACAAAAGCCAGTCTTCTACATCCATCTGGCTTTCAAGAAATCTGTGCATCCAAGTGTCTATAACAATGCCTAGGGCTTTAAAACATTTAAAAATTAAATTAAAAATGAAAATGTTATCATGATAAGGCACTTGGTAGTAAAGGGCCTCAACATCAATGTTAAAGAACAAATAAATAACTGCATAATTCACCTATCTTTAAAATTAGTAATGTATGAGGGGAGGTAATATCATAACTGCAAACTCAAGTTATGAAAGTCTATATAAAGTCAATATGCAACACTGTTAACTATCATCATTACAGGTCATTTTGAAAACAGGCACCCTAAAAATACCCTAGAGTAAAATGTAAATGCCAACTCTGGTCAACATTTTTGGCATATGGCCCAAAGTAAACTAATTATTAATACTGCAACCTTCACATGTGTTGCACTTGCAAGTCCACAGCAAAGTCAGAGAATAATTTGTCAGAAGGCTAACACATCTTAACAAGACTTGCTGATTAAGTGTTCGTGAAAAATGAGCCAAGAGGATATCTAATAGTTGTTCTGCTATTCATTTTAAGTTCTCAGAGCCACTAACATTTATTGCAAACTTAAAGGCTTAGAAAAACTTTTAATTTCAAGAATACTCATCCATCCTGAATTCAGCAGGTAAGAAAATAAATATGTAAATAAAAGATAATTAATATTATGCTATATTATTTATATATAACATAAGTAAAACATTATATAAATAATAATAATAATAATAATAAGCAGCTAGGGGTGCTTATTAACACCAAATTTAATGGAATACAGTATTAAATAAGGTAAGTTTGGATGACAATAATCTATCAAGTGTTACTAGAGCAACTTCCATATGCTAGGCATTGCTTGCAGGTTATAATCGAATAGCCTTGCACAGAATTCCTAATATAAATGTAAGCCTCTTAACTACTTGAAGTGAACTACATGTGTATAATCACATACACAAAATTGGTACGTGAGTATAGTGATCGGCTAACATAGTACACATTTTATATTGAAATACACAGGAATTCTGAGATAGAAATATTACACTGTTCATCTTGCTATAGTTAGATCTAGAATGTACCCAGAAGACCCACTGGATAATGGCTTTGTGTCCCCAGTGTGGCACTACTGAAAGGCTGTAGAACCTGTGGGGTCAGGTGAGAAGTCAGATCACTGGGGTATGCTCTCCAAAAGACTTGTCAAAGAAAGCCCATCCCTACCCCCACTTGTCTTATCTCCCTCTTTCCCTCTCTCTTTCCTCTCTATTTTCAAGTTTGAATCATTTCAGAAATAGTTTTTAGGGGAAACAAATCAAAAGTGAACAAAAAAGTTAAAATGCTTCTTAACCAATTACACTGACATCTACAGTTTACCCTATAGTTTATAAATGCAGAAATGAACTAATAAATCTTACTAATTAAAGTTATTTTACATTGGAAGTACTTAACTCAATAGTCTATTGCATTCTTATTACATTTTATTTAAGACTGATGTCAAATCAACAAAGACTAAAATTATTCTAGGGACACAGAAAATACATACAAATCAACAAAACCAACCACCCAACAACAACAAAATGATGCTACATCAATATCCATCAAGTAAATGTATTACTTACCACTAATCCCAAGTGCTACTCCACTTGATGTGTGTAACAGAAAGTGCACCATCATGTAGTAAAAAGGAGCACTCCATACTCAGTGGGTAGCATCTAGGCTAATACTTAACAACTTCAAACAACTATTATTTAACTGTTGCTTTAGTTTGGATGCAAAATGTGACAAAGCCTGTGTACTAAATATGGGGTTACCAGCTGGTAAGTGCTGTGTTAGGGGGCTGTGGAACCTTTATGACACAGGGTCTAGCTGTGGACCATACTTTCTCTGCAACCTGATCCAGGGAGATATAACCAGTGAAGCCCAGATGCCATGCCTTCCCTACCATGACAGACTGCATTCTTTAAATCATGAGCCAAAACAAACCTCTTCTCCCTTAAGCAGCTTCTAGACAGCATTTTGTCAGTGATGAGAAAAACAACTAATATGCTGTCATCAACAAAGAGGGAAGAAGATGGGGAAAAAGGAGAAAAGGCAGGTGGAAGGACAGAATTGAAGGTTCTTTGACTTCTACTGTTTTACTTCACATACAAAAGCTCTTTTCTGTTTATCGAAACCTTATATATATGCCAATTTGCTGTCTGGATTCTCAGCTGTTTTTACAAAATAAAAGAATGCTGCCTTGAAAAATGTCTGAATTTTTTTGACAAGATAGTAAATAGAAACATAATCTAAGAACCATAATGCTCTTATTCTTCAACCTAATTTTCAAATATTCATTGCTATTGCTAGGCAGCAATGAATATTCAGGGAAATCATTTTATAGGGATGTAATTCCTCTAATATATTAATTATTCTGGTTTTCTGTCTTTCAAGTTCTTAGATTTGATATCGTAATTTTTAAGAGCCTCATTTTCATATACAATGACTTCATAATACAAAATTATAAATTCAGTAACTTCGAATATCTCCCAACTCAAAGGTACCAAAACTGGTTTTAGAATCTTGAACCATAATTAATCAGGTTTTTTTATTTATAGATTAATAACTTAGAAAATATGTTTTGTGAAACAGCTCTCTTCATAGTTTGCATTCTTCACCTCTAAAATTATTCTTGAAATTGAGCTTAAGAATTCAGAGGCATTAGGCTACAATCATATCTGATAATGAAATACAACTTTACCTAAGCTGACTAATGTTTCTCGATTTACTAGGCCCTGGCATCTATTTGTAAATTCCAGATCAATCATTATTTATGGCATCTTTTCTGTTTCTTATTACTATATTTAAGATGTACATAAACACAAATATAAATATAAGCTAGAATCACATCCTAATTAAAATTTCACCTTAAATGCTATCAACAATTTAAATTTCTACCTACTATCACTATTTGGCATAATTGAAATGTATTTCTATTGCAAAAAGTTCATCATTAGGGAATCAAAGGGCCTATGACTACTTAATCAAAACTGTTATAAAATGGCATATTTATGACTTAGTTTTCTGAAAAGGTAAAATATCCTGCCTTATTTTCTACATATGTACTCATATGTAAGAGACTTAGAATACTGACACAAATTTTTCTTTAGACCTCCCCAAATTCTCCTTTGGATTAGTAGTTAAGAACATACAGAATATTTTCCAATCGAATATCCCTAGTCTGCTGACTCAATAAAAGCATAATTATATTCAGGTTGGCCTTCTCAAAGCCACAATTTGTATCACTAATAAATGTGACCTTAAAAGATGGTATAGTGTGGAGGAAAGACAGTAACAAAAGACTATTCTTATTCATATTAAGATTTCATTGGTGTTTAAACATACTTATAGTAAATATATATTAAACCAAATTATGTTTTTACTAGGAGTTTAATGCTAGACAATGACATTCTAAATGTTAGAAGCAATCTATGCTTACAGTGTAAGAGCAACCTCCAATAATATACTTCTCTAAAGACAAAAGTAGATAGATGGGAGTTATTTTAGACATTTAATAAGCTACAAAAATGTTTTAAAACTGAAAAGACTTCAGATTAATTTCCAATGAACTGGAAAGTTAAATAAGTTTCTTTCTTAAAAACTGTAATGGGACTATATATTTGTTCATGTTAATTCACACTAATTTCTCCAATCATACAACATCTACTCACCACACAGTATTCATGTATCACTAATCATACATTGTATCCCCAGATTAGGAAAATTACAATATCATTATTATTAAAAATAACTTTAAAATATTTTTGCCATATTTTAAAGCTGGTAAGGAATTTTCTAAAGCAAGAGTTTAAAAATTAACTTTTGTACAAAAGGACAGATTGTGTTGTACAAAAGAATGATAATTTGTCATGTGTACATTGTTTTATAATCCCAAACTTTTCTTCATTATATGTTTTCAGACCCACACACTTGTACTTTATTTCTATTGGGTAATAATGGTTGCTAACTCATCTTTTGCCTAAGGTTAACACTTTATCAAAAGCTGCCTGGAGATAGATTAATCACTTAGCTTTCTGTTAGGTGTGTAATTTCTAAATCTGTAGTACTTCAACAGATTGCCTTGTACCAATAACATATGCTGTAGTGAAATAAGAGATTTTGAAAAGTTAAAATTCATGATCCTCTAAGAAGATTTAACTTACTTGATGATGATTAAAATGTTACACACAAAAACACTGACATGAAAAACTGTACAAGGGTCACACTTCCCCAATCAACATGGAAGGTGAATCCATCGGATGGGAAAAGGCTAAGACCAGCTCTGATAGCACATGGTTCTTGACTGCCTCACTGCTTCCAGGTAAGTAAGTAAGGTGCATGCCCAGAGCAACTCTTACCAGTCAAGTCAAGACTTTCCATTGTGATTTCAACGGAACATCAGAACTTCTGGCTTCTGTGATGCAGCAAGATTCTGTGAAAGACACATAGCAAAGTGGTTAAAATGGGAGCCAGGAGGCCTTTCAAAGCCCACACATCTCCTATGGCCAAATAATCCCAGATAAAAGGGCAAATATCCCTTTGCTAACTACGGATTTTTAGAGCAAGTGGCCCAAACTATGTATCATTGATTTTAATATTAAAAGATATTCCCTGCAAATACTCAATGTAGAGTAAAGTTACCTAGACTCAGATTTGCAGGCTGTCAATTCCCCACCTTTGGCTAAAACTAAATGGAGATTTAGAGACAACCTCCGGATGTGATGGGAAACTGTGCATCTGAATCTGTACTAAATTTAAGTTATTTTAAATGACTGGCCCAACGAGGTTAGATAAACTAGGATTCTGTATTATTGTCTTTGATTTCTTTGAGTGATTTAAAAATAATGAAACAAAGCAATATAAATGAACAAACAAAAAAACAGCTAGGGGTGAGGGGGGCACAAATAAAACTTAGAACAAAACAAATACTCATTTTTTTCCTAAGTATAAGGAACTAAGAAAATGGAAGATGGTCAAATCAGCAATAAAATGTACATGAAGTCCGATGAGACATAACACAAGTACAGGCATATTCTGAAATATTGTTTTTAAGAATCTGAGTTATTTCAGTTTCTTTTTGTGACACAATTTCTAGCTTGCTTCAATGGTGATTAATCCATACTCAACTAAAAAGGGAAAATGCTGTAGATATTATTACTGACTCATACCTCCTTAAATAATTGGTTGTTTTATGGCTTATCTAAAAACTTTTTGTTTGTTTTTTTTTTGCTAATCAGTCAACATGTATATGGAAAATACAGCTCTTCAATTAAATATCAAAAATATGCTATAATTCAATGAAGTCATTCAGTCAGAAATCAATGATTCAGTCATCATGCAGGTCTTTCCAAAGTAATAACAGAGGAAATAATGAATATTAAATGATTTCATATTATTTCAAACCAGATACTACTGAATCATCTCCAGATATTTGAAAAATAAGAATATGGCTAAAATTTTAAAATCAGTTACTTTTTAAATAATATTTTAATTAAAATATTACATATTTTCCATTCTTTAAACCCCTCCCATTCACCATCACTTGCTCTATCTCAAATTCATGGCTTCTTTTTTAATTATTGCTATACACAGAGATATATATTCCTAAATACACAAACACAACCTGCTCAGAATTTTTGATGTAATCTGTATGTAGACGATAGACCTCAGGGATGACTATTTGATATTGGATAATACCAGCATAATCCCTAACTACATTCTAAATATTTATCCTCATACCCACTGATAAATGTAGTTTTCACCCTGCAAAGAAACTTTTCTTTCTGAAGGAGACCATTACAGAAAAATAAAACTAATCAAAATGCAGACAACTACTGACTTTGTGGTTCCCAGTCTCAAATGACAGATCTACAACACAATTCCTGCACCTAAGGCTCAAGGATCATGTGGAAGAAAGAATGGAAAGATTTTCAGAACCAGATGAACAGGAAGTTTGTTGTGAGAGTGTATCTCCTAGAAATGTCAGAGAAGCTACACCCATGAAGTCTCACCAATATGGCTATCTAAATGAGACCTGAACTACAACACTGATGGACATGCTAACATGAATAGAGAAAAACTCACAGGGCCCAAACTCTAGACAAATAACCAGGGAATGCTGAGAATGGGAAAACCAGTTATTTTTAAGCTAACTACAAAGGGGGATTTATATATATATATGATTTGGATATATCTGAATACATCCAAATTAAATGTCTGTTTTAAGAAGGAAACAACAATTTCCAAAACTGAACAAATAAGTGGTATAGAAATCTAAGTTTTCATAAAATATATGAATTTTTTAAAAATCTATAGCCAGGAAAATATCTCAGCACGTAAAGGCACCAAGCTAGAAGTCCTCAGTTCCATCCATAGGACCCACATGGTTAAAGGAGAACAGACCACACAAATCATCCTCTGACCTACAAACACACACACACACACACACACACACACACACACACACACACACACACACACACACACACGGGGAGGGGGGAAGGAGACAGTCTTCATATGAGCAAACACAATAGTGATTTTTGAATATACCTTTAGTCCAAAGCCTAAGCAGAATTTTGCTTTAACAACCAAGTATCTACCTGTGTTTTCTGGGTCCTACTCAGGCTTCCATTCAATCTACTCAACCCCTCAGAACCTCAAAATTCTAATTCCTATGATCAGCTCTCATTGGCTCAATAGGCGTCCCTTCCATTTTCAAGGCCTGTGCTCCCCAGCCATGATTCTGCCTACCAGGGCAACCCTAACCTAATACATCTTAACATAGATATGCTCTCAGAAATTTAATCAAGGTGAATGAAAAACCATCTATTAAATACATATTATTCACCTCTTATCACAAACAGGGCAAATGACAAACATTTTCTAGGGATAGCCTAAGCAATTGATGAAATATCCTGGAGTAGTTTTTCTGCCCAGTTCAGCCCTTGGAGAACTATGTTTTGAAAATCTTATGATACTATAAGAGGTGGGTTCCCACTTCTTACCATGAGACAGACATCCAGTTAGTGTTAATATCCAGATAGCATTCAAAGGCACATAAAAAAAAACCTTCTATGCCAAAATTGTGCTATGTACCCTGATGTCACTACTACTCTGTCAGTGCAGAAAGGACCCCAAGGTAAACTATGTGTCCACTTACACAGAAGCATATTTATTGCCCCATGAATGACTGCTTTTCTGATGTTTTCATCAATTCTCTGGATAATAGATTGAGCTAACCAACTCATTCTACCCCTAATTCAATCAAGCTCAATAAAAGTCCTTCTAGACTGTAATTATTTGCTAAGGAACAATTATACTCAAATAAAAAAAATGGCTGGGCATGATGCAAAGGTCTCTCCATTTATATAGCTCAAGAATAAAAGAGCCAAACTGCTACAAAAGGAACATTTTTTTGTCCAAACTCCTGAAAAAGGAAAATTCATGTTTTAACAGCTGAAAAAGGATAAATGAGGACTATGAAACAGGAAATTTTGAATTATTACTTCCAATGATGATTCTGATTTGAAAAAAGAGACAAAAACTCTTATCTAAGAGTCAGTATAATTTCTAAAATCCAAAACAAGCCTACTCTACCAGTCACTAAATCTGCTTAGCAACCTTTATTTTACAAATAACACATATTCCAATCTCTTTACAACACAAATTTGCTTTAAAGGATACTTGTTGTTTTAAATGGTTTCACATGAATAAGACTTGTTTTCTTCAAGTACATACATACTGCATATTTATAGATAAAGTGAAATACAAACTCCAAACTCTGACTTCTATGTTACGAAATGTGTTCATGTTCATTTTTAACTCCTTACTAATTTAACTAAAGTTTCCCCTGTATGTGTTTTTCCCTCCACTATTCTACATATTCTTCTACTTTCCTGAATCATGACATCTGATGTACTTTTGCAGAATGAGGCTGTGAGGCACAGTGGTGTGTAGTTTTAGCCAATGAATGGGATACCTCCAGTCACTGTGGTCTTCCACAGACCAGAACTAGACCTCTAGCTAAATCATTCACCGAAACAACATTTCTTCATATGGACAGGGATATCTCCAGGACACATGTATGTGTGTACATGTATGGGAGTGGTAACATTAAGTATGAATAAATAAATCCCTTCAGTTAATATTACCTTTCTGTCTTTTTATAGTTGACGCCTAAACCACAACTATTTCACAAGCATTTTTGGTCAGGCACCAACCTTCAACTGACATTACAAATGTCAGCTACACTAAGAATGGAAATCTTTTAAAGGAACATGCAAATCTGATCTTGTCACCTTCCCATCACAAGTCTAGCATGTCCTCACAACCCGGACCTTTGCAATTAAGAAACACTAAACACAAAAATAAAGGCAAAAAAAATTCCCTCTACATCTAGCAGGAATTACAGAAATTGTCCATTTCTTCACTTAACAAAAAGTTTCCAGAAAATATTAGTTGGCATTGGCAAAACACTACATTCACTCTATAATAGTGGCCTCATGAAATGGTAAGAATATAAAAACTTGAATATCCCTTCCCTTTCAATACTCAGTTACAATTACAAAATTATATTTTAAAAACTATCTTCTAAATAATTTTGAACAGAACAGCAATGCAAATTATTTAATCTTCCACTTTTTGAGAAATTAATGGCCTATTACTACTATGTGTTAGCATAAAGTGCAGAACAGTCACACTGATAATATAGCTGATAAATTATGCACACAGAAAGCTATGCAATAATATAGCAATATGTAGTAAATAATAACATGATAAACAAATCATTTTATTTCCAAGTTAAAATGTCGTCTAAGGAGATAGCTCAGTCAGTAAAACGATTGTTTTGTTCGCATAAGGACTTGATTTCAAGTCAAAGTCAGGGTTTGTGAAAGAAGAATGTAATTCTAGTACTAGGGAGGCAAAGACAGTGGATCCCTGTTGCTCACTGGTCAGCTAGCCTAGCCACCTCGGTGCATTCATACATGCAGGTGCACACGTATGCAAGCACACGCAAACAGGTACATATGTACACACACGCACACACACACACTAGTTGATATGCACACAGTGACTGACTGCTGTGTTATGCAGGAGATGGATAAAAGTAGAATCTGAAGTACTGTGAGATATTAGGCTTGCAAGAAGTGTTAGAAGGCATAGGAGGCAGATCTGGTTGCAGCAAAAGTCTCACATCAGAAAGCAGACCTGAAATATAGGCAAATGAGGAAACAATCTCTTCTTGTGCCCACAATCTCCTAAATAGGAGGGTATAGTCAGTAGCATAGCTGTGTTAAATCTGGTAATCTGAGGCATATCCTGCAAATATGGGCCAATTCCAAAGCCTCTCATAAGAAAAACTGACATACCATCCTTATATTCCCTTAAGAATTAAAACTCCCAAACTATATACAATGAACAAACGTGAAGAGAAATGGAAAACAGAACTGTCAGGAGGTGATATAAATGCAAAGTGTTTACTATTCAGTGAATCTCAATAAATGTCATCTTGGTAATCTCATCATTATAGTTAATACTAGGAGATAGAAAAATATCTAATAAAGTAACACTGTGAAAACACTGAGGTTGCTTTGAATATTCACAGAATCTGCATGCAGGATGAATTGCTACTCTCTCAAATAGTGTTTTGCTGTAGGTCCTACATTAATTTCAGTGGCTTTAGCATATGTTTAATTCTGACTAGTCTAAGTAGCCACTTTTTACTCCTACCAATTTCAGTATACATTAACTTATTTGATAATATGAATATTTTATCATAATTATCATTTTCCATGAGATTATTGCTTCAAGGAACACAGTAGAACTATGAATTTCTGCAGTTCCTATAAGTAGATGTGGAAAATGACCAGGTATTAGTCTACTCAAATGGCTTGGCAGGGAGACACTGAATGCCCCTTTTATGTGCCTATGAATTGTACAAACGTGCCTTTGACCTTCTCAGGGAGGGGAAATTACACATTTAAGACAGATTAAGTTTCACTTCCAGGAAAAGTATAAAACCATGCTTACCAGCAGCTATGTCAGGAATACTGACAGGAAACCACCAGGTATTTTACAAAAATTCATTAGCTCTATGCCATTGAGCACAAATCTGGGAAGTAAATTGTTACTATAATCAATCAAATCATCCTCCACACACATTAAGGATTCACACCTGCATCTTTAGCAAGGCTTCTAAAAGTGAAAGTGAAACCTTAACCTCTTACCCAAGACCACCTCATCCTTGGACATAAGAAAGAGTTCCCATGGCTGCTTTCACTTGATCAATTTCTTTTCTTATGAAAGAAATTAGTCAAAAGTCACATAATAAAAAAGGAAGGCAAGCAATCAGCAATTTATGTAATTTTAAATAGGAAATGCTTGTCCTAAAAAGTAAAGGACATTGTTCTCAATTCCCTTTATTACTAAATTAAATTACACAGATAATTTTAAAATACTAACTTATAATTTCAAATTGTGTGATCTTATTTAAGAAAATCATATTTTTTATTAAAAATCATATTGTTGACTAATGATGCACAGATTAAGATACATAGGACTTGGTACCAGACCTAGCCCCCCCCCCAAGTTCACACCTGTGATCCCACCCAAGTGGGCGTGCTCAATGTAACAGGTGTGAGCTGTTCTCTAGAGAGAAACTTACTACTGATGTCTTGCTAAATAGTCATATTGTTAAATTGCTGCCTAAATATTTATGTTTATATCCATAGACTGGTGCTTCTCTCAACTTTGGTCAGATAACCTCATTTTTTAGTAGTCAGCAGTTAACGTAGAAACTTGTGGTCTACATGTAAAGAGTAAGTGACTGATGAAATCCTGGCCCTAAATGAAACATCTTTACCAACTCACCATCCTACAAGATTCAGGGAACATTAAGAAAAAGAAGGAATAAATAAATGGATGGATGAATGCATAAATTAAATAAATGAAAGAAAGGAATAGGGAATGGGGGAAGACTTTGAAATTATGTCTTATAAACAGGACATGGTTATGGCACTCAGGAACTAACTCATAGTTGCTGATTTTACCTGCATAAGATCAAGATATCAATATTCCAGCATAAATGGAGGAGAGACCCACAAGGCTGCATCCCCAGCTGAGGAGGTATTGGAAGCTGCTGGCTACTGGGGGGAAAAGAATGCTGTTGTTGTTGTTTTCCAGAGGTTATGGCTGCTTTTAAGAGTCTTATGCTTCAATGGATTGTCCCATATCATATGTATAAAGATAATACTAATTAGACTCAGTGTGTTATTATAAAGAAGACAGGAAGGGGAAGTATGAGGTGGGAATTCTAGAGGAAGAGGGGGACTGGGAGTGGATATGATGGAATTAGTTTGTATCAAAAAATGTTTTAAGTATACTGTTATTTTCAAAAGAACAAAAACCCCTCTACTACCCATAAAGAATCCTTGTCCCTTTTAGCTGTATCTGGCAGAAAGACTTGTTCTTGTTATATTTAACTGCAGGAGTATTCCTGATATGAGCACAAGAGGGGTCTACTCCAAAACAAGCCATGGTGAATTTAAGATGTTACCTTCTGAAAGAATGTATTCACAAGGCCACTGTTATTGAGACAAATAATGTCACATAGTAATTAGTTATTTCAAGTCAGAAAAATCTAAGAAAATTTCCCTTGGTGCTCAAAGGAAGACAAACTGCAATTTTCATAGGTGAAGTCATGTATAGTCCAGGAGAAGAGTCATGGCTGCTTTGTGAACAGATGGAAACAATACTCAACTCCTCACAATAGTCTCTACTGCATATTGCTGCCCTTGTAGGGTTTAGTGTTGTTCCCTAACAGACATACTGTGAAATCACAGAATCAAGAATGCCAGAGAGAATAATAACAGCTTGTTAGGCTTGATTATCCTTTGATGACCCAGACACAGGAGTAGGTATAGCCCATGTATAACTCATGGCTCCTAACACCTCTGTCATATCACACTGCACTTTCAGACTATTGTCCAATAGTTTATTCCAAAATTTGCCATCCATAGACCAGCAGGAGGCTACAGACCAGAGCACTTAGAACATTATCCCCCATTTATAATACTATTCTTCCCATGACCGGCCATAGCAGAAAGCAAGAAGAATCAAACTTTCTACCCACTGGGTTCAGAGAGTGTTTATTGGTACTATTTGGAAGAGAGAGAATGACTCCCTTTGGCCATAGAGGTTAAGCATGCAAAGCATCTTTTTCTTTCATAATATGTTTATAAATATCTTGAAGTAAAAGTTGAGCTATTGATATTTAGACAGAGGGAATGTGAGAAACTACTTCCTGTTCAGTATAGCTAACTAATCTAAGACTACTATAAAAACTAAATTTGCTAAACAAGTGAACATCAACTTCATTCTAACAGTATAAAATTATGTACTAACTAGAGAATGACAAGCCAGTGCCATATGAACAGCAATTCCCCTTAAATGCATGGCCTCGGGAGAAATACCCAGGAATACCAATTAAAACGATACCCTATACTAAATACCCTATACTAAAACTAAGCACAACCTCGACAACAACCATCTATGCACAGTGGGAATGTTCTACTAGTTATTACTTCTCAAGAAAAAAGAAGCCACCACTGCTCCTATGACAATCAGTACTGAAAGTAATAGAAATCATTTAACTCAAATTAAGCTATTTTAAATTATCAAAGAAAATATTCTCTGAATATTTCTATAAGTTTACCCCTTGTCCCTTAATCTAATCTAATGGGGCACAGAATTCAGTGTTATAAAATCCCAGGGGCCATCAGTTACAAGGACTAAATAGTGAAAGTCTTGTGCTCAAGCAACCTTAGAGACAGCTGTTAATATTGCTAACACATATTTTGAAATTTTAGCTTCTTATACCATATAACATCAGGCATTATCACAACTTAGTTAAAAGGGAAATTCACTATAGTCGACTTTTCTCAATAGGAGACTAGCCATCTATAAAAATGTATTTCCTATGCAGGCTTTCTGTCCTTAGTTACCATTCTATTCTGACACCAAGACCAAGACAGCTCTTATAAAAAAGAAAGCATCAGGCACCAGGGAAAGGTCTGGGGATCTACAAAGATGACACCAACTAACAATCTAAGCAACAGAGGAGAGGCTACCTTAAATGCCCTCCCCTGTTAATGAGATTGATGACTGTCTTATATGCCATTCTATATCCTTCATCCAGCAGCTGGTGGAAATAGAAGCAGACACCTACAAGTAATCACTGAACTGAATTGGAATCCAGTTGCAGAGAAGAATGAGTGATGGGCAAAGGGGTCCAGACCAGGCTGGTGAAACCCACAGAAACAGCTGACCTGAACAACAGGGACCTCTTGGTACCCAGACTGATAGCTGGGATACCAGCATGGGACTTATCCAGAGCCCAGGAACTTGGGTTTCAGTGAGGAGACCTCAGACATCTACAGGACCTACTGTAGAGTAGGTCGGTACTTATCCCTAGCATAGATATGGACTTTGGGAGCCCAATCCACATACAGGGATATCTCAAAGGCCCTATCTCAAAGGATATGATAGACTCTGATGACCCCCTATGGAAGGCTTCACCCTCCCTTGGGAGCAGAAAAGATACATGATAGGTAGGGTATTATTTGGGGGAGGGGTGGTAGGGGAGGAGGGGAGGGAGTGGGAACTGGGATTGACATGTAAAACAATCTTGTTTCTAATTCAAATAAGAAAAAAGAAAGAAGCAGAAAAAAGAAAAGAAAAGAAAGCATCTAACTGGGGGCTTTCTTACTTTTTTAGAGGGCTAGTCCATGATCATTAGACAGGTCCAACACTGAGCAATAGCAGAGAGCTTTACATCCTGAGCTTCAGGCTTCAGGCAGAGAAAAAGAGAAATACTGGGCCTGGCTTGGGCTTTTGAAACCTTCTGAAACCTTGAAGCTCACCCCCACTCCTCTGTGACATACCTCCTCGAACAAAGCCACACCTTATCTTTCCAAATAGTTCCACTAACTGGGGCTTAAGCATTCAAACATAGGAGCCAATGGGGGCCCTTCTCATTCAAACCATCAATCACACCTTCCTCAAACCAAAATTAGCAGACTTTTTTATTTTCCTCCCTAGCATACAGTCCCCCATTTTTTTTAAGTAAAAAAAATACCTATTTCTTGAGAAAATACCTCATATACCCTGACACTGCATCTCTTTAGGGGGAAAGAGTCCATGTACATTGAGTGGGGTGGACCTAATTCTATCCAAGATCCTAGGGTGGTAGTATCACCCAGGCTTACACATCATTTTTCTATCATCCTGAATGCCACAGTTGGGTGAGGAATGGATATGAAACCTGAACCATGGCTCAGCTAACAAATAACAGTTTATGTTCTGTTGTATGATTATAGGAACAAAAAATCAGAAAGTGGAACACCAAAGTACTGTACTACCTACATAACTTCTGAAGAGACGAGGGTTCTGATTTATTTTATTCTATTTCAAATCCCAATTTCAACAAAATTATTCAAAAACTTTGGCAGACCATGATACTCAGTAAGTCAAGATGTTTAGATTTTAAATCTCTACCCAAGCTACATCAATTTCTTCAATTTATATTACCTAAAAAGAAATTCAGGTTTTAACAGAAACACTGAGAAATGGGCAAATGTTGATATGAGTTCTGAAAGTAAGGCTCAGGGTTACTTCCAATAACTTGCAATTTGCTATGTAGCTGGTATACTTATGTGGAGAGTGTCACACAATTTATTCTCCAGACATGGTGATGGCCTGACAGTTTTTCTGGTATTTAGGAGGGGAAAGAAGGAGGAGGAGGAGGAGGAGGAGGAGGAGGAGGAGGAGGAGGAGGAGGAGGAAGAAGAAGAAGAAGAAAAGCAAAAACACATGCTAATTGTGAATACAGTATTTTGCTTCCATGCACACCTGTTGAAAAACATAACCAATTTTTGAAGGATTAAAGTAAAATAGCCCTGGTTAAACTAAATAGGTCACAAAGCAAAATGAAAAGTCATGAATCTGGGAAAGAGACAAGTAGCCATGGGGGATGGTAGAAGTAGTAAGGAGACAAGAAAGGGTACAGGTGGAACATTACCAGAATGCATTATATGTGTGTGAAGCTGTGAAAGACTAGCCTAATTATTAAAATGTGAGTGTGTGTGTGTGTGTGTGTGTGTGTGTGTGTGTGTGTAGTCACGAATCAAAGAGCTGGTTATTGTTATATATATATATATATATATGTATGTATGTATATATGTATGTACTAATAATGTATATTAGTGCTTTGTTCATTAAATCCTTGTATTATCTTACATCACTCAAGCCCCTTTCATATATATTGAATATAATATTTGTGGTATCGTCTAATATGAAGGTTCACACATAACTAAAATCCCAAACTTCAAGCCACTGAACTCTAGGGTGACACAGAATCCAAAGACAGCACTCCAGTTATATAAAAGCAACAACAAAAGTATTTCTTTCTTAGATTGACAGTAAGAGGAATATTAAAAAAAAAGTGAGTACTAATAAATGTAAATTCAGGCCCAGGATACATTTCTCAATCTTGGCTACATCAACAATACTTTTCCGGTGTTCTGAAACTGCCAAAATTTGTGATATATAGCAATAACCAAACTTTAATTATTATACTTTGGAGTGGAGAGTAACATGTTGAATCCCAATTTTGGTGTCTGGTTCATAGATTTTAATGAATCTAGTCAGTATCAAGAGTGTCATATTACAACTTGAGAATCTTCTAAGTACACTACAAAACAGACTTAAACAAGGTCAAAATTCAAGTCTACTTGTCAAGAGTTAAATCTGCAACACAACTGATACTATTGTTAAAAAATAATAAGTATTTTAATGAACTAAGTTCTCTTTATCTCATACTCCACTCCCACTACCCTCCCTCCATCCAAAGCAACCACTCAATTACAATTATTAAGTTCTTAATTTTACAAAACCACGCATGGTACATATGACAGCAGTGAAGATGATAAATGCTGTTAACGGGAAAACTCTAGGTTTCTCTGTTGAAGTTCCAGAATGAAAATTCAAAGCAGACTAACAGACATTTCATCTGAAATAAAAATCTTCAAACTGTGGAAAAGGCAGAATATAAATAAATCTACTGATTTATAAGTAAGCATTGGTATTTTATCTCTGTTTATAACACTGAAAAGTAACACATACAGTCTAAGTTTATTAGTGCCAAGTGGGATGAATAAGCATCCAAAGCGAATGGGGGTGCCTACCTTAACAGAAAGTACATGTAAAATAACATGAAAAAGAATCAGTTTTGTGCTTCCAAATGAGCTGGATTTAGCAAAGATACACTGTCCAGCAAGAAGGAACAAAAGCCTACTCACTGTACCCAGTGTTGGAGATGTCAAATGAGGAACTCAAAATGCCTCCAGATCAGATCATTGATAAGTAATGGAAAACACCTGGGACCAGAAGGTTTGAATGAAATGTGTTTTTTATATATCTCTTTGGAGTCTCTTAAGAGAATAGCATCATACATAATTTTGTATAGTGATTTCAGAGCTTAGCACATGTTTCTAGCAGGCAGTTTGGGATACGTAATATTAGGACTTACTAATTATCAAGCCTGTCCAAAAAGTAAAGTGAGTTCACCTTGGATATTTCTCTATCAGTGGAGATATGCAAGCAGAAATATAATAAGCTATTATTACATGAGAACTCATACAGGGAACTGAGGCCTCAACTCTGAGATCCAAAGATTTCAAAATTATACAGTTTTCAAAAATCAAAGGAAAATAACTAGAGGCCTTGATACCTGTAATCCATTATACCTAAAAGCAATCAATAGTGCCTAGGAAACCCCATCTACTCAGAGTATAGAAAATTTTCAAAGGAAGATCTGAGTTATTTATACTTTATATCACAATAACTATCAATATTAGTCAAATTGTTAAAGAACCAGAAATTGACCTCATGCCAGTCTTAACAGAACAGAACTTTTCATATATAAGACTTTGTATTAATTCTGTCATCATAGGATTGCGTTCATTGTTGTGACAAACTAAAACAGGATTAACACAAGAGATTCAAATAATAGTACTATTAATTATTTTCACTAAACTGCCCTTTGGAAATCAAGGTACATTATGGACAATAGACTCTACCAAAAGGTATTACACAGAAGGCTAGAGAGATGGTTCAGCAGTTAAAGAGTACTTGTTCTTTAAGAGGACCCAGGTTCAGTTCCCAGAACCCACATTGTGGCTCACTATCCAGAACTTTAGCTTCAGGGATCTGACTTCCTCTTCTGATCTCTGCAGGAACCAGGTATGTACATGGTAAACATACATAAATTGATATAAATAAAATAAATGTAAAAACTATTAAAGTAATGATATAAGCCTCCCTCCTCCTTTTATATATTAAGAACACAGAGCTACCAGTTGATATAGATATACTTATCAGTATACAAATAAGAGGAAAACCTCTCTGGAGTATGAATTAAATGGGTAAATCATCACACAAGCTTCTCTATGTGCATAAGAGGTTTTTGTATATTTTAACTAATATTTATTAATGTCCTCAAAGGACAAGAAACTAATTATAAGACAGCAAAGGATTTTTCATTTACATTTGATGAAGGATTTATTTTCTAAATTGTACCTTACAGACACTGGTTCAAATTCTCATTTCATTATCTCTTAAATTTTGTCTTCCTGAGTATTTTTAGTTTAACTTTCGAGGTACAGAATGTACCACACACAGAACTGGAGATCATGAGGTTAAGATCTTGGTGGGATTAACATGCTTTATAATTGCCCTCCTGAGAGATTTTTTTCCATAGGGAATATTTCCTTTCAGTTAAAATTCCACAATAAAGATAACTAAGTATCCCATGTCCCAGTGACACATTTTATTGCCTGGTGTATTAATGGGTATTATAAATGAAAGCTAGAAAATGTCTCTAAGGCTGCCCAACTTATTTAAAAAAACAATCAATCATTCCACAACACTGCCCGGCAGGTAAACGTTTGGCACTAAGAAGGGACTGCCAGCTGCAGTGATTCATTTGTGGGGTTCACTTCTGACTTTATAGCATGGCTTTGCTATTAACTGTCTTTTAAAAATTTCAAATGATAAAGCATACGGGTTCTTCTGTTGCTACTGGATTTCACCTGTGTCTGTTTCCTCCTCATTAACAATTAATTTGCACTTCGGTTTCCATCTGTGAAGAGGAAGTGCTAAAGGACAAAGCTACTCAAGAACTGTGGACCTTCAGCTGAATCCCCCAAAACTAGCACCCAGGCCTCTGCAAGTTCAGTAGGAAGAGACCCAAATCTGAAGGAGGACGACGACGATGACATGCTTAGATGCTATAGAAATTGAAGGCTTTCAGAGCTCAGTTCAAACATTTAAAAAGTAAACACTTCACAATTACAACAAAATCAAAACACTTCTTACAAGTGGAGAAGATCAAGGAAGTAAAAATACTGTTTTGAGGAACAGGATAGAGTTTCTATATAGAATTTTTCTATATGATAAAGATACACTACTTTTAGGCTCTAACACATTGGGCTTCTAACTCTTCATCTTTGTCAGTTCCTACTCTACTTGAATAAAGGAAATGTTCTGAATGCTTGTTTTCAGATCAAAACAGCAGGAACTATATATCTAGACCAAAGAAATTGTATCACTAATGTATTTTTAATTTTTTTATGTATATTCATTTGTGGGGAGGAGGATGGTGTGTGTGTGTGTGTGTGTGTGTGTGTGTGTGTGTGTGTGTTGAGGACAACTTGGTCATAGTATTTCTCTTTTGGTTCAGTACTATGGATTTCTCTTTTGGTTAAGGACTAAGTACCTAGGTCCTTAAGTTTGGCAACAACACCTTTACCTGCTGAACTATCTCACCAGCTCACATTTTAAGTATTTTTACACAATAAAAAGCAATAGATGCTACTTTTGTACCTGGCTTTGAATTTAGGATCCTCCTACTTTGCTCAGTTTCCATAGTAGCTAAGAGTACTTGTTGCAGGTTATTTGATTAAACTGTGTAAAGATATGTCACCATGATTAGTTTAATAAAAAGCTGAATGGCCAATAGTTAGGCAAGCTTTTTGGGACAGAGAGAATGCAGGGAAGAAGGTGGCGATGCCATGAGACACAGAGTGAGCAGTATGAGCACTACGGAGGGAGATAAGGTAATAAAGCCACAAAGCAGAAAGTAAATGAATAGAAACGGGTTAATTTAAGTTATAAGACCTAGCTAGAAGTTATCAGCAAGCTTTCATAATTAATAAGAAATCTGTGTGATTATTTGGGAGCTGGCTGGCTGGTAGGATAGAAAAAGTCTGACTACAAGTGCAGGTTAAGCACTGCCGAATGCAACATCTTAATCTTGGCTTTAGTTAAATTTTAAAATGTTCCCTACTTTTTTATTATTATACCACTGAAATTGTTGGAGTTCAATAAACTAGGTGAAAATAATCACCTCAAAGAAAAGGAAGTTACTTATATAAATTGTACATGATACATAAATGAGACATGAGAAATAACAATTTCACCTGTTAATTTCTTTCTCTACTAAGGAGTTTTAAAAGATCAGTTCTATATTTTGGCATCAGACTAAAAAAAAATGACTTAAGAAATTGGATAATATGTCTTATTTTCATTCCAATAAAACAAAGAAAACCAAGCACTTGTAAAATACATATGATCTGTATGTGCATTTAATTTTCATTCATAATCAACTGATTCAGTGATTCAACTCACTCCCAATTTTAGTTTAAAACATAGACTATTCTAGTCATTCTAGTTAAAAGTGCTACATAATAAAGCGTTTTTTTTTTTTCATGAAATTTTTTGACTATGGAGCCCTCCAGTGGCGATAGATAGATAGATAGATAGATAGATAGATAGATAGATAGATAGATAGACAGACAGACAGACAGACAGACAGACAGACAGACAGTCATGACAGATTGCTGAGTGCACTGGATACCATTTTGTTATGCACTAGTTTTTGTTCCTACGTGAAAAGAAAAACATCTTAATTTTGTTAATAAAACAGTTGAAAAGTCAGACTCTAGATGCAGTAATGTGATTGGCTTTTCCAGTGCTATAATATTTTTGTTATCATATGAGAAAAAATATTTCATTAAAAATACTCAATATTAAGATGGGTATTTATTTTAAAAGGAAAAACCTTTTCAGATATTAAGAATAAAGCAAGACATTAAATAAGAAAATTGTGTGTGGGGTTACAACAAATGCAAATGAATCATATATTCCTGTTATACATTATTTCCTAAATAATTGGATGAGTTATCTTCAAATAAGCCATACTTATATCACTATCATAGCAATGTACTGCTACAGTTTGCATCTGAATTGACTTCAGAAGGTTCATGTGTTAATGGTTTGGTACTTAGCCTGGGCTGCTGGGAGCTGGTGAAACTCTAAGAGGCAGTGCCCAGGAGGAGATTTTCAGGTCTTGAGGCCATGCCCTGAAAGACTATCATTGTCTCCTTTTACATGCCAGTGCCAAATGATGAATGGTTCTGCTCTACCAGACTCCTGCCAAGATGCACTGTCACAGCCCAAAGTAACAGGGCCCATCAATCATGGGAGGGAAACTCTGAGACCATGAGACAAAACAAAGCTTTCCTCTTCAGAAGTTTATCATTTGGGTATTCATTACAGTGGCAGAAAGCTGATTTACATGGGCTCCTACAAACCAGGTACATGAGTGAACTACCATAAAATAATGTCCCAGCCCTACTGAAGGTTCCACATAAAGGCTGACATCTTAACTATAACCCCATAAAGGCAGAATCACTCACTGAAGTGATTCTTGACTCACACAATTTTTGAGGTAACATATGTTCATTAAGGTGTATAGCTTTAGCATATACCCCATCTATAAGGCTATGTCCTCAGTGGATGTTTGAAAACAAAATAGCACTGAACTCTCTATATGTTATAGATTAAATGACAGTTTGATTCAGAAATTATAAATAAAGTGGCCCTGACAACAATAGTAAAAATATAGTAATTAGAACAATGCACCCCTCATACCAGTTCTTCTTACAAGGATGTTTCTTAAACTTCATAAATATCTTTAGAATTTAAGTTCCTAAATGCTACATGCTTGGCAATTTTTACATGCTTAACAAAATACAAAAATATTATTGATTAGATATCTGGGCCTATTTTACAATAATCATGTCTCATCCCATTTCCCAAGTCTTTAAAATTATTTATTAGCAAAAACAAAAATATCTCCCTTTCTCATAACCTCTCTTAGGAACTCAAGAAGTTGTGCTGATGAACAGAAGTAAAATTCAACTTAACTCACCTAAATGCACTGTTCTCCACAGTAGATAAAGAGGACTCTGGTGAGCCAGAAGTTACTCTAGATGCTGTTTCAGCCATTATTGCTACAAGTGCAGGTTCTATAGCCCCACTTGCAGATGCAGAAGTAAAGGTAAGTTAAGGCATTTTTTTCAAGGTCAGAACAATAACAGCAAAACCAAAAGTGGATTCAAGCAATATGGCTACTGAACCCTACGTGGACATAAGTTTGGATGCTCCATAATCTGTTTCACTGAATACTACATGCAGCCAAATTCCACACTTTTGAAATTGGTATGCTTGCGTTTTATGGGAAGTTTTTGTTTCATTTATGAGGTTGGGTCTCACTATATAAACCAGACTAGCCTGAACTCACTTTGTAGCCAAAGCAGGCACTGAACTTATGGCAATCTTCCTGCTTCAGTATTTGGAGTTTTAAGATTACAAATATGTACCATCAAGCTCAGCTTACTTTTGGGGTTTAAAGCCCAACTCTACTATTTCCATCTGCATGGTTTACTGCTCAAAAATCCCTTTTTCTCACCAGTACAATGGAATCAAAAATGTTACACTTTTATGGATATTAAATGAAGATGAGTAAGAATCACACTGTACAGTCCCCAACCTATAAGTAGTACTTAATTATGCAATATCATTTTCACAAAGGCAGGGTCAGCTTTCTGCTTTGTTTTCACAGCCCCTTCCAAACACTGCACCTGATTTCATATCCATAGCCTTCCTTTAATGGGGTCTCTAAACTGTATGACCTTCAGACTGCACAAAACCTGGGTATCTTTCTGTTCTTCGTTTCTGGTAATGTAGCACAATGCGATTATATTCATTTCATATGACATCTGTACATGCTTAAGTTCATAGAGCTATACAGTCAACTTTACTAACAACTAATTTAAACTATAAAAGTTTTCACAGCCCAAAGTTTTAAAAAGACAGAAATAAATTCCTGGAATATTTAGGAATAAAAGCATTTATACTGAGTGCATTGCTTCAGCTGATTGACCAGAGTGCATTTGGCCCATTGACCTCAAGGCTAGTGGAATTGAGTGAACTGCTCTAGTGTTGAAAATGACTTACAAAGGTGTAATCCTACCAAATATATTTCTTTTTCTACTGTACATTCAAAACCAAGACCAAAATAGCACATAGAAAAATCAAAGAACACCATGTCACTCACTGCCTGTCATCAGGCAGTAACTCAGGTTTTCAGTAGAAAGATATCTAAATTACCACAGGAGACTCTCTCTGTCTTTCAAAGATCCACTGCAATGTTAATAATTCCACCCGGATTCTAAGTTGTGTTCTCCATAATCTATCTATAAAGTTAATTTTATTTTTCCTGCTCTCTGTCTCTCTCTCTCTCTCTCTGTCTCTCTGCTCTCTCTGTCTCTCTGTTCTCTCTCTCTCTCTCTCTCTCTCTCTCTCTCTCTCTCTCTCTCTCTGTGTGTGTGTGTGTGTGTGTGTGTGTGTGTGTGTGCTCTTTTCACTAAATACAATGAAAAGTGCTAGACAATACACCTGGAATACTGAGAGGAGAATTCTGAGTTTAAGGCCAGGCTAGACTACGCAGTGACTTTAATGTTGGTCTGGGCTACATAGTGATTCCCATAATCAACATGCGCTCTCTCTCTCTCTCTCTCTCTCTCTCTCTCTCTCTCTCTCTCTCTCTCTCTCTCTCTCTCTCTCTCTCTCTCTCTCTCTCTCTCTCTCTCTCTCTCTCTCTCTCTAAAAAGATGCTAGGAGGCTGACCTGATACAGCTTTATGAACCCAAGAAACACACTGATGAGTTCTCTGGTTTTCTTTTTACTTCATGTATTCTATCTTGAAACTGAAGGAGTTGACTATCCAGAAATGCTAACAGAGCAAAGAACCAAGGTCCCAACAAAACTAGCTTTTCCTAGCCAAAGGACCAACAGAGGGGCAGCATAGCAACCAAGGAAACTATATGATAATTGCTGTAGGAAAGCCAAACATCTCAGGAAAAGAAAAAAAATCTGTGGCCTCATATTTACTATTGCCAGATAAAACCAAATACAGAACACTTAGGTTTCCACCCTCGACTGACTTTAAAGGTAAGCCACAACACACAAACTGAGGCAATGCAGAGGGAGGACATGTAAGACTAGGGATTTGAGTCCCATCATTCACACATATAGTCAGGGTAGGTCATTAAAGGACAAAGAAAGTCTTGCCACCTACCTAGCAGTAATGCCTCCCACTCTGTGTCTTTGCACAGAATCACAGGTAGCCTAATGGACAAGCAAAATGTTGGTCACTGCTTAGTAGTGACCAACTCTCCATTTCCCACCCTAGTCCACTGGAAGCCAGGAAGAGAGCAAAGGTGAAGTCCCTCTATCCTTTCTAGCGAAGATGTAATCAATGGAAGCCTAGTAGAGGGTGGGAATTCTTCCCTTGCACAGAAGTAACCAGGGGCCCCTGTCTTCTCCAGGTGTCAATGGAGGACAAATGGGAGTGAAGCTGACTCGTCATGTAGTAACGAGATGGTGTCAACTCTTCTTGCAGCTAGGTCAGTGTCAAGATTACAGAACAGATTTCAGTGAGAGCCACAGCATTGAAACACAACATCAAAGTTCCAGGTTTCAAGCATGTCACCTATATCAAAACCAAGAGCATCTCCACTTAATACACACATGTGAAAGTCAATATTGAGAGACAGGTTAGGATTAAATACAAAATACTTCAGTGAGCAACTGTGAACTTAGCTGAAACAAATGAATAATATCTCAGCAAAGAAACAAAATATAAAAAAGATCAAATGAAAATTCTGGAACTAAACAGCACAGTAAGTTAACTTAGCAAACACATTTAGCAGTTGAATACAGGAGTCAGGGGAAAGAATAATAGAATAAAAATTATCCAATCTGAACATAAAATAAAAACCTATTTTTAAAAATCTAAACAAGGCTTCAGGGGAACTGTAGAACAATAATAAATAGATCTAAAATCCAGAAAGGAGGGAAGAAGTAAGAAGTAAAATAATGACAGAAAAATGTCCACGTTTAGCTACATCCCCTCCCTCTCCACACACACAAGCACTCACTTAGAGTCAAATTTCTGAAAATCAATCATCTCTCCTTCCTCTCAAATACTAAAACCATCAAGAGAACAAAGTTAATCGCCATAGGGGTAACAGTTCACAGGACAACAGATTTCTCATCAAAACTCACACAGGATGGATGCTGTGTATTTTTTAAGTACCAAAATAAAAAAGACAAACTTAGGACCCTACACACAGCAAAAGTATTCTCTGGGGTGACAAGATAATGGCAGCCTCAGACAAAAAAATGAATTCAGAAAAAAATGTTTAGCAGCAGACCTACCCTAAAAGGGTAACTAAAGAAATTCAGTAAACATACAGAAAAAAGAAAGAACACTGAAATATGAAAAAGAAAAACCTTGAAACGTGATAGCAAAAACAGATAATACTATATGCCTTCCCTCTTCTTTGGAGTTTTCTAAATTATGATAAAATCCTAAGACTGTCTAATGTGTTTCTAAATGTATATGGAAAAGTATTTAAAACAATATTACAGAGGCCTAAGAAATGGCTCAGTACTTAAGAGCAATGGATGCTCTTGAGAAGACCTGGGATCCATTCCCAGTATCCATACAGTGACTCACAACCATCTCTAACTCCAGTCCCAGAGGATTCAATGCCCTCTTCTTGCCTCAAGAGGTACTGCAGTCATCTGATGCATAGACAAGCATGCAAGCAAAACACTCATACAACAAAATAAAGTTTAAAATATTACGAATTGCAAAGGGAAAGTAAATACAATAATTAAAATTAATCCATAGACATTAAAAATACAGTGTAACTGTATGATCTATTAGAAACCCATTTTTAAAATACAATTACAGGTAGATTAAAAGTAAATGAAATGTTATATAATGATTGCTCAAAATATAATAAGAGCACTATTTTAATCAGATAACATACATTTCAGAACAAAAGCAATTAAAAGAGACAGTTTAGGACATTATACATGACAAATATCATATTTTCACAAATATACTAACCCTAAACATGTGGGATATAAGAATGAACAGAACTGAAAGGATTTATAGGCAAACCTATGACAAAGAACAGTGAAAAATAGCAACACTATTATCTCAGTAACAGACAACAATTAGGCAAAAAAATCAGCATACAATAACTCAGTGATCTCATCAATCAACAGTACTTCAGTGACCTTTATAAACTACTTACTTGACCCAACAGCAGCAAATATACATTACTTTTCAAATGTCCAAGGAACATATACTAAGACAGTTTTCAAATTGATGAAAAAAAATTAAAATAGTTCCAATAAAAAATCCCAGTAACATTTTTGTACAGGCAGTAGATACCACAAAATTATTTCAAATTTGAAATAGAAAGCCAAAGAAACTGGAATAGCGGGGGAAAAAAAGCAATTAAAATTGATAAAGGAAGAATCAACCTTCTTGATTTTAAGGCACGTAACTATAGTAATCAAGAATGCATGATATCAAAAACATATATATTAACGAAATAACAGAGAACCCAAATTAAACTTACAAATATTCTCATTTTATTTTTAACAAAGGTACAAGAGTATTTCAATGGAGGAAGGACAGCTTTCCAAATAAATGACATTGGAGAAAGCAGACATCCATGGAAACAGACAGCCAGAAACAAAAATTTTTTTAATTAGTGACAAAAGCATGTACATGAATGTTGCAGCATATTTATTCATGGTGATCCCATATTCAAAATACTCTGCATGATTTTAAGAAAATTAATAAACTATGGTATCTCCAGAATAAGAAATACTAATCAGCAATAAAAAGGGACTACCGATTCATACACAATTTACATGACTCTCCAGAAAGTAATGCTGAGTCCACAGTAAGTCTTGAGACTATCCACCTACTATGTAACTTTATTTCTTAAGTAGTCTTGAAATGACAAAAATTATAGAAATGAACAGACATTGTTTTCAAGGAGTTGTAAAGGGAAGGAGGAAGGGGAAAGCAGATGTGTCTATAATATGGGCAACAAGTGGGGAGGGGGTCTCTGGGATAGTGAAATGTTCTTCATCTTGACTGTCATATGGCAAGTGCTGTGAGGGCTATGGCACTGTAAGCCATGCGAAGTATGTGACCATGGATGAAAGTCAAGTGACAGGTATAGGGGATACGCATTATTTCTTATAGCTACATGTAAGTTTACAACTACCTCAATAAACAGGTCAACATGAAACATAAAGCAAAACTAGTAAGAAACAATGATCAAAATGCCATTCTGTGCTATGGGTTGTGTCCTTAACAGTGTCTTGGGCTGGAGTTCCTTGGTCAGCCTTCATTATTCTATTTCCCTGAGTCAATCTGAGGGCTTCAGGTATCACATGCTGATGATTGTCAAATTTGTATTTCAAGCCCATTTCTCTCTTCCAAAGCCCAGACATATTTTACTTTTAAATGAGTACTTCAACCTACTTATCTCACAGAGACTTCAATATTGGAATTTAAACATACCATGTTTTCCCCTTAAAGCCCCAGATGTACTTTCTTCTCTTAGGGCTTTCCCTGTTTCTGTAGTTGTCACTCACTATGATCTGAATGCTTGCATCCATCTAAAATTTTTAAGTTGAAATACTATTCCTTGAGGTTAGGAATTTTAGGATAGGGGTCATTGTGAAAAGTCAGGAGGGTAGGGAGTTTATGTATGGATTAGCGTCTTCACTTTTTAAAAGAACCCAAACAGCTACCTTACTCTTTCCACTATGTAAGTACAGAGTAAGAAAGTGTAATCCATGAGCCAGAAGATGGGCCCTTACTAGAATAGCTTATCTGTTTCAACTCCTGGAAAGTAAGAGTTAAACTTCTGCTACTTATAAGTTACCCAATCTATGAAATTGTATTATACCAGTCTGAATGAGCTAAGCTATCACTATACCATTCAACCCACCCAAAACTGATCATGCTAGTGTATGGTTTATTCTGCCTTACTTATTATCGCAAATGCAACCATAAAACCTTAACCTATTGAAGTTCTTAAATACAGTCAGCCAATTCACTTTTCACATCCCCAGTGCCATCATCTCATTAAAACACTTGCAATTTTCCTGCCTGATATCCTCCTGTAGAAACTAAAGAGACCCCTATGAAATATAACCTTTCTCTTGCTTAAAATTTTTCAACATTGCCAACATACTTATTATAAACCTTCCCACCACATACAAAATCCCATAAATCCTGGTTTCTGTTTTGCCATGACACTCTTCAGACTCACTTATGAACACTAGCCAGAATAATAATTCTAATTTCTTCAAGACATTCTATTTTCTGCTTAAGACAGTTGCATTTCTTCCTACCACTCCCAGCAGAAAAGACCTAATATCTATTCATGAGAGCTCATTCATCACCTCCTCTTACACAGTTTCATGAGACCTCAACCTAAATAGACTCTTGCTACCTAATGAACAGGATACAACTACAAATACAACCCAACCAAATGAAAACATTTTAATAAAAAAATGCATACAAGGTACTTTTGATACTTTTCAAGGTACAGTACATATCCATTTGCTATATTTTACAATATAAGTCATACATTATTTGATTTGGCATCTTACTTGGGTTAACTTAGGCCTGCTTGATAGACACCTAACATCCACTTTCTCTGAAGCTTTCATAGTATAAAGTGTAATAATAATAATCCAGCCAAAGGTTTGACCTTTCATTAACTATGACTTTTATCTGCTATAAATACTTAGCAACCAGCACACTATTTTCTTACAATTCCTTGCCATTTAGTAGGCTTTAAGGGCAACCTCATACATGTGTGTGTGTGTGCAACTGTTTATATGTATGTGCACATAAACAAATATATGAACATTTTTAGAGGTTTTTAAGTTTCCTGTGAACAGACAATTTTTTTACATTCTGTTGACCCTAAAGTTAGGTATCCAACGTTCTTTCTAAAGTGTGATACCCTCTACCCAGTCTCTTAATAATATAAATGACAGGGGAAACTCCCAAGAAAATAACTGAGACACTACATAGCATAAAACAGTAATTGTTTGGAAGCTGTAGAAAATAGTTTATAAGTACTGTCTAAAGTTACTTAAACCCGATAAGATTTTAATTTATGTTTTTGGTTCTTGCCCTTTATTGTCACAGACACACACTCTGAACCAGCCATATCTCCATCTCCCAGGCTATTTTAGTTCTTTATTTAAATGTAGATACTTCATACTTAGTACTGTTCAAGTATTAGCTAATTCTACTAGTAATCATACCTTTATCTATTTTTCACACATACATATGACTGTACAGTTCTATATGGCCCTTATATACACTGTTCCTGGTTCTACAAGCATTCAATCTTCACTTCCAGAAAATAAAAAGATCTGGTTAAAAGCACAGGAATGAAAAACAATGAAATATTCATAGACATGGATTTCAAGATATGGGACAAGAGGACAAGCCATGTAAAAGTAAACTAGTATTAGGCAAGCAATACAAGCTATGCAACCAAGTAGAAAATGGAGATGTGGAACTACTGGAGCAGAGGGACCAAAGATGCTAGAAAACACAACTCCAAAGTCAAAAGGTAATGAAACCACAGGCTTCCAAATAGTGAAGACTCACACAGCATCAGACCTGATTAATCAAAACATTGAAAGAATAGCCTGGTCTGCCTGGCTATTATAAAGAAAGCTATTCTGTTTCTATAACTGCTACTGAAGATATTTCTGAAGTATTAACGTATACTTTCTTTCCCCATACGTACAGTATAGTGAATGTAATTAAATCTGTCACTGCTGATGATAGATCTCATCAAATAGTAGCAGACAGTGTACCTGTGGGACCATCAAGTTTCACTAGACCCTAAAGATGTGGACATTCTGGTGAGACATAAACAGATGGGCTCAAGGCTATTCAGTCCCTGGAAACTCTTTTCTTCTTCTTTCCTGCACTATTTAAAATCAATTTTTTAAAGCAGGAGGGGTAAGGGAGCTTATTTTCCTATAAGTCAAGAGAAGGAAAAATAAACCTGGTTATCTGAGCTCTTACTGTATCACTGAAGCTTTTTTAAAGTAATAGGTATTCTTGAAATATCTGTTCCATTTGCAACAATGTTAAAGCAATGGGTGCCCCAGGGCAATGCCTGGGAATAAGAAAGGTAAAATCCAATTCCTAGGTGAAGAAAGAAGGAATGGGGAGAGAGGCAGGTGGAGCCAAGCAGTAACCAAGCATTTACTAAATGTTTTAATGCACTCGGTACTCTGCATAACATGCAGAGCTACAGCAAAACTTACCCCTGCCTTTGCCTAAATTTCTTCATCTACAAACTTGGAGACTGGCCTTATACATCTCTGCCTTAATATATAGAAGCTCTCCATGTTGATTCACTCAGAGCAAGCTGATGTTACACTCCCATCAGAGCAAGCTGATGTTACACTCTGAGTACGTATAGATGCCTACAGGGGTGTGGCAAGAGAGACTGCAAGGAAGGAAGAAATGAGGAGGAAAAGACTGGGAACAAGGATTAGGCAATAGTGGGGTTAAGCCAAGATACCTAAATTTCTAAGAAAACTATTCTCTACAGTTAGCTTAGGAACAATAATTACTTTATTCCTCTCTTTTTGGGGGCAGAACAGTAAATGAATAGCATATCCATGAATGGGCTATATACTGATGTTGTAGGTTAAATATTATTACCCAGAAACAAGAAAGGGAAGAATCAATGTGCAGACGCTTTCTGCTTCCTTTCAGATTTCTCTACCATTCTACCTTATGAGCAACACTGGCACTTGAGATGCACACTAGGATGCAGGGTACAGCAAACTGTAAAAGCAGAGACTAACGGTGTGACCTTACATAAGTCACCTGCTCCT
The DNA here is from genome assembly GCF_003668045.3 of Cricetulus griseus. Taxonomy (NCBI): domain Eukaryota; kingdom Metazoa; phylum Chordata; class Mammalia; order Rodentia; family Cricetidae; genus Cricetulus; species Cricetulus griseus. The sequence continues at coordinate 40,852,848 of NC_048597.1, read as the reverse complement.
TGACAAAGCATTTCTTTCTATTGCTGTCATTTATCAATTGTGTTTTGACAGGGCCAGTGAGATGGCTCATAGAGTAAAGATACCTGCTTCTAAGCCCGACCTGAGTTTGACTGAGGGATCAATATGACGGAAGAAAAGAACTAGCTCCCAAAGGTTATCCTCTGATCTGTGCACACAAGAATGGCAAGTGTACACACACACACAAATATATACAATAAAACATTGTGTTATGATAAATGCATTTCCTGTTGATTTACATATTAAGCAAGTAGTGCAGTAGAATGTTCTAGATAAATAAATCTAGTTTTAGGGAAACATTTGATGAAATACTGAATGTGGACATTATGACAGGCTGTTAAATCAAATGGATTTTTCACTATGAATTGCAAGTTTTGAGTAATGAATTGAAGGAAAAATTGGAGAGATAGACTTAATTAACAAGATTAACTGTAGATCCAAATGAATCCACAAAACACTCTTTAAAACTATTGCTATATGTACAAGTGGCGGTGCATACTTGTAGGAAGAGAAGGAGAATCAAAAAGTTCAAAGCTAGCCTGGACTGCATAGCAAAACCTCATCTCATAAACAAACAAACAACAAATACACACACACACACACACACACACACACACGGGGTGGGGGGGGGATCTGGCACTGAGTTCAGCCACATGGAGATGTGCAGAATAACTAACTGATCCATTGGTTTTTGTCTTTTGTTTCATAGGTGTAAATCTTAGAGCTAACTACATTGAAAAAGAAAACCTAAAAGCATTGAGTAGGAGAGGCCTAATGTAAGTATAGTTCACGTGAAAAGGAGCTAAGAGCCTTTGATGACTTCATGCAGTCAAAAGCACCAAGGTCAACTTAACCATTAAAAACTCATGTAGATGGCTACAAAACTGTCTTGTCTCTCTATCCTCTGCATCCTGTGCTGGACACCACACAGACAGCCAACAGAACAGTTAAGTACAAGGGTATCCTATTTAAGAGTGATATTGACAAGCAAGGGCAATTCAATGAAGAGGAATCACCAAAATGGTGAAGGAATTCTAAAGACTGATGGAGCTAGGAATATTTAGCCTAAAAAAAAGTTAAGTCTTGGGGAAGAAATACTATTGGATGGGCTGTGTGTGACAGAGTTCAGACCTAAGAGGACACATGCCAAAGCAGATCTGGTGACCACACAGACAGTATCCAAAAAGAATCCGAAGCTGGATGTTTAGGTGATGCAACTGCTAACAGCTCTGACTACATAAGAAATAGGAGAAAATGATTTTGAAACTTTGAATACCCCGGCTCCACTTCAATCAATTAAATTAGAACCTCTGGAGGAAAGACTGGGTAATGGTAGTAAAAACTCTCCTTGGTTTCTAACATGTGGTTGCACATAAAATGACCACAGTAAACACAAGGTATTAACCCGACAGTGTTTTGTGTCAGGGAATTCCTTCCTTCTCAAGAAAATGAAATAGATTTATCTCCCGTATCTTTTCTGATCTAGGATCATTTATTCATCCATTCATCCATTCATTCGTTCACATGTTCCTTTATTCTTCTCTGGTGTTAGGAATTGAACCACAAGTTTTCTACCACTAAGTAACACATCCTCCAGCCCTACAAACTTTCCCATATTTAGCTTGGTAAATTCAGCATTATCTTCTATGACCATGAAGATTTGCTATTTCTAAATATTTGAGAAGTTAAATCTCCTGTAAAGAAAAAAAATACTCTCCTAGAGGATAGAACTTAAGTTGGGTTATGACACTTAGCTTCTATTCATGACAATAGATTTCAAGACTTTTGTGGTAATGGTGTGCAAGAGTATGCACATCATCATACAGAAATAACTATAATTTAATTACAAAATGTTAATAACTGAAAACACCAACATTTAAGAATTCTTCAGTTTCTTCCCTGACAATAATAATTAAAATCAAACATAAAATACTTCATAGTTTGGATGGTTTCTGCCACTAGAAGCTTAACCCAATCATGTAGACAATAAAAAAATATTTTTCTATTTTTAATATTTTCTAAAATTTTCTGAAATAGAGTATCCTAATTTTAAGTAGTAAAATGCCCCATGTTTCCTTCAGTGTTGGTTACATTGTTGTTCATAATCCTTGACCCTGACTACTGAATAAAAACATTATAAAAACATCGCCCTGGAAAAGACAGCCATGAGTATTCAAAGTGCTCTGAGCAGGCATCATTGGTCATGGGTTATGCTCCCAGATTTTAGTGACCCCTCTAGATTTTTCCACTGCCATGTAATACACCCTCTAAACTTTAAAGCTTCCACTTTAGATTATGGTAAAGCATCAACCATTCCCTTTTACATCGGCCATCTGCCAGTTCAGAAAGCTCCTAATGAGTCTGAAGCTTCTTCTAGGCCACTTGAAGTCTTTTTCATTAATCTTTGTCATGTGGTTCATAAATAATGAGACAGGTATTAAAGATCATCATAGTGTTTACTGACAACCACTACCAAAAGAGTCTGCAGTAACACTATGGATTTCACTAGACCCAGGCAGGCCAGGCCTGAAGGAGTTCTGAGGTGGGAACAAAACACACAGATTTAACATTTTTTTAACCGTTATGCTAGTTAACTGCACTAGTTTTCAAGTAATGATTGCCCTTTCCATATCAAAACACTAGGAAGAATTAGGATCTTACACCATCTGAGCAGCTGCTGGACAGGCAGTTTGCTCCACAGCCAACAGTCAGTCACCTTTCCGTTTTCCAAGCACATACCTCTCACAGAAATGTTTTCAGTGCAGCAGTCTACTGAGCTGGTTGTAACACCGGCACGATGTTGACAACACAATTCATGATGGTTTTGCTTTTTCAGCCTGCACCTTTCTTTTTTAAAAAAATCTTTTCCTCGATTTCTATTAAAGAAAACCAAACCAACAATACTTTCAGAAAACCTGCCTTAGTCTTACAAATATAATGCTTTCAGTGAAGGCAGACCAGCTCTACACAACAGCTTTCAGAGAAGCAGGAAGCTGATCTGAACAGCAGAGAGCAGGGATGGGGCGGAGCAGAAAGGAACTGAGCTGGGGAGAGCGAAGCACAGACAGTCCTGGCGGCTTCTAGTTAGTTATTGACAGTTTCATCTAATAGCATGGATTTATGAACAGGAGCATCAGGCCTGCCATTCCTTTTCTTTCTTTTAAGAATCTCTGCCAATCTAGTGAACTATTACACAGGGGAAAGTAGGGCCTCCAGTTACAGGGAAATGATGTAAGTTTCCCACTCCCACCAGCCCCTGCTCTGCCAATCCACCTCTACTCTGACCTGTGACTATCCCCTCCCCCTCTCCCTCCCTCAGCAGCCCAGGAGTTTAAGGCCCCCAGCTTGCCCAGCCCTGTAATAACAGGGTAGCAGAAAGTATTCAGTAGCCGATAAGGCATATTTTTTTTTTTGTTTCAGGAAACTCCTCAAAGAAAAAGTAAATGCTTTTCTATTTAAAAAATAATGCTGAATAGTCCAAAGCTAGTCAGTCCACAGGATAAAGGATATTAAGCAGGACTGGGGTAAGGAATGCAATTTAGCCAAAGGCAGCAGGTATGAGATAGCACAGCATGTAATACTGGAGTCAGGAGGCTCAGGTCTACTTTCCTCATACCACTTCTGTAACCTGGGGCTACTGATCTAACCTATGGTTTCCTTTTTGTAAAACTGGAAGGAAGAATACAGATATCAGAGACCTCTTGTACTATGGGAATTTTATGAATTGATACCCCCTAAAAACTAAGGCAGGAACCAAAAAGTAATCTGTGGCTATTTACTTACAAAATTATATACCATTCCTTATATTAAGCTATTTAAAATATGCTTTGTATTTTAAAGTACTAGCCATGTAAAAGGAATAACAAGTGATATACAGGAGGAAGAGTTAGAGGGAATTCAAGTATTGATCCTGATCTGGGAATTTTATACAGAATTGGGATTCTTACAGCATGTTCAAAAAAGAATTCCCTAGAAACAGATGCATGGAAGCAACTCATTTACTATTTACCTGGGTCAGCACTGTTCAAGTTTAAAGGTCACACCAAAATTAAATGAAGTATAAATAGATGATAGATAGATAAGCAGATGTATTTTTATTTAAGAGTCCACAGTACATGGTTTCTAACATAATAGCCTTCAAATGGGAATATGCAAACTCCTGCCAGTATTTAACTTTCCCAAGGTGAAAGGCACAGGGACATCTCTGGTTCCCTAGATCTCTCTCCTTCTACCTCTCCATAAAGCTGGTCAAGCCTGGACTGCCCCTACAAAGTATGGAGGCTTTTCCCATCTCCCCCTCTGCAGCACACTCTTCCCATTTTATACGATTACAGCACACACCTCACACACAAACTTAACTCTGAGGAAAGCGGCAAGAACAACCAAATTCCTTACAGGACACAAGGTGACAATTAGTATTGCCAGTGGATCATGAATGGTCCTAAACGAATCATTCTTCTGCAACTCTAGTTGCCAACCTGCAACTTAAAATTGGAGGACAACCAATTGAATCATCCACTGATAAATCATTAAAGATATTTGTAACTGATGGATCACTGTGCCCATGAATATAACCCACAAATCCCCCCAAAAAATATTCTCATTCTCTTCAAGATTATCTATATAAACAACATCTCACATATACATTAGAAGGGATGGAAATGAGAATTAATCAATCTTGAATAATGCTAATCTACCAATTATAAAAAAACGCCAATAATGCATTTCATTAAGAAATGCATCTTAATTAAAAAATTTACCTCTAATATTTTAAACATTCTTGATTTATTATGATCAGTGTGTACTACTCATCACTTTGATGGGTTTTTTAATAAGAGCCATATGGTCTTATAAAATTAAAACTTTTATGTCAGAAGTATGAAGTGTTCCATAGTAAAATTTTAAACATAGCAATAGAAAGGTAAAACTCAGCGAGAAAAATACAATAAAAAGTTCAAGCACACACAAAGAAACATAAGATTTCAGAAAACTAAGGGATAATTAGTAAATTGACAATGTAAAATAACAATGCTTCAGTGTCTGACTAAAATAAATATATTTAAGCAGAGAAAAAGAACCCATCCTACTGAGATACCCAATATTTATAAAATAACAAATATATAATCAACAAGAAATTTAAACTTACGAAATTTTTTTAATTTCAATTAAGAAATAAGTAAGAAAATGACGACTTTCCAGATTATTTTACCAAAATAATGATGGGTATCATTCTGGCCTACCCCTTCTTTCCAATCCCAAATACTTTTCAAGAATGATCAAAATCACTGCAAACAAGAATACAGCGATCTAGACCCTCAGATGAAACACTGGAGCGACTAAGTTGTCAGGTAGAACACTGCTCTTGTTTCCTACTTTTAAACTATTCTGCATGAAAATCTTTCCAAAACAGGGAACTTGCTTTCATCACCATAATTTAATCCTTCCTAGTGTTTCCCCGGCAATTATCAGTGGCACCAATCCTGCTGAGTATTCATGTTCCCCAAACCAGGAGGCTCCTTTTGAGGAATTCTGAATTAAGTGTAACCCCCCATGAGCAGACTTAATCGATAGCTCCTGTACCCTGGCTGCTAGCTCCTGCTTACACTGCAAACTCCAAAGAGGGAGGGACTGGAACAGACTTCTAACATTCTTCCCTCCAAAAAGAAATTAATAACTTCTTAAACTATCTCACACAACAAAGTGGGTTCATAGTCGTGCATGTGCTTCACCTAAAGATTCTTTAAATTTATATTGCCGGGGTGGTGATGGTGCATACCTTTAATCCCAGCACTAGAGAGGCACAGGCAAGCAGGTCTTTGTGAGTTCCAGGCCAGCCTGTTCTACAAAGAGCATTCCAGTGCAGCCAGGGCAACATTGAGAAACCTTATCTTGAAAAACCGAAAGGAAAAGGGAATGATACTATTCTGGGTTTTCACCCTTTATTCGGATTCCTCCTAACCCTTCTCATCACCTGCATGAATACTCCTCCCTCCCATTCTAATTGCTGTAGGTGTGGAAATCAGCCAAGTGAGATCTCTCTTTCATCCTAATAAAAATAGAGTAAGTAATGTGACAGCCATAAAACACATCAAGTTTGTGGCACTTATTTCCAGAGGTCATATAGGTTCCAGATCAGTGCTACTAAGTGCTGAGTAATATATACAAAGCTTTAACTGTACATGTCCCAGCCAAGCCTCAATCTGTTCTGCTAGAACTTATTCTCAGGAGGGCCCAGTGTATTTTAAGTCTTTGATGCTGGTTTATTTTAATATCAAATCCACCCCCATGCAATCATTCACTCAAATCATTATTACTTTTATTAATCATCTGCTCACTAAGTCTTTTTGCTTATTTTTCTGTTGGGACTTGAGGTTTCCAAGCTCCTAGCTCAGCCAGTGCCCCCTGAGCCCTCAGATTTCTTCAAAAATAAAGGGAAGCACCAAATAAGCCTCCCACTTTTAAGAAATACAAAATCCAAGTAACATCAGCTGGAAGATAAAGTCTTTCAAAGTTAACATATTTCCTATTCTACTTTGAGTATCCACATTGTAAGTTACAACCCCATTCTCATGAATTATTATACTCCATAAAATGCTACCGTCATTTCCAGGTATTGATTACAAATCTAAGCCTCATATATACATACTTAAGAGAATTGCTCAGGATTACAAATCAGAAGGTGAGTATCAGAAGTCGAATGCAAGCCTGCATGCAGAAGGTCCAGCAAATTCCCCTGCCCTGGCTCCACCGAAAAGCAGCAAGGAAAGGTGCAGTAGCCCTGCCCTACCTGTCTCACTGTGACACAGTGAGACACAGGAGAGGTACAGTCATCCTGCCCCACCTGTGACACGTGAGGCACCTTGTTTTAGTCAAGAGTAGATATTTTGCACTAACACAAATCTGGATTTGAATCCAGAAAAATTGAACTGTGGGCAGCTTATATAATTTTCTCAAACCTCCATTTTCTCATCTACAAAAAATACTAGCACTAGCAAGGGATCAAGGACATGCTGTCCTTAGTACATCATCAGTTACCAGTAGAAGTTTTTTAAGTAATAATAATGGTAGTACTGGTAGTATAATGTAACATGCCTTTATTCATTTAATATTTTCAGTAATTCTATCATAAGGAAACTATGATTTTTGATTTTTATTATTGAAGAAAGATGTTGTCCAAGACACTGTTCAATTTACCTAGGCCACTGTGTTAAGTACAAGAGATGACAATGACACTAAGCAGTATGACTATGGATCTCATATTGAGAACTATAGGCTGTGGAAATAATCACATTACCAACTACTTTGGCCTCACCATTATCATCATCTGCATCTCGACCATGTACTTTTTCTGTAGTTATCTTGAAGGCCTTAGATCTAGGAGTCACCCCAGTAATAACATATATAAGGCAAAGAATCGGGCTGAGAATGAAGAGAGTAAGGGCTTTAGAGAATCAAAAACAGGCCTAGTCCTTAGAAGAAAAAAATATGAAGCAGAATGGAGGAACTAAATAGAGGCTTGATACCAAGAATGTAATACAGGGAGAGAAAGGGAAAGTTAATACCAAATTATATAAGGTGCCTAAAAGAGTAAAAGGAAAATGGCAAAGCCCAACATGTCTAATCCTTGCCTACTTAATAACTGCTATCTGACCCTGCTGGGGGAAAGTGACCATTTTAATCAACTATCATTGATATGTGAGAGCATGATGAGAAGCATTTACTCTCCAAGTACCAAGGTATCAAGATGCCCCTCAACTGTTAAACTGAAAATCTAGCTCTTCAGCAAATCTTAAATTATACATTCATGCAAAACTATTTCCTGGGTTGCTTAGAGTATCTGTGTTTGGGTTTTTTAATTTACATTATTTTTCTTTATAGATTCTATTTCAATCTTAAAGACTTTTCCCCATACTTAAGAGTTTAGGGAAAATCACATTTGCCCATTGTCATCAGTAGAATCAGGCTGCATACTACATGCACATAACCTATTAGACCACTGATGGCCCCATCTGTGACTTGGTTTTGGTTTCCCCATTTTCCCTAGCAAACAGAACCAATGGTCCACACATACGTAGAATCTCGGTACCTAGTCCACTGCATGGCTCTCAATTTAGAACCAAGACTGTTGCAAAGTTTTTTATAGTACTTTCAAAGATTCAAGATTTTCTTTGCCAGTGAAACTGCTCTCAAAGTCTGTTACCTTAGATCACAAGTGATTAAGGTTTAGTAGATTAGTGATTACTTTCATGGGCAATTAGCTGGGAAAGTTAAAAGGGATGCCCTTAAGTTGATATTTCAGAGTCCACATTCCTGAGTATATGTCTAGTATTCAGTTTTCAGACAAAAGATGCACCTTGAAATCATGATCACTTAGGATTTATTAACACCCTCAGAGACTTATCAATCCCATGTGCATGCATGTGTACGTGTGTGTGTGTGTGTGTGTGTGTGTGTGTGTGTGTGTGTGTGTGTGTGTGTGTTTACACATCTCCAGTATAGGGGTGAGTGAGCACAAGTTCACTGTCAGACAAGCATGTTCAGATTGGCTGATTCATTGACTTTTACTATCAGAAATGCCACAGGTCAAATGAAGACCACATTTGAACTACCAATGGAGTGTTAAAAGACATAGCAGAACCCAAGAGGTTTCAATTAGCTTTATAAAATTATATAGTTATGATCAGCTATAGGCAAAGAATTTTACAAACATTCTTGTAGCTTTTACTTCCACCACTACTTAAAAATATTGCGTTAACAACACTTTTTGCCTTAATATGGATTACTCTTATGTTCATGTGCCAGTGTTGCAAGGAATGCACATGGGATTCTGCACAGGCTAAGTAGATGCTCTTCCATTCATCCACAGCCATAACACCTTATGGTGATTGCAATACACCATTTTTATATAAAAAAGTAATAGATTAAATTTTGGCCTCACACCCTTTCAGATTTTACTAAGTACAAAAGTCATATAACTTCATAAACTGAAGAACTAATTAATTCTTAATATAAGCTATAAGCACATGTAACAACAACTAAATTATATTCATAAAGTCAAAATTGTTCACATGTTTTTGGTACCAAGGCATTATATAAACTTGCATATAATTCACTGGAAAGTTACAAATTCCATCACCACATACTTTCAAATATTTCCCTCCATCCTTCCATTAAGTCTTACTAAGAATATTTCAATCACTTTTATTATTCTGACTCAATGGAATATTTCTTTTATTATTAGACATCTTGAAATAAACAGATGTTACTGTATGACTTGGGACTTTTCTTCCTTGTAAGCTGGTACCAGTATTAACAGTATATGTCCATTTATTTTTATACTTTGTAAAAAATAAATTATATTTAATAGAAATATATTTTCCCAGCCAGGCAGTGGTGACATATATCTTTAATCCCAGCAATTGGGAGAGAGGGGCAAGCAAATCTCTGAATTCAAGGCCAACCTGATCTACAGAGTGAATTCCAGAACAGCCAGGGCTACACAAAGAAACCCTGTCTTGGATTTTAAAAAAGAAAGAAAAGAAATACATTCTCCCACCTTGGTACATATGTGTTTATTTGCATGTTCTTTATGTATGTGTTTGCATGGGTATACACACATTTGTACATTTGTGAATGTCTTCGTGCACATTTATATGGAGGCCAGAGAACAACCTAAGATGTTCCTCAGGAGCTGTCCATCATGTTTTTGTGAAACTGAGTCTCTCACTGGCTTCAAACACACCAAGTAAGCTAGGCTGAATAAGCAGGAAACCCTGATTATTGATAACTGCCCAAGGCTTATGGGTGCCACCATGTGGCCATGAGTTCTGGAAATCAAACACAGGATCTGTGTCTGCCAAGGTATGCACTTTACTGACTGAGTGATCTAATCAACTGCCTGTGTGTTCTTTTATCTGATAATTTTCCCAAGAAAAATATTCCTTCTACATCCATTTAACTGAGAGGTTTTGTTTGAAAGTTACAACTTAAAAGTCTTTTAGCAAAGCCTTTCTGGTTACAGACACATCTAAAATTCATCTACAATATCTAAATATTTACCAAAAGAGATACAACAAACGTATCTTACAAAAACATTCTCTTCAGAGAAAACCACCAAGGTCACTATTATTTCTATTTACAAAGAAAGACAACTATGATCCAGGAAGGTGAATCAACATTTCACCTATTTAAGCTATAAAGCCAAAATTGTAACTACATTTTCTTACTCCAAATTCAAATGCTTTTAGCATGCTGTAAAGTTGTCAAAATACATGTCAACACAATGGGGGGGGGGGAGTGTTGCAGAATTCTAAATGATTCTTCCTTTTCTCACCAACCACATCTAATTAACTATGTGAGTAACCTATGTCTTACACGTCTTTCAATGGACTCTCACTGTTCCCCTGAATTCTCTAAACATGGTCTGATCTATTTTTTTTATTAGTACTACTATTTCACTGACTTCCTTCACCATCCTATGAAAAATGTCAAAGGAGTTTGCTGAAAAACGGTCTAATTTTTTTCTTTAGATGGGTATCATAGTAAAAGACAAATCTGATGGCTTTCTTAAGATAAAGCACCAATGAGAAAAGTATTGATGTGGCTCTAGTAAGTAATTTCCTCCTTAAGACTGGATGGGTGGTCATTAACCTTTGGGAAATTGGCTGATTCCTGAGAGTGGGTAATGCCTGGAAGCGGACATTATTTTGAGTTGTGTTAGGGAAATAAGGTCATGAGAGGTCAGCAACTAGGTTTCCGGAAATATTGGAACAAGCAGACTGTGACTACATTGGAACCACCCAAGACTGTGCAGCCACTGCAGAGTGGCATCCCTGCCCCCAAACTACAAAACAGTTTACTCACTGTTATCTGCCCTAATCTTTGTGTTGGGCACAGGCCCATGCATGACACAGCTTTAGATGATGAAATAAATGATGAGTCGGTAATCTTCAAGACATGAGACAGAAAGGCAAGTATGCCTACATGGTCACCAAATGGATGATCTATGTGGGGCAGGTGGGGCTCTGAGCAGTGCTTAAACTTCAGAGTAGTATAGGAAAGATGCCAAAGCAAGGCAGGTAAAAAGTCAAACAGTTGCACATCTGTTAATGCACACTAAGAATTCTCAGTTTAGCCATACAACAAGGCATTTGAGTTTTATGGTAATTATTTGATTTTTAAAATTTTCATATTAAAGTAGGTCTGACCTACTGACAAAGAGCTCATGGAATGGTTCCTTATGAAAATGATTTCAGTGATGTTTACAAAGGCTCACCTTAAGGAAATACTTGAAATGTGGAATTGTAAAGCCTCATTTATAGATCTGAAGCCACATATGGGTTGGGAGGAATGACAGGATTATGCCAAGATAAATGGACTGATTTAGACCCCCAAAATGATGAAACACAATAAAAGAAAAATCAAAATTCACAGCATATGAAGCAAAGTTGCTAGCCAACTATGAAAAGCACTCTTTCACACAAAAAATTTCCTTTTCCTAAATTCTGTTCTTTCTCTAAATACATCTGTGTGCCTTGTCTGTGATGAGAAGGCCAAAATTCTCAAAACAGGTACAGAAATTCTGGCATATTTCTGTAACTGAAGAACAGCCAAGACAATTTTTCTTTCTGATACCATCTCAAAGTGAATAAAAAGTTAGTATCACTGAGCACGCTCTCTCTCTCTCTCTCTCTCTCTCTCTCTCTCTCTCTCTCTCTCTCTCTCTCTCTCTCTCTCTCTCTCTCTCTGTGTGTGTGTGTGTGTGTGTGTGTGTGTTGGGATCAAATTCATGACCTTGTGCTATGTCCTCAGCCTCCACTTCTGAAATCTCAAAAAGGAACTACTAGGTGCCACTACTCAAAACCACATCAAGACCTAGGCTTCTCTGGGCTTCGTAGTGCCAACTGAAATCATCTGAACATTTAAACCAATGCTGCTGCACTGAATGCAACTAGGAAATGTAAATCATATGTTGTCATTTCAGTTATACTTTTCTTTTTAGATTCATTTATTTTACTCGTGTACATGAGTGTTTTGCTACTTGTGCAAATGAGCACCACATGGATCCCTGGCATGTATAATGTTCAAAAGAGGGCTTCAGATCTCCTGAAACCAGAGTTAGGAGTGGTTGTGAGCCACCACAGGGTTGCTGGAACTGAACCCAGGTCCTCTGTAAGACAAATACAAGCTATCTCCTCTCCAGCCACTTCTGTTATGCTTTAGTTTTCAAATAATTACCTGAAAGAAGGGAGAACCTGATCAATAAGGCAATCTGGAAGTAAAAGAAAAACCACTTGGTCAGGAAGCAGAAATCTCAGAGAATAATTCAGGATTAGGATTTAACTCCATTGACTTCAATTGTCCTCTATTTCTTCTAATAACTTTTCTCAGTTGCTTTATAAGAATCTAGAGGATAGGGCAGGGGAAATACATCATCCCTAATTCATCAGTTTTTATCTTACTTGGGATTTTTTAAATATAAGTAATCTTACACAACTGATGTTGATCTTAACTTGGGACTTTCTATTCGTAAGTTTTTATTGATATGTGATTTCTGTTTAAATAATATGGCCCATAATTACATCATTAATGACACTTTTGACCTCTGGTGTTTTAGCCTGGTAACCCCAAATCCTAGCACATGGTAAGAATTCTACCTTTATCAGGGTTAGGGTTATGATATATGCCCAATTGCTACCCATCCTTTTATACTTTAGTGCTACTTTAAAAAAAAATGACACTATGACTTTCTTATATTACTAAAAATATTAGTCAACATAATCTTAATGACTGAACAAAAGATATATGTATTTAAAAGTAAAATTGGGAAGTATGTACAGAGAAACTCAGGATTTTGAACAAAGTTACTCGGCTTATGGGAGGCTTTGAACTGGGATTTGAACCTCAAATACCAAATTCAAAATTGCTTCTTTGAGTAATACCACATTTACTCCCTCCCTTCCTACAGCTCACTGGAGCATTTTAGCTACTTGTTTGTCACCAGGATAAAATGGCTATTCAACCCAGGCTCCCTTGCTGTTCTTGCTCTATCACTCCCACCCTGATTCTCCAAATCCATCCTTTAACTTTTGTGATCAAGACTCTTTACACAGTTCAGTCAGCCCAAGTGTTCATGGTGTGTGTGCTCCCTTCCCACTACCTTCAGGGTCTCAAACAGCTAAGAACCCTCCCCTCCAGAAAGCCTCATAAGAACAATCAGAACCATCATTCATTCATTCTAATCCCACCTCAGTTCCTTATTTAGCATCTACTGTGTAACAATTACAGTTCTAGTCACCAGAAAAGAGGAGAAAACAAACAGTACATCTGACTTTATGGGAAGAAAAAGATAAGTTAAAAAAAAATGCAAAGATAATTCCTGCCAATGTTGATCATTGTGGGGGAAAAAAAAGGGGGGGTAATTTTTGTACTGAGTTGTAACAGTAAGTCTTTCTGCCAAGCAGCCCGAGCCCTGCTGCCACCATGTGAGCCCCGGAAGACATGACGTTTACAGTTGGTGTCCGATAAGTCTTATACAATATATAGACTTATGATAATTAAGACTGAGCTAGCAGATGAGAAATTCTAGTCATTGGCCAAACAGCATTTGTACCTAATGAAAGTCTCTCTGTGTTACTTGGGACCTTAATGTGGTGGTGGGCCGAACTTGGGCAGCCTGTCGGAAAGCACCCACGTGGCAGCATGGCTAGGGCAGCTTTGGTGGAAAGACTTATGTTACACTGAATGTTTGGCTTTCTGCAAATTTATTTTGCAAAACTGTGAATCACAGAAAGTAAAGATTCCAGTCCCAAGCTTTCATATAACAGATACATTTTAATAATTAGTTAATTAGGGAAGATATAATGAGGGAGGGAGGGAGAGAGGGAAGGAGGGAGGGAGGGAGGGAGGGAGGGAGGAGGGAGGGAGGGAGGGAGGGAGGGAGGGAGGGAGGGAGGGAGGGAGGGAAGGCTCAAACTGTGATGAAAGCTTTCATCTATAAATGTTACTTTCCCCAGTTAGATTGCTAACTCAACAGCAAGAGCCTAGTAAAGTTTCATCTGAAGTGTAGCCAGATACCCCTTTTTTCTATCCTCTCGCTCAAGCCACCATTGACAAAGCCATGCTACTACTGACCTCTGTATCTGCTCCCAGACAGATTCTGCTTTGGGACAGCAACCAAAACTTTAATAACAGAAATCAGCAAAATGAAAACCTCACACTCTTAACTCTTTAGGAATTGTGAGAAAATCAATTTCTAGTATAGATTATCTAAAACTATATGAAAATCCAAATCATTCCAATACATAACTAAAATCTTTGCCCGTTTTTGTTTGTTTTTAGTATGCCTGTCTATGTGAATATGGTCCTTGAGGGCAGTGCCCAAAGTGGCCACAAGAGGGGATAAGATTCCCTCTGGAGCTGGAAACAGGCAGTTGTGAGCTGCCAGATGTGGGTGCTGCAAAATGAACTCAGGTCCTCTAGAATAGCAGGTAAAGCTCTTAACCACTGACCCACCGACCACTCCAGTCCCCTTGTATGTAACTCAGTTCTTAAAAGCTCAACAAAGCAATTCAATTTCTATTATTAAATTACTTTATAAAATTTATAAAGTGAATATATTAAAATATTATATTAGATATAATATGAATAAAATATTTGAATGTAATATTATTAAATATAAAATAATTTACAAGTGAATGTATTCTAAACAGAACAGTAAGATAAAATTCCCCAAAGTATGTTCATAAAAAAATGAATCTCACCACTTGCAAAAGCATCAGTTACCACAATCCTTTAAAGACAGTGATTCTCAAGCTTACTCAGCCTTGAAAACACAAGTAAATACACAAACAACCTTGTAGACACATTCTAAGTCCATAATTTTCTTAGTGCTCCATTATTTTCCTTTTAAAAATGTATAGAAATTGCAATTGAAATAATTATTAATGCCAGGTAGAGTAACACATACAGGAGGCAGAAGCAAGTAGATCTCCGTGAACTCAAGGCCAAACTACATAGTGAGTTCAAAGCCAACCGGGGATACATAGTGAGACCTGGTGTCAAAAAGAAAATTAATAATAATTAATAACAATTGGATGCAGATTGTTCTGCCTAGGAGATAACTAGGGATTGTGGTCCCTGATTCCCACTACACAGGTTCAGATACAAGATTATCAGAATGACTTTTACAAACTAAGTTAAGGCCAGCTGATTTTGTTTCTAAAAGGTCTGACAAATTTTAAAAAAAGAGAGAAAGAATAAAAAGAAGTAGTATTGCTTCAATATTGATTTCAAAGTTAAAATCAAAGCAACTATAAATTAGTTGAATCAAGTTCAGAAGATACTGTGGACAGCTGAATGCATACTGTAGCTTTCAGTTAGTAATTTTATGGGACTACTGGATGTGCAAACTAGTATGACCCTGATTTTTGTTCCTTTTCTTGGGGCTCTTTTATTTACTTATTTATTTATTGTTGGCTTGCCTTATCCAACTTCAATATGATGGTTTTCATTTTATCTTATTATGTTGAGGAATATGTGTTTACACCATGTGAAGATGTGTCACTATGATTGGTTTAATAGAGAGCTGAATGGCCAATAGCTATGCAAGAGAAAGTAGATGAGATTTCCAGGAAGAGAAGAGAACACTGGGAGGAAGAAAGGTGGAGTCACTAGGCAGATGCGAAGGAAGCAGGATGAGCAGTATGAAGATGAGGTAATGAACCACATGCCAGAGTGTAGATTAAAAATATGGGTTAATTTAAGTTATAAGAACTAGTTGGGAACAGACATAAGGTAAGACCAAGCATTCATAATTAATAATAAGTCTACATGTCATTATTTGTGAGCTGGCAGTCCGAACAAGAAAGCACTACTACATTATTATATTTTATTTTGTTATGCTCTGTTGTTATATCTGAAAAGCCTGTTCTTTTCTATTGTAAGACAGCAAGGGAATGAATCCAGATGGAAAAGAAGTGGGGAAGAACTAGAAGGAATAAAGGGAGGGAAAATTAATTCAGATTGTATTATAGGAGAAAAGAATCTATAATTAATAAAAAGGAGGAAAGAAAAAAGATGCTGTGTACAGTTTTAAAGTACATTTAAGTAACACGCTTGGCCTTTTGTTTTATAATAAAGCAGCCCTATGAAAGCTGGTCCCAAAATGAAAACTGAGGACTATTCAGCACACAAATATCTCAACCTCTTCATCTATTGATGCAGAGGCTACCTGTGCTAGGCAAATGCTCCATCATGGAGTTACACCCTGAAAACTTAAAATATATACTTACAATATATATTTCATAAAACTAAATTAGTACTTAAAATTCAATTTTCTCTTTAAATGGTAACTGAATTACTACTTACTATAGAATCTAATAGTGCTGGAGAGACAGCTTAGCAGTTAAGAACACTTGTTCTTGCAGGGGACCCCACTAATGACAAGCACCCACATAGAGACTCACAACTGTCCATAATTCCAATTCCAGTGGATCTGACACCCTCTTCTGACCTCCACAGACACCAGGTACACATGAGGCATGCTTGCATACATGAAGGGAAAACACTCACATACATAAAATAGAATAAATAAATCTTTTTAAAAAATTGAATTTTCTTACCCTGTTTGTAGTAAGGAAGTAAATCGCTTATGTGTCTTTTAAAAGTCATTGATAAAGTGGTTGAAAAGCTTATGTACTGAGTCCTTCTAGCCCTTTAAAGTTTACGTTATACCAACAAACCTAACACAGAACCATCATAGTTAATGAAAAAGCCTGTTTCTAAGACTACTTCAAACTATTTGAAGTACAAAGCAACCAATAAAGTCAAAACAACACCAACAACAACAACAAAAATAAACTAACAAACAAAAAAGTCCATTGAAAATCTTCTGTATGGCTAAACTGAACAGACAGCAGGTCCCTTATATGTAAAGCAGGTCCTTAAACTTCACGACATGTTAACTTTGATTGTGCTCATAGGTGCAGTAATTCACGTTTCCCCACTGTCTAATTAGTAGCAAATCATACAACTAGGCTGCTAACAGCCTTTGAAATAAGCAAATGATAATGGAAAAACTACTGAAGCCCAGATTTTTTTTTTCCCTAAAGAACAGTATTACAGTTTCTAGGGAAGCAACAAGCATATTGCACCTGCACCATCTATAACTGAAACAATGGCAACTGTACATTTATAAAAATAAATAAGTAAATACAACACACTTGAGAGATTCTTTGTTAAATTCTATTTATGGAAACAGAAAAATGTCATGAATTATTGAAAAGCTTAAATTTTAAGCTTTTTTTTCTTTTTTAAAGTTAAAAATTGTTAAAGCAGAACATGTAAAACATGTAAAGTGCTTAACCACACAAGTGTGATGACCTGAGTTAGGTCCCTGGAACCTACATACAGATGGAACTAACCGACTCCACAAAGTTGTGCTATGACATACACACCCACCCATTTACCCCACGCACACTAACAAGACACCTGTTAAAATACAAACTTCTGGAGCTTAACTACTATGCATTATAACAAAGCCCTGTGACAAAGCACCAACACAGAAGTGCAGCCTTATTTATCTACCAACAACCTTTGAGGCAAGACACGACTACTTTACACAATAAGGAACTGAATTCATGCCCAGAAGCTGACTTAAAATGAGTATTAATTGTTTGGCAACTAAATGGCTATGATTTTCAAGGACACTCCTTTAACTGGCAGAATAGGATAGTTATAACCCTAACGGCATAACTTCAGTGCTTCTATTGAAAAGAAAGAATATTTTGAAACATGTTAGTCTTATAAATTTTGTCTAAGCAGTAGAGAATGAATGACTTTAAGCAAAGGAGAGTTTCTACACATGATACCTATATGCTAAAAATTCTCAAAAGTTGCACAAATCATTTTTTAAATATTTTCCAAATACTTCCAAGTATTTCATAATTTGTTCAACATATGCTACTTATAGAAAGTACTTTAGAAGTACTTAAAAATACTTCTTCAAACAAATAAAAATATTTTACTAATCAAAAAGATAGGGAAAATATCTAGTGTCTGAACAAACTAAGAAATAACTACTGCTTCAATCTCTGAATTTTAAGTTATAGAAACTTTTTAACAGAAATATCTCAGTTCATCTTATGCATACACTATCAGTGCAGAAATACTATGTTGTAGTGATCTAAACTGCATTAAATTCTGATAATAGCATTACTAATAATATACCATAATTCTTTTCTAAAAATGTATGACAAGTATTCCTCAGAGGACACAGTATATGATTAATAATAACATTTAATAAATTCTATAAATTCTGCCCTTTTCCTGATATATTGTTTATGAATAACTCAAATCCTAATCATAAATTCCTGCTGGCCAAATAAAACACACGGCTAATTCAAAATACTAAACATATGGTATGAATGCAGTGGATACAAACGGAACATCATCAGCTTATACCCACAACACAGGAGAACTAGCAAACCACTAATTATAATTTGGCATACAATTCTATTCACGAAGCTGCTACTTAAAAATCTCTGCTTACTTCCACAGTTATTATCTATTTAGCATGTTTAAAACTTTGTTAGCATCTGAAGACAGAAGGATGAAGAAATTATGGAACCTTCATTTCAGTCTCAATAAGAGCCAGTTACAAATGAAGGATCACAGATGGAGACTAAGTTTAACATCCATAAAAGAGGCAGACATGGTGGCACTCTGGAGCCAATGGGTTGCCAAAAGTTCAAGAACAACCTTGGCTATTTACTAATTTTGAGATTATCTCAAAATAAGAGTATAATACCTTTAATCCAAGTACTAGGGTGGCAGAGGCAGGTGGATCTCTAGTTCAAGATCAGACAATGCTACATAGTGATACCTTGTCTAAAAACAAAAAGTAAACAAAATCATGAAAGGTCATTGCTTTCCTAGGACACAGAGGGAAAAAAGATTTTGAATTTTTCTCTTATCTACTCCCAATAACTGTGTTTCTCCAAAAGCACATAGCAGCAACAGCTGTAGTGTAAGCATAATTATTCTACAGAAGCTCAATAAATGAAAATATAATTGAAGATATCTAAAACAAAACCAGTAGCTTGTTTGAAAATTCAGAAACTTTGTTGCTTCTAGTAAAATACATACAAAACTCATTCAAGAATGCATTTATGAATAATAGTTAAACTGGTCGACTTTAAAAAGGACCAGGTTGAGTTTAGGTTTTCCACATTTTAAACATTTATTTGTATAATGTAGAAGACTCAAATCATGAAACTTACTCTTATTTGAAATATTCTCTAATAGTTTTAAAACATGGGATAGCTTTTCCTGATAACATACTTATATATCAGATCTATTTGTAATAAATTTAAAAATTCACATTTAATATAATTGACATCAAAAGACTACATTGTTTTACTAATTAAATCTGATAGGAAATCATACTGCTATCAACAGTAAAATCAAACAAATTCTTAAGCACATTTTATTGCATGAATGTGAGGGTATAATACAAAAACAATAGTGTACATCCAGAAGAATTAAAAATCATGGCAATGTTGAAGGGGAACAGTGAAAATAACCATCTTAAAAATTAACTGAGGAAAACCCAGTGCATTTCAGACCCACCTTCTGCCCAAAATACTGTAACAGAGCCATGTCTTTAAAATCAGGATGACAAGAATGAGAGAAAGAAAGAAGGAAAGTAAGAAAGGATCTACAATCTACTTTTACTGTGGTCATTGTCATTTTCATATATGAAATAGAACTGATAAAATTATAAAGATTATGTAGACTCAAAAATGATTAAAAGTATCGGGACTGCCTACAAAATAAGTAACCAATTTTACATAATAATATTTTTCTTAATATCTGTTGTGTTTAGAAATAAGCTTTTCAAGTGAAATCCAGTTATGGAGAGGGGGAACCCACTGCCATAAACAATAATATAATAAACAAAGATATTCCAGAGCATACTAGTTCAGAATCCTAAAGCATATTTTAAAACCTACAGCAAATAGGAATAAGGCCTCTGACCTCACCAAGGACAGGGTGTTACTGCCCTTAAACACAAACAACTGAATGAAGGCAGGAACTGGGAGAGGCAACTCCATGTCTGATTAAAAGCCCAGAGCTCAAACTGGGGAGGAACAAATCGTATCAATAGTGAGGATTACTCTTTTAACTTATTCTTTCTAGTAATAAAAGAGGCACCCTAAACATAGGTTAAGTGTCTAAGTAGAAAGAAGCATAAAGAACTCAGTTTGGATGGGAGGGACTACAGAGCATCCATCAACATTTCCTTGAAAAGGCCTGCCAGGCTCTCAGAAGTTACACTTAAATAATGTGACCCTTTCCCGGGAGGACAATATGTTGACAGATTAAACCCTTCAAGAAGTGATTCATCCCGGGGCACGCATGGCAAGAGGTCCCACATAAAGCCTGGACCCTGTGTGTTTGCTTAAGTCGCAGCACAGCTCTCTGTGGCCCTTTAAGTAGGAAGTCTTTTTAAGGTACCTAAAATCACAGGACAAGTGACTACTGCAGGCTCCTAATGGAGTGATAAACACACAACTGCTGCAAGGAGACTGTAGGCAGCACCAGCTCTCCTCTCCATGTCTAAGCGAAGAACGAATCCCAGTGTGTGATGTGCCCAGGCCCTTTACAGGGCCACTCATCTGACTCAGATTCTGATGAAAACTTAATCCAAGCAGTAAGGTGACACAATGGAAAGCAGATTTTAGGAGAAAAGCAGCTCGCACCAACAACTCCAGAGGAAATACAATCAGAAAGATATCATGGAGCTTCTCTCGCCCTAACAATGGGGGCTGGAGCACAGAATGTGAGTCCATAGGGCTAGAGATCCACCAGATATAAAATCATTGGGGAGGAATGTCTCAAAATTTAAATAACCACCTACCTCCAAAATCTCAAAATTAACCTATCCTAACTAGAGAGCTCTCTCTTGCAAACATCTTCTGTCACACTTGCAATTCTACCGCTGTCTTTCATTTCGTGGGAGGAGGGGAAATGTCACAAGCAAGGGCTCAGGGAGTGCTCCTCTGCTCCTGTGAACCTCCCTCCGTGCTGGCTCCACAGAGGAGGAAGCACCTCTACTGGAGCCAGTGTGCTGCGCTTCCCCCTCCTTCCTGCAGATGGAGTCAGACAGAGAAGCAAAGAGACTGCTTAGGCTCAAGAGCACCATAGGCTCTCTCTCGGCCGACTGGCAGTAAAATGAAGCCACAGAAACCCCGTGCTTCTAGAAAGAAGGCAATGTAGATGCTGCTGCTTTGAAAATACCGTAGAATTCTAACCTAGTCACTGGCCCACCATATTTTCAGTACACACAAAAGCTAATGAGAAAAGGCTTCTGATAACTACTGATAAATGAAGTTTAAACCCCACCCTCTCTCCCAGAGTCAATTCTGTGTCCCTAATAGGAGGAAAGGTAAAATGCCCTCTCCTGAATGAATTTATATTCAAGTTGCTCTCCGTCTGTAGTGCCTTGCTGTTGCCTGGAAACAGGAAACCCTTCCCACCTACAAGCTTCCTGACTACTCCCCCCCCCCTCCCTCATACAGCTCAGTGAACGTACCTGGCCACGCTGCTAGATACTGTTTATCTTAGAGTGATTCTTTAAAATAGAGCAGCGGCCGCAGTCTGGCGTCTAACAGCACACTGACTAGCCACACAAAGGACTACTGAAAACTATGTGCTTATTCAGTCAGAACCAAAAAGACACACTTTACACCAAGAGTTTAAAATAGCACACATTCACTAAAACAAACGGGCTGCAAGAAAAACCAAAGAAACAAGTCTTGGATTTTTGTAACTGACTCTTTGAAAGTCTTTCTTGCCATTAGTTGCGTCAATGCCTCTTCACAGCTCACATCACACCAGCTGGGAAGCTTTACCTACTTTCTATTCCCTCTGCTTCCAGTGCACTTCAAGCATTGATTTTCATTCATCATTACTACATCAAAACAACTACTACATCTTCTTATCAATTACTTAGAAAATACTATGTGCCAAGAAGTAAGGAAGCCATTTGTACATCTTTTCTCTGTAGTCCTTATTACACTATTCTTATGCACTAGCAGGCAAGTACTAAAATTTTCCCACTTTACACGTGAGAACAGTGAGCTTTAGACAATTTGAGTAATGTTTCCAAAGACTAGTTAGCCTTCAATTCCTCTTCCAGAAGACAACAGAACAATTTTGCTTTCTAACCCTTCCTTCTATTCCATCACTCTTTCCCATTACAAAACATTTTTTTTTTACAAATATATGGCCCAAATATATATATTGGTCAAATGTGGGCTTTACATTGTGCTCCACACCCAATCCAACACTACAATCAGACCCTTTACGAGGACTAGGGTCTTAAGGTTCCATCCTAATGTTTAATTAATGAGACTTACAAGAAACAAATATAGGCTTTTCAGAGGTATTGTAAAAATAAGTATCTTCAGGCTGGGAATGTGACTCGGTGACAGAATGCCTAGCTTATACAAGGACCTGAGTTTAATCACCAGCACCATAAAACAAATCAATTAGTAAGTATCTCCTGCTGATTTAGTGGGGGGGGGGGTTGTTTTTTGTTTGTTTGTTTTTCGAGATAGGGTTTCTCTATGTAACAGCACTAGCTGTCCTGGAACTCACTTTGTAGACCAGGCTGACCTCAAACTCACAGAGATCTGCCTGCCTCTGCCTCTGCCTCTGCCTCTGCCTCTGGAGTGCTGGGATTAAAGGTAAACGCCACCACTGCCCAGGTTGATTTAATGTTTTAAGGGGTCTTAGAAGAAAAAAAAATCAAGATGTAAGTTTTGATCAGTTTTTTGTAACCACAGACTTAGGACCAAAAACTAATTAATTAATTGCAGTTAACTAACTGCATAGATGAATAAATCAACTGATGGATCATATCTTTAAAAATACTAAAGAGCAGAGAGTAATTATTCATCTTATAATTTTGTTCAATTAACATTCCCTGTTAATAATTCTATAAATCATTTCAAGTTATGGATTTTTTATATATGTAACACAAACAAGCTATATATAAATAACTTAGACCACTCAGAGACTTCTACAGAAAACTAAAAATTTTGAATTGTCCCAAAGAATTAGTGAAAAACTCCTTAACTGAAATTAACAGTTAGTGAGTAATTTCAGGCAGGCTATCCTCTAGTTAAAAGGAAGTAGAAGCTAAATTAGAGCACATACTGTTCTTTCTTGTAGGGACCAGAGTTCAGTGCCCAGCACCCACGTGAAGAGGCTCATAACCACCTGTACTCTAACTCCAGATGATCCAATGCTTTCTTCTGGCCTCCTTATTCACTTGCACTAACCTACATATACACTGACCCCTACACACACACACACACACACACACACACACACACACACACACACAATTAAAAATAAATTATTTTTAAAGGAATTTACTCTGAAAGACACAGGCAGTGTTTTAATTCTTAAATAGACTTTTAAAGAATCACTCAACATTTGTGTGAGCAAAATCACAAAGTTCCAAGCTAACAACGTCAACAGGACTGAATCCCATTGCAGTCTTCAATTTCATGAACCACTTCAACCCTGTGTTTCCCTGGCACTACCTTAGCCTCAGTATTCCCCAATCTACATCTGTGTAGGTACAGAACAGCAGCACACAAACAGGAAGCTGTGAAAACCAAAAGGGAGTATGGGTGCGACAGTATTACACACAACATTTGGTTTGTTTTATTCTTTTTCTGACCTTTGTTTTCCTGATTCCCATCACAGTTTTTTCCTCATCACACTTAAAATTGTCAAACATACAAGAAAGTCTTGGAGCCAGCACTCTGATCTTAAATAAATGCTTCATTTATCAACATTTTAAAACCTAGCTAAGCAACTATTTACCAAACTTTTGAGGTAGCAAGTTACTCAAGGATCACATGCCTACCAAAATTATTTAAATTATATAGTATTACCCAATGAAATTAGTACAATGACTGGTATCACATTAGTAGATCGTTACAGATAAGTGAAATGTATTTTTTTATTTTTATTTTTAAGAGACTAACTTTTACCGTGCTGCCCAGGCTGGCCTTTCCTAAATGAAAGAGATACTGAGATTGAGACAATTTTTGTAAAACACAGTGTAAAATTCAGTTCAAAAATGTCACAGTCCCGAGAGAGAGAGAGAGAGAGAGAGAGAGAGAGAAAGAGAGAAAGAGAGGGAGAGAGAGAGATCAAACAAACCCAAGATATTCAAGCTATCCAGGAATACCAGTAAAAGAATAAATGTCTTATGAACTTACCTCGTAATTAAAATATTCTCCAAATTTAGTAATGGCTTGCAATTTGTGATGTGAACAAATAAACAGTCTGTTTTCGGAGTGACGAGGTAAGGGAGGGTGAAGGAGAACAATGGGAAATTGGCTCTTTGGGTTATAATTATATAACTGGAAAAAATAAATAAAAATTCTTCATAAAAATCTTTATCAAGTTTATTGACTCCCAAGTGTTTGGGAGATGAACTTATCTAAGATAGATGCTTGGCTAGACCACCAGAGTTCCTATGTGTAGAAACAGCTTTTGTTTCCTGCCCATTTCTTTGTGGGTTTATATGAATCTTTGGTTCTAACAACCTTACATTTTATCTCATTTTTAAGTCTGAAACAAGTCTAATAGTGGTCAGAGATGTGGGTCTCATACCTTAGGGAACTTTGACAGTAGCAACTATTGTTCTACCTCCCTAGCCCAAGACAGTCCACTTGAGGTGGCTTACAGTGCCCTCTACAGCCTTGAGTCACTCTTTCTGAAGAGTAAAAGTTTTCAATATTGGAGGAAGATACAGACCAATGAGTCAAGAACTATTTTTAGGCACTGAGTTTCATTTCCAATTTGTATTAATGATGGTGACTTAAAGGTATGATTTTAAATATTGTTGTTTTCCAATTCTGTTTACTAAGCTGCCAACAAAGAACTGCCTTGACTTTAAATGCTTAGTGCTTACGATCACATGCAGCACTGAGCTAGCTGGTTGTTGAAAATACCAGCAGTATGGTTGATCCTTGTTTTCACTTGGCTAATTTGTTTAAGTTGGGGTAATATTGAAAACATTAATTTCAAATTCGCTAAAAATTTTAAAGAGACAAGACAGAAAATGTTTTGGTATGGTGGTTGTGAGCTAAAGGTACAGACTGCTGCTTAGGACAAAATTAACAAAAGGGTGGCTCACTTAACATTATATAATGGAACTTTTTTGGTTGTATTACATTCTTTAAAATGAGAATTTTAATGTAAGAAGACAGGTAAATCAGTGTAAAGAAAACGATTGCCTTCCCTAGGCATACTTCAATAGGGATAATTTTTTATTTGAATGGTTGATAATTGAAATGCTACTTTTAAAATCAACCTGTTTATATGTTTGTATATTAAACACTGAAATGATTGTAGCATACTGATGTAAATTTTAACCTTTTTGAAGAGAATGTGTAAACATAGTAATGATCAGAAGGTTTCAAATAAAGGAAGTAACATATTGAGAGTTTACTTACAATTATAAATCTTTTACCAATAAAGACTAACTAATATGCAGTTACTGTGACATATGAGAATTCCCCCATGCATTCCAGGCACTGCTGACTCTCTGAAGGGTGACAATCCTGGTACAATAATAACCTTTAATAAGCACCAAGTCTCCAAACAAGATATTAAACAGAAAAAAAAGTTTTGTTTTTTGTTTATTTTAAAAGATACATGTAATAAATTCACTATGAATTTTCAAGGACCAAAGAAAGAATTATCTGAATAATGAAGTTAGGAAAAGTTCGGGAGTCAGTCATATGTGATTATCAGCACACAGTGGGGTTCAGGTCAGGACTACCTTCACATCCTAAGTACCATAATGAACGTGGTATACTTCCAGGTTATCAATTCCATATACAAAATAATTTCTTCATAAAATAAGCAACTTGTGATTTTAGAAAAAGTCAGGGTCCCACACAGTCAATAGCAAGCTGGAAGAGCTGCATATACAGTGTCTAGACAGCAAATGAACTCCACCCAGTGGTTTAAAAAATGTACTCTCTCTCACACACACACATCCCATATGTCCACAAACTGAGCAGAAAGAATGGAGTTTCAAAAGTCTCTAAGTGTAGACCATCAAGGCTGGCTAAACACCTTTCTTGACAGCACTGATAAACTTGGGAGGCCAACAGGACAGCCAGGGTCCAGAGATTTGATCCTGTAGTAAATTTCACAAGAATGACAAGACCAGTTGGTTTCAAGGGAAGAAGACACTGAGAAACTGCCACAGCCATACACTTAGGATTTTTGCAAGGGAAAATGGCATTAAATGAGATAACATGTCAGAAAATTAACCTAATTCAGTTCCTGGCACACAGTGTCTTAATAAGCTGCCTAATATTACTATTAGAGAAATTTACTCTTAAGGTACAGGAAAGTAGCATTTTTTAGGACAACTCTGCTAGAAAATTAAAGCTCAACCCCACATACCAAGTAAGTAGCTATAACACAGGTAAATGGCAACAGATTGTGATCTGAATGCAGTTGTATGAACTGCTGGGACTTATATGCTTATTGCTTTTATCAAATGCATATTTTACAAAGGTTTCAAAAATCCTCCAAATGGATATAAGAACAACACTGAACCCTACAAAAGAGATCCTAAAAAATATTGAAAATGAAAAAGGAATTTGTTGAACTAAACAGAATCAGTAGAATAACAGTACACCACAGAAGAGTAGAAGAGTAAATTGGTGGGTCACACTGGGCCCAAGCATTTCTAGACAATTGAAAAAAAAAAGGAGGAGAGAATTGATTCCATAAAATTGTCATCTGATCTCCACATATTCACTGTAGCATGTATGCCCATCCAACACAAATCATACACATACAAATAACCAAGAAATAAAGAATTTTAAAAAGGCCAACTATATAACTCAGCAGGTAAAGGCACTTGCCACCAAACCCAACAGCCTGAGTTCAATCCCTGTAATCCAAATGGTTAAAGAACTAGCCACTCACCCCCATGCATGTTGTGACCACACACACACACACACACACACACAGAGAGAGAGAGAGAGAGAGAGAGAGAGAGAGAGAGAGAGAGAGAGAGAGAGACGGAGACGAGACAGAGACAGAGACAGAGACAGGTAAGGAAAAGAGTAAGAGATAAAAAGAGAAATGCTGAGGTACAGACATTACATCTGCTTTCATCATCTGTTGACAATTTCAAATGAGAACAGAGAAGTTTCACAGACATTATCAGAACACAGCACAGTTAACAATTTGATAAAATAAAGAACAGCCAGGGGTACACAGAGAAATCCTGTTTTGAAAAATCAAAAAACAAAAAACACAAACAAAAGAACATTATCCATGGGAAAGCAGCCACACTATGCTGACTGAAATAAGCTAAAACAAAAGCACCGACAAGGTATCAAAGGAAATGTTTTAGTCACAGATCAACAGGTAATCCTAAAATGTCTCAGTAAGACAGGGTGAGGGGAGAGAAGGGAGGAATGGAGGAGTGGAGAACCCAGATTTTCTCCTTTAACAACATGGGGGGGGGCACTTCCCTATCCTTATCAACCTAAGATGTTCAAGAGATGGACAGAGGAAAACAAGAACACATCCCAGTTCCCTTCATTTCAAAAGCTACAGATGCCTATAACCCCACACACTGCTACAAAAAAAAAAAAAAAAAAAAAAAAAAAAAAAAAAAAAAAAAAAAAAAGCTTAAACGTGAATGTTAAAAATAAACCCACAAAACAGCAAAGAAACATATACTGTGCAAATCAAAACAGCAAAGAAACAGTAAGTTTCATCAACAGTAATTCTCAACAAAATTCTATAAAGGAAAAAAGGAGAAGAAATTAACGAATTTTAGTTACAAGTATAAATACTACTACCTACTCATAGTTCCATTGAGGTCAACTTATGAAATAAAAGTTAAAACCAGCTGTGTCTAGAGCCATAAAACAAATGCAAATGAAGATGGCACACAAAGTTGAATATTCAGAAATGTGAAATGTAAGGCAGACAAATGGAACAAGAAAGGAGATGGAACAACACTGCCAAAGAACAGAAGGGACCAAGGAGAAAACCATCAGATAAAGTTACCCAGCAAAAGGAAGACTCCTCCATGAGTAACAGTCACTGATTCCTATACATTTAACATTATAACTCTGAAATATATAAAGAAGAAAACAAAGGCATAATGCATAACAACAAATTGTAGTTAACTGAGATACTTAAACTCAGAAAATACATAAATGAAAAGAAAAATCATCAATGTTACAAAGGATATAGATAATATGCAAATCAAACTATATAGTAGATAAGACAGTAACAAAAAATAGGATGCAGCACTTTGAACCTTAGGTGAAAAGGATGCATTTTGTTTCAAAGACATGCAGCTAGGTGTGGTGGTACATTCCTATAACCCTAGCACTTGGGAGGTAGGGGTTCAGTGGTTTAAGATCAACGTTGGCTACATAGTGAGCTCAAGATCAGCCTAGGCTACATGAGACCCTATCTCAAAAACACCAAATAAATAGGCTGGCAATATGACTTAGCAAATTAAGGAGCTTCTTATTAAACCTTCCAACCTGAATTCGATTCCCAGGACTCACATGGTTGAAAGAGAGCACCAACTCCAACAAGTTGTCCTTTGACCTCCACAAACACATACACATGTAC
Organism: Cricetulus griseus; assembly: GCF_003668045.3. Taxonomy (NCBI): domain Eukaryota; kingdom Metazoa; phylum Chordata; class Mammalia; order Rodentia; family Cricetidae; genus Cricetulus; species Cricetulus griseus. The sequence continues at coordinate 40,824,114 of NC_048597.1, read as the reverse complement.
TTGCACACTCACACAAGTAAATGTGAGAAAAAGATTTTAATTACAAAATAAAAAAGAGGAAAACAAAGCAAAGACATATCATAGAAATGGGCCGTATAGCAAAACAAAAACGTATTCACAAATCCCCATTACTTTCTTGCAGCCTACTTTGCTAACACAGTGACTTAGGAACTCAATCATAAAATGACAGTGAAAAAAGTATTAAACTGAGAATTTTAAACCACACTTCTAAATAACATGAGTTAAGAAATAAGTTGTAAGATTTGAAATATTTCAAAGTGTATAATACTACCTTCAAAAATTTGTGCTATCAAATCTCACCCATAGGAAATACTGAATCAGACAAACATAAGGAATACTTGAGCAACCTATACTCCACTTGTTTGGGGCTCTGAATATGACTAAAATCAGATGCATTATGGGAAGAGATATCTGAGCAAAGGCCTACTTTACCCAGGCCTGCCAATCTAAACAGAGAATGACCCAAACTAAAGCCCCTATTAACCGAACTTCTCCTTCCTTTGAACCCTATAAAAAGAAGCCCCAAGCAATAACCTCAGGGCCCTTGAGTATCCTCACTCATGGAATGTATTTCTTTCTGATCTGCACTACCTCTTCACTTTGAATAAAACTTCCTTACTATTTGTGCACTGTATATTAGCTTTTATTCTAATTTCTTGAATAAGGGGCCTAGAATCTGCAAGACACCAGCCAGATCCTGATCACTGTTAACAATAATCATCACATGACATTTCTGAGAAAAATAACAGATAAGTTAGAAAATAATTTCAAAATACAAACTTCAGAAAAGAAGGAAAAAGGAAAAAAAAAAACTAAGGCAAAGAACCTAATAAATGCATGAAGAACAAAAGCTGGACACAGAAAGTACATAACAGAAGAAAACACTAAGGACCTTCCACCAAAAACAATAAAGCTTATGTGAAATTGAAAGTTTGCTCAGAAAATATAATTTGCTAAAGCTGACCAGAGAAAAGGCAGAAAATTCAGCAATATATAACCACAGGAGAAAACTGAAAGCAGTTGTCAAAGATACACATGCTGACGGCAGGGTATGAGTCCTACAGCAGTTTTGCAGAAGTTATAATAAACATTCACAATAAATAATTCCCATGTTAGCCAAACTTTCCCATAACATACAGAAATTATAGAAGATTATCCTGACTGAGATGCACTTAAGCCTCGGTAGAACCAGTAAGAACAGCAAAGATAACTTACTTTTCAATAGTACTACAAGATACATGTGAAGTTCCTAAGTACAAATTTTAAGGGCAAAGCTTTCTGTTAAGAATAACATAAAAGAAGCCGGGTGTTGGTTGTGCACGCCTTTAATCCCAGCACTTGGGAGGCAGAGGCAGGAGGAACTCTATGAGTTCGAGGCAAGCCTAGTCTACAGAGTGGGTTCCAGTATAACCTCCAAAGGAATACAGAAAAACCCTATCTCAAAAAAAAAAAAAAACAAACAAACAAAAGAATAACATAAAAGTAAATTACCTTAGAAATGTAAGGACAGTTAACAGCAGAAACTTACCAGTGGCACTCACTCCATTAGCAGAGTGAAAGAAGAAACATAATCAGATCAACAAATTTACTATACCATGTATTCATCTAAATATTCTTAGGCAAAACAAGCCTTTACATGATACAGAGATCTAGGGAGTGAACACACACACACACACACACACACACACACACACACACACACACACACACACACTGGTTTTTCAAAACAGAGTTTCACTGTAACAGTCTTGGCTGTCCTGAAACTCACTCTGAAGACCACGCTGGCTTCGAACTCAAGGAGATCTTCCTGCCTCTGCCTCCAAAGTGCTGGGATTAAAGGTGTGTGCCACCACTGTCAAGCAAGGGAACATATTTTAAAAATAAAATATTGTGCATAGTACTTACATAAATACTCTATGATCAAAATACATAAAAATAAGTAACTAAAGACACTTGAAATACAAATGACTGTATTAACCAATCAAGAAACCAAAGACTGAATAGGACAGTATAAATGTTATTAGTTATAAGGAGGGAGGGAGGGAGAGAGATCTAGACACCGAGACAGGGTCAACAGACTAGCCAGTACTAGTAACAGTCCACAAGGTAGCCAGATAAATGATAAATGTTTGCTTTTTCTTAATCAAATAGAATAATCAATAAGAAAATATGGCTGTGCACAAATATCTTTCACCATGACAATAAAAACTAACAAATATATGAGAATAAACCAGAGAAGAGGTGTGTAAGATTTGAAGAAGGGGAGATAGGGAAAAAGAACTTAAATAAAGGGATGAATGTTCCCAGAAAGTCAGTCATTATATGACAGCTTTCCTCAAATTATTCCGTTAATTTACATGTAATCCAGAAAATTTTTAATTATAATATTTACACTCAGGAAATGATTTTACATTTATGTGGATGAATTTTTATAAAACTACTTGTCAATCGTGTATTTCCACAGAAATAGAAAAATAGATTTGATGTAGCAACATGTAAGTTCAAACACCAACTCGAAAATTTCTGCATGTGATGAATAAACATCATTTGCTTAGAACTGAAAAAAAACCTGTTAGTTCACAGAAGGGGCTGACAATTGCCTCTTTACCACATAAACACATATACCCATGCACGCTTACATGGACAAAGAAAGAGTATACAGACTATGGAGGAAAGGGGCCAATTCAATAGTAAAATGAGCAAAGGATATACGAGTCCATACTTTCAGGGAACAAAACTGTCCAGTAACAGATACCTGCTCAGTTTCATAGGTTATTGTAAAACTCACACTACATTTCACACATCAGATGCAAAAAGCATTAAAAGAAGGATAATATTAACCAAATTGCGAAAGCAAAGGGAAATGGAGGGGGCATGATGGTACTGTCTCTAATTCTAGCACTCAGGGAGGCACAGGAAGGCAGATCTCTGAGTTTGAGGTAAGCCTGGTTTACAGAGTGAGTTCCAGGGCTACACAGAGGAACCTGTCTCAAATAAAATAAAATAAAATAAAATAATCAAACAAACAAAAAAGGAAAAAAAGCAAAAGGAAGGAAATGGTGCCTAATGTTCTGCTTTTCTTGCATGAGATGATATGAGGAAAAGGCATTGAATGGGTTCTATGAAATATACACTCAACTAATAAGTAGCTAGCATAGGAGATGTTGACAAGACGTCAAGAATAGGAATAATTTTTTAAAGACTTGTCTTGGAGTGAGTGAGTGATGCATTCCATCCCTTCAGCAAGCATTGCAAGTAAAGCAGGCAAAACAAAGGTTCTTATTTCTAAGAAACTTCCTTTCTAGAGGGTGAGGCAGGCTATATGAACTTAAACAATTTAAAAGACTTTTACTTTAAGTTAAAATAATTTCAGAAATGATTAAATACTAGTTAATATAAGCAGGACTATTCTATTGTGAAATTCACTGATCTTTGTCAAAAGGAAAAAACTCCATAAGTTTACTTTGCAGGGTGGTATGTTTAAAATATTTAACCTTCTGAAATGCCTGATAAAAATTCCTAAAACACCAAATTCACAATGACTGACAAGAGAACATAGACTTCCTAGCAGAAATACAGGCTTTGTATTAAGGTATCAGTACATCTACCACAGCCAGTGGCCTTCTGTGTGGTCCTGTGAGATGAAGCTGAAAGCCACACTGGGCTTACCAGAAGTTGTGAACAAGTCCCATGGATCCTGAATAGGCAAGGCAGGAGGGAGCCCCTGAGGATACAAACACTTGGCCCTCAGATGAAGCAGCGTCTCTCTGTTAACTGTTCCCCTACACTCCTATCCTGAGCTCCTCCCAGACAGCAGAAGGGACAAGCCGTACAGTACAGTCTAAGGCTGTGGTCCTCATAACACTTTTGAACCAAAGAACTTTACAAGGACGATAAAGTAATGCTTAGACTTTCAAGTTACAACAGACCTCAGTTTGTCGACTCCCTAAATATTTTCATAGTACCACACATAGAAACCACCCCCATATTTCAGAAGATGGAAAAACCCACTGATTGCCATAGATGCAGTTCATTCAATAAGAAATGACAACCTCAAATATAGGCCCCTTGAGTTACATTGCATTTGGCTAAAATATCCTCTATAATGTTCTTTTGGTATGGAACTTTTCTCTACCTTCATTCTAAAATTATTAAGCATTAAATACATAGATTTATAAGTCTGGTTATACAACAAACAGGTCCCAGGCTTTAAAAGTTTTCCTTTTTTTTTTACCCTTGATATTTTTAAAAAATATATTCACAAATATATTTTAGGAAACAAATCTGATTTTAATATTATATCCCATTTATTTACACTGTCTAAAATAAAACAGGCAATACAAAATACTTTCTTGATTATTTGTGTTATATAGGTACAACCACCAACATATTAAATGTACATTAGTCTGAAGCAATGATTTAGACTCTAAAGAACTATTATTCTGTCAGGGCACTCCACATCTGCCCTCTATAAAACACATGGCCAAGACATGAACACCAACTAAAGCAAAACTTCCCTTAAAGCAAGTGTGTTTATTTGAACACACAATTTCAGAACCAAATCAACAAGTGTTTTACGGGTTCATGCTCATAAGGGATTTCATGTGTGTTTATTTGAACATAATCACACTGAAATAAACACAGCTGCGTTTATTTCAATGTGTGAGAATCCAGAGCTACATGTTAGTACAGGAGTGAATCATAAAGCCATGGCTTAGTGCATGAAAACACGAATAAGAAACAGTACAGACATCACTTTTTTTCAACATTTACAACTAAATCCATGGTTAGAAGTCTTCTCAGGAAATGGTACCACTGCAGTCAAGAACAGCAACTCACACTGTTGAGTCTTAAAACAGTCTATATTTTTGAAAAGACTAATGCAAGTGCAAAAATTAATTTGAAAAATAAGACCACAAAGAACAAACATAAAACACACATGAAGCTGCCACTCTTGAACCATCATGAATTTCAGACATTCTGAAAAATCAATTAAATTGAACTCCTCCATCATGCTGTCCTTGGCCCCATTCTTCCTCATTCCTTTCTTCTAAGAAGGAGCATGAGTAATGATATATAACATTGTTGGGGGTGTTTTCTAAGACACACAGAAGCTATCATGCAAACTTATCCTGTAGTTTTCTTGTTTTACTGCAATTCTTTAGACTTATCCATACTAATCCATCCATTTTAACAGCTGTACATTTATTTTATCCTATTAATCAGCATGACTGACCTGTTTCCCTGCTGCTGGCTACTCATGCTATACCCAAATTTCCATCATAAATAATTCTACTATGAATATCCATATACATAGCCTTTGCACAGACATCTGAGTTTCTCTGGATTATATATATTTATATATATGTATATATATATGCTTTGTATAACTAGTCTGTATATATATCTAACATATAAATAATAGAAATCATGTGTGATTATATATTATGTTATAATATACTATGTATATTATTTATATATTATAATATTATAAACTAATATATTTATAAACTAATGTCTTTTATGTATATATGGACTCCTACAGTTTCCAACTTTTGCTGGATACTGGCAAAATGCTCTCCTAAGGGGTTGTATCACATCATCATATGATTTGAAATAGGTCCTACATAACCAAAATAATCTGTCCCAAGCACAGTGCTATGCAATCTGACTTTCATGTTCTGGCTCAATCCACTTACGTTAGTTAACACAATGTCTCCTTAATAAGAAATAACTTTTGCTCTCTGTGAGACCTTTAGTGGTAATATTGGAGACATATGTAGTTATGGAGTAATACCAACATTTAGTGGGTAAAGGTTAATAATGCTGCTAAATAGTCTACAATGCAAAGAATATCCCCCAAAAGAAGCAATCCCCCAAACCAAAGTGTCAGGAACATTAGCAAAGCAGTTTCCCCTGTTAGTATTCACGAATCTGTACTGGCTTAAAGCCCTCAGCTGCAGCCACTATGAGCACCAACTGTGCACATTCATTCACTACATTCCCTTTTTAAAGGCCCTGCACACCTTTTTTTTTTTTTTTTTTTTTTTTTTTTTTTTTTTTTTTTTTTTTTTTTTTTTGGTTTTTCCAGACAGGTTTCTCTGTGGCTTTGGAGGCTGTCCTGGAACTAGTTCTTGTAGACCAGACTGGCCTGGAACTCACAGAGATCCACCTGCATCTGCCTCCTGAGTGCTGGGACTAAACCACCGCCCAACCCACCTCCTATTTTCTCTCAGGCTGCTTCTCTACCTGTCTCTGTCGTCCCTCCATCTGTGTGCACCCCACTTCTCTCTGCCTCTCTCTTCTCTTCTGTTGCCGGATTCCCTTCTCCCCTCCTCCCTTTTCCTATTCATTTTCCTCAATAAAAAAACACCTCCATCCAAGCTCTATTGCATGGTGTCTTTCTCGTGTGCACAGCTTTTTAAAAATTACAACATCCCTTCTTTTCATTTTGGAGATGTGATTACATGTGTGAGAAAACTGTTTATTCCACTGGGTTTCTGTTTGGCTTTTTGAAGAATTCTGAGAGAAAAGTTGTTCAGTGTTAGTTGAGGGCAAGTCCTTTTATCCTGGGAGGTAAGAAAGTCAAATTAAACTGTAAGAAAATTAATATTAAAACAGATGTGTAAACTGAATTTCAAGAAGAGAAACCAAGGAAACCCAGAAAGGAGTTAAGGTTAAAAGCAGTGAGTGTATGGGATAAACTAGGACCTGCTCTCAGTTACAATGGAAAAGAAAAGAAAGACCAAAAAGACATTTCAGAAGAAGCAATACTGGAGTCAGGAACAAAGAAGAGGAAGCCCTCCAAGGTGCTGGCTGTTCCCTTTACATGTGAGTGGCCCCTCAGAAATGCAGGGTGCAAGAGTATATAGCAACATTGCAGTTCAAGCTCAGGCCTAGAAACCAGCAAGCAGTGTTTCATGTGAAGGGATCAGACAAGTAGCTGGAGACGATGACAGAATTCACGGTACAATGTGTGGACCAAGTAAACTTCACTGTTGAGTCAATAACTGGCAGCCACTAGTGCTGATAACACAGTTGTTGAAAATGAAAATAATGAGAAGACTGACATCAGTTAGGATTCCAAATCTTAGTCTCAACTTTCTGTTCAATTTAACCCCCATCACCTAAATGAATATTGAATATACATTTTGTATATTAAGTTGAGGGAGAATTTAACCCCTTTACTGATTTCTAAGTCAGTGAGGGGAAAATGAAAAAGAAATTTTACTATCAGGTGTTGAAAGAAAACAAAGGTTTCTTTTCCAGCTCCTACAAAGGCAGCATCCTGACCTTTTGTCTCCTGCCTCCACCCACCCCTCCCCTTTTCCCAAAATAAGTAATTAAGTGGTTTGGCTCTACAAAATATCTTGCTTACTTGCTCTTGCTATGCTGTAACTTAGATTTATAAATAAAATAAATGACAAAAAATGCCATCAGAGATACTAAGTAGAGTCAACTAGGAAGTGAGAGTTATGTTTTTTGTTTGTTTGTTTTTTAGGTTTTGTTTGTTTGTTTTTTGTTTTTTTTGTTTGTTTGTTTGTTTTTTTGTTTTTGGTAAGCCAAAGAACTGGGATTTAGTTGTATTTCCAGTTGTTCAGTTTATGTATGTGTAGTCTGTTTCTTGAAAACAAGACACATAAATATTCTGAGTACAGGGAATACAGATGACATCAGGCATTGTAGCTCATTTCCCTTATTCTGAGTCCAGCTGTTGTGATGTCAGAAAGAACTCCTAAAGAAAGCCTGTTCTCAAGCTAGTCCTTCTGCCTCACAAGTTTTCATACATCCAGCCATACTGTATCCTACATTTTCAAGGTAAAACCAAATGATAGCCATTCCACTTGTTTTCCCCTAATCAAATGTAAATCCCTTCTCTATGTATATTATGGTTATTGTTATTATGGTTATTATGGTTCTTATTATACATAATAGACAGCACAGCTAATGTTTAGGAAGACAGACTGTGGAATGACACCACCAGATTCAAATCCCATTCTTATTCCACAACTTCTTGGACCTCAGTGTAATGGACACTGTGATACCCCATCCAGACCCTCTTCACCTATAGCCAGTGTGCCCACCATTCTAGCTGCTATGAGTACAAGGAGCACTCTGCCCAGAGAATCGGAAAACTTACCTTGCCTTTAATGCCAGTCTGCTAAGGCAGTGCTCCAGAAACAATGTATGATGGACAACAGAGTACTAAGGGAGTTCTTTTTCTCAATAGCATCTTTATGGTCTCATACATCCAAGCTCCCTGAAGGATCTTCCAGGGCCTAGGTTCCAGAAGAACCCACTGTTTCCCTCATTTCTCAATAGGTGGTTCTCAAATTTTATCACCAATCACAATCACCTAGTGGAGTTATTAAACCACAGGTTACTACCCTTCCCTTGAATTTCTGTTTCAAGATCTTGGTGGGAGATCTGAGAATATTCATGACTAACAGAAGATGCTGTTAACCCTAATCCTAACCAGCGATCTCATTTCAAACATTTGTTGAACAAAGGCTCTATCATCCTTCACTCAACTCTGTACCTTCTTTACTACAGAACACCCTAGTTACTACTAATATTAATCTATTGGACTACAGTTATTGTGCACTGTACTATATGCAAGAACCAAACCTTGGTATCTACTGAAGAGGATTTTATAGTGGAGAAAAAAAGAGGTTAAGTGCATTCTGTCAGTTGCTTCAGGCAATGCTCAACAGAAAATTCAAGAAATGGGACTGAAAACTGGATAGAGGTCATTAGTGAGTTCTTTGGGGATATTTGAAATGAAAGTGTCCAATGCCATCCTGATTCTGGATGTTTAAAGAATTAAATAGTAGATCTCAGTTATATACAAATGACCTTACCTATAAAATAAATTCACTTCAAAAATAGTCTTCCTGGTTTGTTACAGGACTTGATAAACTACTTACAATTAGACAAATGGGAATTTTGTGTGTTTTAGTGAAGTGATACTGTTCAGTATCTCTAGCTAATATCAGACTTTAGGAAAACAAAGCCCATTAAGAAACCTAATCACTTTACACAAAACTGTCTTACTGATAAAGCCTACATTATTCTCAAAAATTAAAGAATCATGCCATTGTCCATCACCACCCCTTTGGGAATACAGAGTAGTGTAACAGGTAGAATCAAAAAAAGAAAGAAAGAAAGGACACCAATTTCCTTGGAAAATCATTTGAAGTGGTACTTCCATAACTGAACATAGGTGTGCTTTCACAGAATTGGGAAGATTCTGTTATAATCCAATATATACTTTTATTACCCAAACTGTGTATTTAAGATCTATACATTTCAGCTAGGCATGTAATTCCTTGGTAGAACTTGGAAGGCTGAAGTGGGAGAACTGTCATGACTTCGAGGTGAGCCTAGATTAAAGAGAGAGAGAGAGAGAGAGAGAGAGAGAGAGAGAGAGAGAGAGAGACCTCCTACTAAGGAAAAAAATGAGCAATAGTTTAAAAATCAATGCATTTCACCATGTCATTTTTATCTTAATTTGAAAAAAAAGGAGGTATATATAATGGAACAGAGTATAATATTCAAATGGACATTTTAGAGAAAACATTCTAAAAATGTAAGTCTGAGTTCCTGGTAGCAAATACAGACCCAAACTCTTACCTGACTAAAAAAATGAGTTTATTCCTATCTGCCATTTCAGAATTTGAGTAGAAAATTTAAGGATTAGAATAGTAAAATATTCAAAGATTGATCTATATCTGACTTCAGGTTTACCAGAATCTATCCAAAGATGCTTGATCTTAAAATTTTCCAATATCTGCCTCAGTTATTTTATATAAATTGGGTCTTTTCCAGAAATGTAAATAGGTGTTTATCTTGATAGGATTATCACTTGATATATCTTAATACAACTTTCCTAAAGTAACCTCTTAAGAAATGAGAACAAAGAGCTGAAGAGATAGCTCGGCAGTTAAGAGCATTTGTTGCTCTTACTATTATATATGAAAATCATTCATGTTGGGTGTATTATTTTAGTGTATGTGTTTATTATTTTAAACCCAATCTGCTTAAATGCTGGCCCTCATTTGGTTGCTAGAACCAACAAGGAAGTTCTCAAATCTCAGTAACTCCAGTTCCAGGGTATCTGAGACCCTCTTCTGGCCTCCATGGGTACTGCATACAGATGACGCAGTAAAATACCCATACATATAAAATAAAGATTAATACATCTTTTTTTAAAATAAAAACAAAACAGCAGCAGCTAAAAAAAATCATACACATGCTTATGTGTATGTAATATATAGCATACACACACACACACACACACACACACACACACACACACACACACACACTCACCTATAGCCACTGAAGAATCAGACCCTGCAACAGCCCCACTGACTCTCTTAATTGTAACTGCAGGAAGTCACCAGATACCTATAAAGCTGCAAGACACCTAATATTTATGGTTAATATTCCCCTGCAAAAAAAGGATTCTGAAAGTGTACAAAGCAGAATGGTCCTGGCTCAAGGCCAGCATTTAAGCAGATTGGGTTTAAAAGAATAAACACATACACTAAAATAATACACCCAACATGAATGATTTTCATATATAATAGTAAGCATACAAACCTGTTGTATAAACACCTGTGGAGTTTCCTAAACTACAAAGCAAAGTACTGCATCAGAGCACACAAAGTAGTGACACTCTGCAGATTCCGGAGCAACTCGGGCCAGTATTAGGCCTCACAGTGTAGACAAACAAGGGTCTATTGAAAAAGAACATGGCTTTTTTTTTATTCTGACACCTTACAAGATTATAGATAAAATCCAAAATCTCCCAGTTACAATTACATTCCAATATTTTTCTATGACAAACTAACTAGGTGATGTTTTTGTAGAAATACAAGTTTTCTCTTACCATCTCTGTCCATAACATGACAGTCTTAACATTTAAGAATGTCTGCATGGGGAGTATTTGTCCAGAAAATGTTAAGACCCTGAGAAATTACTACTCACTAACTCTACAAGAACTTGGGGTAAAGATAAATCCTGAGCTACTTTATCCATATTGTCCCAGGCTGACACATGAGATGTCGTCAGTGCTCATTAAGAGCACCTGCTCCCATACCTGGCCCTCCCAGGACTTATAGATGCTCTTCTGTGAAGTTTCTGTAACTCCTATCTTTCTAAGCCAGCAATGTTATATATTTCCAGAATTCAGAGACTATTCTTAAACATGGTGTGATAGCAGTTTGGATTCCACTTCTGCTTTTTCATGAATATTTTTTGTTGGACTTTTATGATCATACCAGTGATATGGCCATAAAGATCCATATTTTCTTGGAAAGTATACAAGCACTCCCCAAGATTCTTCTGGGGTTTTGAAGAAGAACCAACCTGGTGGATTACCTTGCCCTCTGTACATTCTTTCCTTTGCTAAAGTGCTCTTAGCAACCTAGAAATTCCTCTATGAGCTAGGTATAGCTAAAACCTTAAACCAACTTCAAGAAAAGTATTCCAACTACACTGTACTATTTGGTCCATTCATCATGTTCTCAGATCTTGGGCTCAAAATAGGCAGCATGCAAGCAGAAAAGATGCAAGGTGGAACGTGAAGTGAGCAAACTTCATGGGGAGACCTTACTTAGTCTTAGCAGAGACTAAAAGTATAGATTCCCATGTTAAGACAAAGTCATCTTCAAACATTTGCATTACATTATTTCTCACCAAAAATACTCTATGAAATATAGAGATTTAGTCAATATGGGAAAGGAAAAATTATACTAATTATTGTAGTAACTGCTGTGGATGTAAAAGCCTCATGACAACCCTCTGAGCAGGCTTGGTGCGGCTGCACTGTCCTCCCACAGACGTGGTTCCACATCATCTTTCCTTTCTTTCTTTTTTAATTTTTAATTGACATAAAATATTTGCATGTATTATCTAATTTTCAAGAGCATTTCCAACACCTTCAACATTTAACCATCTATTCTTACCTCTCAGGGCTTCAGAGGAAATTACCACTAGCAAGTTTAGGGTGTTCACAACCCAGAAGATATAATAACCACATACCCAGCATCAGAGAGGCTAACTGCTTCTTAGAAAAACTCCTTTTTAAAGCAGGCAAAGAGGATGGGTCAGGACACTTTTCACAAAGCCTGACCACCTGGATTTGATCCCCAGAACTTGCATGGCAGAAGGAGAAAACACTCCCGAGAAAGCTGTCTTATGACCTCTATCTGCACCTTGTGGCATACACACCCTTTCCCACCCATCAAATAAGTAAATCTTTTTTTTTTTTTAATTTAGTCATAAGGTGATGGGGAAATAGCTTGGTTGGTACAGTGCTTACCTCACAAGCATGAAGACCCCTGTTTGAAACCCTCAGAACCCATGTGTAAGTGCTGCTGGGCATGATGACACAAGCTCATAATCCTAAAAAGAGACAGAAGGATCCCTATGGCTTGCTGGACAGTCAGTCTAGCCTAATTGATGAGCCAATGAAACCAATGAAAAACCATGTCTCAAAGGAAGTTGAAGGAGTTCTTTTTGTTTTTTCTGTTTTTTGTTTTGTTTTGTTTTTTGTTTTTTTGTTTTTTGAGACAGGGTTTCTCTGTGTAGCTTTGGAGTCTATCCTGGCACTCCCTCTAGAGACCAGGCTAGCCTCGAACTCACAGAGATCCGCCTGCCTCTGCCTCCCGAGTGCTGGGATTAAAGGCGTGCGCCAACAACTCCCAGTGGAAGTTTATGGAGTTCTTAAAGGCAGTGTCCTACACTTACGTACATGCACATGTGCATATGGGCACACACACACGCAGGAAAAGAAATCAAAACAAAACTAAAATACTAGCTTTCTCCTGAAACAATAGTCAAACACAGAAATCTAGAAAATAAGGGTTGTTACTCCTTAGGATCTACAAGGAAATGGTTCAAGGACCAGCTGCAGATACCAAGATCCTCAGACACTCAGATCTCTTATTAAATGGTGTAGTATTTTCATATAGCCTATAATGTCCTCAAATACATGTTACATATCTTAGCACCACTTATAACACAATTCAAGTAGTTACAGTACCACTTCAGCATATACAGAATAATGAGAAGACACAAAGTTGGTACATATTTTGCACCAATGCAATTTTCCCCCAGAAATTTTCTCCTTCTGTGGTCATAAAGAAGTAAAGTGTAAAGGTGTGGGATGTACAGATACAGAAGACTGACTAAATTTAGGAACTAAATGTCAGACAAATCAAAAGAATAAAATGATGAATAAATTAAACTGGGTTAATAATCATACCTTTTGTTCTTAAAATCCAATACTGTACTCAAAAAAATAAGTGAGATTATCAGTCTATTTAGTTTTGTTTTTTTGAGGCAGAGTTTCTTTGTGTAATAGCCTTGGCTGTTCTGGAACTCACTTTGTATATCAGACTGGCCTCAAGCTCACAGAGATCCACGTGCCTCTGCCTCCTGAGTTCCTGGACTAAAGGAGTATGCCACCACACCCGCCATATCGGTGTTTTTATTTAGAAAACCTTTTGAGGCATTTAAGACAGAAATCACAAAGGAAAAGACAATTTATTTTCTATAGATATTAGGTAGAATGGGGAAATTAAGGAGGGCTAAAATAAAACCTCAATCTGTAACCAATAGTCCCTCCACTCATGTCCGTTTTCTTGATCTTCAGAAAAGCAGAAGCCCTCCACACCCCAACCTGAGTTTAGATACCAAACCCCTTCTCATCCACTTGGCTCATTCCACTACTTTATCTAGTTTCCTGTAGCATCTGTTGCATATCAGAATCGATTGCAAGACATGAAAAGTATACACTCTTGACTCAATTCTGGACATTCTGCTTGTCTAGGAGTAGACCGGGGAGGTAGTAGCTGGGGAATCACAGATAGGCCTCAAAGCCTCTGTTACCTCTTCTACCCACTCCCCTTAGTGGATGGGCAACTGGTTCCACTGCTGGTCTTCATTCTCCTCCTGGCTACATTTTTCTCATATTTGTCTTGGTTTTTAAAATGTACTTTTTCTATTTATACCCCTAGCCTCCCTCCAAAATGATAGCCTCAAATTCATACCCTCACCTATTCAATCTGCCTTTTGGGCTATTTATCAAAAAATACAGGCTTGGATTTTAGCTACCATTTCTTAGATTCAGAGGGTATGGTAGAAAATTGGTCACTGACTTTTAGACTCTGGGTTCAGAACAACCAGAATTCAAATCCTAAAGCAGAGAAACAGCTACATAGATATTATTTTCCAGTCAGAGTGGGTCACAGTACCTACTTCACAATGCTATTCTCTTTAAATAAGATTATTTAAGATTCTCCCATAGGGCTGGAAGAGGGATGCAGTTGGTAGAGTGCTACCAAGCAGAAGTCCTAGTTTTGATCCTCAACACCACATAAAACTGGGTATAGGAGCACACACCAGGAAGTAAAGATAGAAGGATCAGAACTTTGAGATCATCCTTGGCTACACAGTCAATTTGAGGCCAGACTGAGTTACATGAGACTCTAAAGTCTCAAATAAATAAATACTTATCCTACCGTATGATACATACTCCTTGATAATCAGCAACAATAATGGTTACTATCGTCAATGCAAGCCAATGAGAAAGCCTATCATTCATTTTAGTGGGATATCTAAACATCAAATAAGCCAAGCTTTCACTACTAAATAGTGTATACTCAAGCAAAGTTAGCAAATCTTTTAACAACAAGATATAACTCTGATACTCCAAAATAAAATGTCTGAAATATTTTCCTCATGAAGTAAAATGAAATATAGAAGTTCCAGCATGTGTAAAATGAGGCATTTACCACTCAGCAAAAATGACTAAAGGGAGCTTTAATCTATACATCTCTATATGATTGGGGCTACAATGTCCTTAAAGATTGCATTATCAACCCTGAGTCCGGACACACCTCACCCCTGTCTACACCCTGCCCTCAGTCCTGCAGCGGGTGCCCAAGCCTCAGAGCCCTCATCCAGTGGCTGATGCAAGCAGAGGCAGACATCCATAGATATACACTGAACTGAACTCTGGTAGTTGCAGAGAGGGAGTAATGAAGATCAAAGGGGTCGGTACCAGGCTGGTGAAACCCACAGAAATAGCTGGCCTGAACAAGGGGGAACACATGGACCCCAGATACTGTCTGGGAGGCCAGTACAGGACTGATCCAGACCCCTGAACATAGATGTCAATGAGGAGGCCTCTGCACTCCAGGGGGCCCCTGGTAGTGGATTAGTGTAAGAAGGGACTTTGAGAGCCCAATCCACGTGAAGAGATGCACTCTTGCCCTGGACATATGGGGAAGAGCCTAGGCCCAGACCAGATGATGTGCGGAGCCCCAGTTGAGGGCCCTACCCTGCCTGGGGAGTGGAGGGTGGATGGGGTGGGGTATAGGTTGAGGGTGGGGGAGGAGGAGTAGGGGTGAGGGGAGGGAGAGGGAGAAGTGATTGACATGTGAAACAAGCTTGTTCCTAATTTGAACTAATAAAAAAAAAAAAAAAAAAAAAAAAAAAAAAAAAAAAAAAAGATTGAGTTATCTTCCTGCCTCCCATCAGGCTAGGTAAGACAACTGACATAGGAAGAAACCAAGAGAAATAAACTTAAGGTAAAGGAGAAGAAGCTGAAATAAATCTTTTTTTAAGTATTTGAATTTTTGTTTTTTTGGGTATTTTTTTGGGACAGGGTTTCTCTGTGTAGCTTTGGAGCCTATCCTGGCACTCACTCTGTAGACCAAGCTGGCTTCAAACTCACAGAGACCCACCTGCCTCTGCTTCTGCTGGGATTAAAGGCATGCTCCACCACCGCCAGGCCAAGTATTTGAACTTTTTTTTTTTTTTTTTTTTTTTTGGTTTTTCGAGAAAGGGTTTCTCTGTGGCTTTGGAGGCTGTCCTTGAACTAGCTCTTGCAGACCAAGCTGGTCTGGAACTCACAGAGATCCGCCTGCCTCTGCCTCCCAAGTGCTGGGATTAAAGGTGTACGCCACCACCACCAGTATTTGAACTTTTTAAGACATTATTTTAACAATGACTTTGCCAGGTGTGATGGTACATACCTAAATTTAATCCTTGGCAGGTGGGTCTCCCTAAGTTCAAGGAAAACCTGGTATACATAGTAAGTTCCAGGACAGCCAGGGTTACATAGTGAAACCCTGTCAGGGAAAAAAACAAAAAACCCTTAGAGCAAAGGGCAGTCGTGTGATTTCATATTTTCCTTTCTTACTTGTAATACTAGAGTAGAACGTGCTTGTTTCTAGTCCCTAGTGCCTTTTTCTCTAACAGAAGCTGGTAGGGGTATATTTGTATTTACTTTATATTCTCAGGGCTTAATATCATGCCTGCCGGGCCAGTAGCAGGACCTCAATAAATGCTCATTCAGTGAATATAATGGTTTTTGTGATCATCCATTTGAGAGTTTCCTTCTGAATACAGCAAGAGCTGTTCCAAATGCTTCTCTAACATGAGCAGAGGATCAGACAAGTCCAAGAGGAATCCCTCAACACACTAATGTCTCTCACAACTGAAACAAACCCAGCAATTATGTACTGGGGCATCTTCCATGCACCATGCACTCTGCTTAGAAAAGCCCAATGTTCTGCAGCTAAAGTAAACATGGGTCTTTTAGGCTCCTGTTGGGGAAAACAAAGCACAAATCAGGAACTTCGGAAGGATGGCAAATCATCTGAATATTATAATATTACACACTGTCCATATTTATGGGAGGTCCTTCCCCCATAGCTCTCACAGAAGTCATAGGAAATTGCTTCTAGAAAAATGTTCCTGATCACTTCAGAAGAGGCTCTTAATTTAGATGGAAAAGCTGCCATCTGATGAAATAAAGGATCTGGTACAGGTTAGAAAGGAAAAAGTCCCAGCTAGAATCTTATTTACATAGTGTACTAATAAGGCCTATCCTTCTGAAGGAAAGAATCATATTTATTATATGCTTAGACTCTCTCTTGTTAGTGTTATGAATTTCTGCTAGATACAAAGACAAAAGCTGAGATGGCTTCTCTAAAGAATTATTTTCCTAACAAATATGTATTGTTCTAAGTAAAAGCTAAAACAGCATTACTATTCTACATGTTTCTTCAAAAAGGAAAAAAAAAAACCTCACTAAAATGCTTTTATTACGAACCATTTTATAAGCCTGATGAACATGAAGAATTTTTATATGAAAAAAAATCAACACAGTATCATCAGGCTATATGACTAAAGAAAGATGCCACATCAATAAGTAACTAATATGTGGTTACTTCTCTCTCTCTCTCTCTCTCTCTCTCTCTCTCTCTCTCTCTCTGTGTGTGTGTGTGTGTGTGTGTGTGTGTGTGTGTGTGTGTGTAGTACAGAATACACAAAAGACCCAAAGGGACTATAAAAATATATTTACAGTATATAAAAATTGAACTGCTGTAAATTACCTGAGAGCTGATGTAAAAACATTTACTTGATTTTTGTTTTGTTTTTTTTTTTTTTTTTTGCTTGCATAATGTTTGTAGGGCTCTTAGGAGAATGAATTAGATAGCACTAAACTCTCTCAGAAAAGTTAATCCAGTAAATGTGATTTGATGTTTTCATTTTCTTAGGAAGAACACCTGTAGCAAAAGGAGGCATTCAAAACCACTCCACAGAGCTGTAGCAGCGGTTTAGCATGCTGCCAATTCAGCCTTTAAAATATCACTTGGTTGCAAACATGCCTCCGTAGTCCCTACGGCCACCTGAAATGAGTTCCTAATTACATCCCGTTTGATACTCACTCTCCTTACCTGAGGCCTCGGCAGCTTGCTCCAAGCTCAGCAGTACAGGTATAGACAACTGAACCTGCTTGACTTCTTGGGCCAATGATTAGGACCCTAGGGTGTGACCTTCCTCCTACCTAGAAGCCCCATTTCTCTTGCACTAATCCCTCCTTTAGCCAACTGACTAAATGACTGCTGGAGTTCCTAAACTTCCCTGTGTTTCCTTGTCTCTTGCATGTTCTTGTTTTCAATTTTCTCTCACTAGGACTGTCTTTTCCCCTTATTTATTCAGTCAACAAATATTTATGGACAGCCTATTCAGTTTTACCTCAAAAAAAATAGAAAATTAAGTAGTAAGATAAGGAAATCTCCCCATACTCAGGGAAGTATGTTCAGATCCAATCCAATCTCTGAGGCCCATTTCAAGTTTCCATAAGCGCATCCAGACATCCCTAAAAACCAGGTCAAACATCACTGGATCCCCACATCTTCAACACGCTGTCTGTATTTCTCTTGAATGACTAACCACTTTATTCAAAAATCAATACAGGCATTCACAGGTGTTGAGCATATACTATATTCCCAGAAATGTGCTAGATTCTTCTTCCTGTATTGCCTGATTGAGGTCAAGGTTATTTCTACACTTCCTCTCCCATTCTATAGTATACACTCTTCACAAACAGGAGTAAAAGTACATTGCTTACCGTTATTCTCTATGTGACATTTTCCTTACCTACTCAGTAAGTATATGCTGAAAGTCTATAAATGAATGTATAGAGGTAGAAAGAGATCTAGACCCCTAAGATTTTTTTGAAAAGAAAATACTAGCTCAACATTAATTATTTTCCTTTTTTTCTTGGCTCCTTGTAAATTAATTAAAATTTTAATGTACGTTCCTTGGCATTTTTGTTTTTTTTTTTTTTTAAGTTAAGAAATTAAGAAAATAGTACATGCATGCTAGCCAGTGCAGTATCTGGGAGTCTGTGACAGGAAGTCCTGAGTTTGATACTGTGTCTCAAAAAAAAAAAAAAATCCAAAATAAGCAATGCTCTTTACATTCTTCTCAGTTCTAAATGTCTATTACTAACTCACTTAACCTCTACCACAAATTAAAAACAAAAACTAAAAGATCTACAAGTACTTTAGCTACAAGGAATATGTGTGGCTTGCCCCTAATTTTGCCAGTCACAGAAAAAGGGCATCCAAAGTACCAGGTGTCCTCTTCCAAGCACAACAGAGGAGTCCTTATGTACTTAATGTCTTTGAGCTCAACAGAAATGCCTTCAAACGATGAAATGCACTGGAAAGACAGTGCAAGAGGACAAGCATCCCTGAAGTTAACACTATTCTTACTTACCATCTTCAAACACACCCTTCTAGACTTGTACAGTTCTGTACAGAGTGTGGCCCCTAGTGAACAACAAGCCACAGAGAAAGAGCAAGCTCCACTCTTTGACTGTCCTTTTGCTTTGCCTTTGACTATAAGCAACTAACATCACAGACAGCTCACATATTTTGTCTGTTTTTCCCCTACTAGAAAGTATGCTCCATAAAGCTAACATTACAACCGTCTGATTAACAGTAATATAGTCTAGAGATTAAACTAGTGCCTATCTCAGTCAGTTCAATAAATGTTTATTAAGCAAATATTTCAATTCATTTCTTATTTAAATAATGGTCTAGCTATCTCCCTTCTTATCATCTTTATAGGTATACTATTCTGTATCGTCAGTGTCCCCTACCTCACCACTAAAAAAAAACAAAAAAAAATCCTTCATTTTCTGAATTTTGTTCTTTCATTATAAATGATATGTAAGGTTACATATTTCATTTTAATAGACAAGTTAATAGTTAGATATACTGAAGACACTTAATAAACCAGAGTATCTTTTTAGTTTAAAACAAAAAGTATGAGTATATAAATGCTGACTGCCTATATGCAAAGCTTCAAGTACTTTACATAGGTTACATTTTTTAATTCTGAAAATGACTCCAAAAGCTAACTAATATTGTCTTTGTTTATAGATGAAAAAGGCAAACTATGTGGAGGTTATGTACCTTACCTACTTACACATAGCTAACAGTGTCATGAATAACACTCAAATAGTGTTCTGACCTATGATCATAATTCTAAAGCATGCTACCCCCCAGGTGAATATTTAAAAGACCAACTTAATTTTCTGAGACTGTACCTGGGATCAGAGCTATATCTACGATATTGAAAATGGAACTAAGCAAATGAGAAAAACAAACAACTGTCCAGAAACTGAAAAAAACTCCAGGCATTGGAGAGCAGTAGAAAAGGAAGTGGCTTTGGACTTAGATACTAATCTCTCTTATGTGATTCCAGGTATGGGACTCATCCTGTCAGAGCCCTGCCTCAAAATGTATAAAAGAATAGAAAAGGGGGTTTTAAAAAACACAGAAGAGGAGACAAGTTGGGGGATTTAGGTAAATTATATCTACTAATATTATGACTTTTGATAGACTGAAAATTGTATAGAAGTGTACCTTGTATACAAACGTATACAAACAGATCATAAATACATAATTAATATCGTATTTTCTTCATTTCTTGAAAGTTAAGACAGATACAATGCTAAAAGTAAACCAACTGG
This sequence comes from Cricetulus griseus, assembly GCF_003668045.3. Classification (NCBI taxonomy): domain Eukaryota; kingdom Metazoa; phylum Chordata; class Mammalia; order Rodentia; family Cricetidae; genus Cricetulus; species Cricetulus griseus. The sequence goes on along the minus strand of NC_048597.1, from coordinate 40,803,743 downwards.
AATACATGTCACAGAAATCTAGAACTGATCAGATATCAAACTTATGTGATCAGAAAAACTCTAAATTCTTTATACTTCATCCATCCATAAAAACTCAATTACATATTAGGTATTCAACCAGGTACTGTCATGTCAAGCAAAGAACAGTAATCACATGCAGAACTAAGATAACATAACACTCAGTAAGATTAACTGAGAAGGTATGCTATGAACAGCCACCAATACCACTAGTTTACTAAAGACACTGTTTAAAGAATCATCATAAATTCTTTCCAATTGCCCTTACAGTTTTGTAGTATATTTAATATGGCCTGTACCATAACCCTGTGTCTAAGATTCAAAGAAAATTCACTATTCATAGAAACTTTCATAAAAAAAAATTGACAGTTTGAGCTATTTCATATTAGGGAGAAACAGTTTTCTAGTATTGTTTCATGATACAAAACAACTTAGTAATTGCTAATCAAATAGCTAAAAAAACTTTTAAGGCAAAGAAGCATGCATTGATCAATCTTTCACTGTGAACATTAAGAAGTTTACCTAAAATATTCATTACTCACAAGTCACAATAAGTGTACTAGCAGAGCAGCTATGTTTGAAGACCATAGCAGAAACTAGTCAGGTAAGAAAGTATTCAGCAAATCAATACAACTATTTTTTTTTCTAAAAATAAACATAGTTGGGGACAAAAAAAAAACAGGTATCACTTTTACATAACCATAACATCTTATAGTTAAATAAGATAGTTCACTAGGCCCCAAAATATTATGATTATGTATCTTAAATTAACAAGATGACCTTATTTAGCATTTTTTAGATTAACATATAGTTGCTATAGGTTTGTATACAAATATAAGGCTTGGTTATTTAACTCAATAATCCCAAGTTTTTCCATAAACTAAAATGAAAGTAAAAATTCAGAGAGTTTTCAGCCTAGTGTGATGGTGCATATCTTTAATCCCAGCCCTCAAGAATCAGAGGCAGATAGATCTCTGTGAGTTCTGGGCTACTCTAATCTATATAGTGAGTTCCAGACTAGCCAGTGCTACATAGTGAGACCTTGTCTTTAAAAAAAGGAAAAAAAAAAAACAATGTTATGAATTTCTAATACAAATGTTTTGCAGAAATTATTTCATATAAATAAGATTATACACTGGTGGTGTGGCTCATGCCCTTATTCCCAGCACTCAGGAGGCAGAGGCAGGCATATTTCTGAGTTCAAGGCCAACCTGGTTGGCCTTTGCAAGTTCTAGGACAGCCAGGGCTGTTACACAGAGAAACCCTGTTTCAAAAAGATTATACATCCCTAGAAAAACATCACTAAAATCACCTAATAATGACTTGCTTAATCATGTGACCCTGTCTCCCATGGAATCTAAAACACCTGAATTTTACGTTGGCCAAAATAAACAAACCATTACCCTCCTCTGACAATCAGCTCTAAAAATAATGATCCTTAAGCTAACCACACTACATTTCCTAAACTTACAACAATGGTAAAATAAAATAATAAATTTTTGACTGAAGTAATTGGGAAATGAGTAACATTATTGTGAAATCTGGAGTTAAAAGAATGAAAACATGGATGTGCAGCAGTGTGCCAATGCCAACATCAACTATCAGTCTGCTGAGAGCTTAGGGGACTGCAGAAAAGGCAGGTTAGGTATTACAGTGTAGGAAAACTGATCATTAGCTCTCAGGACCTAAACATAAGCCAAGGGTCCAGGATTACCTCGAGCTTCCATGTGTAATTTTCCTGCTGGAAACAATTAGCACCTTTGAGCTAACTTATCCAGGCCGACTTTTTTCCTACAAATCAGGGTTGTCTCACTGCCCCTTCTACCAAACTGTGAGGACTGGTAAGAAAACACCATTGCAAAATGTTTGGAGCCCTGTGTTTTATAGTCACCTACATCACTGGGGTGAATGAAAGCCCTCCCAAAATTGTGGTTTTTAACCACTTAACACATCATCACTGCCTACTGAGTAGGACCCAAACTTGAGAGAGCTGGAGCCAGAGAACAAAAGCTAACTCCCCCACAATCACATAGGTAATGGTCTTCCTGATAAATAACCGAACTAATTGCCATTCCTTAAAGAATAAGAAAGTAATCATCACCCTTGTTTTGTTTTTTAATCATTTTAGGGACTAGCACAAATGTAGATGCTACATTATCATTATAAACATGCAAGGGATTAAACCTATACAATCCTCAGCCCTCTGAACATCCACCATCGAGACTTATGTCCAACACTCAAGCTTTCTGCCTCCACTAATCTGTTATCACCCTTATCCCACCAAATTAAAAGCTTTTATTTCCATCTAGTTGCCACTTAAGATTTATAAAAGACTCATTTTTCCCTTTCATTCTCCTAACTCAAATCCTCATAGAGAATTCTTGCCTCTTCACAGGTTGCCAATTTTGGGTATATTAAAAATCCCATCAAGTTGCCTTATATGATGTGACTATTAGCTTTTAATGGTGGATGAAAGAAGTAGATGCTTAACCTCATTTTGCATTTAATCACAGCACCCATCTAATAAAGTAAAACTTCTTTATAAAGGTCAGATATTTTTCTTCTTTAATCAACTTTTTTAAAAAGACTAACTTTAAAAATATATAAAATTGTTTAAACCAAGAGGCATGTAATAGAATATAGAGCCTTTCTCATGACTGTACTACAGAAGTAATGTTTCTACTACTTAGTCTTCTGTCCTGTATTTATAATTTTAAATGAGTTCCATAAATAATAAGCATTTTATGTTTAAGATCTCTCTCTACAGGTTTATAGTTTATGTTTTAATGACTATGTTTAAAGTCATGATTTTCTGGTCTATAACTAGCTTCAGAGTTTCTGTATACATCTCTGTAAGTCACACAATGTACAACCCAAGGAGGGGCCATTTATATCAAATACAAAGGTTTTGTACATTTATAAGGCAATTTCCTGACAGAAGCAATAAAATGCCTTGTTCTAAGAAAACCAATCTATTTTGACAATTTTCCAGCATTTGGAAATAAAGTACCTCAAGAAAAAGGTACCTTTTTCTAAAATTTACACAGGGTGCCTATCTGGACTAGCTGGTTCTTATTCTTTGGAGGATAAGGGCTAAATAGTGTCTACTTGCCAAGCAAACTCCCAGGAGCAGAACTCTGATGAGGCACAGCAGACTCCTCTCTTTAACTGGAAAACAGGAGGTACTTTCTGAAAAAAAGACAGTTATGAAAATACTAGGCTAGAAATAAGGCCTTGGATCTTAATTTACCATTTTGCCCACGTGTGTCTGAGTGGCTTCAGTCCGTGACGAGGTAGTAACTGGGCATTGTCTAGCTACACAAGTTTCTTACTACGACCACCATGAATCATCATGGTGTACAAGGCAGTTAGGAAACTAGCTCTGCTATGGCTTTACAAACTCCTTTTCTCCTGATCAGCTTGGAGTGGTTTACACTTTCATGGACAGAACAAATCTAACATCCCTAGAATAAGTTATAAAGGCTGTTCTACTTAAGATTAGGATGAGCTGCTGAGGCTGAGGTGGCTTTTCCCAAGATCCACCTGTAATAAACTTAGGGCATTTGCTAAACCGGTGTGCCATTAAACAATGTGTAATTGTTTTGCAAATTCTTGCTCTAAACACAGGGAACTACACTGAAACAATGTTTCATTTTATTATCTGTTAGCCATCAAAATCAGATACCAGAAAGTCAATGAGAACTTGCATATGAAGATAATAAAGTAATTTCAAGTAATAGATACATTAAGGCAATTTTAAGGTAACACATAAAGCAAGGGAACATACGATGTGTCCATACAGCTTTAGCTTCATGCTCACTAGAAACAAAAAGTCACATAATCCTATGTGAAGACAGTGACAATCAACTAATATTTTTACATCGTTTTACATTACTGAAGCTAAACCCATATCCATAGCAAAACAACAACCCAAGAGGTCCCATACTCAGACAGAGCCCTGCCACTCATGCCTGGGTCATGCTTCCTTAATCTGAGACTTTCTTCAAACTTCAAATGATCTGCAATATCTCTTCTACAGTCAATCTTCTACATTAACTCAGATTTAGATTTACTCTTTACATTCATGGTATTTCATCTTTATATTTTTAATCACAGATATTCCATCTCTACAGAATATTAACTTTTTAGTTCGCAAATTTACCTTAATGTTGAAATGATTCTACAAGCTGTTGAGGAACAATTACACACAGCAACCTGCTTGGCAATGCATCAACACAAATAAGGAAAAGGCCATTTTATTCTGGGCTGGAAAGTCATGCTTTAAAAGCCAAGGGAGTCCACACAGGTCCAGTGGGTGGTGCCAATGCCATGCAAAAAGAACAAAGGGCAGGTGGAGGGAGGGAGTGATGATGAGCTGAGACAGAATGCCAAGTCCACTAACCACAAGAATAACATGGGTAAGATGGGGAGCCACTGAGGCCAGGCTCCTGCATCTAAAGTTGAGAATGCTAATTCTTACACCACAGGGGTTGATAGAAAGGAGTGGGGCCACTGAGTCTGGAGAGGAATTCTACCTCACTGTCTTAAGGCTTCTCTTTTCCTATGCCACCTTAAATAAAAACAAGAAAAAGTTCATCGGTTCTAACACTTCTATCATTATATATTATATAAAATAAACTGTATAAAATCTACTTTTGTCAAACTGCAAGTTCTCAACAGAATTTCTTCATTCATTAACAATACAGCATGTCCAAAGACATCATACTAAATAACAATCACAGAAATTAAGTTGATGTAGGGCTAGAGATGTAGCTCAATTGGAAGGGTGCTTGCCTAGCATGCAGGAAGCTTTGGATCTGAGCTCTAATAAACCAGGCATAGTGAGGCACACTAACAATTCCAGCATTTGGAAGATGAATGGAGGAGAATCACAAGTTCAAGATCATTTTAGCTACATAGGAACTAAGTTTGAGGCCGGTCTGGGATACATAAGACACTATTTTTAAAACAATAATTTTTTTTCTAAGTAGGGCTAGAGAGATAGTTCAGTCAGTGAAGTAAATGTAGTGTAAGCATAAGGACCCCAGCACCCCTACTTTTAAAAAAGTTAAAATAGCCCACCACAGCAGCCTGCTCTACAGTTCCAGAAGAGATATTGGAATCCCTTGAACTGAGTGGCAAGCCAGCCTAGCAGAATCTGTGAGATCCCATTTCAAAAAAAATACAGTGGAAATCAATGGAGAAAGGAAGACACCTACAGTCAACCTCTGGCTTTCATGTGTTTGTTGTGCATATACCACCATCCCATACACACACACACACACACACACACACACACACACACACTCACAGAGAGAGAGAGAAAGAGAGAGAGAGAGACAGACAGACAGACACACACACACCAAAAAATCAAAATAGTTCTGAAGTTTTACTATAATCAATCTTTTACTATTCTCCTACAGTAAAGCAATTATATAATCTCTTTACTCTTGAGGGATTTAGAGATAGAGCCTAACAAATACAACCTCTGCATTATATAAAATACTAATGAATAAGAAAAAATAAATAAAATATTAATTAAATAACTTTCATATAGAAAGGCCTTCTTTTTTTAAAGTTGGCAGACTATACTAGATCCTCTAATTGGTCATGAAATCTCTCCTAAATGTGCTGAGAGAGAAAGCGAGAGAGAGAGAGGAGAGAGAGAGAGAGAGGGAGGATCACTTCACCATTTGACTCCATTTCTTTGAAAGCACTAGCTGACATCAATTATGAAATGAATGACGTGAATGTATTCTGGAAATAAGAGTAGTTCAAATATCTAGATATCAAATGATAGTTTCCAATTAATTTTCATATAATTTTAGAAACATTCACAAGAGAAAAAAAATGACCCTGTAACTACAATGCAATGGCACATACTTGTAGCCAGCTATTTGAATCTCAAATTCAAGCCTAGCCTGCTCAAAATAGCAAGAATTCATCTTTAAAGAGAGAGAGAGAGAGGGGGGGGAGGGGCTTTAATCCCAGCACTGGGAAGGCAGAGGCAGGTAAATCTCTGACTTTCAGGACATCCAAGGCTACCCAGAGGAACCCTGTCTTAGGGGGGAAAAAAAAACAAGAAGGAGAAAAAAGAAAAGGAAGAAAGAAAGAAAAAGAAAGGGGGATAAGGTGAGGTGAACCTAACATATACATATACAAAGCTCATTCTTTGTCAGTGAATAGTCCTTTTATTTTCCATCATATGCTCTAAAAAATGTTGTCAGTAGACAAACTTTTCACATTACCTTAAACACTTATTAAAAAGTACAAATACATCTAAATACATCAGAAATTTAGGATTAATTCCATTGATATTTTGCAGGCCTTATGACATAAACCACTAAAGCTTATTTTCTTACACCACTGATGTTCTAGGTGACAGTAATCTAAACAAGTTGAAAATAAGAGGGGGAAAAAAATCTTAGCTCACAAAAACAAAATTCTGCCTTGCACAGGAGCAGCTTTCTAGAAGAATGGCTAGAATATGTAAATTTTGCCCTCAGGGGAGCCGGTACAAACTCAGTCACCTGGGTCAAGCCACTAATTTTAAGCATGCATCTTTGTCTGTAAAATGGGAATAATATCCTACTAGCTACCTCACAGACAATTCTTAACGACAAATAAGATCATATCAATTAAATAACAATACAGATTCTATATTACAAGTATAAGATTTTACCATAGTGCAGTAGTAATAAGGGTTACAGCCTTGAAATAAAGATCTGGTAAGTTAATGGCAAACAAGATAAGAACAAAGCTGTCTTAACTATTACTTGGAGATCACCCTAAAGATGCAAAAGGATCTCTGAAAAGAAATTAAAGTTGCATTCATTTGTGGATAGCTGGGGAAGACCAGGCTGTCTTTGTAAGACAATAAATAGGGAACTTCCTACATTTGCTACAAGGCATTAGAAAAGCAAATTAGAATTCTGTAGTTTATTTCGTGTGCAGATGTGAAACTGCTTTAAATAAACATGTACCTGTCTTGATGGGTATGGCAGAGGCAAAGGACTGCATTCATGTGGCTAGTTTTTAAAGGAGAAAACTAATGGTCCCAGCTCCTCTGAGAGATAATGTCTGTCCTCCCCAACTCCAGCATCAGTCAATAACACAAAAGGTAATTTTAAACTGTCACTCCAAGGTTAGGAAGTTCCAGTAGGTCAGCACCTAGAACATGATAGGAGCTCAAAAACACTCTAAGTGGGTATACAGAACTAGGCTGGTGGTATAGGTAAGAACATAATCTAGCTAGAAATTTCTACCACCTTTAAAAGAAAAAGTTTGAATAAGATAATTCCAAAGCAATAGAGAAAATGTAAAATACCTTTCTAAAATTTATTTGCAAATAAATTTGGTTCTGCTTGTGATAGTGTAAGGTTGGGATGACACATGACCTACCCATTTTTAGTACTGGGGAAGAAGGAATAAGACCAGAGCAGTTTTAGGTCACCACAGCATATCCTTGTGGACAGCACTGCCAGTACGGCATTCATTTATAGGTCTCTGATCCACTCCTACCCACAATGTGCAGTATAAAACAAACCAATTCAACAAAGATTAACCAGACACCTACTAACCACATCCTAGAACACATACCACACTGGGTACAAAGATGAGTAAAATCAGACCTCACTGTCTAAGATGGTCTCCATGTTACCTTTAAGATCTGAGGTCTCCAATGTTTCCCTGGAAACATTCTTGCTAGCTCTCTAAACCCTACCACTTGAACATTCCACCTATCTATACAGAATGTCTCCTCCATACATTATCCTCAAACTTTTCATAGCACACATCAACCTGTGGATTCTGCCAGATACCTCCACACTCCTGTATTGCAAGCTAATATTTACTGAGTCCCCCTGTGGCAGGCACTTTTAGAGGCACAAATTATACAGCAAGGAAAAACAATTCCCATTCTTACCAGATTCCTCATGCATGAGCTACACTCTGTCCTTACCCTTACCAAACATCCTGATCTGCATATCCATTTAATAGTATTCTGGATTCCCTGCCACACTCTATACGCTAAGGGAAATAACAATGGACAAGGCAAAGCCTCTGATTCTCACACAACTTAAAATTGGTGTGGCACTGACCAGTTTTGAAAAGTGTTTTCCGCAGTGGGGTTCTTGAACCCCAAAATATAAACAAGATAGTCTATTTGGAATGAGAGAAAAACATAAGATTCTTTTTGAAAACTTGATCTTTGTAGCTAATCTTTTACTTTGTTGTATAATAACCTGTTACATGCAATTTATAAATAAATATAAAGACATCAAGGATATATCCTCAAATTCTTTTACTGACAAGAACATCGTTTTAAACCTGGAGGCCAGAAGTTTGGATGAGCATACATTTAGGGAGGAATGTCTGGCCCAAGGAGGGTTAACCTGGGTTCTCCATTGCCCCATTTTCTCTCATTTAGATTGAACAAGCATTTTGAGGAAATAGCTAGAGATGCTTATATAAGCAAAGTTAAATTTCAAGTCCACCCGAATTTCCATTTTTAATCATGTTTTATCATCCTATATCCATCAGGCCTATAACACATGAATGTTATGAGCCCTTGGCTTTCTATTTCAGAGTGGCTATGTGTTATTACTACATTAGAAATATCCTAGCACCAGAGCCACCGTCTTTTTGTTCTGCAAACATTACTGGTCTTCTTCATTATTAATTTCAGTTGGCACAAAAATAATGAGTTTCATTATGACATTTTCACACATATGCATCATTGTACCTTGCTCATATTCATACCTCTACTGCCCCTCCATCCTCTCTTCTCACTAGCCCCTTCTTCCATACAAATAGTCTCCCTTTTGCTTTCATGTATATATAAAAACATATATAGATAAATCTAGACTCTAGGAAAGTGTGATAGTTCATCTCCTACCCCATTACCTCCTCCTCTTCACACCTCAGCCCTCCCTTAGTTCCTTCCTCCTCTCAGTCTTCTACTTTTCTGTAATATATGAGAAGAAACATGATATCCATTTGAATCTGAATTCTCTCAATCTGATGATCTTCAATCCTATTTTCCTGCAAAAAAAACATATTCTTTACAACTGAAAAAAATAACTCCACTGTGTATACATAACACATCCTTTATTCATTTGTCTGTTGGTTAGCATCCAAACTGATTCCACATCAACTATTGTAAACAGCACAGTAATAAATAATAAACATGGATCTTTGTGGATTCTTGTGACTCACAGATTTCTTCAGGGGCCACCCAGAGTGAGACAGCAAGATTCATACATCTTATATTTTGGAGGAACCTCCATACTGATTTCCATAATAACTATACCAGGTTACAACTCCATTGTATAAAGGATTTGTCTTTCCCACATCCTCACCAACATTTGCTGGTATTTGTTTTCTTCACAATAGCCATTCTGACTCAGGTGAGAGACAAAGTCTGAATGCAGTTTTAATTTGTATTTCCCTGATGACTGACAAAGGATGCTGAATATTTTTTCAAATGTGTATTGGCCATTTCTGTTTCTTCTTTCAAAAACTGTTCATTTGGCCATTTACTAAACAGCTAACATGGGTTTTAATATTATATTTTGGAGCTCTTTATAGTCAGATGGTAGCTGGCAAAGATTGTTTTCTAATTCTATATGCTGTTTTTCTAATTCTATGCTGTCTCTCCATTTTTTGACTGTTTGCAGTATAGAAGACACCTTCATGCAAGTACATTGGTCAATTATTGATATTATTTCCTGTACTACTGGAGACCTTTTCAAAAAGTTCTTTCCTATCTTAAAGTGTTTGCTAATGTTTTCTTCCAGCAGTTGCAGAGTTTCTGTATTAAGTTCAGTCTTTGATCCATCTTGAATTGATTTTATACAGGTTGAAAAATATAAATCTAATTTTATTCTTCTGTATGTAGCTATCCAAACTTCCCAGACACAGTTGAAGAGGCTGTCTTTTCTCTAATGTCTTGTATTTTACATCATTGTCAAAAATTAAGGGTGTGGGGGGTGGAAATGGCTCAGCAATTGAGAGCATTTGCTATGCAATCATGAGGGGCAGTTTGGATCATAGATCCAATACAACAAGTCAGGAGTCCTTTGCATGTCTGTAACCCCAGCTTCAAGGGAGGCTGGAACAAGGAAGGAGCTTGCTGATTTCTAGCCTAGCCCAGAAAATGATAGCCCCAGGCTCAGAAAGACACCCAGATGCAAGAAATAGAGTAAAAGGAGGATAGAAGATGCCTTCTTGCAGCTGGGCGGTGGTGGCACATGCCTTTAGTCTTAGTACTTGGGAGGCAGAGTCAGGCAGATCTCTGTGAGTTTGAGGACAGCCTGGTCTACATGAGCTAGTTCCAGGACAGCCTCCAAAGCCACAGAGAAACCCTGTCTCGAAAAAACAAACAACAACAACAAAACCCAAAAAACAAAAAAAGATGCCTTCTTGCAGCCTCTGCACCTGGACTGTACATATGCACATACACTCGTAAAGGCACAGTCGTACACAAATTAAGTAAATAGACTTTTTAATTACTTGGCTATAATTGTGTGGGTTCATTTTGTAGTTCTCTATTTTACTTCATTGGTCAATATATCTTTTTACACTGTTCTTGTTACTATAGCTATTAATAATAAAGTCATTATCGTTATTATCCGTAGTATAACTTGCAATAAGGTACTGTGATGCCTCTAGCAAAATAATACTGCATTTACACAGTTCCCCAATATATACTTTAGGAAACATTTACTACATTGATATTTGGTGATAAAACTTCAATCTGTAAAACCAGTATCCACTGCTAAGTGAGTATCAATTAGAAATAAATATGAGGTGTCCTGAAATTATATCATCAAACAGGGCCAAAACTTTTTATGAAACCATTTAATTAATGGAGAAAAGTACACATCTTTCCTAATTCCTAAGATCTGCACATTTGGCTCAAAGGCTGCCTATTGTATTTGACATCTATATGTCAGGAATGATACCGAAGATCACATTTAAGGAAATTAAAAGGAAAGCAAATGCTTCATGACATCAGTTTCCCACAACACGCTCACCACTACTCATGTGAGTAAGTTCTCACAGCTCTGTTACAAACAGAGTGATCCCATCCCTCCACCCTTTCGAAAATGTGTTCAATTTCCATTGTTTACACAGAGGTCAAGCATAAAATCGTTAACATAAAACAAAGCCCAGACTGACAACAAATCTGAATAAGTGCTCTGGGCCCTGAGCCTTTACAGCACCAAATAAGATCACAACACGTGTCTACATATGAGACTTGTAAAGACATTCATTATTTCCATGAGGATTGGGAAATACTGAGATTTAATGCTTGTTCTTCAATGAAGCCAAATGGCTCCAAAACAGAATGGAAAAAAGACTCAGATTATTAATCGCTGTGTTTCGCTCCTCTTTGCCACTCTGCTGAAAACATTACAGTCATTATCCATGATGTGACTTTATAAAGAACTATTTTCCGAGGTTAGCTTCTTCCTTATGATATCATTTCTGAATCTATGTGTTATAAAAAGCACCCTGAGTTGACAACTGGGAACACTGTGTCCACCAGTCCCAAAGCTTCCTAAATTAGAAATTATTTAGTACAGGTTGAAAACATCCTGGAAAACGTGAAAACTACTTGATAACAGAACTTGGCACAACTTACTGTTATCTCTCATGGGCTTCTATAGACTCCATGTTAATACTTGAGCAATTTATCTAAGTAAAAGTATTAGTGACTATAGTACATATATGCATGTCTTTGGGCCCTCTTACATCTAGTTCACATTTACTATTCTATTCCATTAGTCATAATTTTACCATTGGTGTATATGGAATCCTTTCTGAGACATCACATAGACACTTGTGTTCAATCATGATATCATTACAGATTATGGCTATTGGAACCTGGTCCCATGCTGACCCCGCCCCCTGACAATGGGTGGGACATGCATATCTGCATTCAGGCAGATACTCAGGCAGCTCAAAGGGCCCTGTGTTGCGTGGCCACATCATGGCTATGTCACTCTTTATGGGGCTACACAAGCACCTGCAAGTTTACCCTTTTAAGTGAGCACCTCCATGTGTTGGCCCTTCCCCTTCCTTTTTGCTCCCTTCCCCGTTCTCTTTTCTCTCTCTCTCTCTCTCTCTCTCTCTCTCTTTTTCTCTCTCTCTCTCTCTCTCCACCTGTAATAACCTCTATGGTTAATGTATCTCTTGATTTGTGTTCCATCGAGCTGGTTCCATAGCTTGCACTCTTTAACTTAAACAAAAGAACAACAATGACATTAATAGTAATAGCTACAAAGCAAACTTTTAAAAACTTGACTGAAATACAACTCTGAATTAAGTGTTACCAAAAGTTAGTGGCCTTGTAAACCAATCAAAAGGGTGTACTGATGTTCAAATAAACTTAAAAATTAACATCACAAACTTGATTTTTTTACATTGAGATTGATTTAGGGAGGTGTTTGTTTGGGGGGGTTGGCTTGGTTTTTGAGAAAAGGTCCCAACAGTTAGCCCTTACTGGCTTGGCAATCGTTATGTAGACCAGACCGGCCTGGAATTTGCCATCACCCTCCAGAGTCTCTGTCTCACAAATGCTGGGATTACAGACATACCACCAACTATAAACTTAATTTTTAAAAACAGACCCTGGTGCTCAGACTAATTAGTCTATAATTAATGACAATTAGGACAAAGACAAGTATCATAGGAAGACGATCTCCCACCCATATTGACATGTTTTTCACTGGTATTTATTACTTAGTACTATTTTATACCCCAACTATTAGAAAAACTAGTACATATTAGTGTATATGACTGATATTACATCCTCTGGCTACATGTTTGCTTTGAGGACAAGGATTATTTTATATTTATTTTTATATATCCAAAATCCAGGTCAAGTATCAGCATACAGTAGGCACTTGATCCATAAATGTTGAATTACACTGACAAGAGTTGACTAGTTAAATCTCATCAGCACTTGATCAAATTTCTTTATCTGGAAAATATTGTTATTTGAGTATAACTTGGGATATCAAGGAGAAAGAAGTGTGTCAATTTTCATAAATTAAATTAATTCAAGTTACAACCTACTTGAATGAGAACAGTATGAAAGCAGTGGGGGAGGGGGTAAAACAACAAATGGAAGGCCAGCACCTTTGGTACATTATTTGACCAATGCAAGAAAAGCAATATTCTAATAAGATGACTACCCACAAATGCTACTTTACCAAAACATGGTGTTCACAAGACCCATTCTAAGAAAGCAAACTTGAAATCTTCTATAATTGAACTATCCTGAGCACTCAACTTTCAGATTTAAAAGACAATTGAGGGTTAGTGATTTAGCTCAGTGGTAGAGCACTTGCCTAGTCTAGCAAGCACACAAGCCCTCCTTTGAGTTCAGCTCTCAGCTCTGGGAGCTGGGGAAACTAACTGGCACATACAACCTAGCTGGGTGGTGGTGGCACACACCTTTCATCCCAGCACTCAGGAGGCAGAACAGTCAGGTCTGCACAGAGAAACCTGGGGGCGGGGAGGGGTGTTGTTGAGCAGCTGGAGAGATGCTCAGCTTAGTGGTACTGCCCTTGGGTTTGGTTCCTGGCTTCAGTTCTGTAACTCCTATTCCTATAACTTCAGTTCCAGGGATGTAACATCCTCTTCTGCCTCTACAGGCACTGCATGAACACATGTAGTACCAAAACATACATTCAGACAAATACTTCATATGCAAAGATAAACCTTTAAAAAATGATTTCGGAAAAATATAGATCTTAGTAACAAACCACTTACTTTCTATTTTTAAACAATATTTTCCTACGCAAACTTTTATAGAATATATTCTACTTATCACAATAGAAATAGAAACAACTTTCTTAGGTAAAATGAAGGAAAAACACATATCTCCTCAACCCACTTTCAAAAAGTGATGAATCTGGAACTTCTGGCTACAAATTGGATCATGTTTGATCAATGGGCACTCAGATATGAATGCTGTGAACTAAAATATACTCACAAATTTTTCCACTAATATTGAATTTTCTTTCAAAGTAAATGTCAGAAAACTACCTTACAATACTGCCCATATTATACTGCCAAATTCCTCTACTAAAATATTGTTACTGATTGGGTATTTAAAAATCCCAGAACACAAACATCACATTCATAGTTAATAAAAGTCAACTGCTCATACAATAAGCAATAATTTCTACTGACATGAAAGGAACTAATAAATACTAAAAGCAATAATGGCTATCAGCATTTCCATACCAGACAAACCAATAAAAAAGAAAGCTGACTAGTTTGTAAACTAAGTTTGGAGTTGGTTTTGCCTTTCACAGTAATCTCATGCATTAGTCCCAAGTTGAGACTCACCTTTAAAAGTGGTACAGAAAAGAGTCCTATCATTTCAAAATGAAGACTTCTCCTTTGAGAGAAAGAAAACCCAAGTACTCCTTGGTGGAAACTTTGTCCAAACCTTTCCATGTCTAGCTTCTTGGAATGTGGCCCTAATGGCAGGTAAATATAGATAAAGCCCCAGGAGACCACAGCAGTGCACACTAGCAGTCTACACCTGGCAAAATCCCTCACTAGCTGTGTGATCTCAGACAAATTACTCATCCTGGGACTTGGTTTCTTTGTCATTAAAACAGGGACACTCTTCATCTGAAAGTTATTATGGAAAGTGAACTAATAAATGGAGGCTCTCAATCCAAGTTAGCTTTCTCTCTGCCTCCCAGTGTAAAACAATTTGGGAAACAGTTCTTCAAAACACACTCAGCTTTCCAGTGAATATTAATCAAACTACATAGTCATCCTATCACCTTCAAAAATAAGAAAGAACAGGGAATTTAGTTCAATCTACTGCATCAAAACAACAGGTGTCGTCTACATTTCACACGGTCCCACTAAAGCCTCCTCATAACACTATCCCAAATGACACTCACATGTAGGGACATTTACATTCTCAAATTCATTTACCAACAAGTTTATTATATAAGCAGAATTAAATACTAAAATGACTCGAAACGTATATATTTTTAAAATCATATGAAAGTTTAAAAAATAAAATTTACCTCCATATTCTCATTTTAAAATATTGACAGGCAATATTACTGAGTACAGGCTCAGAGGGATATTGGGAGAGGAAGGAAGGCTAAGAAGGAGATAAAAAGGCCAGGCTGTGGTGGCACAGCCTTTAATCCCAGCATTTAGGAGGCAGAAGCAAGTGGATCTCTATGAGTTCAAGGCCAGCCTGGTCTGCAGAATGAGTGCTAGGACAGACTCCAAAGCTACACAGAGAAACCCTGTCTTGAAAAAAGAAAAAAGGAGAAAAAGGGAGGAGAGATGAAAGAAGTGGCCGAAGATAAACGGAAGGCAGGGTAAAGAAAAATGAGAAGAAGGAAAAGTAGAAAATTTGAATTTCCACAACCCAGAAAAATAAAGTCTGACAGCTACACACAGATTCATTTCTTTGTCCTTTTGTTTTGTGCACCACTACACTCCATTAGTAATCAGTCAGTGAACTACACTTAGGTAGCTTTGAAAGACACACAAAAAAATAAAATAAAGCCAGATATGGTAGTACAGGCCCATAATCCCAGCATTT